>NC_081411.1:523718837-524353420 GCF_030272615.1 Cryptomeria japonica
ATGATTCTTCGAAAACTTGGGAGGATGCAGCGCAGATGATAGAGTTATTTCCCTACATGTTTTTAGGCTTCTAGGAGTAAGCCCAGGACAAGAGGGGGGTGGGGATGTAGTGCCCCTCCGTGATTCATTTTTCCCTTTTGTGCATCGATAGAGTATATTGATATAGCCTAGACTATTTTTTATGATGTTTTGATATTATGGATTTTATCTATGACTTGGATACTTTATTATTGATGGTAGAATTATCATATTTGCAGTTGATGTTATTATTTTTTATGGATGATGATATGCATGGACTATTATTATGATGGACTCATATTTGATGATCTACATGCACTTATTTTATATGTTGCTTGTATCCACTTATGGTGATTTGATGTTATCATATATGTGCTAAGCTCACCTGATGGTTATAATTGATATGATGATTATGGTAGTGCTTAGTTGTTGTGATTGTCTTCTACTGCAGTTGTGTTAGGTATGATGTCATACCACTCATTTATGAGCACAATATGATGTTACGATTTCCTTTCACTTGTATGTTTATTTATGATATATGTTATTGTATGTGTATTGGTGGTGATAGGTTTCAAGGTACAAGACATCGACTCCACCTGGCTTCACAGGTTTGAGCATGTCTTCATCCCAATGGCAAGTTAATCAGAGGTAACATGAAATCCCACTCTACACTCTAGGTTTAGGTTATATCCTATCAGTCTTGGTATTGTGGTTAGAATTGTCTTGTGGTATTTATGTTACCTTGAGTCGGGTTGCTTGAGGAGTTGTGATTATTGGTTGATTAAATTATTAATAAATTAATTGGTTTATATACTTACGATAATAAATAAAATTAATGGTTGGAATTAATATTTAATATTAATGTGAGGTTATTATTGGAGTTATAATTTATTAATGATTTTATGTTATTGTTATTTATTAAGGATTATTTACTATTTATATGGTTGTGGCTTTAATATTTATTTGGGCTCTATGGTTTAATTATTTTATTGGACCTTTATATTTTATTGTGTCTTGGTTTATTTAACTAATTGGTTGATTATATTATTATTCTCCCTTTTTACCCCTTTGGGTTGTTAATTAATTATTTATTCTACCTACCCTATCTTACTATTCGCTGAGTATATTGGCGGTACGTTGATTAAATATTATTTTATATTCTTTCCTTGATATTTGAGAGGGTTGGTATGAAATATATTTAAATAGATTATTTTCATTGGCCGACATATTCTATAGTTTGGATTTAATTTTCTATATATTGAGTTTTCTGAACTTCGCCCTGGGTTGGCCTTTTGGGAAAAATTTCATCGTTGAAGATTTTGGATTTGGATTTTGAGCTAGGATTTATATTGTGTTGCACTTCTTTAGATTTGTTGTCTTGTCATAACTCCTAAGCTTCAAGTTGGGGGATCTACACCTTTTTTATTTGCAGTTTGATTTTTGGAAGAGACTGTCTACTTTGTGTCTAGTGAATGAATGTTTACGAAAATGGGAAAAAAAAATTTAATTGTTAGAATATTGTATAGTTCTATTATCAACATATTTGGGGAAAAAAATTTGTATCTTGGATATTGTTTGTTGTGTTGCCAGAAATGGTTTTGTATCATGTTCATCGTAAATAGTTGTATTTACTTTCTGAGTAATGTCATGAGCATCTGTGAGAATTTGAAGGTCTTTGGTTCCTTGATTTAATCAGTTCCTAGGAATTGTTGTGACTGAGAATTATTAGTATGGAGGCTATGGGTTCACAATCCTCTGTGTTTTGGTTTTCATTACCTTGTCAGGAGATGCACCTGGGTTTGTATGTCGAGGTACTTTTTGTATGTTGACTGAGTAATATTAATCACTTATGTATTCTTTGATCTTATATTTTGTATTGAGACCTCCCTGGATGGTTTTGGTATCGTAAATATGGACCTAAAGTTACTTATACTTATTTGCAAGATTGTTATGTCTTCATATTGTATGTGCTAAACGTTGAACAAATGTGTCATTTCAATATATGTGCTAAAACTTCTAGTATATGCACTATTTATTTTAGCATATACACAACACTATTTCTTGCATGCGCTAACCTGTGATTTGAAGCCGCTATTTTGTGTGCCAAATGTGCTACTCAATTAGGTAAATACGCTAATTCACCTATCAAAAGCGCTGCAGAATATGTTAAAGACGCTAGACTGTGGGACAAAAGCATTGCACCATTATTCATAGGTGCCAGTCTGCTTTATCAATTTTTTTGAGTCAATTTTGGATTTCAGAGTCATTCCTGGGTTTTTTGTTTTGGCTTATTTGATGGTCCAGAGGTTGATTTTGTGTATTCTAAGCATCCTGAGATGATCTGGAACTTTATTATTGATTATGGTTGATTATTTGCATTATTATATGTAGGGAAAGAGGAGTAATACCTTGTTGCTAATTATCAAGGCTCATGATGGTCACATTCTTGATATTGTGGATTTGATTTTATGTTGCTTATGAGGTTGTGGCTATAGGTACTTGTTATGCATTTATATGTTACTTAACATTTGTTTTGAAGACCTTGGATAACCAGGTTATGTGTTATGAAAGCCCTTGGTTATGTCATGTTTACATTGTTACCCGTAAGGTCTACGTGCATGCTAGAGGGAGTCAGATTCCAAATGAGTGTCTGGGGTTGAGAGGAGTAGACAGCCAGGTTACCCGGGGTCTACGCCACCAGGATAGCTCAATAGAAGTTTTCCTTGTAACCAAGTGATAATTTAATTAATTAATTCTAGGTGGGTTGGGTATTATTATTTCACATTAATAAGATAAGAAATGGACATGGTGGCCCCAATACCTTGCCCAGGGGTGATAAAGTAGATTTGGGATAGGATTGGGAAGGCTTTAGAGATCCAGGTAAGATAATCTTTCTTACTACCTCAAGTTTGAGATGGCTTCGCATGAGTGTCACGGAATCCAAGAGAGGAGCCTAGGTTGTCATTGTTGTTTTATTGTGATAGCATGTGATGACACATCTTCTGTACATGTAGGTCCTAGCACCTTTAATGTTGAGTTGTGGAAAGCCTCTATAAGTCCTATGTTTTATGTTGAGCCTTTGATATAGCCATGTTTTGTGCTGGAGTAATGATCTTGGAGGTTTGGTTACAACCTTTGGTTGTTAGGTGTCAGCCTAGATCTAAAGTGTGTGTAGGATCTTGTGTCATCTCCTAGTATGGGGGGTGGTTCCTTATGGTTCCACATGGTCAGCTGGATTGATGCCTTCTTCCATTGAGATGGTCTTCGTTAGATTCCCTTGCGTGTGGAATTGGATTCATTTCCTCTTCAATTATGGACTCTTGTAGTAGATTGATGTATTATGATTCATGCGGCATTTGCATTAGTAGGATTGATGAGATAGTAGTATTTGTACATTGGAACTATTTATTAAGATGTAAAAGCATATTGTATTCATATGTAATGGGAAATGTTGTAATAAGTTGTAATCATGATTCTTGTAATTGCATGTGATGTAAATTCCCCTGTCAAATCTATATTGTATCTTGGATAGTATTCATTGTAAAATAGAGGAATTGGAATCATGGTTAGTGTTATAATTTTATAGGTTGATCTTAATAGAATTAGACTACATGTTCCTAGATTAGAAAGGAGTGTATTATTTTAGTGTATTATCATTGGAATGAAATAATGGGAAATGATAATGTATAGAAGTATTGGGTATTAGGAACATTGGATTGGTGTTCTAAAATGAATCTAAGGGAATTAATGGCATTTATTATTTTAAAATGTGTTCATGGTATTTGGTTCTACTATAATGTGTTAGTTTAATGAAAGTTCTTTTATGTTGATTTCATTGGTAATTGTTGGAAGTAAATGGTAGTTTATGTAATGGCGTTAAGATACCCTAGGGAATGTGATTCATGAGTTATGAGATGATGTTTATTTTCGCTTGTGTATTGGGATTTTATAAGTATGCTTTTAGTTGATTATATGCATATTGATATATGATGTTTTATGCATTTGAAGTATTCTAGTTTCTTATGTTGTGTTAGATAATGATGAATTAAAAAGAAAAATCTATCTATTTGTTGGATAGCAGTTATATTTCTCTAGGGTATTTTGGCAGGCATTACAATTTGGCTCTTCCTTATGACTTGCAATCAAGTTCTTAGAACCCAATTACAATTGTTTGATCTACTTTATGTATTGCAATGACTTGCAATCAGGTTCCAAAGACCTGATAGTATTTGTTTCACAACTTCGGTTGCTTGTAATCAAATCTTTGAGACCCGATTACAAGAACTTTTTGTCTTTTCCATGTTTGAGTGTTTTTGTCCTTTTCAAAGGACAATGACATTTTTCATGACCCTTTTGTCTATGAATGTTTGTACACACGATCTATTGATGAATCAAATGCATGAGCCTTATTTTGCAACACATCCATTTTTATCAATTCATAGTGGTTTCTCCAGTAACGATCATTGTTATTCTTACCTTGTGGGACTTTCATCTCACTGTTGTAGATAAAGCTCCAATTTTTAAAGAACCAACTGTAGCACCAAGTAAAAAGATGAAATATAAATATCAAAAGTATCTGAATGTCATTTCTCTTTCCTCAGTGGTTTTCAACATTGAGGAAATCAAGGATACTAAAATAGGACATGTCGACATGTCTTAGTTTATTGAAAGAACTCATAATCAATCATCAACCTCTAGCATGCAACAACTTCTCTAATGACATTCATTCAGTGTCTTCTTTTCTTATGGCAACTTTGGAACCAAAATTTGTGTTAGCTTGTGCCACACACTTTGACAAGGAGACAAGGACTATCATAGATGATGATAAAGCAATAATCAAACTAGATCCAAATACTATTGACAAAATCTCCAAGGTTTTGGTTCCTTCTGTGTATGCCAATATCACTATGGATAAAGCATAGACTCATTGTAATCAAAATCAATAGACATGCGAAAGGAATAATAATACCAATTGGCTTTCAAAGCCTAGACCTACAAGAACCAAGTGGCCATCTAAGTTGTACAAGAGAGAGTTCAAGGAAGAGATTAATGATATCATTACCCTCCTTAGTAAGATTAGAGGATTGAAGAAATCCAGTCTCTTTGAAACATGGATGTATAGGTACATCTTAGTCATTAAGAAAAGTGTTCAACAAATATTTTGGGTTGAGATGATCATTGATGCTTTGTGTGAACAACTTGCACAGGTTATCACTACTCTTACTTTCTATATGAATTTCTATCTGGTTTATATAGCAGCATCTTTCAAACAATTTCATGGACTTATTACTCATGGAGACAAGACAAAGGCCCCAACATGGACATACTATGATCAGTTGATCTTGAAGACTGGTAGGCATTATTATCGAAGTGTTCAATATTCCTTCTATAGTGTGTGTATGTGTTCCTTTGACAAGACACTTAAAATGAAAAGAGTGTCAGAGGCAGTTTAGAAAAAGTTTAATGAATATTGTTGTCTTTTCCTCCTATTCCCTACTTTCACATACTTGAGAGTAGGTTGTTTTGATGATCATCCTTATATACTTCCTTGTTACCTTACAAATAAAATCATCCTGGTGGAGTTGGGAAGACAGATAATGGTCGTACATGCAAAGCAATTAGTTTCCCACAAAGCAAGTTTTATTATATCTACCCAAAATCCTCTTGCCATTGGGAGGTATTCTTTGAATGCTTCTACATAAGTCAAAGCTATTGAGACAAATTTTCAAGATGTTAATTTGAAAAAATTCAAGATTCAAAAGGATTTTGATTTCAGGGGTATGAAGGACAAGATCAAAAGAGCTTTCACTCATGTACATCAAGTTGAAGATGTCTACATTGATTTTCACATTGAGGAAGATGTCAGAAGGATAGACTAAAGTATGCTCACTTTGGAGCCGATTGTGGATTTTGATTTGGTTGATATCCCAAAAGGAATGTAAGATGATGAAGAGTTGGTGAACCCAATCTATGAAAAACAAAGGATTGTGGATACTCCTCTTCCCTCTATTCATAGGTCACAAAATTAATGTTTATCCATCAAAGAAAGGTTTCAACCTAGCCTGGCTAATAACAAAAACCTAGTTGAAAAGAAAAGGAATCAGATTAAAGAAATTCAAAACTGGGTCATAAGATGACACAATAGGGCTAGTAGGTCAAAAATCCAAGCTGGGAAATAAGAAGAGGAAGGATGCCACTTCTTCCAAAGGAACCAAAATTAAGATTAATTTAGGGAGAACCAAGACTAGATCTCAAGAAGGAACACCAGTCAAAGGATAAAAACAGGTTGAGGAACCAGCTGCTGATCAGGATGAGCAGATTCAGGAGGTGTAAGAATCCCCTGTCACCTTGGATTCGGAGCTTACCCCTGTGAATGCTTCACGGGTGTCTACCCTCATAAGTATTCCTGAAATCTCTTTGCATACCAATATTGATGCTTTTTCTATAGTGATGATGACTTCAATATCTCATGTGGTATCTTCCCAGACTATTCTCACTCAAGCTATTGAATCTTTGATGAATCTTACTCATGGAAGTTTGGATGGAGTATTTGACTCCTACATTTCATATCCAAACTTGTTTGATATACCTACTTCTACCTTGGATGAATTTGATCAATTCATGTCAAGGTCTATGTCCCATGATGCAACAAAGCATGTTCTCTATGTAGTGCAAACTAATGCTATGCCAATAGTGACAATAATAGTTCAAAATCAACCTGTCCTCTCACAAGTTATTGTTGAAGGAACTCAAATTGATTCTTCTGATCTTTCTTCAATTTAAAGGTGGTTCCATGCAAATATTTTGTATCTGTTGCATGAGGATATTTTTCTTTGGAGTCTATGAAGTCATGCATTTTGCATGAAATACTCAGTTTTAAAGTATAGGACCCTTATCTTAGGTAGAACAAGGGGTGAAGTACACTTGATATGATCATGTGTCTTATTAATTTATCTTTTTTTATTTTGTTTTGATCTTCTAACCTCTTTTGATACACCTCATAAAGTTCTCTCTCAACTTCATAATAAGATTCCTTAAGGTGTATATGTAAGTATCCAAAATGAAATAAATTATCTTGTTAAGTGACTAATATGGATCTTGTGTCATCTTTACAATTCTACCTTCAGGAACATAATCGAGATATTGGCATATAATGGAAGGGACAACCGTCAAGTATTCAATCAATGAAGTATTGAACAAGATGGAAAATATATTCAAAGCAAAAATAACATGACATAATTCTTGTACTTCCTTAGGACCCACCTTAAGAGTGTGAAATAATATTTCATTAGTAATATTCAATGATAATTATTAATGAGCATAAAAATGTAGCTTGTTCATTAGCTAAGAATTATTCAATGCATATATCGAATTGATTTCTAGCATCTATGAGAAAACCATCAATAAATCTATCTTGTTTTTGACCTGCCACATATTGTAGAATATCCCAGACAACTAAGAGGGGGGTGAATCAGTTGTACCAATTGAAATATTTTACTCAATCCACAAAAATAGATCCAGTAAACAAACTTTTGATAACTTAACCATAAACCGATATAAGAATGAAAGAGCACACACATAAAACATACACAAGAACACCAGATATACTTGGAAAACCCAAAGAGGAAAAAACCAAAGAGAATACTAATTCTCAATTATGAAACACCTATTAGGGTGACATCGGTTAAGGTTATTTTTACAAAGGGTGACTCACTATAGGTGGGCTCACTACCTAACTACAACCACCAGAAAAAAGAAGGGCTCACTACTCGAAAGAAGAAGAAAGAAAAATAAAGAATCCACCACTGAAACACAATTACCACAATGTTGCAATACCAGAAGAAACCTTTGGCTCACTACCTCCAATACCAAACAGCAACACCACTGTGAGGCCCTACCCCGATTCAGTTTGACATTTTCAGTTATTTGCATATTGAGACTATTATGGATGCTTTATTTTATGCATTATGGACTTAGAACACATATGATACCATGATTTGGACCGCACTAACATTTGTTGATGTTTTATTTCATGCATGATGATTATGGAACCTTAGATATGTTACTAGAATAGAATTACATTACGATGATAAATGTCATTTGCAGGATTTTATTTTGATGAAAGAAAAATGATGCATATTTATGAATGGTTCATTTTTGGGAAATTATGTTGTTTGCTTATGTGATATTGAATTATTGTTGCCTAATGTATGAGCGTTTGAAATTGCAATGGAATCCATGTATTTGATTATGAATAATTGTGATTAATTGGAGTTACTAATGTGTTAATTGAGATGCGCAGGAAATTATCCATGTGACCATGGAATTTATGGAGAATCAAGCCTAGACCAATGTGCGTTTGTTAAGCCGGGAGTTGCCTATTTGGAGAGACAACACCCCTCCCCTTGTAATGTATTTTATTTGTGATGTGCATAATGCTTGAATGTAAAATTTAATTTATATGTAATTGTGTAATCCTTCAAGAGACCAATTTTCCATGTGTGATTTTTACATTTTATTTTTGTTGTGTCACTTGACACATGTGCTGATTAAGTGTCATTGAGTTGACTTGTCTCTTGGAGGGAGTTTTGTTTCTACCAAAGCCATTCAAAAACATGAGTGTGGTCCCAAAATTATCTTGGGTAGGGAGTCATGGGAGTGGTCAACTCAAGCTTGACCCGTAGGTAAACTTCAGTGGGGTTTCCAAAGGGTTTAATGGACTCCTAGGGTAAGTTTTTAGGCTTTTCCAAAGGTCCAAAGGGTATACCTATGGGTTAGGGGTGTTTTGCAACATGTGGCTTCTCCCATGTGACTATGAAGTCACTTCAAAAAGTGGTGTTTTCAAGATGCACGAAAATTGAACTTAGAAAGTTCTTCCTAGGATAGTGAACCTTCCCCTTAGGAGTCAAACTCTCTTCCCCATCTTCTTCCACCTTTTCCCTTTCCAATTTTGGTAGTGAGTAAGAGTTTGGGAAGGGCAACCAATGGGAACTCACACCTCACCCAAGGGGTTGGGAAGTGTGTGAGAGGCCTTCTTAGGCAAGAATTTGCAAACTTAGTGAGTAATCACCCACTCTCCTTTCTTGGAGATTTTGCTTGTTTTGAAAAGTTAGTAGGAGTTGGCATTTTTAGTGGAACTTTGGGAGAAAAGATAGTGGAAATTGGGCAGCTCATCCCCAACTAAAGTTAGCAAACCTTTTGGCAGAATTAGGTTGGTTACTCTCTTCTTTCTCTTATTATGTTGAAAATGATAGTTTATGTTGTTTTGTAACAAGAAAAGAGTTGCTTGAAAGATTGTGTTTTAAGAAGTTTTTGTGTTGAAGTAAAATGTATAGTTTTCCTTTCTATGTGTTTGTTGTGTTTCTTGTTGTTTTTGGGAGTGTCCAAGATCTCCTATCCTTGGGAGGGTAGGAAGATCTTGGGGTGGAAGGAGTTTGACAGCCATGGGTGAGAGGCTCTCCTTATGGAGAGTGTTCTCAAGGGAGTCCTTGGTGACCCTTGATGCATAGCCTTGTGTATGCATTTGGGGGTCATAAGGGGAGCATATATGGCCTTGAGCCTTTTTGGGGGGCATAAGGGTTGTGAAATGTTTGGGTTGCATTTGTGTTGCCATGAGGTGGCTAGTGTAGTATTGTTGTTTGGCATGCATTCTCCCCATTGGTACATGGTCCACTTCCACCCATGGAAGAGTCACCATGAAAGTGGTGAATGTGAAGCTTGGGAAGGGGAATTTTGATTGTAAATGTGTTCCTATGTTTTTAGTGGTTTTGTGTGTGTGTAACCCGTCTAGTGCTTGGTTCTCCAAGCTCAGGGGTGGCTTCTAGTAAGCCTAGGCTGGGAGGTGAGCTTCCCATGGTCAAAATGTGTTTTGTTGCAGGTTGCATGGGTATGGGGAAAGATGGATTAAAGAGCTAAGTGGCTGATTTTGTTGCAGAAAAATGTAAGATAAAAAAATAGGGAAGAGATGGGAGCATTCAATGTTGTAATATTCTCTTTCAAAAAAAAGAGTTGTACTATTTTTTTTTCAAGTTATTATGTAGAGCAAAAGTATTGCTGGGATTTCATCCCATTTGTAATAATATTTATTTTGTATCCTTGCCTATTTGTATTTTATACATGTTAATGAATACTCATGTTTCCCCTACTTGGGAGTTTTGCAAAAAAAATAAAATAAAATAAAATGATAGGTTGCATCTTGACTTTTAATGTCTTGCATAAAGAAAAGAGGGAAATGTTTGCATTTTTGGGAAAACTGAAAATTATTATTAGCTGTAAATTCATGTTCCTTTTGTTGACATGCTGCTGTAAATTTATTCATAAACAGACTTTTATATTTTACTGTTATTGCAGAAAATGAAATCCTAGTAATAGTAGACTATTTTTCCTTTCAAAAAAATAAAATATAAAGCTCCTAGTTTCTGGTTTATTTTGATATTAAGAGGCCACATTTATATTGCTGATGGATTACCTTGTTAGTTTTTACAGAAAATTTAGCTTTCTTGAGCTACCAAAATACCATATTCAAAGATATATATATATATATATATATATATATATATATATATATATATATATATATATATATATATATATGTATATATATATATATATATATATATGTATATATATATATATATATATGTATATATATATATATATATATGTATATATATATATATATATGTATATATATATATGTATGTATATATATGTCTATATATATATATATTTTGTTTTATAAATTAAAACATTAAAGGATCTGTAAAAAAAAAAAAAGATTTATTGGTGGATCTGGTCTTACTACTAAAACAGGGACTAATTTTATGCTGGGTCTTTAAATATATATATATATAAATATATATATATATACATTCTTTTTAAAATCTGCCTGTTTCAACAGAATACCTTATGCACCTTACTTCACCAAACTATATTTATATACATAACAAATATATATATATATATATATATATAAAATCTTAATCAACAAATAAAAAGAAAAAAAAAAAAACACATGCTAAGTTTCGGGGGGGGGTTTTACCCCCTGTACACCTCATAAAAAAAGGGGCGCTAAGTAACCAAGCTTCTGTGCAACGCGCAGGCGGGGGCCGCAGCGCCTGGGCGGCGGCGGCCGCAGCCTGCGGCACCCGCAGACTGCGGGCGCCGTCGTCCAGGGACTGCGGGAGCCACAGGCCGGCGGTGCCCCCGCGTCTCCTCCCTCCGTTGCCGCTGCCTCCGCAATAAAGAAACAAACCAGTAAGAAAATAAGCGGCGCTTGGGGTTGGTGTTGGGTTTCCCCACCGGTTGCCCCGCTCCGCCTTCCCCTGGCTCCCCCGCGCTGCGCCGCGTTTTAAATCCACCTCCGCCCGCGCTTGCTCGCATGAACACCCTCCCTCAGTCGTCCTCCATTCCGTCGCGGGGCTTTCTGCGCGAGATCGCAGGCCGCCGCCCGGAATGTTAAGCAAATGAAATAAAAAAGGAGAGAAACTAGGGAGAGGGTCCGGCTGCGGGAGTCGGCCCTGCGCGCCCCTCCCGTGGCGGCCGCCCCTACACATATCACTCTCAGCCCACAGGTTCGAAGGATAAAAAAAAAAATATCAGGAGTTTTGTAATAATACGTTCGCCCTAACCCTAGCTATGGGTTAGGGCAATCACACCCTCAATTTTAAATGAGCATGTGGGTGTGTGGAGGGAAAACTATTTGGGAAGGAAAACTTAATATTTATATAGAATTAAAAGCCCACTCTGGTGGTAATAAACTCATAAATAGAATATAAAATATGAAAAAATCATATGTGCCTAAATATGTCTAAATATATATATATATATATATACATATATATATATATATATATGTATATATATATACATATATATATATATACATATATATATATATATATATATATATATATATATATATATATACATATAGTTAGCATTGGATACTTTTAGTTCGTATTTGTAAACAAATAAATGAATTCATTTTGATTGTATTTTGTTTTTGTTTTTTTTTAAAAAAAAAAAAAACTTACGGACATATGAAGGGGGAATTTAATACCTAGGTGGACTAGGTTTAAAAGAAAATATATAATAATGATTAAGGGGTATAAACATTAAGTTCTTTGTAGGGCCAAGAGGGCCGAATCCAGTAAAAGATTATAAAGTAAATTTTAGATATAGGTGTTTCAATTAAATAAATGGGTTTTAAATTACCAAGGTAAGTAAATTAGGGATCCTAGTGGATTAAAATAGATAAATAAGATAAATTTTAAAAAGTATATGGTCGAGATTAATTCGCCATTTTGGAATATTAATTCTTTATTAACGAAGCTTAGTGAATCTCCGTTTTGGAAGAAATCTTAGTTCGTTGATAACTTAGTCCCCTCTCTTCCTAGCTTGGATTTAATTATCTGATTGACTCAAACATAGTTATGACCTAACCCAAAATGCATTATTTAATTAAGTTATTCGCACTAAGATGCATTATTTTAATTTAGTTAGTCGATAATTAGTTAAGTATTTTAAAAAAAAAATTCCCGTTCGTGCCCAAAAGTTGGGCATGACAACCACACAATCTCACTACTCAACCACAAATTTTCACAACCTCACACACATTTGCAGAAAATAGATCTCATTTTCAATCCACTTTCTTCCATATATTTTTCATTATAATCATCCTCAATTTAAACTAATCTCTTGAATTAAGAATCTCCCCAAGTTGGCCAAAAAAAAACAATTCACCAAAACACAATTTGATATAGGCCTACACTAAACATTCCCACAGTGGAAAGGATTGAGAAGTGGACCACACCATAATGCACAACATTGACCAAAACAACACGTTATCCATACGCCACAAATGTCGAAGCAAAAACAGAATCATTCAAGGTCAACCAAACCTTGAATGAACATATCAGCAACCACGACTATAGATCTCAATATCACATTCCAAATCTGAATATCAAAGTTAATTACATGAATAACATAAATCCAAAATCTCATCAATAGAAACAAAAATGTGAAAAAACATAGAGCTCTACAAACTCTACTAGAAAACATCATCATCATTGCATATAATTTTGGAGCACAACTACTAGACCACCAAAACACAAGAATGGTGTCTCAAGGCAATATCCAATGACATACCAACACATCCTGAACACATTTGTAATATATCAAAAATAAAGAGCAAAACCAAACATTGAATCATAAATGTTGACATCATTGACAACCATACTGACATCCCATCAACTTCACATTTGCAAAAATCTCCTCCTTTATCATTAATGGCAACATTCATCAATGACAAACACAAAACTCATCTTTCAAACTCTCCAATCTCTCCCCTTAGAAAATGACTATATTTCTCCCTCTTTTACATCAAAGACAAAGGTGAGCAACAACTGAACACATGTAACCATCTTCTAATTCCACACAGCTGCCTCTAAGAGGAAGCCCCAATCATTAGTCCAAACTAAAAAATGATTAAAGTTTCATGGACTAATGCACTGCAAAATGCACTAGTTCAAACTAGGAAGGGGTAATACCCCCAACTTTTGTTGAAGATACTCAAAAGTATCTTTGCACAAAGCCTTCATAAAGATATCTACAACATGCTCTTTTGTAGGAACATATTCCAAGTTTACTTCATTGTCAAACACCTTCTCCCTTAAGAAATGATACCGAATAGAGATATCCTTTGTTCTGGAATGTAGTGTCGAATTCTTAGAGATATTTATTGCACACTTGTATTATCACACATGATTGAGATCAGTTCATCAAACATCATGCCAATATCTTTCAATGTTTGTTTCATCCAAAGTATGTGAGTGCAACATGATGCAAGTGCAATGTACGCAACTTTTGCAGTTGATAGAGACACAAAATCATGCTTTTTACTTAATGATGCAACTAACCAAGGACTAATTAAAAATTCTTCCCCACGGGTACTCTTTATGTCATCAACATTTCCTCCCCAATCTGCATCAGTATAAGCTTTTAGAGTAAAATATGATCCTCTAGGATACCGTAGACCAAAATCTTTTGTTACTTTCAAATATATAAAAATTATCTTTACTGCAACAACATGTGACTCTTTTGGATCTTGTTGAAATCTAGTTGCAAGACAAACAACATACATGATATCCATTTTGGTAGCAATCAAGTATAAAATCCTCCAATCATTGATATGTACTTTCTTGCAATGATTTTACGAGATTTATCATCATTAGTCAACTTGCATCTAGCTGTCATAGGAGTACATACCTTTTTAGAATTCTCCAATCCAAACTTCTTGAACAATTCTCTAACATATTTTGATTGAGAAATAAAAATACATTTATTGTTCTGATTTACTTGCAATCCAAAAAAGAAATTCAACTCACCAATCATAGACATTTCAAATTATTTTTGCATTTCACCAGCAAACTTCTTGCACATGCCATCATTTTCTCCAAATATTATGTCATCCACATATACAACAACAATTAGGATCTTTTCTGATTCAATATTAAAATAAAGATTGTTGTTGGCTAACCCCTTTTCAAATCCTTGATTCAACAAATACTTGTATAGACTTCCATACCAAGCTCTAGGTGCTTTCTTTAACCCATACAACGCCTTCTTTAATATACAAATAGTATATGGCTCATTTGACAACTTAAATCCTTTTGGTTGTTCAATGTCGACTTCTTTCAATTCCCCATTCAAAAATATTGACTTCACATCCATCTGATAAAATTTGAAATCTTTGCATGTTGCAAAAGACAAAAACATTCTAATAGCTTCCATTTGGGAAATGAGAACATAAGTCTCTTCAAAATCATTGCCTTCAACCTAAGTGTAACCTTTGCATACTAATCTAGCCTTGTTTCTAACAACATGACCATCTTCATCCAACTTATTTGGCAACACCCACTTTGTTCCAATAACATTCTTAATTTCCAATCTAGGGAATAGTTCCCAGGTCTGATTCTTCTCAATTTGATCTAATTATTCCTTCATAGCCTTCACCCAATTCTAATCATTAGATGCTTCTTCAACTATCTTAGGTTTAGCTTTAAAAAGTAAACATAGTAGAACTTGTCCTTCAGTAGCTTTACTTCTTGTAAGAATGCCTCTATTCTTATCTCATATGATTTTATTTTTAGATTGATTCTTCTAAATATACCCTGAGGTTTAGATGCAATTTTCAAAGCAACCTGAGTTTCTTTTTGCTTATCCTCCTCTCTGCTCTTCTCCTCTTCTTTTCATATGGACTCATCAAATTCATATCCTGCTTCTATTATTGAGGCTTTAGAAATATTTTTCGTCAACCTTCACATTTGCAATTTCAACAATTTTATTCAATCTCTTGTTGTAACATTTGTAAGCTTTTCTCTTTGTAGAATATCCTAGAAATATACCTTCATCTGGTCTTCTATCAAACTTTCCAATATTTCCTTCATCTCTCCAGCTATATGATGTCTTCTCATACTTCTTTTTTAATAGAACACTATTAAGGGTATATACAACAATATGTATTTCTTCTCTACAGTACACTTTCGGTAGGTTTGCTTCTTTGGTCATAGTTCTTGTTGCTTCTTATATAGTCATGTGCATTATTTCTATCACAACATTTTGCAAAGGTGTGCTAGGGGTAGACAATATCTCCTAATCCATATTTCTCACAAAAAGTATCAAATTCATTAGAAATAAACTCACCTCCATTGTCAGATCTCACACATTTAATCCTTCTATCAACTTCACTCTCAACTCTAGCTTTGAATATCTTTAAATTTTTTAATGCCTCTGATTTTTCTCTTAGAAATGCAACCCAAGTCATTCTAGAATGACAATTAAGATCATGAAATACCTCTCACCTTGTAAACTCCTTGTTCTGGTTGGACCGCAGAAGTCTCTCTACACCAAATCCAACAATCTAGTAGAAGATTGTTCCTTTCCTTCGAATGTTCCCTTTGCCTATTTTTCCACTTGACATTCTTTGCAAACACTATTATCTTGTTTAGTCTGTCTCGGTAATTCTCTCGCAACCCTTGTCAAACTAATCTTCACCAAATTGTCAAAATTGATGTGACACATCCTCTAGTATCATAGTCAACTTTCATTGATATGAGATAATAAGCAATGTCCTGTAGCAGCTTCCAATTGATACATGTTTCCATTTGTCCTCTTTCCTGCAACAATAACAATTTCGAACCTCTTCTGGATCTCACAACCACCATCTTGAAAAAGAACATTATAGCCATTTTCACACATCTCTCCAACACTCAAGAAATTATGATGTAATCCTTTCACATAGTATACATTGTCATTGTTATGTTTTCCATAAAAAGTAATAGAACCCATTCCAACAATTTGAGCAGTCTGATCATCTCCAAATCTAATAGAACCACCATCATACTTTTCAAGATTTACAAACTTACTTTTATCACCAATCATATGATTTGAATATCCACTACCAATAAACCATTCATTTATATCTCTTCTAACATGAAATGTTGATGCAAACTTTTCAACTACCTTAGACATCTCCTTATTATTGCTAACTTTAGACTCATGTTTTTCATTTAAGAACAAACAATCACCATCTTCATAATTGACTCATCATCTAATATACCAGGATCATCTTTAACATAGTAGGATTTCTTATTTAACTTTCCTTTATTTTCCTAAAAATTTTGTTTTGTTCTTCTCTTTGGACATCTAGATGCATAATGAACAATCTTTCCACACTTAAAACATTTAAGAGATAAAATACCTTTATACTCGTTGGTTCCTCTCTTCAGCTTTTTCACAAAGTTCGCTTCCATCTCATCTATTGGTATTATGGATGTGTTGCATTAGTTTTGTCATTGATGTCAATACTTATCCTTTTGGAGATCTACATTGTTGATTTGGCACTATAATTATATTGGTTTATTGTTGAACCGGCACATTGTGTTCACCGACAAGTTCAGTGACTTATGCACAGTCACCAAGATATTGTTCACCGACACTGATGATGACCTGTTATCATCTGGAGATCACTTGATTATGTCGAGGACATGGTTTGGATACTTGGTTTTGGTGTTTTGGTTATTGGTCTAATCAGGTTGACATATTTGTTGTTACCGACAGATTGGCCTAGGTTATGGACTGGTATGCGTTATCTATTCCAGATCAGCACGACACGTTATGGAGATGATTTATTGATTGAATATTGTTGTAAATGTATTGAACCGACATGATGCATCACATCAAGACTTATTTGTAATTGATTTTATCATAATATTCTTAGTGAGATGACCTACACATGTGGTCTTAGGTTTTGTATATATGTAAGATCTCATTTGTGAGATGAGATATGGTTGTGGTATGTAAGGTCATGGTATGGTATTGTAACATGGTATGTGTGAATATTTAAAATCATACGAGCAGACCATAAAGAAGGTTCAAGGAAGGTTTGAAAGTGATTATCAGAGCTTAACCGGTACTGAATCCAACATTGGAGATGCTATTTTGAGCAGTACATTATTCTATGATTTAACCATCCTACTGTAGTCATTGCGACTCCCATTTGATCAGTGTGCTCTAGGCAATTGGTCTTTCTGCATGTGCAGACCCCATTTGTATACACATACTATCTCTAGTAGTATCATCTGATTATGGGTAAGGTTTCCCACCATGGTTTTTCCCCTTACAGGGTTTCCATGTCAAAATCTCTATGTTATGTGTTGTGAATGGTGTTTCTATTTTTTTTTCATGCTTTAAGTTTCACCGGTATTGATATTAACTGCTAATCTATTAATCGACATTAAGTTACCGGTATAAAGTATCAAGTTTGATTAAGTTGTAATTGGGTTAAAATTCATTGACAACTAATTCACCCCCCCTCACAGTTGCCTTCTGGTTCCTAACAATTGGTATCAGAGCTAAGTCCTCTTTTTGCAGAAGCCTAACAGCTTGAGGAGATCCTATGGCAACTAACATTTTCAGGAAGGACAGTCCTAAACTTGATGGAACTAACTATGGTATATGAAAGATCATAATGGAGACACATCTGAATGGCATTGGAAGATATATATGGGAAGTTACAAAGAATGGCTATGTTGGTCCTACTCTGAATTAACCTAATCCACCAACATTGGGTAAAGATCAAGAAAATGATTGTAAAGCAAGAGAAGCACTTTTGAGCGCATTGTTAGATCAGCAAATTATGGGATTATCAGAATGATCTACTACTAAAGCTATTTGGGATAAATTGGAGACATTGAATGAAGGAGATACCATTGTCAAAATTCCAAAACTGGAATGTTATCGGGTGAGGTATGAAAATTTCAAAATGGAAGAAGATGAAAGAATTTCTTCTTTTATGGAAAGAGTTAATGAAATTGTTTTAGGAATACAATATTGTGGAGGATCCTTAAGTGAAGATGAAATTGTTTTTAAAGTCCACTGGCATACAAAATGAAAGTAATGGCTATTAATGAGTTGAGAACAATGCCTAATACATCAGTATCTAGAGATACCTTGATTGGAAAACTTTCAGCATTTGAGCTTGAGGAATTTGGTCCTGTTGCTACAATTAAGATAGATTTAGCCTTCAGAGCATCATCATCATCATCATCTGACAAAACTGATTAGAAAGCATTGTATGCAAAAGAACTTGAAGATATCATAAGGGAAAATAAAGAAATGAAAGAACTTGAAGCACTATTTGCAAGGAAAATGCCTAAAGGTCCAATTGGAAGTAAGTATGAAGGTAAAGCACTGTTTAAATGTTTTAATTGCAATAAAGTTGGTCATATAGCATCTAGATGTCCTGAAAAACATGCAATATTGAGAGAGGAAGCTAAAAGAACATATAAGCCTAACCCTGAATATCAAATATATAGATTTAAGAAGAACGGAGATAAATCTTGTTACTATGTTGATGAAGGAGTTACTAATGATTTTGATGAAGAATCGACAAACAATGGATAGGCTTTTGTTGCAATAAAAGAAGATCAACCGGCAAATGAAGAGGTGTGCTTAATTTCTCAAATTGTACCAGCATCTGTTATTGAAGCATGTCAAGATGAACATTGGATTAAATCAATGGAAGATGAATTAGAACAAATTGAAAAGAACAATACATGCACATTAGTTCCCTGGCCTAAAGACAAAAATGTAATTGGAACTAAATGGGTATTCAGAAATAAACTTAATGAAGATGGTAATCTAATCAGGAACAAAGCAAGATTAGTGTGTAAAAGATATTCACAGAAAAAGGGAATTGATTATATTGAAACCTTTGCACCGGTAGCTATAATTGAGGCAGTTAGATAATTTCTTGCATTTGCAAATCATAAGAATTATAAAGTATATCAGATGGATATAAAATGTGCATTTCTGAATGGTGATTTTGAAAAGGAAGTTTACATTGAAAATCCTGATGGATTTTCATTGACAAATGTTAAAGATATGGTTTGTAGATTAAGGAAAGCTTTGTATGGATTGAAGCAAGCTCCTAGAGCTTGGTATGCTAGATTGGAAAAATATCTTTTGACGCTTGGTTACACTAAAGGTAATGCTGACAACAACTTATATTTCAAAGTGACTAATGATGACATCCTAGTTATTGAATTTTTTTTTGATGATATCATTTTTGGAAGAGAAGATGGATTGTGTAAGGACTTTGCTAACAAAATGCAGGAAGAATTTGAAATGTCTATGATTGGAGAGATAAAATTCTTTTTAGGATTGCAGATTTCACAAACTGATAGAGGTATATTCATATGTCAAACAAAATACTTGAAGGAACTACTGAAGAAATTTGGTATGGAAAACTCTAAACCAGTAAGTACTCCTATGACTACAACTGATAAATTGACATTGAAGGATGATTCAGCTCGTATTAATCTGACAAAATACAAATCTATGATTGGAGGTTTACTATATTTGACACAAACAAGACCTGATATAATGAATGCAGTATGTATTATTTCAATATTTCAGAGTAATCCTAAAGAAAATCATGAATTAGTAGTAAAAAGGATTTGGTATCTACAAGGCACAACAAATCTTGGTTTATGGTATCCTAAAGATGAAAATTTTGATTTATTTGAATACACTGATGCAAATTGGGCAGGAGTTGTAGATGACAGAAAGAGTACCACTAGCGGTGCATTATTTCTTGGTAGCAGATTGATTTCATGGATAAGCAAGAAGCAGGGTTGTACATCATTATCAATAGCAGAATCAGGATATGTTGCAACAGCAACTAATTGTACTCAGGTATTATGGATTAAGCAAATGTTGAAGGACATAAAGGTAAAATGCAAATAACCTATAATCATTTATTGTGATAATTCAGCAGCAATTGATATATCAAAGAATCTGGTATTTCACTCTAAGACTAAGCATGTTTCTATCAAATATAACTTTCTGAAAGAGAATGTTGAAGAAAAAGAAGTAAGATTGGTTTATGTGAATACTAAAGAGCAGATTGCAGATATCTTTACTAAGCCTTTGCCTAAGGAAACCTTTGAATATCTCAGAGATCAGCTTGGGGTAATACCCCCACCAGTAGAGACTTAGATAGTTGAAAATTGGCATCAAACCTGCAGAAACTAATAGAGAAATCTTTTTTCCAACTTTGATGGAGGAGAGCTACTTCTCAAGGGGAGTATTGGTTGTATGTTCTGGTATTTTTTATTTCTTTGGCATTTGATGTCAAAGGGGGAGAGAGATCTATGGAAAAACATTCTTGGAGAGAGATCTATGAGACATTATTCATTGGGGGAGAGATATATACTCTTTGTATTTTGATTTTGATTTCTGGTATTGATCTATTTTGGAGATTGTTGGTTTTTGGTTTTTGACATTCTGTTTTGGCACTTAGATGTTTTTTCATCTAGTGTTGGCATCAATGCCAAAGGGGGAGATTGTTGGTATTATGGATTTTTTACATTAGTTTTGTCATTGATGTCAACACTTATCCTTCTGGAGATCTAAATTGTTGATTTGGCACTATGGTTATATTGGTTTACTGTTGAACCGGCACTTTCTGTTCACCGGCAAGTTCAGTGACTTATGCACAGTCACCGGTATATTGTTCACCGGCACTAATGGTCACTTGTTATAATCTGTAGATCAATTGATTATGTCGAAGACATGGTTTGGATACTTGGGTTTGTTGTTTTGGTTATTGGTCTAATCGGGTTGACATATTTGTTGTTACCGGCAGATTGGTCTAGGTTATGGACCGATATGTGTTATCTATTCCAAATCAACACAGCACGTTATGGAGATGATTTATTGATTCAATATTGTTGTAAATATATTGAGTCGACATGATGCATTGCATAAAGACTTATTTGTAATTGATTTTATTGTAATATTCTTAGTGAGTCGACCTACACATGTGGTCTTAGGTTTTGTATATATGTAAGATCTCATTTGTGAGATGAGATATGGTTGTGGTATGTAAGGTCATAGTATGGTATTGTAACATGGTATGTGTGAATATTGAAGATCATATGAGCAGATCGTAAAGAAGGTTCAAGGAAGGTTTGAAGGTGATTATCAGAACTTAACCGGTACTGAATCTAGTATTGGAGATGCTATTTTGAGCAATACATTATTCTAGGATTTAACCCTCCTACTGTAGTCATTGTGACTCCCATTTGAGTAGTGTGCTCTAGGTGGTTGGCCTTCTGTATGTGCAACCCCATTTGTATACACATACTATCTACAGTAGTATCATCTGATTGTGGGTAAGGTTTCCCACCATGGTTTTTCCCCTTACAAGGTTTCCACATCAAAATCTTTGTGTTATGTGTTGTGGATGTTGTTTCTCTTTCTGTTTCATGCATTAAGTTTCACCGGTATTGATATTAACTACTAATTTGTTAACCGGCATTAAGTTTGGTTTACTAGTATAAAGTATCAAGTTTGATTAAGTTGTAATTGGGTTGAAATTCATTGACAACTGATTCACCCCCCCCCCACCCCCCTCTCAGTTGCCTTCCGGTTCCTAACATCATCTAGGCTCTCATCATCTGAAGCTTTTCATGCTTTAAATGTTGTCTCAGTTCTTACTTTATCTTTACCAAACTTCCTCATCTCGAATGCAGTTAAGGTGCCATAAAATTGTTCTCTAGTGAATTTGGACAGATCATAAGTTTCTTCAATGGCTGAAATATTGTCACTATAACATTCTGATAAAGTACTCATAATATTCTCTATCACATCTTTGTCATCCAAGGTGCCACCAAGATCTTTGTTCTCATTTACTACACTGTCAACTTTCTGAAAATAACTTGTTATGTCTGTTGGACATTGTTGCTGCTAGGATATGTTGTTGTCATTGATGTCAGCATATTCCTATGATTTATTGCTTCAGTGATTGAAGATCAGTTTATTGGGACCATGGTTCAATTTATGGAGTATTTCTAATATCATTACATCTTTCTATATTGGTTTTGGTGATCCAGGAAGCTTAATTGATCATATCATATGATCTGGTTTGCAATTTGGTAAACTGATCATTGCTTTGTAGAGTTTGATATTTCCTGTGGTATATTCCAATGTGATTAGATCTTCAGCTAATATTTTGGGAATTTTCTTGGGATGTTCATGTGTATCTTCATTTCAGATGGTTCATGATTTGGTGATCCGCAAATTATCTTTATTCGTGACAATTGCTATTATTTGAGTGTTCTTGAGGTTTAGATGTTGATCGATGAAGATTTGATAAGTGGTCTTGGTGTTGTTGTTACTGATGATTCTAACGTTCTTGTTGGTGTTTCCTAATTGTGTCCTTCTTTTTATGATCTACATTGATCAGTGTGTGAGTTTCTGGTGATTTTATTGAACCAGTGATATTCTTCATGTTATGCGATATTCTTAGTGGTGTAGCGTGTTGCGGTGGATCCTGGCGTGATTTCTAGTGGTGAAGAGTATTTGGAAATTTGAATTAGGTCCATGTTATGTTATGTATATCATTATATTATTTCAGTGGTTGATCTTTAAATCGTATAATATAATTTTCTAATTGTTAGTTGAGGGTTTAGCTGACCTTGTTGTCAAGGTTGATGAATTGTATAAATAGGTGGTATAGTCATGCAAATTTGGTAAGCGAGGTTGTCTCTACATTATCAGAGAGTGGTGTGTGTGCGAACAAAATGATTTATCTTTCGGTGTGGTGTATTGAGAATATTTTGGTGTAGAGCAGACAAATGTGCTTAATCGGAACTGTCATCAGGCATTGCCAGATGCTATTATTGCAGTTTATTTCTTCCAGATTGTAGTCTGAATCTTGTTGTAAGTCAGTGAGACTTCCCTGAGGGTTGTATCCTTCTAAGTTATTGTATCTTGAGTTGTAAGCTCTAGGTACTATGCCTAAATGCTAGTGCATTCCCCATTGTAATTATTTTCACATACTATTGCAGAGTATCATCTTATTAGGTAGGTTCCCACTGTGGTTTTTCCCTTAACCAGGTTTTCCATGTCAAAATCTTGGTGTTGTGTGTTGTGAACAATTGGTATCAAAGATAGATCCTCTGGAAGAAGCTTAACTGCTTGAGGGAGATCCGAGATGGCAACTAGTGGTGTTATCTTTAAGAAGGAGAGTCTGAGATTTGATGGAAGTAACTATGCTATATGGAAGAACCGGATGGAGGTGCACTTGAGATTTCTTGGAGAGGATTACTAGAAGATTACTAAGAATGCCTATTTTGTTCCTTCGAATGGACCAGTTACTGTTGATGAGATCAAGGAAGTCGAGCATAAAATCAGAGCTAAGGAAGCATTGTTGAGTGCCCTGACTGATTCAGAGATGACTAATGTAATGGGACTTCAGACTGTACATGAGATCTGGGAGAAGCTTGAGACCTTGTATGAAGGAGATAAACAAGTCAAAGTTGCTAAGTTGCAGAGTTTGAAAGGGAAGTATGAGATGTTGAAGATGGGAGAAGATGAGAACATAAACTCTTTTATGGCTAAGGTAAATGACCTTGTCTTAGGTATCAGATATGTCAATGGAACCCTTGAAGAAGATGAAATTGTTGCTAAAGTACTGAGATCTTTTCCTACTACTTACAAACATAAGGTAGTTTCTATTGATGAGATCCGGAGTGTGACTACTATGACAAGAGATATGTTGGTTGGAAATATTGTTGTATTTGAGTTGCTATATGGAAGAACTGGATGGAGGTGCACTTGAGATGTCTTGGAGAGGATTACTAGAATATTACTAAGAATGCCTATTTTGTTCCTTCAAATGGACCAGTTACTATTGATGAGATCAAGGAAGTCGAGCATAAAATCAGAGCTAAGGAAGCATTGTTGAGTGCCCTGACTGATTCAGAGATGACTAATGTAATGGGACTTCAGACTGCACATGAGATCTAGGAGAAGCTTGAGACCTTGTATGAAGGAGATAAACAAGTCAAAGTTGCTAAGTTGCAAAGTTTGAAAGGGAATTATGAGATGTTGAAGATGGGAGAAGATGAGAATGTAAACTCTTTTATGGCTAAGGTAAATGACCTTGTCTTAGGTATCAGATATGTCAGTGGAACCCTTGAAGAAGATGAAATTGTTGCTAAAGTACTGAGTTCTTTTCCTACTACTTACAAACATAAGGTAGTTTATATTGATGAGATCTGGAGTGTGACTACTATGACAAGAGATATGTTGGTTGGAAAGATTGTTGTATTTGAGTTGAGTGAGTTAGGTGAATCACATGTAAAGTCTGAGACAACATTTAGAGCATATGTGTCCAGGAAGAAGAAGTATGATCCTGATGAATGCAGAATATGTAGATATGAAAGAGAGATAAGAGAGATGGAAGAGAAAGAAAGAGAATTGGATGAGCTCGAAGCATTGATTGCCCAAAGATTTCCTATGGGATCTGGTAAGCATGATGGAAAATTGCCTCTAAAATATTTCTCTTGCAATAAGATAGGACATTTTTCTTCTAGATGCCCAAAGAGAATGGCTAAATATAATAGGTATGATAAATTTGATAAGAATGATAGGAATGATAGATATGAGAAGCATAAGAAGTATGATAAGCCTAACTAGAAGTTTAAGCATTAGAAGAATTGTTACTATGTTACTGATGGAGGAGTTACAGATGAAGAATCAGAAGGAGATGAAGTTGTGTTTATTGCTATCAAAGAAAATGGATAGGTACCTGTTGATTCCACAAGTTGCACTATTGAGGAGAAATCTTTAGCTGCTAAAGTTGAAGAGAAATATGAATGGGTGATTGACAACAGTTGT
Organism: Cryptomeria japonica; assembly: GCF_030272615.1. Taxonomy (NCBI): domain Eukaryota; kingdom Viridiplantae; phylum Streptophyta; class Pinopsida; order Cupressales; family Cupressaceae; genus Cryptomeria; species Cryptomeria japonica. Next base: position 523,744,107 of record NC_081411.1, read on the forward strand.
TCACAGCATATGATCGGTTTGAAAATTTGTGAGTATGGAGAGATATGATGGTGGAATAGTAAGATTTGGAGATGACAAAGCCTTTGTGATCCATGGTCGAGGTTCTATTTCCTTTGATGGTAAGCATAATACTAATAGTGTTTTGTATGTTGAAGGTTTGAAGCATAATCTCTTAAGTGTTGGACAAATGGTTGACAAAGGTTATGACCTACAATTCAAGAATGGAAAATGCAAGATCCTAAATGCCACTGGTATAAAGAATGCATCTCAAACTAAGACTTAAGGTAATCTCTTTCATTTGAATGTTGGTGAGAAAATTTGCTTGATTGCTCATATTGATGAGAGTTGGTTGTGGCATAGGAGAAGGTGTCATGTTAATTTTGATTCAATGATTAAGATCATTTCTACTCAAATTGTTAGAGATCTACCTAAAATTGTTAGCCTGTATGTAAATAATATCAAATGGGTGAGCAAACAAGAATTTTTTTCAAGAGCAAGCAATATACATCTGATGGATTGCTAGATCTTGTACATACTGACCTATGTGGACCTACAAACATTAGAAGTGTGCAGGGTGACAGATATTTTATGTTATTGATTGATGATTATTCTATAATGATGTGGGTTGTCTTTTTGAAGGAAAAATTAAGAGCATTAGATAAATTCAAGATATTCAAATCAAAGGTTGAGACTAAGATGAGACTGAAGGTGAAATGTTTGAGATCTAATAAAGGAGGAGAATTTTGTTCCTGTGAGTTTGATTCATTTTGTGATAAGCATGGGATTATAAGACAATCATCTGCTCCTAGAAGCCAACAACAAAATGGAATTGTTGAAAGGAATAACAAGACTATTTTGGATGCTACAAGGACTATGTTGATTGAAGGAAATGTTCTAAAGATCTATTAAAGAGAATTTGTTAGCATTGTTGATTACACATTCAACCGAGTATATATAAAAGGTGATACCAATAAGACACCTTATGAGCTATGGTTTGGTCATGTTCCTATTGTGAGATACTTCATAAGTTTTGGTAGAAAATTTTATATCAAGAGAGATGAGGATATAGGAAAGTTTGATGCAAGAAGTGATGAAGGAATTTTTTTGGGATATTCAACAAAGAGAAAAGCCTACTGGTGCTACAATAAGAGACTGAGAAAGATAGTGGAAAGTGAAAATGTGAAAGTTGATGAGAACTATGGAAAAGAGATCAGAGAATGCAAATATGATGATGGTCAACATATTATTCTAATGCCTATTCAGACTGAAGAGTTGAAGCAGAATGATCCGGTAGAGACTGTTAATCTGGATATATTGTTGTTGTCGATGGAGAGGTACAGGAACCTGAAAAATAAGAATAATCAGAAGACTCTGAGGTATGTAAGATCAAATCACTCTAAAAATTATATTATTGGAGATAAAAATAAAGGTGTGATGACTAGGAGAAGGTTAGTTGTTGAAGAGGTATGTTTGATTTCTAAAATTGAACCTAAAAATGTTGTTGAATCTTGCAAAGATAAAAATTGGATAAGGGCTATGGAAGAAGAATTAAGATCAGATTGAAAAGACTAACACATGGGAACTTGAGCCTAGACCTGAAGACAAGAATGTGGTTGGTACTAAATGGGTATTCAGGAACAAATTGAATGAAGTCGGTGAACTTGTCAGAAATAAAGCAAGATTGGTATGCAAAGTATATTCACAGAAAGAAGGAATTGATTATGAGGAGACTTTTTCTTTGATAGCTAGACTTGAAGTTGTTAGACTATTGCTTGCATATGTTTTTTTATAAAGATTTCAAGGTATATCAAAGAGATGTCAAGTCAACCTTTTTGAATGGTGATCTTGAGGAAGAAATCTACATTGAGCAACCTAATGGATTTTCATTATCAGATGAGAGAGACATGGTATGCAGACTAAAGAAAGCTCTTTGTAGATTAAAACAAGCCCCTAGAGCCTAGTATGCTAGATTCGATAAGTATTTGCTAAAATTAGGATTTAATAAAGGTACTGCTCATAGTAATCTATATTTCAAGATTGAGAATGATAACATCTTGATTGTTGAAGTTTTTGTTGATGGCGTTATCTTTGGAGGAGATGATAACTTGAGCATGAAGTTTGTCGATGATATGTAGAAAGAATTTGAGATGTCTATGATAGGAGAGATGAAATCTTTCTTAGGTTTGCATATTTCACAGACTAGTAAAGGTATTTTTATATCTCAAACTAAATATGTGAAGGAATTTTTGAAGAAGTTTGGGTTAGATGACTCCAAACCAGTTGAAACTCCTATGGTGACTGGTTGTAAATTGTCTAAAAATGATGAATCTCTGAAAGCTAATTAGACTTTGTACAAATATATGGTTGGTGGACTGTTATACTTGACTCAGACTAGACCTAATATTATGCATGTTGTGTGCATGGTTACTAGATGTCAAGATAATCCAAAAGAGACTCATGTCACTGATGTAAAGAGGATATTTAGGTACTTGAAAGGGACTATGGATTATAGTTTGTGGTATCTGAGGAATGATGATTTCATGTTATGTGCTTACACTGATGTTGATTGGGCTGGTGATTTTGATGACCGAAAGAATACCCCTGGTGGTGCATTCTTTTTGGGTAAGAAATTGGTTTCATGGGCTAGTAAGAAACAAGATTTAGTATCCTTATCTACTATTGAAGTTGAGTACATTGTTGTTGCTAGTAACTATACTCAAGTAGTCTGGATGAAGCAAATCTTGAAGGATATCAGAGTTATCTATGATAAGCCTATTGTCATATATTTTGATAATTCCAGTACTATTAATATGTCAAAGAACTTGATGCAACATTCAAAGAATAAACATATATCGATCAAGTATCATTTCTTGAGAGAAAAAGTCTGTGAAGAGGAAGAACAGATGGAGTATGTGTCTACAAAGGAACAAATTGCCGATATTTTCACTAAGCCTTTGCCTGCAGATACATTTGTCTATTTGAGAGACAAGTTAGGGGTATCCACCCCTCCTGATGAGAACTAGATGCATTGAGTTGCATCAATTCGGTGGATTTCACAGTCTTATCTCTTTGTCTGGATTGATTAGTTGGTGTTTCTCCTCTGGTGGAGTAGTATGTTGATTTGGTTATCTGTTTTAGTGGAAGAGTTTGGTTTTCTATTTTGAGGATATTTGACATTGTTGTCAAAGGGGGAGAGAAGCATGTGAAAAAAAAATTTATCTACTTGACCTTAGGGGGAGTTTGTTGGAGATGTTTTCTTTCTTTTCATTGACTGTTTTTCACATCCATATATTGTCATCAATGCCAAAGGGGGAGATTGTTAGATATTGTTGTTGCTAGGACATATTGTTGTCATTGATGTCAACATATTCATGTGATTTATTGCTCTAGTGATTGCAGATTGGTTTAATGGGATCATGGTTTGGTTTATGGAGTTTTCTTGGTATGTTCATGTGTATCTTCATTTCAGATGGTTCATGATTTGGTGCTCCGCAAGTTATCTTTCTTCATGACAATTGTTGCAGTTGTTTTTGATGATTATAATGTGCTTGTCATTGTGTTTCCTAATTATTTCTTATTTTTTTTAATGATCCGCATTGATCATTGTGCGAGTTTTTGGTGATTTTGTTGAACCGGTGATATTCTTCGCATTGTGTGGTATTCTTGGTGGTGTAGCGTGTTGCGGTGGATCTTGACATGATTTCTAGTGGTGATGAGCATTTAGAAATTTGAATTAGGTCCATGTTATGTCATATAAATCATTATTGGTCTGGAGGTCAATCTTTGTATCGTATAATGTAATTTTGTAATTGTGAGTTGAGGGTTTAGTCGACCTTGTTGTCAAGGTTGATGAATTGTATAAATAGGTGGTATAGTCATGAAAATTTGGTAATCGATGTTATGTCTACATTATCAAAGAGTGGTGTATGTGCGAACAAAAGGATTTATCTTTCGGTGTGGTGTATTGAAAAGAGTTTGGTGTAGAGCAGACAAATTTGCTTAACTGAAACTGTCATCAGGCAATGGCAGATGCTATTATTGCAATTCATTTCTCCCAGATTGTAGTCTAAATCTTGTTGTAAGTCAGTGAGACTTCCCTGAGGGTTGTAGCCTTCTGGGTTATTATATCTTGAGCTATAAGCTCTAGGCAGTGTGCCTGAATGCTGGTGCATTCCCCATTGTAATTATTTTCACATACTATGACAAAGTATTATCTTATTGTGGGTAGGTTCCCACCATGGTTTTTCCCTTAACCGAGTTTTTCACGTCAAAATCTTGGTGTTGTGTGTTGTGCTATCAATTTTCTTATCTTTGTTATTGCTGCAATTTATTAGATCTGTATTTGTGTTTAAGTTTTTAGAGCCGGTGAAACTGATTCACCTCCCCCTCTCAGTTTTCCTTCATTGTTGTTGCCAACAATGTCTTCACCTTTTTCCATCCTCAAGTTTTCATATCTACCTTTAGTAATTTGCATCTTAGGTAGCTTTCTGTCATTCCCTTCATAGATGTTTTTCAATATTTCCCAAACTCCATAAGTAGTATCCAATGCAACAACCTTCACCAATTCTATTTTAGATAGGACACTAAAGATAGCATACCTTGCTCGCTCATTTTTTTCATAGGCTTCAATCTCATCCGGTGTAGTAGGACCATTTGTTGGCATCACATACTTTGTTTCCACAACTTTCCAAGTCTTTAACTCAGAGAAATTAAGTATCCTCTCATCTTCACTCTCCGGATAGTATAGTTGGAACCTTCAAAGGTAGTAATATTCAATATATGTGCCATCGTATCTTCCGTGAGTGGTTAATCTCACTTTCTAGGAACCAAAGCTCTGATACCAATTATAGAATATCTCGATCAGCTGAGAGGGGGGGTGAACCAGTTGTACCAATAGAATTTTTTTACTTAATCCAGAAAAATAGATTTGGTTAACAAACTTCTGATTACTTAACCATAAAAAATATAAGCATGAAGAGCACAAACATAAAACATACACAAGAGCACCAGATATATGTGGAAAACCCAAGGAGGGAAAAACCATGGAGAATGATAATTCTCAATCATGAAACACCTATTAGGGTGACAATAGTTAAGGTGACTTTCATAAAGGATGGCTCATTGCCAAAATGCTCAATGCACTCATTGCCCGGCTACAACCACTAGAAAAAAGAAGGGTTCACTACCCGGAAGAAGTAGAAGAAGAAAGAAAAAGAAATAATCCAGCACTAAAGCACAACTGCCACAATGCTACAATAGCAAAAGAAACCTTTGGCTCATTGCCTCCGATACTAGACAACAACTACACATCTCACTACTCAACCACAACTTTTCACAACCTCACACACATTCGCATAAAATAGATCTTCCTTTTCAATCCACTTGCTTCCATATATTTTTCATTATAATCATCCTCAATTTATACTGATCTCTTGAATTAAGAATCTCCCCAAGTCAACCAAAAAAAAATCACCAAAACGCAATTTGAAATAGGTGTACACTAAACATTCTCGCGATGGAAAGGAATGAGAAGTGGACCACACCACAATTCACATCATTGATCAAAACAACACTTTATCCATACGCCACAAATGTTGGAGCAAAAACATGTTAGCAACCATGACTCCAGATTTCATCATCACGTTCCAAATCAGAATATGAAAGTTAAATACATGAATAATATAAATCTGGAATTTCATCAACAAAACTGTAAATGTGGAGAAATGCAGAGCTCTACAAGCTCTGCTACAAAACATCATCGTCACTGCATATAAATCGAGAGAACAACTTTCGGACCACCAAAACACAAGAATAACATCTCAAGACAGTATCCAATGACATACCAACCCATCTTCAACACATCTACAACATATCAAAAATATGGAGAAAAACCAAACACTGAATCATAGAATCAGTATGTTGACATCAATGACAACCATACTAACATACAATCAACTTCACATTTGCAACACATATAATGGACCATAATGGTTTTTATGTGATTTCCTAATTTAAAAAAGTGAGCAATGGAGTAACATGAGAGATGATGTATTTCTAGATTTTATTGTACCCACAAAACTATTAAGATGGAATTGTACATGAGAATATTCATAACAATTGTCAATTGTCTCTCTATTAGTATGTGTACGATCAATAGAAATATATGCATGTCCATGATAGACATTGGTAATATTAGAATGACTAGGAAATGGATTCGTGTATTTTTTTAGAATTTTGATTGAAGGAACAACTAAGTGATTGCCTCCAGCACCTCCATAATGAATCATATGATTGTCAAACAAATATGGAGCTTTATATTACAATGCAATGCAACCCTAAATATGATGTCATTAACTCAATGGAAGATGCAATAAGTGCTCCCTTTATAATTATTAGATAATTCATTTTATTTAGATTTATGGACATATAGGTGGAAGAGTAACCAATTTAAAACTCACTATGAACTCTAAATCACAAATAACTAATGACTCTTGTAAATCAATAAACTACCTAAAAGTATAGAGCTTAAGAAACATTGGAAGTATCAACAAATTGATATAAATTTTCCTTTGTTTCTTAGAATTGTTACCATTTAAAAAGTAATAATTTTTTTGGAATTTCATAAAGGTAATAAGATGTAAAAGATGATCCATAAGGGTGTTTGTTGTAGGAAATTTTATTTTAAGATTTCTTAGGTAAGTGCACATGACTATTAAAGAAGGAAAAGTACTTAAAGTGTACATTATTGTTAATAGTATGGAGTCCTTCAAGGAAGATGATTTGTAGCTCATCATCATCATTTATAGAGCTTTGTTGTACCCTTTTGAAGTATTTGATTGTGTATTATGTTTCAATCCAACATCTTGTCATTTCTCCAATTATGAGTCATTCTTCAATCCTTGTCAATGTGGTCATTTATGTTTTTGGTAGTTCCAAGACTTATCTTTGGAAGACCAGCAAAAGGATTTTTTTAAAATAATTGATGAAGTGAAGATCAGAACTTGGGCAATACAGAATAGGCAAAATTTTACTGTCATTGAAAGGTTGCCTAATTTAGATAAGTTCATACTTCTATAAAGGGAATTATAATATTTTCAAAAGTCAACATTGTGAGCTTGGGTACATATGACATAGGTTATTTCTTGTATAAAGTTGAATATCAATTTTGAAAATTAAATTTTTTTGAGTAAAAATATTGGTCTACACCTCATTATTGGATAAAATAAAATTAAAAACAAGTGTTTGTGTGTATAGTTGCACAATCCTATTGAAGATAAAAAAAATTGCTACTTCATACAATGATGCACTCCCAATGAAAGAGGTTCTAACTCTTTAAAATGGAAAAGGTTATAGGTTGAGATGTAATGCATGTCATTTAGAAGATCAATATCAATTTGCAAAAGACAAAAAAAAATTATATGTTTGTTGGTGCATGACCCATACAAGTTGAATATACCCATGCGAGGAGATGAGAAAATGACGCATGTACTTGAATGCTTTCTCTAATAATGACAAAGAAATGAAGACATTTGTTGAAGATAAACTTCACAAGTCTATGTGGGAAAAATCACTAGGGCAAAAGAAGAAATATTACCTTAGGAACTTGACCATGCTTTTGTACATCAATAAAAGGCATATTTAGAGGCCAATATCCCTTGGAGAGAAAAGATTATTGTAGCGCAATTTAGGATTAACTCGCATAGTCTTCAACATGAATAGGTAGATGGAAAAACTAAAAGAGGTATGGCAAGAAAGAGTGTCTTTAACATAGTTGGTACTATAGTGGAAACGTAAAAGCACATTACGTTGGAATGTGAAGTTTACAATCACATCCAAGTCAACACACAAAATAATTTAGTAGAAGCTTCATTTCAAGATGTACTCAATGAGGTGATGGTTGAAAGAATGAAGGAGTTAATTATCAAATTGAATAGTAGAAGATCAACACTTCAAAAATAAAAAATGGCAATGTCTATTGTCACTTAGGCTATTTTTGGCCTTGTGGATGCTAACATTCTTTTATTCTTTTATTCTTCAATTATATATTCATTCAAAAGTGAAAAAAGTTACTCCCATATAGACCCATGTTTATCATACCATTCAAAAGGTTGGATAAATATTTAAATATTTGAAGTTTGCAAATGCCATTTTGAATGAAACACAAATAGAAAAAAATTGGATTGACGCAAGGTTTCAGTTAGAGGCCTTCATTATTATAGAGATCTCTATAGCTTTCCAATGGAAACATATAGATTTTATAGGGATATTTGATATTCAATAAGGTTTCTATACATCAAACTCATATTTTCATATTTTGTTAAGCATATAGGGTTTTATGACAAATACATCATTTGGTGATTGTTTTTAGACTTTGGTAAAAGGTTTTATAACTATCTCAGTATAGTTTTGATTGATCAAAGGGAAGCTGCCAACATATGACAATAATTATATTAGTGTGTTTGGATAGAGTATCCAAGTTCATGATTTTAGTTAGGGTTTGGTGTAAATTTCAAGAGAAGGAAAATTTTGTATAGATTCAAGGCACCAATGTTAGTATTCAAGCATTTAAGACTTCTTTAGAGGAGTTTCCATGGTCAAAGTGGAAGAGCTTTGTCAAAATTATCACCAAAAGCTAGTTATCGAATTTGTTATTTTTAGCACATTGTTATTTTTTTCCATTAATATTTTTTAGGAGATAATCATATTTTGAGAAATCTATTTTTACAAGGTTATTTATGATTTGTTTATTTTTAGATGAACTTTTAGAAGGTCTATTTATAGTTTATAGTCATCAAAAATCTATCTGAAAAGATAAGCTATCAAATTTTCTATTTTTAGCACATATTTTAGCCATTTGTAGTGTCCCTCGTAGACTTGCATTTTGATTTGCGTCCTGATAGACTTATTTAGACATATGATGGTTATTTATGACTCTTCTGCTATCTTGGATGGTATTTTGATACTAGGACTTTATGTGGATTTATGTTATCTATCATGACTCTTTATGATCGGAGACCTTTATGATTGATGATGTGAGACTGATTATATGTCATATGATATTCGATGATTATTGTGGATGTCGATATATAGTATCCCCTTGATTGATGGATTTATATGATTTGTGGATTTACTTGCGATCATTGTTTACATGGATTATGTGACTAATGATGACACTAACCCTATTTCATGATGAGGATTATATGTGATGTTTTGATATTATATTGTGTGAATGTCTTCGTGAGTAGAGAGGATGTCATATCACTCATTGCGAGCGGGATATGTCATCGTGATTCTCTACCACTTGTATGTATATATATATATATATATATATATATATATATATATATATATATATATATATATATATATATGTATATATGTATATGTATATATAGATACATATACATGTATATGTATCTATATATACATGTATATACATGTATATATATATATATACATATATATCTATATACATATATATATGTGTATAGAGATATATATGTATATATATATATATACATATATATATATATATATATGTATATGTATATATATATATATGTATATGTATACATATATATGTATATGTATATATATATGTATATGTATACATATATATGTATATGTATATATATATATATGTATATGTATATGTATATAAATTGTCTATGTTGTGTTGGTCTTTGATGCAGGTTTGCAGGTACCAGACATCGACTCCACCTGGCTCCACAGGTTTGAGTGTGTCTTTATCCCAATGGCAAGTTGTTGGAGATGACATAGTTTCCCTCACACACTCTAGGTTTAAGATGTGTATCTTGTTGGTTGTGCCATGGCGCAAGTTGTGGTTAGGGTTTTGTATTGAGTATGTTTCCTTCGCGTAAGTGGATTAGAGTATGTTTATGTGATTAATGTGTAATTGTTTAATTGTTAGATTGTAGATATTTATTTGATTACTTTGGGTCATGATTTTATCGTGGGATTGTCTCTATCCAATTAGGATTTATTTAATTGGCTTGTTGATTTATCATGGTGTATTTTTAATCATCAATTATTTATTTATTGGTGACCTTATTTATTTAATTGATGATTGATGAGGTTTAATTATTTTAATGACTTAATTATTTATTATTTGATGGTTAATCTATTTTTGATTTAATATTTATTTGTGATGAATATTTATTTATTTATTCGAGGTTTATCAATTATTTGGTATTATTTATTATTTTGATTTATTGACTTTATTAATTTATTTATTATTATTTGTGATTTGATTTTATATTTTTAATTGGAGTTCCTATTTCTAAGGCTTTATCCTTTTTAATTTATTAATTGATTATATTGAATAATGTAGCATCATTTAATGTGTTTTTTTTACAAGTTTATATTGTCGGTATTTGTAATTGTATTTACACTTACCCACCCTCGCGGATGATTGGTGGAATTTTAATCGATAGGTAAATTATATTGAGGAAATAATATATGCCTCAAAACTATACAAGTTGGGTAAATAATATAGCTTTTAGAATATTTTAATTGGTTGGCTTGCACTATAGTTTTGGTGTTTAATTTTGGTATTTATCTGGCTTCCTGTGCGTTCATGGGGATTGGAAAATTTTCGGGAGTTTGAAGATTTGGATTTTGGAGACTTTGAATTTGGATTTGGATTTAATTGTTGAAGGTTCTTTGCTGGATTTTGGATTGTGCTTCCAGATTTCAACTTGTTTCATCTTTTTCCAAGTTGGTTCTGCTTGTCGGCTCTCTGCATTTTTTATTTCGGAAGGATTACTGTAGTGACTTGAAAAGATTGTTTGAGGGAAATGGATTTGTGATTTGCAGTAGTTTAATTGCTATATGAGAGGATATTGATTTGGGGAAGATTTGCATTTCATCGATTCTATTTTCTGGATATTACATTGTTGGGAGCTCATTGAGTATTATTTGTGTTTCATTTTGCTTTTGTCTTCTAAGAGAGTGTTGGATCTTGATTGAAAATGCATTTGTTTATTCCCTTGAGTAGATTGCAAAATCTTCCCTTCATTGAACCTATTTTGGTGTCTAGTTCCTAATCGGTGGAGAGAGTTTTCTGAGACTCTCTAAGACTGCACTGTTGATTGTACAGGTGCTTGCATCCACTTGCATTGGTTGCATTTTGTCCCTATTTAACTTGTTTGGGTCTTCTTTCAGTAATTGCAACTTGTTTTTATTCTCCTTTGATCAATTTAGCTCCCTAAACCTCAATTTTGGCTCTATGGGAGAAGTCCTCCTTCTTGCAAATTTTTGTAGTGACTGTTTGCTTGATATGTTTGATGTCTTTGCCAATAATTGGTTGTCTCAGACCTTTTGTATGATTTGTGAGGGCCATTTTGGACCCCAAAGCCCTCCTGAGACCTCTCCTAAGCCTTATGCCTCAATATTGCTTAATTTTATGCTTTTCTACCAAAAATGCTATGGAAACACCCAAAAGCATTGTTGTTTGGACCAGGGGTGCCAACCTACACCCCAAAAGCGCCATTGTATGTACCAGGGGTGTTGAGAGACTTACCAAGGGTGCCAAGGTCTGATTTGCAGATGCAAGCCAAATAACCAAAAACTCTATACTAGAGACCAAAAACATTGTGCAACTTACCAGAAAAGCTATGGTAAGTACCAGAAGAACTAGCATACATGCCAAGGGCACTGAATTGTCCCGGGGGTCTCCAAAAGTCATCTTTTAGCTTGTTTTTGTGCATTTTTAGATTGTGTGAATACTGCAGAAGCTTGTGCAGTAGGTAATGTCATTCTCAAAGTTTCTTAGGATTTATTTTGATCCCTTACGATTTTTCTTGTTCTCTGGTAAGAGGGTTCATGCCTTACCATTGAGGTGCTTCATATGTGATTTGTGGCTCCGACGAGAGGGAGAATGCCTCGTTGTTGAGGGTTTGGTTTTATGGCTCCAGTGGGATGTTCTATGCCTCACTATTGAGTATTTTATGTTATTGGGATCTCTTTTTATGATTTTCATTCATGATTGGCTTATCCTTGATGTTAATTTGGTGAAGGCCTCTTTCTATGAGTATGGTTTATGAGTTCTCTTTGCTCAGTTTCTTGTGGTTGTTCTTGTATTATCTTTGGGACTTCATGATGTTGTTATATGTTATTTGGTTATGTATTTGTACCCTATGGTTATGGTCCATGGTAGGGAGAGTGGGCTCTTGCATGTGTGGACCAGGCTCTTGAGCATTAGGCCTCTAGGAGGGGGTCTAGACTTGATGGAACCACATGAAGAGTTTTATTATAATTGCAAGTGATAACCTTAATAATTGATTAGTGGGTTGGGTATTTAGTATTTCATTAAAAAAGATAACAATTGGTTTTGTGCTCCTCCTCATAGCCCTATAAGAGTGCGCACTCATGATGAGCTTAGGAAGACCGTTGGAGCGGTAACCCAATCTCCCTTGAATGACTCGAAGGTTGAGATGGTTCCAAATGTCTATCAGGGTGAGGCTTTTCTCCTTCTATTGTGAGGATATCATGTGATGACACTCTTTCTCTACATGTGTCCATAGTCCATATGCCTTGATTTGTCGATTTTGCCTTTGGAGGGTTTATTGTTGATTTCAGCCATGTGTTGTATCGGTTCTTTTTTTATTGTTGGAGTCTTGCAAGTCTTGTTTATCCTTTGGTTGATAGGTATCAACTTAGGTCTTGAGTGTGGGTTGGAACCTTTTTCCTCTCCTACCATGGGGGGTGGTTCATTTTTTGTTCCACATGGTTGGGTGGTTGATGCCTTCTTCCATTGGGATATTCCTCTTCTTGGATGTAGCATGCGTAGATTCTTGGATTCTTCATGTGACGTATTTCGGAGCTGATTTCTATACTCTTGGAAGAGAAAACATTGTCATAATGCATTGCAAATGTATAAAAGATGATGTATTCTTGTATAAAGTTTTATCATGTATTTGAAAGAAAACTGTAATAGGACTTGATGTAGAGATTAGGGAAAATATTTTAATATTTCCTTGATGTATAGGATGTTCATTATGTACTATGAGATAGGAAATCTATGAGAATGTGAAATGGAATTGTTATATGAATGTGAGTTGCATTGCATTTATGAGGTGGTTTGGTATTACATTATGTTGTACAATGAATGATAAAAAGAATGGAATAGATTACATTGATTCTTACTTGTGTAACTAGGAGATTATTGATATAAAATGGTTAAATGATTAGTAAGATGTTTCTATTAGAGTTTATTGTATGAGTGTATTGTGCATATGGGCTAATGTTGTTTTAGATGTATGTAGTAAAAGACTAGAGGATTGATAGGATATGATTCTCTAGATTGCTATGTGTTATGATGTCAAGCAGTGATGTTAAGATACCCTAGGGAATGGATGATTTTGTAAGAATATAATTGAAGATGTGTTAATTTGAGTTATTTCGCTTGTGTAATGTTGAATTATACTTTTATACATGGGGTTTATATGATCTTACATATGATGATGTTATATGGTTTCATATTATGGATGGTTTTTTAAAAAAAAATCTCCATTTGTTAGTAGTGTTAGATAGTTCAAATAACCGGAAGACAACTAAGAGGGGGGTGAATCAGTTATCACCAGATTACCGAAACCTTAAGAAATTAAAACTTTAATACTAGAACCCAAAAGATCAATACTGGAATTCATAAACCAATTACTGAGATAGAAGATATATCAATTAAGTAAAAGCAACAATTAGAGAATAAATACCATCCACATGACACCAAGATTTGTACATAGAAAACCTGGTAAAGGGAAAAACCATGGTGGGAAGCCTACCCATAGCCAAATAATACTTCTACAGTAAGTATGTGATTACAAATGAGGGGATTGCACTTGAAGGAAGGTCAACGGCCTAGAGCACACTACTAATCACAAAAGGAGTCTCGCTGACTACATAAAAATCTAGACTACAATCCGGACGAAAGAATGAACATCAATGATAGCATCTCCTATGCCTGAGTACAGTTGTGGTTAAGCTCAATACTGGAGGACTAAATCCTCTTACATAAACCCAACTCAATCCCAATGATCAACCAAATCCTCTACCTAAATGATTATTACATTATTCGCTCCTTACATCTTTTTCATCCTCACATATATCCCTCATACATGATCTACAATGACATCTTACATCATATATATATATACAAACCCTCGACAACAAACAATAAGGTCGGTCACCAGACAATAAAACAATTACATAATTACAAAACATGTTAGCTAGAGACCAAACAAATAATATCCAACCCATAAGACATCCTGGAAACATATCGAGAAGTCCAATCTACACGTTACATTAAGTCAGTCCATAACCTAGATAAATCAGGACCCAATTTAGGTCCACACACACTAAACCAATTATCCCAATCAACCAAGTCTTGAACATGATCACCATCAGCATTTTAAATCTCTACTAGAAGTCGCACCAATGCCACTTATGCATAACATCAAAGATCTTCAATAAAGCTTTGTCAATGAAACACTCACCGGAACAACAAACCAATCTTGCCAGCATACAGGATAGCATTAGATCACTTAATCAAAACCAACTGACTGAACATGAATCTGAGTATCATATCTAAGCCAATTCCATAAGCCAAACATAACGGATCATCATGATCTAATCCAACTAGAAACCAAACATCTTACCAGGACCAAAAAGATACCGGTAAAGCAGCCAAAATAGATGGTGTTGACATCAATGACAAAACATCAATGCAACACATAATCAATTCCTCCAAATGGCCAACAATCTCCCCCTTTGGCATTGATGGCAATACTAGATGTGAAAAACATCCAAGTGCCAAGAAATGCCAAACAAATCTCTCACAAAAGAATATAGCAATGAAGTTCTGAAATTTCTCCCCCTAATGTATATATCCCTTAAGTTTTTCACATGAGTATCTCTCCCCCTTTGACAGCCAGAAATCTAACAAAAATATCAAAGAAAAAACATAAACCATTGAATCACAAGGCTAACTACTCCCCCTGAGCAGTAGCATCCCCACATCAATCCAGAATGAATAATATCTCTGATAATGCATATCAGACTGATGCCAAATAGCATCAATCAGTTCTCTATCGGAGGGGCAGAAACCCCTAATCTATCTCTGAGGTACTCTAATGATTCTTTAGGCAAAGGTTTAGTGAAAATATCTGCAATCTGCTCTTTAGTGTTCACATAAACTGGTATAACCTCATTTTCTTCCACCTTCTCCTTCAAAAATTTATACTTGATAGATATGTGATTTGTCTTAGAGTGAAATACCAGATTCTTTGATATGTCTATAGCAACAGAGTTGTCACAGTGAATAACTATTGGTCCAATGCAATGCACTTTAATGTCCTTCAACATTTGCTTCATCCATAGAACTTGTGTACAGTTAGTAGGAGCAGCAACATACTCATCTTCAGCAATAGATAAAGAAGTACATGATTATTTCTTGTTGATCCATGAAACCAACTTCTTTCCAAGAAAGAAAGCTCCACCAGAAGTTCTTTTTTGGTCATCAACATCACCTACCCAATCTACATCTGTATATGCACATAAGGTAAATTCATCATCCTTAGAGTACCACAAACCATATTCTAATGTACCTTGCAAGTATCTAAAAACTCTTTTCACCACACTCATGATTTTCTCTACGATCACTTTGATATCTTGATGGAATTCAAAAAACATTCATTATATCAGGCCTAGTCTAAGTCAAATATAGCATACCTCCAATCATAGACTTGTATCTTGTAGGATTTACCGGTGCAGATTCATCTTTCCTTGTCAATTTCTCACATGTAACCATAGGAGTACTTATCAGTTTAGAATCTTTCATACCAAATTTCTTTAGCAATTCCCTAGAATACTTAGTTTGCAAGATGAAAATACCTTTATCAGTGATAGACTTGTAAAGCACTGAGAGGGGGGTTGAATCAGTGACACCAAAAACAATACTACTTTAAATACTGATCGGTAGATATACTTAACAAGTTTGTTAAACAGTATGCATATAATCCAAAATGATATTAGTGCATCCACAATAAGTAAAACACCCACCATAATACAAGTGTTTATACATGGAAAACCCAAATGGGAAAAACCATGGTGAGATGAGACTCACAAGTTAACTATCTACAGTAATAGGTAACTGACCAATTAAGGTCTACAAAAATGCTTTGCTAGAAGCGAATCCTGTTAAAGATCCCAAAGCTCTGTTAGGAGCTATACCCTATTAAAGGTAGTACCCTGTTAGGAGTAACCTCAGTAGAGGATTTTTGAATCCAAACTAATGGATCACCTTGTTAAAGGATTTGTACAATGAAGCTTATTAGAGCTTACCTGGTTAGGGGATTTGACTATTGTAGTGATAAGAAAACAACTTGCTTGAATAGATCCTCTTCTGCGCACTCAAAACTGCATTACCAACATACTCTGTGACTTAACTCTTCTATCTTTGCATCAAATCATCTCATATCCTATCTCATCATACATACAAAATAGTTCATCATAATGTCATTATATAGACATTTAAATTTTATGTCAGCCTTAGGAATTATATCACAATTTCCTAGGTGCAGTGTATTTGGCAGAGAGTTTTTTAGTGGTGAATCTTCGCCAATTGGCGAATTTCGTTTTTTTTTTTTTGAGGAAATGGCGAATAGTCTGGGGCAACATAGTGGTCAAATCGCCCAGAATTTTGGGGTTAACGGTACACTATATTTTGGCTTTGCCATTGACCACACACCGTTCGACGTGCATGCCTGTAATATTCACCTAGAATCACTCGGACATGGCTATTAGATCACCTCTGTTATTCACCAGAAATAGTAAAACGACCACGTACCCAGGACATAATTTGCCAACAGTAAATTAAATGTTCATTGCACGCGTTGGCCAAATTCACCAATATCAGTTGAAACATTATAAGCATTCAAGGACCCATTTCGCCTCACTTAAATCAAGATGCATTTTGAAACACCCACGCAATTCTCCAAAAATGCAATCATGGATTGATATAAATACAATCTTTCTTACAATTTGTTCGTGTCTGATTAGTAAATTTGGGAGCTCTCGATTCGTATTCTGCAATTTGAGTTGGAATGTCGAAGTTCATTGTAGGCCGGAGGGCCAAAGTTACAATCCTACAACACAGGCCCAGGCATTCCCGATTCCTGATTCAGATAATTGAGAAGGCATAAAGGTGAGTAATCATTTCTTCATACTTGATAGTATTAGTTTTAACTTTTAATTCGTAGTGAGAGGTCGAGACTCAAGATGTCACAGTCAGACATGGGTGAGACTCCTCAGGGTGGTGAAGGGATTGAGATGTCAGACAAGGGTGAGACTGAGACTCCTCTAGGTCGTGAAGGGATTGGGATGTCAGACAAGGGTAAGACTCCTCAAGGTGGTGAAACTGAAGGGATTGGGAGGCCATTAAAACGCCCAAAACTTAAACTTAAAGATACTACCATAAAGTCTTTCTTTGGAATTGGCAAAGTTTCTTGTCCATCAACATCTGCAGTTGTAGAAGCCATTCATAGTAGCTCACCACCACCACAAGGTGGGATTGTCATTGAGTTAAATGCATCAAATGAGGATGACAATACCAACATGGCAGAAGATGTTCTAGAATCATGTAATACCTAAAGTACAAAAGTAATACCTAAAGGGAAAAATATCTAGAATCATGTTGTAATTTTATTAATTATTATTAATAACTATTCAATGCTGAAGGACAAAACATTCATTACTTCAGTATAAATTATGAGGACATTAAATGTAAAACGTTCAATTCCGGGCGAAGTTCTCACAAATGTGTTCACTTCCCACATTCGGGCCAAAAACCACCCTAAGTCGTTGATCTTTGCTCATCCAACAGATGATGGTATCGGTTGTCAAATGTCATGGGTCCCATGACTTCTGTCATTTTTTGCACACGTCACCATACTCGTGTCACTTTTCGGGACTGTTTTTAAGTTTGTTTAATCATTTTAAACTTTCATCCAGAAAATAGCTTTATAGACTTAATTATATTTAATTAAATTTAAAAAGTTCAATTCTGGGTGAAGTTCTCACAAATGTGTTCACTTCCCACATTCGGGCCGAAATCCACCCTAAGTCGTTGATCTTTTCTCATCCAACAGACGATGGTACCTGTTGTCAGATGTCATGGGTCCCATGACTTCTGCCATTTTTCGGGCACGTCACCAATGACCATACTTGTGTCACTTTTCGGGTATGTTTTTTCTCTATTTAATCATTTTAAACTTCTGCGCGAAAAAAAGCTTTATAGACTTAATTATATTTAATTAAATTTAAAACGTTCAATTCTGGGCTCGCTCACGAGGTAAAATGTCTGAAGACATGATCAAGCCGCGAGCTGGCGACAAGTTGGTTTGGGTTTACATCGCGAGCTCTCTATCTTTTTGGGTGTTCGCATTTTATGTTAGTGAGCTGGAGATTGTTAATGAAATTGCTTTGGTAGCGAGGTCTCAAGTTGGTCTGATGTCATACATTATAGCTACGAGAGTTAGCGAGTAACTCATTTCACATAGTTGTCGCTAGCTCTCATGTTTGTTTAATGTTAGCATTTTTAGGTTGCGAGCTAGCAACTAGACAGTTTGTGGTTAAGTTTTATGGTTATCGCTAGCTCGCGAGTGAAGTTCTAGCAGTTAAGAGATAAACAGTTTTATGTTGGCAAGTACACGATAAGGGTTAAAGTTACCACTATCTCCAAGTCGTTGCGGTCATGAGGACTTAACATTTTGTGATCAAGCCGCGAGCTTGCGAGTGAAGTTCTAGCAGTTAAGAGATAAACAGTTTTATGTTGGCAAGTACACGATAAGGGTTAAAGTTACCACTATCTCCAAGTCGTTGCGGTCATGAGGACTTAACATTTTGTGGTCAAGAATTAGCGAGTGGCGATTCAGTTTCCCTCAGTCGCTAGATCTCGAGGTTATGAAGGCTTAGCATTTTCAGCTTGCGAGTTGGAGATAGAGTCGTAAGGTCTTGTCGCTAGGTCATGAGATTTTCTAATTGGTAGTCTTTCACACACAGAGTTGACGACTGTGTGCCACGTGTTTTAATGACTTGACGGGGATTGTTGAGGTGCCAATATATTTTTTTTACGTTTTAGAAAAAGATTGAAATCGTCAATATAGTTTTTTATGGTTTGAAAATATCTTGAAATCGCCAATGTATTTTTTTTATGGTTTGAAAATAGGTTGAAATCACCAATGCAAATATTTTTTCTAGTTTTAAAATCATTACAATTCGCCCATGCAAATATTTTTTTGGTTTTAAAAACATTACAATTCGCCTAGATTTTCCATAAACTTTGAGAGATCATGAATGATTCACCAATGGGGATTATTATTTTTTCTCTGTAAACTGCAAAATTTTGCCAGTAAAATTAAAATTTTCCTTTGCAATTATACACCTTTCGCTAGGTTTTTACACCTTGTTCGAGGGGGGGTTTCTTAAAGTTTTCCCTGGTATCTGGAAAATCAACATAACTCATCACAAAATACCGCCAAAGTTTGTCGGTTAGGATAACTCAACATGACCGGTGATAACTCATCACACAATCAACAAATATCAGTTGGAGTTAACCTTTGTCAACATATAAACCAATTGTCCTCCATTGCTTCTTTGACAATCTTTGTTGGATCTCCAAGTTGGTGTTGAGACATTCCTGTATATATTGGTTGACAACATGTACCGGTTTGACACCATCATAAGCAAAACTTCTAATACTGGTAGCAATATAATACAAATAACTTTGAAGTAACACCGGTAGACAAACATATGTGTGTGTACATGTTCCATCAATGACAACATATGAAGTCATTCATTACAATCATCATCAAGCCAACAATCTCTCCCTTTGGCATTGATGGAACCACTTGGAAAATTTTCAAACAATACAACTACAAAAAAAATGTACACAAGTATTTTTGTACTCCTACTCCCCCTTAACAATACAGAAAATTTTCACAACACATACATATATCTACTCCCCCTTTGACTACAATGCCAAATTGAAAAAGTAAAATATATACATATATAGCAAAAATTTACAGCAATAGTTTACATATACAAAACTTGAAAGTCTGAATTTAAGGATTGTTCATTGCAATTTTCAGAAAAATGTCACTAAAAATACGCTTCAATTGAGAAAAGTCATTTTCCCATGTCTCCAGCAAGGTTTCAGTGAGATCGATTGTAGTAATGACCTGTGTACAGAATTCTTCCATTGAATCAAGTCTACACGTCTTTGGAGTAGACAAAATTGCCTCTGCATTCTTTTATGCTCTTTATAACATGTCCACTTTTGGTATGAGTAAATTCTTCAACTCCTTTAGAGATCGGAGTCTTTTTACTTGTTCACAATCATAGACATCTAGCTTGTTTTGCAAATCATCCACAGATTTGCCAAAAGCTAAAATTGAATCCTGTAGAGGTATTTAAGCATGGCATATCCTTTCCAGTTCCTGCTCAGTTTTTGTTCGCCTTTGATTGATAACAGTATAAAAGAATGAAAAATTGGATGTAAATGCAAGAATTTTCCCTCATGTTTCAATAGCTTTTCTTAACAAATCCTTATTTAGTGATAGGGCAATTCTCCCTGTACCAATATACTTCATGATCTGTTCTCCCCGCTTCTTGTAGCTCTTCTCTACATAGGTTTGTGTTGCTTTCTCAAGGGACTTGAGTTGGTTAGAGGCATCAGCAACCAACTGGCCAAGCTTGCCAATAGGAGTTGACAAGTTCCTTGTAGCAATTTCTGGTAGAAGGCTTGACAGAATATCAACTGCATTTTGAATGGTTTCGGGCTCCATTCTCTGTTCTTTAAGCCTCTTCTTCTAAGCTTGGGATTGCATAACATTTGCAAACTCTGGCAATTCTGATGTACTCATGTTATCAACATTTATTGGCCCTTTGATGCAAAATGAGTCATCATCATCATCATTTTGTTGTTTGATCAATGCCTTCTCTGGTTCAATAGATGTCTCTTTATCAGTCTTCTCTTCCTCTTGTCCTTTCTCCTTCTCCTATTCAGCTATTTGATTAGCAACTTTTTCAGAAGGTTCCTCCTGAGTAGTCTGTGAAACCGGTGAGAGTTGGGGTTTCACTTGCTACTCATTTACCGGTGGGGGTGGAATATCCACACTTGGTAGAGTTGATGGTATCTTCACTGTATTAACCTATGAATCGGTGATTTCAGGTGGCTACATATCTAGTACAATGATGTTTCCAGATAGATCGATTGTATCTTGAATATCATCAACAAAAATTATCGGTTGGAAAGTAGTGTCATCCTTCTTCTTGATAGGATAGACAATATCAACTTGCACTATTTCTTCCTCATCCATTTCTGGTAAGTCCACTGTATCTTGTTCATTGTTCTGTTGGGACTCTATCAGTTTACGCATATTCTGAATTTCCTTCGCTATCTATTGTGTATCAACTTAAACAGGTTGCACCTTTCCACTGAGTAGTTTCAATCTCCTTGACTTTAAAGGAAATAGAGATTTGTGTTTTTCAAGCAATGCAATTAACTCATCTTTTGACATATTAGAAAAATATTGCAAAAACACATTATCAATAATTTATTTTCTTTCTTCACAACTTTGTCCCATTTATTCAAAAGAATAGTATATAAAGAAACAAAAACATCTTTCTAAAGATCATTAGGTAATCGATTGTAATGACACAAATAACTGATTACCTATTGAATAATTTGTTCCTTCTGATCTTCATCAAATGAATCAAAATTTTCTTTGACATTATCAAATTTGTTCCTTCCCAATGTCTTTACCGTTCTCTCAAAATTAGACATAGGCATGTAAGACAAAGCATTAATGGGAATAGATTCAACTGGTTTGGACTTCTTGCCAGTTGCCTTTACCTTCTTTGGTTCTTCCTCAGTATCAGTTTCATCAGATTCTGCTTGGAGATTCAGTTGTTGACCTCTTTTCTTTGTTGCAATTTGCTTCTTGATGTATACCTTAGGTGTCGGTTCCTTTTTAGTTTGGACACTTCATGTCACCGAAGGTGCTTGTTCAGCCTTCTTCTTCTTTCCTTTACCACTACTGGTTGGAGCACTATTGGTTTTAGCTTTTACAATTTGCTCCTTAGCAGTATCCAGTCTTTTCTTTTTTTTGTCCACAGGAGATGCCAATAGGTTATTGGCATAACCAATCAATAAGTCATAATTGACTTCATAGCTCATGTCTTCCATTTCATATTCTCTCAGTTCAATAGCTTCCATCAAACAGAAATTAGTGGTGACTGTGAAAATGATGTCCTTAGCAAAAAATTTCACCACATCCTCGGGTAGCATTACCCTCATACTTATTTTCTTCTGAAATTCATTGAAATATTTGTTCATTATGGCTGAGAAGGTGTTCTTGACAGCCTTGATGCTATTCTTGATTTGAGCGGTTACCAGTAGGTCTTTAGACCATTCTAAATCACCAATTCCCGGTAGGAAACTCTGAAAGTAAAAGAATAGACCAATCAATAACTAACCAAATTTGAACTTCTAATTGTTGTCATTCTTGATTGACTAGAGATTCAACATCAATTGACTTCTTATGGCCTCGCAGAGGTCATAATTTGCATTCTCAACAATCATTTTATAGGCAGTATGCACTGTTGCAGATGGTACAATGTTCATTCTACTGGAATAGAATATCAAGTAGCCTATAACCATAGTAGCCAGTTTAATCGTTGGGTCCTTAATGTTATTGATAGAAAAAGCATGCTCATCAGAGGTTGACAAAGTTAAAGTGGTTATTGTCTCCTTAGATATCCGCCTTAGCTTAGGCACTTCACCGGTTGCCCAAAAACCAGTCACAGCTTGAATAGCCTCCTTGGTTATAGTGTGTGTTCTTTCCAAATACATATTCTCACCATGGACACGACTCAAAATGATTCGAATATGTTCCTCTTCAAAATCCTCAAGAAAATAAGCTGCATTATGAAAACCTTTCTCATAAACCCTAATATATTCAGGTTGAATATTTTCGCTCTTATCGCAAAGGGTTTTCAACTGAGAATAAATTGACATTGATCTTAAATCTTCAATTTTACAATAAATGTAGCTAGAAAAATCTCCTTTTACAATGACTCCATCAGTAACTTGAGATAAAGAATTATAAGACATAATTTGTTCTAACTCTACAACCTCCATAGGTTCTGATACGATCATTAACCTCTCTACTTGCTTAGATGATGAAGCCATTTCAGATAAACTAGATTTGAAGCGGGATTTACAAAAAAATACCTCAATTTACAAGCATTGCCTCGATTACCGGTTGAATTCTCAAATGCACACCAGTTCATCTTTTACTAACCTTCAAATCAGCTTCAATCACGCAAATTACGACATGAATTTGACTAAAACTAGCTAGCAATTCTCTCTTTGCTCTGTAAGTGCTCAAGAATTCTCTCTCGAACGTATTTAGGGTAAAAATAACAAAGTAAAACTCGCTTTTATCCTTTTTACCTACTGTATTAAATGCTCGAACACTAGGGTTACAAACCCTAATACACTGCTTAACGATGCATACAATATTAACAGGTGTAAAATCGATTGATGAACTTTTGAAAAATTGTTTGACAAAAGATATCAATATTTCACCCATAACAACTCAAAATTCAAACTCTCTTACCAGTATTCATTCAAGGGGTCCGGAAATAGATTTTATCGCTATGCTTCCCTTAGCCTTGTTGAAAGGCTCAATTCACCTGTGCGGGATTCTCCACACTAGGTGAAGAATTGGATACTTCTATAGGTACATCATCACTCTTCATTTTTCAGATTCGGTTCATTTTTTCTTTGGTTTCCTCAACATTTACCTTCCACTTTCCTTTCTGATCATTAGAATGATTAACCGATTTGTTCTTTCTAGATCTACATAGTTTTTCCATGTGTCCCGGTTTATGACTATGATAGCAAGCCATTCCAGATGATCTCCAAGGTCCTGCATTTCCTCTTCCAGTCTCCTTTTGCAATTCATAGGCACATGACCATAATTGTTACAAATGGTGCAAATGACATTGGTTACCTTTTCCATATCAAATGGACTAAACTGGTTGACATAGGGTCTCTGCCAGTTCATGTTACCCCGGTTATCATAGATTCTCATCCAGTTGTCATTGGGTCTTAGATTCATGTGAGGTACTAGATTATTTGCTCCATATCTGCATTCAAGTGATCTATGTCCATACATCTTACAAGTGAAACAATGACCTTCAAATCTCTTAGATACATACCTAGTGTTTGCATGTAACTTGTATTTCCATTGGGATTTCTTCTACACACATTTGTAGTATATCCAGGCTTATGACAGACAAAACAAACAGGTTAAAAAACTTTCTTGCTAGTAGGCTTATTAGCCTTAGGAGCAGTTTTGTCCTTGTGAATGTTGTTCTTTGTACCAGAAGACTCTCCTTTCTCAGATGTGTTAAAACCTAGTCCAGAAGTCACCTTTCATCCTTTGTGATTGGATCTGCTCATCTAGCATGGTAGAACTTTTGTTGAACTTTTCTAGCTTTCCATTGGCTTCAGTGAGTTCTCTGGTAAGACCTTCTTTGTGTTTTGAAAGAGTCTCTTTCAGAGATGATGCCATTTAAAGATCTAGCTGCAAGGCCTCTTTTTCTTCTTTCTTTGCATGCCAATGCTCATGCAAAGTAGCATTCTCTCTATTGATCTTAACAATCTCATGATCTCTCTCTTTGACAAGATCTTCAGTTGCCCTCCTAGCTTCCAACTCTTGATGAATGCGGATAGTTAGGGCTTCTAACTCTCTTCTTAGATTTAGCTTTTCTCCATTTGGTTTTTCAACTTTTGCTAATGCATCAATATTAGCTTCATCTGAAGAACTATTATCAGATATTTTCAATAGTTGTTCAGTTAGTTCTCTCCTTTTGACTTGCGATACTTTGAATCTGACCCTTAGGGTTTCAAGCTCATCATTGGTAGCTTCAAGCACTCTAGCCATCTCAAAGTAGCTCATATCCCCCATGTTTGGTTTCCTTCCAAGCGATTAAGCCTTAAAGAAGTTAGGCTTTGATACCAATTGATAGACATATAAAGAACTGAGAGGGGGGGTGAATCAGTAACACCAAAAACAATACTACTTTAAACACTGACCAATAGATATACTTAACAATTTTGTTAAACACTATGCATATAATCCAAAATGATATTAGTGCATCCACAATAAGTAAAACATCCACCATAACACAAGTGTTTATATGTGGAAAACCCAAATGGGAAAACCCACGGTGAGATGACACTAACAAGTTAACTATTTGCAGTAATAGGTAACTGACCAATTAAGGTCTACAAAAATGCTCTGCTAGAAGCGAATCATGTTAAAGATCCCAAAGCTCTGTTAGGAGCTATACCCTGTTAAAGGTAGTACCCTGTTAGGAGTAACCTCGGTAGAGGATTTCTAAATCCAAACTAATGGATCACCTTGTTAAAGGATTTGTACATTGAAGCTTGTTAGAGCTTACCTGGTTAGGGGATTTGACTATTGTAGTGATAAGAAAACAACAGGTGGTGTGATCTAGAAGTAGCACAACTTTCTTGAATAGTTCCTCTTCTATGCACTCAAAACTGCATTACCAACATACTTTGCGACTTAACTCTTCTATCTTCGCATCAAATTATCTCATATCATATCTCATAATACATACAAAATAGTTCATCATAATGTCATTATATAGACATTTAGATTTCATGTCGACCTTAGGAATTATATCACAATTTCCTAGGTGTAGTGTATCTGGACAATCAAACATAACTCATCACAAAATACCGCCAAAGTTTGTTGGTTAGAATAACTCGACACGACCGGTGATAACTCATCACACAATCAATGAATACCAATTGGAGTTAATCTTTGTCAACATATAAATTGATTGTCCTCCATTGCTTCTTTGATAATCTCCGCTGGATCTCCAAGTTGGTGTCAAGACATTCCTGTATATATCGATTGACGACATGTACCGGTTTGACACCATCATAAGAAAAAATTATAATAGCGGTAGCAATATAATACGAATAACTTTGAAGTAACATCAGTACACAAACATATGTGTGTACATGCTCCATCAATGACAATATATAAATTCATTCATTACAATCATCATCAAGCCAACAATCAGTCTGAGTAATCTGCAAACCTAAGAAAAAATTCATTTCCCCAATTATAGACATTTCAAATTCTTTCTCCATATTTTTAGAAAATTCCATGCACAACTTATCTTCACCTCCAAAAATGATTTCATCAAAAAAAACCTCAATAATCAATATATCATCATTAGTGACTTTATAATATATATTACTGTCAGCATTACCTTTAGTGAAACCAAGCTTCAAAAGATATTTATCTAACCTTGCATACCAAGCTCTAGGTGCCTATTTTAATCCATGTAAAGCTTTCCTTAACCTGCAAACCATGTTTTTATCATCTGAAAGTGAAAATCCATCAAGTTGCTCAATATAAAATTCCTCATCAAGATCCCCATTTAGAAAGGCACACTTAACATCCATCTGATAAACCTTGTAGTTTTTATGTGCAACATAGGCAAGAAATAATCTTACAGCTTCAATCCTAGCTACAGTTGCAAAAGTTTCACCATAATCAATTCCTTCCTTTTGAGAATATCCTTTATGAACCAATCTAGTTTTATTCCTTACAACTTGTCCATCTTCATTCAATTTATTCCTAAAAACCCATTTAGTTCCAATAACATTTTTATTTTTGGTCAGGGAACTAAAGTCCATGTGTTATTCTTCTCTATCTTATCTAATTCTTCTTCCATAGCTTTCATCCAACATTCATCTTTACATGCTTCAATTACATATACCGATTCAGCTTGAGAAATTACACATACCTCATTAGTTGTCAATCTCCTTCTTGTCATCACTCCATTGTTCTTATCCCCAATGATCTGATCTTCTGAATGATTCAACCTTACATACCTAGGAGTCTTCCGATTCTTTATTCCTCTTCTCGGTTCTTCAGTTACTATTGAATTCTTTGATACTACCAGAGTAACTGGTTCAACATTCTGTTCCGGTAAAGGTGTTACCGGTTCAGTTATGATCATTTTAACTGTCGGTTCTTGTTCATAAACTCTGATTTGACTTCTATTCAGCTCATCCACCTTGACATTAGCGCTCTCCACAATTCTCTGCAATCTCTTGTTATAACATCTATATGCTTTGCTTTCATTAGAATAACCAAAAAATATTCCTTCATCACATCTAGGATCAAATATGCCAATGAAATCATCTCTCCTGATATAACATTTACTACCAAAGATTCTAAAATACTTAACTGTAGGTGTATTGCCAAACCATAATTCATAAGGTGTCTTACCGATTTCTCCTTTGATATGTACTCTGTTGAATGTGATGTGCTCACTGCTTCTCTCCAGTAGATATGAGGTAAATTAGCTTCCATCATTATGGTTCTAGAAGCATCCAAGATAGTTATGTTCTTCCTTTCCACAACTCCATTCTGATGTGGTGTCCAGGGAGCAGAAAATTGTCTCCTTATGCCATGCCTCTCACAAAAGTTATTAAACTCACTGGATGTGAATTCTCCACCATGATCTAACCTTAAACACTTAATCTTCAATCCTGTCTCAGTCTCAACTTTAGCTTTAAAGATTTTAAACTTTTCAAAAGCCTCAGATTTCTCCTTTAGAAAAGTAACCCACGTCATTCTAGAATAGTCATCAATGATTAGCATAAAATATCTATCACCTTGAAAGCTTTTAATTCTAGCAGGGCCACACAAATCAATATGAATAAGATCAAGAACATCATTAGCTTTGTCTTTTATACTCTTAAAAGAGGTTTTGACTTGTTTTCCCATTTGACATTCTTTACATACCAAATTATAGGGTTTCACAATCTTAGGTGTATCTCTAACTGCCTTAGTTGAACTGATCTTTACCATGCAATCAAAATTCACATGACATAGCCTTTTATGCCATAGCCAACTCTCATCAATTTGTGCAATCAAAAATGTCTTATCACCAGAATTCAAATGAAATATATTACCTTTTGTTTGAGTACCGATTGCAATCTCCAAACCAGGTCTATAAATGATTTTGCATTTTCCATCCTTGAATTGTAATTGAAATCCCTTATCCACCAATTTTCCTACACTCAAAAGATTATGCCTTAAACCTTCAACATAATAAACATTATCAGTATTGTGCTTACCATCCAATGATATAGTTCATTTTCCTTTGATCATACATGCTTTGTCATCTCCAAATCTAACCAGACCGCCATCAAATTCTTGTAAAGATAGAAACTTCCTTTTATCTCCAGTCATATGATGTGAACATCCACTATCAATTACCCATTCATCCTTATCTTCAATTTTAGCATCAAGTGCCTTCTCTTCAGGTACATTCTCTTCAAATGTCGGAACATCTTCCTTGATAGCCAGGAAAACTCATTCCTTTCCATTGTCAGAACCACTAGCAAATTCGTGTGCCAGTTCATCATCAGAATCAATCACACCTTCCGCATCCGCAATGTAGGATGATTTATCTATGTTTTTCTTGTACTTATACTTGTTCTGATAAGCAGGGTTAGGCTTAAAAGATCTTCTATCTCTCTCTTCAAATCTTGAATTCCTTTTAGGACATCTAGATGCAAAATGACCTATCTTAGTACATGCAAAATATTTAAAAGGTGCTTTTCCTTCATACTTACTTCCTACTGGTCCTTTAGGTACTCTTCTGGCAAATAGGGCTTCAAGTTGCTCAAACTATTCATCTTCTCTCTTCATATCATCCAATTCCTTTGCATACAAAGCTTTACAATCTTGCTTGTTGGTTGATGATGTAAATGCATGAAAATAAGGTTCAGACTTCACAACTTCAGAAGGTCCAAATTCTTCAAGCTCAAAAGAAGATAATTTTCCAACCAAGGTATCTCTATTGACAGAAGTATTAGCCATTGTTCTCAATTCATTAATTGTAGTAGCCTTCATCTTGTAAGTCAGTGGTAAAGCTCTCAGAACTTTAGAAATTATTTCATCTTCACTTGGAGTTTCACCACAACATTAAATTCCTATAACAATTTCATTCACCCTTTCCACGAATGCAATAATCCATTCATCTTCTTCCATCTTCATGTTTTCATATCTCACCCTGTAACCATCAATTTTAGCAATCTTAACAGTAGGGTCACCTTCATTTAGAGTCTCCAACTTGTCCCATATAGCCTTTGTAGATGATTTGTCAGTTAATCTCATTATTTGTTGATCAGAAAGTGCACACAAGAGGGCTTTTCTTTCTCTACAATCATTCTCAAGATCCGTATCCAAGTTTATCGGAGGAGGATTTCCAAATGCCAGATTATAAGATCTTACACCATTCTCTGTGATTTCCCAAATTTCCTTGCCAAGACATCTTAGATGAGTCTCCATCTGAATTTTCCATACTCTATAATTTGTTCCATCAATCCTAGAAATATCTCTCTGAAAGATAGCAGTAGATGAACTAGATGAACTTGAACTGTTAGTCGCCATAGGATCTTCCTCTAACAGTTAAGCTTCTACAGAGAGGACCAGAGCTCTGATACCAATTGTTAGACAGTTCAAATAACCGAAAGAGAAATGAGAGGGGGGTGAATCAGTTGTCACCAGATTACCGGAACCTTAAGCAATTAAAACTTTAATACTGGAACCCAAAATATCAATACCGGAATGCATAAACCAATTACCGAGATAGCAAATATATCAATTAAGTACAAGAAACAATTAGAGAATAAATAGCATCCACCTGACACAAAGATTTGTATGTGGAAAACCCGGTAAAGGGAAAAACCATGATGGGAAGCCTACCCACAGTCAGATAATAGTTCTGCAGTAAGTATGTGATTACAAATGAGGGGCCTGCACCTGCAGGGAGGCCAATAGCCTAGAGCACACTGCTCATCACAAAAGGAGTCTCACTGACTACATAAAAATCCAGATTAAAATCTGGAAGAAAGAATGAACTGCAATGATAGCATCTCCTATGCCCGAGTACAGTTCTGGTTAAGCTCAATACTAGAGGACTAAATCCTCTTACATAAACCCAACTCGATCACCAATGAACAACCAAATCCTCTGCCTGGATGATTATTACATTATTCGCTCCTTACATCTTTTTCATCCTCACATATACCCCTCATACATGATCTACAATGAGATCTTACATCATAAATATATATACAAACCCTTGACCACAAACAATAAGGTCGGTCACTAGACAATAAAACAATTACATAATTACAAAACATGTCGGCCAGAGACCAAACAAATAATATCCAACCCATAAGACATCTCGGAAACACATCGAGAAGTCCAATCTGTACGTTACATTAAGCCGATCCATAACTTAGATAAACCGGGACCCAATTTAGGTCCACACACGCTAAAGCAATTATCCCAATCAACCAAGTCTCGAACATGATCACCATCAGCATCCTGAATCTCTACTAGAAGCCACACCAACACCACTTATGCATAGCATCAAAGATCTTCAGTAAAACTCTGTCGGTGAAACCCTCACCGAAGCAACAAACCAAGCTTGCCAGTATACAGGATAACATCTGATCACCAAATCAAAACCAACTAACTGAACATGAATTTGAGTAGAATATCTAAGCCAATTCCATAAGCCAAACATATCGGAGCATACCGAATCATCATGATCTAATCCAACCAGAAACCAAACATCTTATCGGGACCAGAAGGATACCAACAAAGCAGCCAAAACAGCTAGTGTTGACATCAATGACAAAACATCAATGCAACACATAATCAATTCCTCCAAATGGCCAACAAGTAGATTTTAGATTATTTTTCTGGGGTGTTTTGGCGGGCATTACACCATCATTGTTTTTTAGGAGATAATCATATTCCAAGATGTATTTTTAGAAGGCTATATAAATTGGTATTTTTAGATGACCTAATAGAAGTTGTTTTTATAGTTGAAACTTATAATCTATTTGAATATTTATTGATTTAAAGTGGAATTTGTGGATAAATTTGTATAATTAGCTTGGTTTGTACCCAAACAAACCATTCATATAATAGAAACATTAGTTTTTAAAATTATTTTTCATGCAAACTTTGTAGATGTTTATAAATAAGTATCATTTGCACTTAAATTTAAAAATAGAATTTGCTAATGACTATTTTGTTGCTAAAATTATTATTCAAAAGTCTAGTGAGAGAACTTGTATATGTGTGCATATTTAGATAGAATTGTTTGATTGAATTTGTAGGTTTCTGTAAAGTTGGTATTTGTGGCTTTGTCTACAATTTTTTAATTCATTTTTCTTAATTGTATTTCTTGTAGTCAAATCTATTCAATCCTTTTGTTGCACTCACTTTTTAATATCTATTTTTAACTAAAAAGAGTGAGTATTTTAGCTAGAAAGAGTGGACATTCATTAGATGCTATAAGTTAATTGTTTCAAATGAAAAGACATAAAAAAATCTCTCATCTGTGGCAAAAGTGTCAATAAGTTTTGTAATAATTCCTTAAAACCAAAAGATTTGTAGTTAGTTTCATTTGCAATATGCGTTCAAAATCTCAGAGATTAAATTTTATATATTATAAAAAGCTAGATGTCATGTCATATTATATAGTTTTATTCTAATTTTCTTACAAAGAGTTTCCCCTTCTAATATGAAGAGAGATTTATTTCCTTGCACATTCTATTTTGTGTTGAACCAAAAAAATTTAAATTAAAATGCTTATTATTCCTTTGAGCACATTTAGTCAAATTGTCTTTTATTAATTTCAAGGGTGTATTAATACAAAAATGTTTCAAGAATGTAGTATCTAGCTCAACAAACAAATGTATAGAACCAAAAGCCTTAGATAACATAATCCCTTAAGTTTCTTGAAACAACTTGGCTAACATTTATCTTTGTATGCCAAACATGTAGCATGGGAAAGCTTGTCAATGGACATTAGGGTATCATTTTCTATTATATAACTCAAATCTAGGTACAACAAATCTAGGAGGCAATGGATATGTGACAACCTCAAAGTTAAGTGGTGTACACTCTGAAGGATTGTATGTGATAAAAAATTTATGTACTAGACAACATCATCCACCTTTTTTCTTATTGGCAAAGTCTCACAATAGTGTATCCAAGGTAAAAGTAGGAATAATAGTAGTATAATGAGTGTGGGATGTCACAACCCTGTTTAATTTCTTATTTAATAATTTCATTAATGGTTATTTATCAATATTTATTAATGAATATGTTATCTATGAATATCGAATTATAAATAAATAAAAAATCTTACTAAATTTTATCAAGATTTTATTAATGACTAAATTATTGTTTATAAATTATTATTTTATTACAAATATTAAAATCTACATATTTTATTATATTAAGATATATTTACATATTTATTTTATTTTTTATTTTGATTAAAATATTATTTTATTTTAATATTGAAATTACATATTTCATTTAGGAAATTATTTTGTATTTATAAATTAAAGGTTATATATATATATATATATATATATATATATATATATATATATATATATATATATATATATATATATATATATATATATATATATATATATATATATATATATAAAAGGAAATCTGTATTATTATACGTAGAAGTTACTTTTTAAGACTTAGGAAATTAATCTTAGGCATTGGATGATGGAATTTCTTCATGTTTTAAAAAAATAGTTTAATATCTTAAAAAGTTGCATAAAGCTAGGGAAATTTTAGGATAGTTTTTAATTTTAAAATTTAGAAACTAAGATAAAAAGTGAGTTGGCATAAAAGGATAAGAAATGGTAAGATGAAATAAAATAAGATAATTATTATGGATTTCATATTTTTCATTGGTATTAAAGATGAAGTTGTCATATGCATATGTGCAGTCTGCTGAGTTTATATGTTGAAAACACCCTTTTGAAATTACTAGATATGATGTGCTCTCTTTAAGAATCTCATGTACATAATTCATATCTATAGATTAAAGTATGTCTTCAAGAATGGATGTGTGGATGCATCATGTGTATTCTCCATGTTGAGATGATTCGTGTTATGTTTATCTATTGAGATGGAATTGTAATCTTAAAATGATTTTAGATGGATAAGCAAAATTGTTGCTTTTGTCTTCGTATGTGTGTTATATGCATCGTGTGTGCCTATGTCATCATTACACTAATATGCCATATTGCACATTCCATTACTCCTAACAGATTTACATGGTTAGTCTTCGTGGTGTTGGGTCAGGAATCTTTCGTTTCATGAAAGATTCTGGGGAAGTATAACTACTTTGTGGTAGGGCGGATATGTGCTTCGGCAATGTTCTTGCCCATAAGGTGCTCAAGGCATACAGATGTTAGAGTTCTTGTCATGGTGGTCTTCATGATCTGACCCATATGTATTCTTTGTAATTTACCTTGTGGTCTAATGTAAATGAATATGTTCCTTATATTTTGCCTTGATATTAACTTGTGTACTAATTCTTATGTACTCCAACCTTAAGTATAGATATAATTTCTCAATTCTAATCTTGTATATTATGACATGATGCATTGATATATGCTTGTTTATGTGTAATTTTATGAATTATGTTATTTTGAAATTATGGAGGTTCTTACATTTGGTATCAAAGCTCTTGGTTTAGCACTAGGGCCTTGAGTTTTCTATGCTTATTTGCGACATTTGATCGTAGAATCCTCTAGTTGATTTGTGCTTAGTGCATTTGTGCATAAGAACTTATATATATTGAACCAAAAGTTGCATCAATGTCGATCAACTTGGGTAGTGAGGGAGAGAGCCTCCTACATGTATCAAGGAAGGACAAATGCCCTTGTTTGGCTTGCTTTGACTTGAGTGTCTATTGAATTGCCCCTAAGTGAGCATTATATGCTATATTACATGTGTGACATGTGAATTATCATAATTAGTAATTGGGGAAATGACTATTGCCCTAGATTGCATTACTCATTGTATTTATGTGAGAACTTGTGTGGCTATTGCACTGTAGTTTTACAAGGAAGTTTATGTGGGTCAATTGTATAATTTGGTATATATATCATATATTACCATAGTTTGGTCTTGACCCTATTTTGCCTAATGTGTGAATGGAGGGTTAAAGAGAATTATACATCATATGTGCACTATAGTTGCGACTCATGGGTTGGAGTTGACCCTACCCTACATAGTGGGTGTAACTAAGTTCATAATAAAATCTTGTATGATGATGGTATCATGATTGAGGTAACCTAGTGTCTTCGTTGTGTTATTTTTATTTAGTAAACAGATACCATCATATATAGCTTGTGATAGTGAATCATGGTGTAGACGAATGCATGATCTTTGAGTGGACAGTCTTTGCATAGTTGAATGTATGTGTTTCTTGAATAAAAGAATGTATAAAGTGACCTTTTATTTTAATCATAATATACCTCACTTAGCCTTGTTTAAGCATAAGTGATAAAAGTGATCATGTATGCCATATCCTTATACTCAAAACATCCTAGTGATTGTAACACTCTAAGTGAGTTTGACCCTTGCATTAAACGTATGTCATGTGTGTATGGAAGAGTTCTCTTTTTGCATAATAATTGACTATATTGCATTGATATTAAGAGTGTCTACAAGTTGAGTGAGTATATAGTTGCATGTAATGGTGTTTGAAGTATTGTATAAGTCATAGATTACTCATCTATATGGTGGATTTTGGTATGTTCTCTAGTGCATTTGGGAGGTTGTATTCTTAGGTGTCATGTATGTTTTTACTCCCTCAATGTGACTCGGAGGTATTCACTTGATAATGTGGAAGTATATTAGTTTGATGATTTATTTTGATAATTGATGAAATGATCCTTGTGTTGTAAGGAATAGCATTACATTTTGTTGGTGTAAATAATTATTCATCTTGGATATTATTACACTTTACTTAAGTTTACTTAGGTACATGCATTTAATAGTAGTTTGGG
This sequence comes from Cryptomeria japonica, assembly GCF_030272615.1. Classification (NCBI taxonomy): domain Eukaryota; kingdom Viridiplantae; phylum Streptophyta; class Pinopsida; order Cupressales; family Cupressaceae; genus Cryptomeria; species Cryptomeria japonica. The sequence continues at coordinate 523,779,172 of NC_081411.1, forward strand.
TATGAGACACTTGGGTGTTTGTGCCACATTGGGATAATGTGTGTAGGAGAATTTCCACCTTTTATGGTGTTGATCTTATCTTGTTGTTACACTCCACATTCAGTAGGTGATCCACCTCATGTGGAATATTATATTATTTCTCCTACCTACCCACACCTATTTCCTACCTACCCTTGTTTCTTATTGAGCCACATGTCATGTTTGTGTGCTCACATATCCCTAGTCTTGCCTATATAAGTAGGCTCATCTACATTGTTTGTACGGGCAATTAATCAACATCTTGTAATGATCCAGTTGATCATATTTTACATCTTAATAGAATACAGTTTATTCCTATCATCTATTTTGTCTCTCTTATTTGTGCTTTCCATTGCCTCTTGATCTTGGCAAAATCTCACATGGTATCAGAGCCATTAGAGTGCCATTGGTTTGCCAATTGAGAGAAATTTGGGGTTTCCATTTTTGGAGCTTTCTATTGCAGGTTATTATTGGAGCTTGTTGAGTAGAATCTGAGGTCATCATTGGATTGAGGAGGTTCGAGCAATTAAGAATCGCCTTTTATTTCATCCAAATCCAACATCTGAGGCCAAATCTAGAGACATTTGAAGTTTGAAGCTGTGGCAGAAATTTTCCAGAAATTATAATTTTGCAAGCAATTTTCAAATAGCGATATCTCGCTCATCTGGACTCCTTTTTTCGAGAAATTTTTTTTTTTGTTTTGGGGTAGAATTTCATGATCTATACAGTGGTGCAGGAGTTTTTTAATTTTTGGATACAGGTTTTTCAGAAATCGTGAAATCCCGATTTTTACAACTTTGGAGGCTTCATTTGGGCTCATATGGACACTTTTTCAGGTGCCATTTTTTTTGAAAGTGCATATTTTTTCATCTACTTTCATAATCTGCCATTTGTTTGCAGTGATTTTGAGTAGAATTTGTACTTTCAGTATTTGGTCATTTTTTGGCCTATTTGGTACTTGTATTTTGCTTGGATCTCAGTTTAGATCACTAATAGTATTTGTTGAAGTCTCTTATATCTCATTTTGAGAAGTTGTAATCATTGAAATTAGAAGTCCGCTTTGCCATTATTTGCAAGTGCTAATATGATCTTTTTATGGGGGGTCAGTTGTTCATTTGTATCTCTTGGTGAAATTCCATTCAGAGGCATATTTTTCTGCAATATTCTACAGGGCTTCTTGATGGCATCATCTTCATGTTTCCAGATTTGCACTATCATGATGTATTCTCTTGCATGAGAAATGTTGTACTAGCACTATCATAAAGTGCCACACCTCTTTGTATCTTGACATTGTTGACATAATTGATGTAATCCTCTTGTACACTTAGATTAGGAATATCTTGTGAGACTTGGTGCATGGCTCCAGTTGAGACTTAGATTGTACACATTAGTGCATGGCTCCTGTGAGACTTGGATTGTACCAATATTTCTGCTATTTCTAAGTATCCATATGATGCTCACAACACGTTGTCTCCATGCCTGATCTTCATTTTGTTGCAGTGAGTGATTCATCGTCATCGACTTGGTACCTGGTTTTGTCACACTTTGACAATATTGGTGCAACATTGGCTCTCTTTCTTCCTTATGGGGAGGTATTTTGGTCATCATCATTGGACCATCTTTGCAGGAGATTCGACATTGAGGAGGGGCCTTCATGGTCTTTTCTTCTCTCTTATGGGGGGGACACAGTTTTGTTCTTCTCATTCATCATTGAGAGAATTGTGTGTTTTCTTCATCTCTCTTTTGGGGGAGGGTTTTTTCCCATTGGGTTTTTCTCTCTTTCTCCATTTATGGGAGATTGCATTTGCATTTGTACATGGGTACCTAACATGGCCTCGTACCTGGGACCCATATTGCATTGCTTAGTTGCATTGTAGACTTAAGTGCATTCCCCTAAGTTGCACTTAAGGGGGGGTGTTGGTGTAAATAATTATTCATCTTGGATATTATTACACTTTACTTAAGTTTACTTAGGTACATGCATTTAATAGTAGTTTGGGTATGAGACACTTGGGTGTTTGTGCCACATTGGGATAGTGTGTGTAGGAGAATTTCTACCTTTTATGGTGTTGATCTTATCTTGTTGTTACACTCCACATTCAGTGGGTGATCCACCTCATGTGGAATATTATATTATTTATCCTACCTACCCACACCTATTTCCTACCTACCCTTGTTTCTTATTGAGCCACATGTCATGTTTGTGTGCTCACATATCCCTAGCCTTACCTATATAAGCAGGCTCATCTACATTGTTTGTACGGGCAATCAATCAACATCTTGTAATGATCCAGTTGATCATATTTTACATCTTGATAGAATACAATTTATTCCTATCATCTATTTTGTATCTCTTATTTGTGCTTTCCATTACCTCTTGATCTTGGCAAAATCTCACACATTTAATAATTTTATTATGACCGATAAAGTCACCAAACTCTTCCATCTATCTTTTCTTAGTGACCCTTGTCACACTTGAGTTAATGTTGAAATTGCATGCATTTTTTATGAATTAGGGATTGATAATTCTCCCTCTTGGGTTTTTAATTTACATTTCATGGTGGATTTCCAAATATTTGACATCGTTGGTCTAATGTTGTGTTAAGTGATGTCTTCTATCATTGGAGTAGACAAAAGAGAACATACTTGTGATTTCCTTGAATTAAATACTTGATATACACATTGCTTAAAAACTAGAATGAATAACATTACAAAACATGATAAGTGTTAAAAGAAACTTCATGTTCAGATTCGAAAGGATGTCCCTGGACCATCCTAACCTTGAAAAGGCCATTGAGAAGTGGTGGTCTATTAATGTCAAAGGTACCGCGATGTATAGAGTGGCGAAAAAATTAAGGTACGTGAAAGATAATATAAAGAAATGGAACAAGGAAGTTTTGGGGGATCTTTTTGCTGCCAATTCCAAAACCCAGCTTGAGCTTAAGGAAATACAGGATAAAATCCAAACCAGTGGTTATAATGAAGTGTCTATCAAGGAGGAAAATGAAGTGCTTGTTAAGTATCATAAGATTATCAGAAGAGAAGAAGAATTTTGGAAACAGTGGTCCAGATCTCTTTGGCTGAATGTTGGGGACAGAAATACCATGTTCTTCATATGGCTGATATGAAACATAAGGTTGCTAATAGGATCTCAAAGTTGAGAATTGGTGGTATTGAAACTAGGACGAACGATGAGATTGGGAATGAAGCCAGGAATTTTTTCAAATCTCTTCTCTCTGCGGATTGTGGTTTGGATGACCATTCTCAGAGGGCCCTCTTAGATACCATTCCTTCCATCATTAATGATGTTCAAAACAAGGCTTTGGTGGCCATCCCCTCTGAGGAGGAAGTTATGAAATCAATTTTCTCCTTTGATGGCAATAAAGCCCCGGGTCCGAATGGGTTCCCGCTCTTCTTCTTTCAAGCCTTTTGGAACATTCTCAAAAGTGATGTGGTTAAAGGTGTGCAATATTTTTTTGGGGCCAAGATTATCTTAAAGGAACTCAATGCTACTTTTCTGGTCCTAATTCCTAAATGTCCTGGGGTTGATTCTATGGATAAGTTCCGTTCGATAAGCTTATGCAATTCTTTCTATAAAATTATCTCGAAAGTGGTTACTGGCAGACTGCTTTTGATTCTCCTGTCTATAATATCACCCCAACAAAGTAGCTTCGTTCTTGGCAGACAAATCCTTGACTCTATCATTACTATTCATGAAAACATTCACTCGTTGGTGGAATCGAAGAAACAAGGCTTCCTGATGAAGTTGGACTTGTCTAAAGCCTATGATCATGTGGACTGGAGTTTCTTGGGTAAGGTGTGTGGTGCTTTTGGCTTCTGTGATAAGTTTATTTAGTTGATTTACCAACTTATCTCGACTCTTTTCTCTGTCATTGTGAATAGTGTGCCTTCCCCCTTCTTTAAAACTTCCAAGGGCATCAGCCAAGGGGATCCCATCTCCCCTATTCTCTTCATTATTCTGGCTGAATGTCTGGGAAGATTTATTAGCAAATTTGTTTCTCAGGGGCTTCTGTTGGGAATCTCTCCCTCTTCTAGTTTCAAAGCATGTTCCCACCAGCAATTTGTTGATGATGCCATTTTAATGGGTACCTATTCAATCAAAGAAGCTTCCACTATGAAGAACCTTCTCAAAACTTACAATTCTGCTTCAGGTCAAACGATTAACTGGGAGAAAAGCTTTATTTTCTTCTTCAACACCCCGGAGGACAGACAGATTAGGATGGCCCGGATCCTTGGTTGCCAAATTGGAAAGCCCCCTTCTATTTACCTGGGTCTTCCTATGGGCACAAAACCTATGGAGTTGTTTTGGAACAGTCTTGTTGATAGATTCAGTAGGAAGTTGGCTAGTTGGAAAGGTACCCTTCTTAGTCAAGCTGGTAAAATCCAGCTTTTAAAATATTCTCTCCAGAGTCTTCCAATTTATGCTTTAAGCCTTTTCAAAATTCCTGGAAAATTTGCAAATGCTATTGAGAAAATTCAGAAAGCTTTCCTCTAGTCTAGGGTTGAGGAGAAGAAGAGAGTTTCCTTCATTGCCTAGGAAGATGTCTGTAAACCCAAAAAGGTGGGGGGTCTAGGTTTAAGAAATATTAGAACTTTGAACAAGACCCTTCTAGCCAAACAAATCTGGAGAATCTATTAGGTAAATGGAGAGTGGAATGATATCTGCAAGGCTAAGTACTTACGTGTGGTCCCTACCATGGAAGATTTTCTTGCCTCTGAGCAGATATCAAGTGGCTCTACTATTTGGAATGGTGTTATCCAAGCTAAAGGTGTAGTTAGTTTAGGCAAAGTTTGGGCCATAGGTAATGGGAGAAAGGTGCATTTCTAGGATGATGCCTGGATTGGAGGTGCCCCTCTCAATAATTGTGTTTCTCAGATGACCATCCAGACATGTAAGGAGAAGTTCGGTGTTAAATTTTCTGACTACTGGAGAGATCAAAAGTGGGTGGATCTCAGCTCTATTGATCCCAACCTTAAGAAGGTAAACTTGGTCATCAACCAAGCTATTTTAAATCCTAGATGGGAGGACCACATGGTGTGGAGCGGTACCTCTTCAGGGATTTAATCTGTGTCGTCTATTGTCCTTATGTTGGCTCAATCTCAAGACCTTAGCCCCTGCTAGGCTAAGCCTTGGCATCCAAGTTTGACTCATAAAATTAATATTTTTTAATGGATTCTTTTGCAAAATAAGATACTAACCACAGATAACTTGAGAAAGAGGGCTTTCAACATCCCCAACAGATGCTATCTTTGTCTCAATGATGAGGAATTAGTGAACCACATTTTTATACAATGTCCTTATGTCCAACCTATCTGGGCTATGTTTTTTCAACATTGGGGTCTGAATTGGGTGTTCCCAAAGGAGATTCAAGACTGTTTCAGGAGTTGGTACTTCATTACAAACAATCTGACTATAAGAAATTTATGGAAGTTTTCCTTTCCACATATCCTTTGGGGTATCTGGAAAGAGAGGAATAACAGAATATTCGGGAATGATATTAACCCCTCTGAGGTGGTCTGGGCCAAGATAAAATATAATTCTGTTGAGAACGTGATAGCTAGGGGAGAGCATTTCTGCAATAGTAAGGAGGACTTTGATGTTCTCAAGAGCTGGAACATCTCAGCCTACATGGACACCAACACCAACCAAATCAAAAGAAGCATGTGCAGCTATTCTTTTCCCCCTAATGATTGGTTTAAGGCTAACTTCGATGGGGTTGCTAAAGGGAACCCAGGGCCAACTGGCTGTGGTGGAGTTTTCCGAAATGGTGTTGGCTTTTGTATTGGGGCAGTGGCCTTCCCCTTGGGGATTCAGACTAATCATCTGGTTGAAGCTATGGGTGCCCTCCAAGCTATTAAATTAGCACATAATCTGGGTGTCAAATTGTTATGGCTGGAAGGGGATTCTTAAAACATTATCAATTTCCCCCTTGGTAAACACAAACCCTCGTGGACGATTAAAAATATCATTTATTCGGCTAGGGAGATGCTTGAGGGGTTCGATCAATGCTACATCTCTCATGATTACAGAGAGGCCAATATGAGTGTTGACTGGGCTGCCAATGAGGCAGTACGAAGCGGGCAAATCAAGATCTAGAATAGCGAGGGGGAGCTCCCTTGAGTGGCATGGCGACATCTTAATTTATGAAAGATATCATGGTAAGCAAGGCTGGATTTGAAATCATTTCTTGGGATGATAGGGGAAGTCGTGGCAGCAGGAATCGGTTTTGTATGCAGTCGAGAAGGAGGTACATTAATAATTGTCGGATCACTTTGCATGCTTTGTGGGTACTCTTTTCCTTATCGAGCAAAAGAATTAGAAATATCCATTGGCTTCTAGTAGTTTCTCCCATGCTAATTAGAAAGTCCATAGCGAAGAGTGGTATTTGCAGTAAATCACAGTTGATAGAAATTGGTCACAAAATGGGTGGAAATCACAAAAGAATGGAGGCAACCAAAATTGATAAATGGCGAGACCGGCCTCAGGTCTGGGATGTGTTGCAAGAAGCTAATATGACTGATTTTATGGAGATAATGCAAGAGAAACGGCCAGAAATTACAAGGATTTTCAAAAAGGGATGGAATAAAGGCACATTGACCATTGGCAGTAGGCAGGTCAAGGTGAATGAAACCATGACCGTTGAGGCTACGCGTCTACCGATGGACGACATCAAGTTCTATAGGGATAGGAAGTTGTCTGATGTTGCAGTGAAGAAATTCCCTAAGGGTGAGGAGGAGAAATCTAGACTAGTGAAGGGAAGCCATACTTACTACTCGCCGAAGGTAGTTAAGCTGATTTGGCGACGGGTCTTGTTTTCTATTATAGAATTTATCAAATTTGATGGGAGATTTACTAGGGTTTACAGCTATCATTTTGTTATTCTCAACCATTTTTGGTATAAAGAGAAAAATTTCATCCCATATTAGTGTTATGTGCCCTGAATGTTGGGATAAAGGACACTATCTCTAACCCCAAAACCAATCCTACTATGCATGAGGTTCTGATGGTGATCTTGTGCAATCACATCAAAAATACCATCATCCATCTGAACATTGCAAAGGTTTCTGAGTCGGAAGAGGAATGGGAAGACTCGGATGATGATGGTGGTGAAGGTTATGACACGAAAGTTGATGTTGAGGATGACCCCCAAATCGTTGGGTCGAGTAAGAGAAGAAGAAAAACAGGGCAGGAGAATCAAAACAATGGGTCGACCAGAAGGAAGCAGAAGGGGGAGGATGATGATAGCTGGAATGAGGAGGAAAACGAGACTGGCGATGTTATGGATACTGATAGCGAGGAGGTCCAAATCCTCTCTGACCAGAAGCAATAAAGGAAAACTCTGAAAATGAGGATGTGGGAGCTAAGAACCGGTAGCCCTTCTTGACTGGTTCTAAGGATAAGGGTCTGGCTGGGGAGGACACCACCATGAAGGAAGCTAAGAGTGCAGATGTGAGGGAGGTGGGTCTGGAAGTGAATTTGGATCCTGCGGGAGACAAGACCCAGGAAGGCTCCCATCTGTATATTGACCTTTGCATCAAAAATGGCACGGATAGCTTCAACAAGGCTTTCCTCTGGGTTCAAAAGGAAATTACAAGCATAAAAGCCAAGCAAACCTAGGAAGCCAACAAAATTGAGACTTTAGAGGCTATTGGTGTTGGTAAATTTAGCTCTCTCCCTGATTGTTTAAGTGAACTTACCAAAGCAATCAGTAATGTCGAGGAGATCATTAACACTCAACGTAATAGCTTCCAAATCCTGGAGAACAAAGTTGGGGCTACTGAAAAAAGGTTGGAAGGGGTTGAGAACACGCTCAAAAAGATAGGGGAGCAGAGTCATAAGATCTTAAAGGTCGCCTCTGCAAGTATGAAGGTTCTTATCAGTAAGCTTGATAGTGACCAAGGGGATAAGGCCTCTGCGAACATTACTAATGTGAAGGAAGACACCCCTGAAGATAATGAGACTAGTCATGGTAGAAGAACTCGCGCGAGCACTAGAAAAAAGCAAAGCCAAAGCAGGGAGATTGAGGAAATCAAACAGACTGTTGATAGCATGGAGCAACTTTAGCTAGAAGCGGTCGTGCTGCTTAAGAACTTTACTTAGCCTTGGCTTTTTCTTTGTCGGTCTTGTTTGTTGTTTGTTGTCTTTCTGTTGCTGGCCTTTTATCTTCTGGTCAGTTTTCTTTTATATGTTTGTTGTCTCTAGCTTTTTGTAGTGCTTTAGTGCCTATCTTTTTATCTTTTGATGTAATGGGTTTCAGGGGCCCATCAAAACATGTTTTCCCTTAATAAAAAACATTACAAAACATGATCGATAACCAAATTAAAAATGAATATTTATATTATGAAAGAAATTGTGTAGATATCATTATGGAAAGGAAAGAACAAGGCATATATAGCAAATTATGCATTAAAGAATTATGATATTATCAATGCATGAGTTCATATGCATGACGTATTGCATGAAAATTACCCAAGGAAAAGAATGCATTATTGCATGGAAAGGAAAATAGAATGGCATGTCATGTGATATGCATGTGTTGGTATGTCTTACTTGTTATGCATGTGTGTTGGGAAAGCTTACCTTCCAGGGAGGGTGTTGAATATGGAATACAAAGAATGTGATCCTCTTTTCAGGATCACGGTTATATTTTAAAGTGCTTTGGCCAAAGCTAGGAGTTCATTGAAAAAGATGAACATAGCCTAGGAAAAAATTATTCATAATAATTCTCTGCCATATCTTGATTATTAGGCATTGCATATTCATGGTATTAATTGCATGCAAGTAAATCAGGCTTGCATCAAGATGCCCTCTTGCCTTTTATTCCAAATCGCTAGGCATTGCAGGGTCAGGTATTCTTCAAGTAGGAAGAATCTCGAGGAAGCATAAGGCTTCATGATTGGGTGGAAAAGCGCTTCAACCATGTTCTTGTCTTTGTGTACCATTGATGAATATTTAAATGAACTTGTTTTTCATAATTATTTGGATGGGATTACATGGCATGAGAGCCAAGATAAATCATTGTGTTTATACATATGTACTTGTACCTTGATCTAGCACAAATTACAGGAGAAATGTAATTTTATCATTTATATGCATATAGATATAATTTCATTTTGTAAATTGTGCAAAATTTATTTTGGAAATAATTGGGAAAAATGTGACCCTTAATGATATATGCATAATCATGAGTTGATATAGATATCATATGAGGTTGGTATTGAATTAAGTGTGTTCATGTATTTAACTCAGTATATTAATATTATGAGTCACGTTTGAATTTTTACATGAATATGATATCAATATTGAGGATTTTGTGCTATAAGTTTGATGTGATGAGTGAGGCATGATGCCCAGGTCACACAAATTAGAAAGATGGGTTTATTAACCTTGTAGGTGATTTGTATTCTAATTGTATTATTGTGACGAAGTGGGCATGAGGGCCTAGGTCACATGAATAGCAAGGTGGATCAACTAACTTTTCAAGTGATGTGTGAGTATGCATGGATAATCCATGAAAACACCTAAGTACCATGTGAAAAGGTACGTACGAATAATTTATTTGTTAATCTTTAAATATGATCAAGATGTGATTTAGCTATAATGTGATTCATTGTTGAACAATTTGAGTCTTCTTGCTTAAAGATGTTAAATGTTGAGATGATCCATTTGTGTGGTATTGATATTTATGAGTGAGCTAAAAAACAATTGTGGAGTGTATATAAGGACAAGTCAAGAATGTTGACAATAAACATCTGATAAATTGGTCAACTCATCAAACTGAAAATGTATGGTTAGCATAGGTATGAATTTGCATTTATGTGATTTTGAAGTTATAGAAAATATGAAACAAAAAAAGTTTTCACTTGTTAAAGCATTGAGATAAGTGAATCTTCTTCAAACAAGTATAATGTTTCGAAGAATCTTTGAATTTGATTTCAATTAAGGGCGCTAACATGGATTGATATTTTAGTTTTATTTCTATGAGTGCTACAGATAGGTCAACACCAATGTGAAAAAAAAAAGAGAACATTGTCGGAGAGAGGTAACCTAACCTTGTGAAATTGAAAGATAGTAATGGAATCCACACACACTCACTTAGGATATGTCTTTCAAAATGATTGTTTGATGAACATGCATGATTTTAATCTCTTAAATATTCACAAATGATAATTAAGTTGATAGATATGCATGTTTTCAATATTTTGAGTGTTTGCAAAAAATGAAAAATAGAATGCATTTAATTGATGAAGTGGTAAGTTTAATCTTGTTTAATGCATCAATGATGCATATTTTTAGGGGGCAAGTATGCCACAACCCTATTTAATTTCTTATTTAATAATTTTATTAATGATCATTTATCAGAATATATTACCTATGAATATCGAATTGTAATTAAAATATAATTCTTTACTAATTTTTATCAAGATATTATTAATGACTAAATTATTGTTTATAAATTATTATTTTATTACCAATATTAAAATCTGCACATTTTATTTGAAAAATATTTTATAATATTAAGATATATTTGTATATTTATTTTATATTTTATTTTGATTAAAATATTATTTTATTCTAATATTGAAATTACATATTTCGTTTGAGAAATTATCTCACACACACACACACACACACACACACACACACACACACATATATATATATATATATATATATATATATATATATATATATATATATATATATATATATATATATATATCATTTTACTTAAATATAAAATAATATAAAAGTAAATCTTTATTATTTTTAAAAGAAAGTCTTAAGAAGTAAAGAAATACTTATGTTGTTATACGTGGAAGTTACTTTTAAGACTAAGGAAATTAATATAATAAGTCGAGCTTTCCACGTGGGAATAAAAATTAGTTGCAAGGAGATATAAAAAAATGAAAGCAAGTTAATCTTAGGCATTTGATATTGGAATTTCTTCGTGTTTAGAAAAAAATATATATAGTTATTTAATATCTTAAAAAGTTGCATAGGAAAATTTTAGGATAGTTTTTAATTTTAAAATTTAGAAAGTAAGATAATAAGTGAGTTGGCATAAAAGGGTAAGAAATGGTAAGATGAAATAAAACAATATAATTAGTATGGATTTCATATTTTTCATTGGTATCAAAGATGAAGCTGTCATTTGCATACATGCAGTCTAGTGAGCTTATATGTTGAAAATATTTTTTTGGAATTGCTAGATATGATGTGCTCTTTTTAAGAATCTCATGTACATAATTCTTATCTATAGATTAAAGTATGTCTTCAAGAATGGATGCGTGGATGCATCATGTGTACTCTCCATGTTGAGATAATTCATGTTATGTTTATCTATTGAGATAAATGTGATTGAGATGGAATTGTAATCTTAAAATGATTTTAGATGGATAAGCAAAATTGTTGATTGTGTCTTCTTATGTGTGTTATATGCGTCTTGTGTGTCTATGCTATCATTACACTAGTATACCATATTGCACAACTTCATTACTCCTAACAGATTTACATGGTTAGTCTTCCTCATGTTGGGTCAAGAATCTTTTGTGTCATGAAAGATTATGGAGAAGTGTAACTACTTCGTGGTAGGGCGGATACACGCTCCGGCAATGTTCTCGTCCGTAAGTGCTCAAGGCAGATAGATGTCAGAGTTCTTGTCATGGTGGTTTTCATGATCTAACTTCTATGTATTCTTTGTAATTTACCTTGTGGTCTAATGTAAATGAATATGTTCTGCCTTGATATTAACTTGTGTACTAATTCTTATGTACTCCAACCTTAAGTATAGATATAATTTCTCAATTCTAATCTTGTATATTGGGACATGTTGCAATGATATATGCTTGTTTATGTGTGATTTTATGAGTTATGTTAATTTGAAATTATGGAGGTCCTTACAGGGAAAGAATATTGGAAGTATAACAAAGAGAAATCACATTGTTAAATGAAGAGTGCATAGACTAGCAAGGAATAATAATATGAGTGTCATAAGCATGGGAAATAGCACTACTATGTGTGGAAGGACAAGATGTGAGAAACACTAAAAAAGGAAAATGTGGATAGAACACTAGAGGCTAGGATAGAAGAGGTGGGGTTCACACTAGGGGTAACAATATGAGTGGTAGCAATAATGGAAGGGGTAATTATGGAAGAAAAAGGATTGAAAGGATGAAGTATGAGATGGTACACAACTATAAGAAGCCAAAAAGTACCAATACCATAAAGAATATGTGTGCCAAATGGAGTGTCCATTAATGTCTTACATTAAATAGTAGCCAAGGGTTGATGAGATTGAGTAGGTCAATCAAAAAGTAGTAGTTTAGTAAGAGTGAGATCTTGCTCATAATGTTGTTGTTCTTCATGATCCTCTTAGCAAGATGAACATCAAAATATACATCATTATCAGTGGATTGGTTAGCCTTATTATGTTTAAGATTTTCCCTCATTCACAAAGACAGATTGGGGTCCCAAGTAGATTGTAGCATAAAACAACTAAGAGAAAGGATATTATAAAGCACTATAATTCACTCTCAAAATTACAAAAACATAAAAATAAAGTAAGTGGGTCTATAAATCAAATTTTAAAGGTGAAAACAAGGGTTTGTAGGGTTCGTGAAAGGAAGGTTTTGATCTACAAACAACTAATAAACTACAAAAATAAGTCTTTCAAACTACTAACAAACTACAAAAATAAACCTTACAAACTACAAATCATAAAGAAACGTAAAAATATGAAGCATTAATAAAAAAGGAAAATCAAACCCTAATAGGATTTTAAAATAGGATATAGCAATCCTAGAAATTAAATCTAAAAATCTATAATTTAGAAGGTCGGGAAGTCATGTTGGTTCCCCAAGTGTAAAGAAAATAATATTTTTTCTTTAATTAAAACTAAATGCCTCAATTAAGAAATATTTAAGTTGGATATGGCCAAAGCATATGACAGAGTTAAATGGAGTTTTCTTCAGAAGATTTTGTTGGCTTTTGGGTTTTCTGCAGATTGGATGAGTTGGACTATAAGTTGTGTAACGTCTTCCTCATTTTCAGTTACTGTGAATGGTGAACCTTTAGGGCTTTTTGGTGCTACCAGGGGTCTCCGTCAAGGGGACCCGCTCTCTCCTTATCTATTTCTTATTACAGCAGAGGGGTTGGGTCAGTTTCTCAAATTTCATGCTTTGCAAGGCTTGATTCATGGTTGGCAGTGGGGGTTGGGTCTGCCAACGCTTTCTCATCTCCAGTTTGTGGATGACACCTCTCTCATGGGGTTGGCTCGTATTCGGGAAGCTAAATCCTTTAGGAAAGTTTTGGATATTTACCTTGTTGCCTCAGGTTAGAAAGTAAATGAGCAAGAGTCCTTTATTTTCTTATTTAATACTCCTCAGTCTATCCAGCGGCGGATTGCATCTATTTTGCGGTTTCAAATAGGGTCTCTTCCCTTTGTCTATTTGGGTATTCCTTTTGATGTTGGCCGCTAGCCCAGATCCTCCTGGCAGTTGCTTCTTGATAAGTTAAAGAAGAAGGTAACTCATTGGACTCATCGATGATTGTCTACAGCTGCTAGAGTTACTCTTCTCAAGTCTATTATCCAAGCCCTCCCCATCTACAGGTGCTTTGTTCAAGGGGCCCCAATGTATTTCCTTAGGGAATTCGATACTCTCTTTCGTCAATTTCTTTGGAGTGGCAATTTGTTGGCTACTAAGTGGAGCCTCGTTAAGTGGGAATTTGTGTGTAGACCGAAGCAAGAGGGTGGTCTTGGATTACATTCTTCTATCTTGACTGGTCAAGTTCTTGTTGCCAAGCTTTACTGGCTTTGGTGTACCCATCAACATCAATTATGGGCCTGTATTCTCAACCACAAATATCTTAGGGGTGTTGCTTCTTTTGAGGTTCCTCTCTATCCTTTGGAGGGAAGTGGTTATGTGATTTGGCATACTCTGAAAGTGGGGGCTCAGTTGATTAAGCGTGCGCTTTTCTGGATCTCTCATTCTGGGGTCACAGGCTCTTTTTTTGTTAGATTCTTGGGATGGTCACCCTCCTATTCTCTCTTCTTGCCCTCACCTTCAGTCCCTTTGTGATGTTTTTACTGTGGCTGGCTGGGACACTATTGAGAATTACAAGATTGTTGAGCATTGTGGTTTGGTTGTTACCTTCCGCTGGAAGCATCCTTCTGAGTGGCCACCTAGGGGGTCTGAGGGAGATAGGTGTGAGCTTGCTCAACTTCTGGCCTCTCGTGCTTGTAATTCTTTGAGGGGCTCTAATGTTTTGGCTTGGGATGGTTCTGATGTGTCTAGGAAGTACTCTGTGTCTGCTAGTTATAGACAGTTGGTTAGGCAGTTGTTTGGAAGCAAGTTTGGCACAAATTGTCTTGGCCCAATTGTAATTTCTTCATGTGGTTAGTGGTTCAAAACCGGTGTCTCACTTGGGATAATTTGTGCAAGCATGGTTTCAATGGCCCCTCAATGTGTGTGATGTGTTGTGATGCTAAGGAAAGTGTCTCTCATCTCTTCTTCCAATGCTCTTATGCTAGGGAGATTTGGCATTTTTTTTGGAGGGTTTGGAATATACCCTGTAGGCATGTTTCCTCGTGAGCTGAGTATGTGGATCGGTGGGGCACGGTCCCTGTTTCTACTTCCTTTCTTCAAGATGCTTGGGCTATTGGACCATCCTTCATTATCTGGAACCTTTGGCTAGAGAGAAATCATCGGATTTTTTAGGATGCACGGTTGGAGGCCCCTCGCTTGTGGAAAAACTTGCATTCTCTGGGAGAAATTGTTGCGGCTAAGTGTGATATGACTGAATTGGTGGTTCCTTGTGATGTTGGGTGTTTTAATCGTCTTTATCAACCTCTACCACAACAATAGTTCATGCGTAATAGGTGTAGACACCCTACTCCAAAGGTCAATAGGGAGGGAAGATGGTCTCCTCCACTTCAGGGAGTTCTAAAAATATACACGGATGGCTCTTCTCATGGAAACCCTGGCCATGCTGGTATCGAAGGTGTGGGTCGGGATTGTTCTGGAGATGTTCAGTTTATCTTTGTTGTTTAGATGGGTCTTCATACTAATAATTTAATGGAGGCTCGGGCCATTTTATTAGCTCTGGAACATGCAAGTAAACTGGGATGGCGCATGATCATATGTGAGTCTGATTCTCAGGTTGTTGTTAGCTTGTTGAATAGGCGGCATTTAGATGGTGTTAGTTGGCATTTGACTTTGATTGTTGATTAGATTCTCAACCTATGTGCTTCTCTGGAGTCTGTTACTTTTACCCATATTCCTAAAGAATGGAATGGTGTTGCTGATTGTTTAGCCAAGTGGGCCTATGATCATATTCATGATTGGAACGTGGTGGATTGGGCTCAGTTACCCCCGGATTTGTATCAATAGTTGCTTCACTTAGTTGAGCTTGATATGGCCATGTAATGCCTTGCTTTGTACTTCTTGTTTTTAATAAATTTTTACCCCTCCTTTATGTTTAAGAAATATTTAACCCAAATTGTAGAGCTACAATTGCTCATTGAAATAAGTAAAACTAAATGTGAAAACTCAAAATTTGATTTTTGTGATGTGAAATATATCACAAATTGAAGGCCATTTAAGTAACTTGTAAACTTAGTTGAGCTATTTTGGTAGTTTGAAACATGTTTGTCTCAATCCTCCAATGTCTAAATTTGTCAAAGGCCAAGAGTTGCTTACAAACACCTTTGGAGAATCTATCAGATCACAAGAATCAGGTTCTCCTCAATCAATCCCCTCAAAGAAAATGATCACACAGTATGGAAGCATGCAATGGTCCTAAGATGATGTGCTTTGATGTAAATGCAGCTAGATTCTCTTTGCTCTCCAAAACGCTAGGTTGTGTAAGTGCTTAGTATGTGTATCTCGTGTTCTTAAAATGAATGAGTGTATTTTCGTAAAATACAATAAAGCACACTATGGATGTTAGGTTGGCTCACATTGGCTAGTGGAATGATTAGTAAGTCAAGAATTTAATTTTTTGAATTTTAAAAGATATCTATGACAACAAATCTTATCAAGGGTGGAATAATGCATCTAGAATTTGGAATATAAATATGAGGAGCAACTATGACAGATATTGGGATATGAGAGGTTTTTCGTGAAAGAATATGCCACTTCTGAGCCACTTATTTCATTTACGACAGTAACTGAAGTAGGCCGAAAACATAAAGAAAGGAAGCACAGATATGCAATTTTCGCCATTATACATATTTAATACTAAACTTAGATTTGTACATAATTTATGATCATCTAGTATTGATGCCAATATGCTTACCATTATCCTGCATATTAGCATCACACGAACGATCTGCGCACACGGTGTCATTTAATTGAGGCGGTTAATGCAATGCTTGGCAAGTTAAGAGTTGGGACATCATATCACCAAATAAAATTTTGTGACAACCCCCACATTCATTTTTCTATTGTTGCACTCACTTTTCTCTAATGCACTCCAGGTTTTAAACTACAAAATTAGCTGATTTATATCACCCCATTCATAGTAATAAATCTTTTTATTTTCCAATATGATTGTGGCAGTTTTTGGACTATGGGACAAGGGGATTGGAATCTAGAAATAATACGAGTATAGGCTAGTTGGCATTTTTTGGACTATGGGACAAGGGGATTGGAATCTAGAAATAGTACGAGTATGGGCTAGTTTGTTCCCCATGGGATGCTGATAATCACAATTAGTTTCCATTTTCTGTTGTCTCTCGGTATCGAGACAGTAACGGTAGGTAATGTCAAGAAATAGAACTTTTGATTTATGTTTTTCTAACTGAGCTGTAAATAATTATTGATCTTCGGCAATCACACCATTGAATGCTCAATCAAAATGCTAACGTAACACTTCAGTATTCGTTGATTACATGGAGATTTCAAAGGTGATAAATAGATGGTAACGTATCTACAAGATGTGGAACCTCCCATGTTTGAAGTAAGCTATATGCTTGATGGGCATGCTATTATAACATGGAGTGGAGTCGCCAAGAAACAACTTTAAATTCTCTAATCCAGCCTGCTAAAATCTTAGATCTCTTTTGATGGCAATCTCACAGAATTTGAATGTCAAGTTCACTATTTTATCTTTCTGCTCGAATCAATGAAGAATTATACCCAACACTAATTACAAGTTCAAACCATAAGAGGAAAATGAATATATTGCATTATAGATTTGAAACGCTTAAAGAATATATAAACATAATCATCAACAAATTCTCAATGAACTCTGATGTATTCAGATGGGTGTGTATCCGTACAGTGCATTGGGCATTAGATTGCTTGACAGATCCTAATCTTCAGACTTGATTTTTTTGAGCACGGATATTAAGGATACAATTTTTTAAAAATATTTTTCATGGGACAGTACAAGGTGGCAATTTTGAAAAGCTATTTACACAAGTTTTCAAACCTAGCATACATAACGCACACATTCACAGGAGGAAAGATGTTTATTCCCTCGTGTTCTAGTTTCATCAAGCATCTTCAACACTGAAATCTGGTTCTGCTGGCTTTTGAAGCTTAATTACTGGGGTTGTCCTTTCTGGAAGCTGCAAATTACGTTGTCTATGAAAACGTAAGGCATTAGCAGCAAATCGAGATGCATATATAGTTGCTCCAAGACTAGGAGAAGCATTTCCGTTCCCTGAAAGAGCTGCTCGCAGTCGTTTTTCCTCTCTGCGGCGAATCTCTTCATTTTTTCTTCTACAGTATCGACGCCATGCAGCTTGAATGAAACAAGCAGCCCAAGTTCGCCAGTGTTGAGAATAGAAACGGAAAGTGTGCTGAACCTGACGGCTATGTAGACGCCTGAATTGACTTGCAACAAACTTCAAATCCTCTGCCCTTAGTGCAAATGCCTCTACCTCAGTCAAGGCTCTCACAGTTCTTGTAGAAGACGGAAGGTTTGCACCAGACTTGGGATCCAAAGCCCATGTCAGTAGTTCCTCCCCACAGAAATCTCCTTGTTTGAGTAAACCCCGGTTGAAAAACCCAGTTCTTCCTCCATTTGTTGTGTCACTTTCTAAATGACCCCGAATAATGAAAAGCATCTCATCAACTGGATCTCCCTCTGTTACAATATATGTATGCTCTGTATAAAGAGATGGCTTGAGTCGTTCGCACATTGCATCCAAAAGTTGTTCATCCATACTCTCAAACAAAGGTACCTGAGCAAAGCCATACCAAAAAAAACAGTAAATATTGAAGCAACAAAGGAGCAAGATCTATCCTATATATATATATAGGTGTGTGTGTGTGTGTGTGTGTGTACAGACATACACACGCGTATATATAATTTCTAGAAAACAAATCGAGTAGTCTAACTCACCCTCCTGACCAAATCCAAGCAAAGATGACGTTTTATATCACGTCTCAGATCCTTTGGCAGATTATAAATTAAAGTCTCTTCATCTACCCCTCTTGTTTCCAACCACTTATACTGGTCATACCGGCGGACGCGTTCCCTGAGGTTTTCTGGAAGTAAACGATGGCGCATCCATTGCTCTGTATCTCGGCGCTTCACTCTCATTTCTTCTAACCTAACAGTCAAAGACTGCAGATATGTCTGCAACAAGAAGACAGTAAATTACTAAATAACTTATACGTATATAACATTACAGTTCAAAGTTTTTAATTTTATTTGTTAATAATTGTCCATCACCTTCCAAAGATCCTGCAATTTCAGTTCATTTGAAACAGACATTGATATCAAAGACAGCTACACCATCATTGTGTGAGAAATTGAAGAAATTCATTAATCTAATATTCTGAAGTTCCACTAACGTCTATTATAGGAACTAGCTAATTTGTGTGGAGAACAAGTTTTAAGTTCTGAACTACCGAAAACTAGATTTACATGCCTCGGCCCCAAAGATACATCCTGTAACATCGAAAACTGCTGTCAAAACATATTCATCTTAAATTTTACTGTGCTTTTTCAAAAGGTATCTCATGTTTTTCTTAATAGCAATGTCTACAACAGGCATTTCTGATTATTAAACTATCTGAGCACTTCACCTATTGGAAGAAGTCTAGAACTAGGGGAAAATTGACAGTTTAAGTTATTGGTCAGACTTAATGGAGTTTACAATGCACTAGACATCATGAGATACACAAAAATCAAAGCAGACTTTGGTTATGCCACATAGCATGGAGTCTCTTAAAAAGGCTCACAAATGTGGAAAGAATTGTTTTCTTGTGGCCAACATAAGGCTTGGGAAGCATCAACTAATATAAATACCGCTACAGACCATGATCACTGCCATCCTTGAAACATTGAATTTGAATGCTCTGTGTAATTTGATTGATCTGTGTAATCAGGAGACAATAGAGTATTGAACATGGTCCAAGACATCAAGATTTTAGTATTAGAAAACTGTTGGATTAGTATTGACTCACCTTCAAAAATTTACTGTCTGATACTTCCATGCACATTCTCAATTGCTGTGACTATTGAATGACATATTTTGGGGAAGCACTTCTCTCAGCTGAATATTGGTCAAACTCATCGTCTTATATTCTCATAGTTAAATATTTTTCGAGCATCATGTTTATTCCAAACTCAAGTTATCTCTGAAAGTTATATTAGATTATGCAATCGCTTTCAGGCATGTGCTTAATAAGCAACATAGTGTAATGCTATTTTGCATTGACTTGGTTATTCACTATAGAACTTGAAACTGAGATGAAAACATCAGAACCAATGGGCATCTAAAGCTGCCACACCCTAGAGATTATCTAGTGCATGTGTTGGAAACTCCATAAGTGTGTTTTCTGATTGAGATTGTCAATTTCCCCTAGTTCTTATAAAAACACTTCACATTATTACTTATAACAATAAAAACACTTCACTTTGTGTTTGGATTATGAATCAAAACTTGATGTTTTCTTCACTTTGCCCTTATATTGTGTAGTAATGACACTCCAATTGTCCAAAACTGACCTCAGCCATTTGCATTTGTCTCCATTATTTTTGCAAGAAATATGAACTACTTCCAAAGGTGAGAGTCTGACTCTTTGCCAATGGGTACAAAGACTCCACAAAAGTTTAAAACAACAATGGCAAATGACTGACACAAAGCAATAATAGAATCTTCATCCACTGGTTTATTGACAATAGAGAGTTCATCTCTTAGGTCTTTCATCTTAATTCAATCCTCTGCCAGTGACCCACCCTCACCCAACTTCATAGGAAACAATAGATTTTTCAAATGCAAGATTACATTTCACAATATTTTTATATTTGTTTTTGAGACTCCCCAAGATCACCAACAAAAGTGGCATTCGTAACTTTTAAGATCATGTCACCAGAATGGACAATTTTAGCAAGGCTTCTTTATAATAATTATCAAAATCTTTAAGATTTGCAGCCATAGCGGTTTTTATTTTTAACAATATTCTATCATAGCTCATACTCAGCAATGGTGAATATTTTGTGGCTCCATACTAAGTTTTGGCATGACAATTTTGGGTTTCGGGCAAAACAACACTTTGTATATTGGCCATGAATATGCAACCTAGGGTTCACAGGAAAAGTTCTGAACTTCAATATAGAATTGCAAATTAATGGACTTATTACAAAAATAGTACAAAATTTGTATGTCGCCAAATATTTAAAAAAACTTAGTACATGTGCAATTCCCTGTGAAAACCACTCCTTGATGGCAGTCACTTTTTCTTCAATTGACCTTTGACAGAAAGCAATCAGCCCTCAATAGTGTACTAAAAACAAATCATAGTTAAAAGAATTAAATATGTATGGATCACTAGTCATCCATGTGTCTATTGTTCATCTATAGTGGATCATTGTCATTTATATAGCTATAGCTTATTGTACCATGGTTGTGTATCCATACCCAACCACTATTCACCTGTATGGTTTCTGTCAACGTACTAGGACGTGTTGGATACTCAGCAAACTCACTAAGGCTCAGACTGAACCTAGTCTTCCAAGGCCTGGGGACTTAAGATGAGTCCTAGTCTATTTTTAAAAGACTCGCCAGATCATGAGTCCCAAGCCCCCGAGTTGGCCAGCAGTAAAACAAAAAAAGGAAAAAAAGGAAAAAAAAAGGAAAAAAAAAAAAAAAAAAGAGGAGAAAACAACAATGTAAAATGGTGATCTCTAGCTAGTTTCTCTAGTCATTAATTATTTGAATTTCATGTTCCTGTTCTGATACAGAAGCTTGCCAAAAATTATTACCTTCTGAAATAAGACTTGTATGCCTCTTTTTGTGTAAAATAACACATTCAGTAATGCATGAGCTACAATAGGGCAAACTAATCATGTGATTGTTTCTTAGATAAACGCTTTTGGATGGAGCTATGAACCAGAAGAGGGGTTTCAAAGGACCCCAAAACCTTGTACATCAAAATAAAGCATAAACAACAAGAAGCGACAAAAGCCTATGAAGAAAGAAGTCTTAAAACCAGAAATGGCCTCATGAGAAACAAATGATGAAACAACAAACTCACATCAAAGGGACAGAAAAAACCATTACAGGCATGGAGGTTTGAATCCAAAACTCTACAAAGAGCTCTAAATTAGAACCAAAGCTTGATCCATGTGGGGAACAATCCTACCTTTTTTCAAAAAAGATCCAAGCTCAACCAAAGGACAATTCATAGGCTCTACAAGTGAATCTGGTTTCATCTTGTCATTAATGGGAGACTCCTACACATTCCCTATGAGATCCACAACCTCAATGTCCAACTTCTTATAATCAACTTCAATCCTCATTGCAAAGTGCTCTATCATATCTCTAAATCTCCTTAATGTTCTGAACCTCTTTTCCATGATTGGGAGACAATATGATACTTCTTGTTCGAATGTGGTGCTTCTTCTTGATATCTTGGCACAAATGGAAGAAGTGCCCAAATTTATGGCAATGAATGCAAACCTGCAAGGAGGGATCATATTCAATTTTCTGCTCCCATAATCCAAGCTCGGAACACTATTAAATGGCATTTGGCAGCACCTGTCAAAATCAATGCTCACACAAAATCTGGCAAAAACCGTAGTGTTTCATGGATTTCATGACTTCATCAATACACAAAAACTAACCAAGAGGGTTGGCAATACCTGGCATGATCTCATCCCAATATTTCAAAGGAAGGCCTCACAACTTAACACAAGCAAAGACCCTATTAAGGCTTTCCTTATCAGCATCAAAACCTGTAGACCATTTTTTCAAAAAACAACTAGATTTACCAAGGAACCAAGGACCCTATCGCAATCCTCAAGGGTTTGAAAAGAGAATAAGAAAAAACCATTGGTCATGGCAACAATCCAAATCTAACCAAACATTCGCCGTTATTTTAGAAACTATCATTGAACTACATCTATATAAGGATGGAAGTCCGAAAATCTCCCAATGAGGGTATTCCACATGCAAGCAGTAGACCTATCCACAGTAGCATCAAGAACCTTAAAAATAGTGCATAATTCTTCAAAGCCATAAGAAGCTTCACCTATGCTCAAATCAAACATGTGTAGGGTCAGATCAAAGGGGGAACCAGCCACCAAAGGCTCCAAGGTAGAACCCCCAACCTGCACAATGTTCAACTCATCAAGCTGACCACTACCTACCTTAGTAACCAAATTCTAAGAAAAATCAACATGCTGGTCACTGTGCAATCAAAACAAGAGGACCAAAAGTTCCAAGGTTGCCATGCAACTATTGGCCTTCCAACTGATCAACAATACCAACATCCTTTTCACCTAGAAAAAATAGGATATGTACATAGCAGAGCTAAGGTCCCTATTTGCATCACAAGCTTGCCAAAACCGTAGGACATGCATGCAATGCCACCACCTTAGATCAGGCCATACACCCTGCTTCACACCCATGTTTATTTGTGTCCTGAGCAGCCAAATCTTTTTCACCTGACATTTGCAAAAAAGAAAGGGAGATTAAAAACCCTTTGAAGACCAAAATTGTCACTTGAAAAACAATCTAAAATAGTTTTCAACGTGGCTTTGGCAGGTTTCCGCATGATAACAATCTTCTGCACCTCCAACCAAATGCTTGAAAAAGTCACTTTAGTGAAGAGTGCATAAAAATTAAATATTTAAAAAAATATTTATTTCATGATTTTTTCAATTTGTCAAGTATATGCCGAGTGTAAGTAATGATTTCAAATCCAAGTAAAATATCAGCTGTTGAGTTTGTGTCAAGTCCGAGTCTAGTAACTATGGTCATTGCTCAATCATATTGGACTATACATATTCATTCCCACTTGAATTTTTCTCCTTGGTCAGCAAGTTTGACAAACTTTGACAGCAGATATCTTCTCCTTTTGACAATGATTTCTTCTTTGGACAACAATTTGATTGTGATTGGACAGAACTCTTTTGACATCCATTGCCTTATTCCTTCAATCTTTTCTTGATCAGCATACTGCAAGGTTGATCAGAATGAACTGCTTATGTGTTGTCATTGATGTCAACATGCTTTGGTTGTCATTAGTGACTGGTTGGTGTAAGTGATGTCGGGTTTTTTGTGCAGTCATGCTGAGAGATTTGCTCCACATATCCTCTATGTTGTACATCTATTCATGCAGTTTGGATATGTTGATAAGCTACATTTAGAGATGTTATATTCTGGATTTGGTGCTCTGGATTGCTATGACAAGGACGTTGTGTTTATCAATATGTTTGACAGTGTTTGACAGTGTTTCCGTATGAATTGTATGCTCCGCTTTTCTTCGTGTTATGGTGGTGTTGCGGTTTTGGAGTTAAGTTGATAATGTCCTTAGCTTCATTCTATTCAGTTGGCATGTATTCTTGGGCTTCGAAAGTATGGTTTCAAGTTTGATGGTGCTTACTCTAGGTTAGGCCGACCTCGGGTGTTTAAACTTTATATTATTGCTTCGTTGATTATGGATTGTTGTATAATGTGTTTGATGTTTATTTTGGTCCTAGTTAAGATGTGTTGTGGTCCACTTTAGATTCTTTTCCACCGCAGGAATGTTTAGTGCCAACCTAACTTGAATTATGTTTGGTTAAGTTGCTTAGCCGACCTTGGGAGACTTTGCAAATGTGAGGTTGATATAAATAAGAGATAATTTGTTGAGGATGATGTGGGTGTTGTGTGTTGTGTGTTGGAGTATATGTGAAAGAAAGTGATATGTGATGAAGGTGTGTGAAAGAGGATCTATCTCCCTGATTGTTTGATGGCTGGTGTTTGAGTTAGTGAAAAGTGTTGATAAGTGTGAACTTTCATGTGCAAGCTACCGGAAGCAGTGAGTTGAAGGTATCTACAGATCTTACGGTTGCAAAAGTGCATCAGTGGTGGATTCTTTCTCTTTTATTCTTCTTCATTTTGGCAGTGAGCCCTCCAACAGTGAGCCTCTCTTTCTTTCTCTTGGGTAGTGAGCCTTTCTTTGTAAAAATCACCTTAACCGATGTCAACCTAACAGGTGTTCATACATTGAGAATAGCTTCTCCGTGGTTTTTCCCCTAATAGGGTTTTCCATGTAAAATCTAGTGTTTCATTGTGTATGGTGTGCTTTAGTTTTTCATGCTCATATCTTTCTATGGATTATCTGTTAAAGTTAAGTTGTTGCAAATCTGATTTAAGAAATAGATTTAAGATTTTATACAACTGATTCACCCCCTCTCAGTTGTCTTGTGCATTAGAATATTCAACACAGCATACCCTCTCTAAGGGCCTCCCTACTTAGATTAGTGTGCCCTTCCTAGGCTTCTTTTCTCTAATACCAATTGTTGAAAGAATGATTGCACATAATTTCAGAGAATTGGACAGCACACAATTCATGTATGGCTTGTATTTATTATTGAATGGGAAAGTTAGGTGATTGTAACATACTATAGATTACCTAGACATAACTTATGTGGTTTTAATACATCATCAACATAAGCAATAAATACCTTTGTATACAAAGGGTATTCTAAAATCAGATTGTATCTATTACAATATACACTCAAGAAGCAATTGATGGTGACTTCTAAAAAATACCACTTATAACCTACCTTGGCCATGTATTCTTAGATGGAAATCACTAGGAGCAGAGTTCACAAATGTCATGGGCCAAGAAGAAGCTAAAAAGGATATTTAAAGTATCACCAAGAAATGCCTAAAGGCAGTAGAAGAAACAACCTCAAAGGAGGATGCAGCTAGTGAGTAAGAAGATGGTAAGTTGGTTGAGGAACCCTAGGAGGAAGAGAGAAGCCAAGCACTCACTCTTTCCTTTAGACTCCCCATACATATCCTTCCACGGTTCCACCATTGAAAATGGCTCACACCTTAGAAGAAGGGCTAGACCAATTTAGTGTTCCTATGAACACATTGAATTCTCCCCTTGTGAGCCCTACCCACTCCTTACATACACTCTTGATTATAGAAAATTCATCAAGGCTTCTCCAATAGTTGGAGTGTCAACAAATTGTAGAACCAAGGTTGCACTACTCTTGAGAGGAATCTACATCCTCCATTGCACCTACACACTCTAGGCCAAGTAGTTCTTCTAATCCCCTAAGAGTTTCTAATTCAATGCAACTTCCTTGGCCAAACCTAGTAAATCCTCTTAGTAATTCACAACAATTTATAAACAACATGGAGCAAATGGCCCAAGCCATGCTTCATAAAGTCAACACAATATAGAATGTGGATTTTTTGCATTCTCCACTAATCTTAGTAGAGTCAGCCCATATTAATAAGTTTGATTGAAATAGTTGAGCCCTCGCAAGCAAAAAAGGGAAGTCTAGTCCTTACATTACTTGAAGAGAGGAAAGCTATTACCTAACAATCAAAGGTGAGCATGAAATTGGTACAACATTTAGGGTTTTACATTAATATTTTGCATGATCTTGATTGCATGAAGAACCACTATCAGTTCCTCATCACCTCTATATTGATGGACTTCTCACCATTGCTATGGTTATCCATCATAGTTGCTTCATCTAAGGATTGTAAATTCGCATTCTTCAGCTTTATTTCATTCCTATAAACTTCTAAAGAATCGTTTGCATCTTGAAAGCATTTGTCTTTCCAATACCCCTATTCTCTTCTTATAGGTTGAGCTCAAATATAAGTTCTATAATTGGGTGTCATTTCCCTTCTACGAATTTTGATTTTAAAAAAAAACTTCATAATTTGATCCACATGAGCTAGTACTAGGATAAAACTTTGATGAAATTGTAGTCCTTTTCACCATAGTTCGCAAACTCAAACTCGAGGAGTACTCAACAAGCCCAAAATTTTTGACTCAACAAATACTTGAAAAAAAATCAGCAAATACTCAAAAAAAAAAAAGAAAAAAAACACAGCAAGTTCGAAAGTACAAAAAATTAAAATTTCTTCGAGGATGACCCCGCAGCGCAGCGGTAAAATCTGTGAACCTCCTTGAGGGGGGTCGGGGGTTCGAGATCGCCCGAGCCTCCTTGCTCCATTCCCAGCTATCATGCATGGTGATGTCGTGGACTAGCTGCTGGTGGTGGGCATGTGTGTTTGACCATGACTGCTAGCATGGAGGTGTTCATAGTTCTTGCACTAGTTTATCACTTCCACCCCACACAGATCAAGGAATAAATGTAGTTGTTGACGGACCGTGTGGGGTCCTTCTCTACGTCGTCGCCAGAGGTGTTAAAGCCTCTTCGTACCAAGCACAAGTGCAGATGCATTTGGCACGCTTGAAGGAATTGGTGGTTCGTGCACGCATGTCTGAGCCCGGAGTGAATGGAGCATGTCGGAGAGATAAGGTTTGCACGTCATCGGAGAGATAAGGAGTTCACGCCATTGGAGAGATAAGGGGGTCAGGCAGCCCCACACACAAGCATTGGAGAGATAAGGTGGTGCTTGTGTGTGCTTATCTGAGGATGAGACCCCTCAAAAATGCGCTCTCGCTGGTTCATAGCTTCAGTTAAAAGCGATTCGGCTTCAACCCATTACCGAGCAAAAACAAAAAAATTAAAAAAATTCTTAAAACAACATTTTTTTGCAAAATTCAATTACAAAATGTATTAAATTAGAAATTGATATCTGGAAAGAGAAAATGCATGGTTTTATGGCAAAACATGTGAAAAATGCATTTAAACTAGCATTTTAATTGCATCGGCATTTCTACCCATGTTTTTCCTATGTCTATAAAAACACGAGTTAAACTTGTAAAAACTCACACAACAAAAAAATAGAGAGTACTTGGCAACTCGCAGAGTTTGCAAACCATGCTTTTCACCCTTGATGCCATCAAATCATGCCTTATATATTTTAAGGATAAATCCTCAAATGCCAAGCTACCAAGAAGGCAAACATTTAGTGCCCTTATAGCCAAGGGCTTTCTATAACTTGAAAATGTCAACGACATAGTTTTGTAGGATACCCAAATTGTCAAACCCTTACAAAACTTGAACATATTTAGTAAGTTCGTTCTATTAGAATTCATAAGATAAGCATATTGATTAGCTCAAGAGCACCAATGACTGATCATCTTTCACAATATTTAAATTCAACACAAGACTAGTAGTGTAATAGACATGATAACTATTTTGTTGTGATCATTAGTGAATTTCCTAATACAAACTAGGAGCATGAAATTAGCATAACAAAGTTCTACAAAGCTCCTCCTAGTTTCTATTAAAAATTTCCATATCAAATAGTTATCATGTCTATCATAACAATTGTCTTTATATGTTAAATTTGAATACTACGGAAGGTAATTAAGAACATGTATAAAAGCATGTTTGCACTTGGGCTAGTTTCACCATTCAAAATAAGTTTTCTTTTGGGTTTTTGGGCTTTTGTGACATTTTGTAAGTTTTTTTTCCTAGGTAAAAATTACAGAAAACCTAAGCCCTCCATTGTCTAGGGGATCTAAGAAATTCATTGTCTTTTATTTTGTCTGGATTGGACACTCAATGGCCTAGCTAACAAGGGTTTCAAGTTAGCTGTTATCTATGTTTTTTTTCCAAGCAACTTCATTTTGGGGCATGCTAGATCAACTCTGAGGTCACCATTGTATTTGGTGAGGCCAAAAATCTTATGATTGCTTGTCAAATTGTCTAAATTGGACATTTCTCCTAAAACTACTATTCGTTTCTCTAGGTAGTGTTGTGTCATGCACTTCAAGGCACAACTGGTTAGAGATAAATATAAAATATAAATAAGAAAAATATTAGTGTTTTGTTTGTACACAATTCACAATGCAACAACATTGTATACATGCTATGCTTGCCTAGGGTAGCACATAAGCATGTCTAGGACGAAGAGCTTTACACCTAGCTCAACCCCTATCACCTAAAATTTCCTTTGAACCCCAACACATCAACTTTGGCCAAAATTTTGCTAGTCCCTAGTCCACATCATTGTACTCATTAGCACTACTAGCCAGAGTAAACATCAAAAACACACTTAAGGCCACCTCAATCAACTTTGACAAACACATTAATGTTGGCTTTGCACACAAAATCCAATCAACTACCCTATTTGACCCCTATTAATACAATAGTCCCACAATAAGCTACCACATCGGCAAAATGTTGTAAAGTCACCTATTGATGTTAGCATGATATCATCTAGTTGTGGAGTCCTAGCCTATGGCGATTTGCATTTTGTTTTGATATCCAAACATTGAAAGGCTTATTCCCACTCATCTAAACTCCAATTGAGTTTTCTTCTAAATCTAGCTATTTTTGGACAATTGCATAATGATAATCTTTTTTTGTGGGCAATTCTACATCATTTTCCTAGAAACTATATAGTTTTATCAAACATTTGCCAATTCATTCTCATTTAGGGAACTTTGAGACCTTTGTTCTTGCACATACAAACCCATTTTAGAGTTTCATTTTATATGAGGTGCATGATTTTTTGTCAACATCACATTGGTGCTCTTATTTGGCTCTCATTCTACCTAAGAAATGCACTTTCAACTTCTTATTTTTATTTTTAAACTATAAAATCCAAGATCAAAATCACTTCATTTCTATAAGCAGTTAATTTGGGCGCACACTATTCTATGAAGTGCCAAAGTCTTCCATGAGGATTCTGTATTAACAAACTAAACAAAGGTTACACACATTTTGAGGCATTTTATTACATTTTCAATTGTAGCTTCAACACTTCTAATGTCACATTAAATCACTAGAACTATAGTGTTGGAAAAGAGATTAAGAATCACTATGTACAATAGGATCTCCTCCCCTATCTCCTTGGACTCATTCCTAAGCTAAAGGATTCAAATCAGAAAGTTTGCATGATAAAACAAAAATGGCAATCACATGTTGATGTTTTTGTAGCTAGGTCGGATTCCTTCTAGGGCCGACCTAGCATATGGGTGACTAATTGGCCTATCGGCCTTAGTCACATTAATATGCAAAATTAAAATGTAACTTGTAAATTGGGCTGACCCCATAATGGGCGATGTAACTTGTAAATAGGGCTGACCCTATAATGTGCAATGTAACTTGTAAATGCATATAGGGCTGACCCTATAATGGGCGCCATTCTAAGAGCATATTATTATTATTATTTGTTTATTTTGTGAAGCCGACCTAAGGAGAATAACGTGGCTAAAGCTAATATGTATACAAAGCTCATTCATGCATTTAGGTCATTCAATTTCATTCACATTCAAGCAATCAAGTACTCAACGAATTCTAATACAAAGCATCAGCGAATCATTGTCTAAGGGGCAGCGAACTAATTCCTAAGGGCAGCAAACTAATTCTGAGACAGCAAATCTCTCCATGACCAGCTAATCACATTCATGATCAGCGAACTGAATCCATGATCAGCGAATGATCCCTGTGATCTGCAATTAATCTTCATGTCAGCAAATTGTCTTCTTTGATTTGCACATCATCTTCAATCAAGGATATTCCAGATAAGTTTGCCCTAGATCAGATTTATATTTTGTTGTTCATATTGCTTCAAGTGGTGAAGCAAATTTGTAAGGCACATACTGATTACTGTCTAATATAAACTAAGATTCATTGCTGGGTTTTTCACCTCCAAGAGGGAGGTTTTCCCAGGGTATTATTGTGTTCTTTGTGTTCATTGTGTTAATTTTGTTAATTGCTATCAGTCTGATCTAAATCTAACATGTTATCAGAGCGGGTTTGAATCGATCATGATCAGATTGTCTGATAGCAGCGAAGCTCTTCCTCCTACTTCATCTTCAAAAAGCAATTTCCAGCAGTGACAATGGTGTACGGTTTGAAGGTTGAAGACAGACTTCATGGAGCTTCGAATTTCACTTCGTGGAAGATCAGAATCCTTGTTACTCTTGGGGAAAATGAGCTTCTACAGGCAATCAGGATGGCACTACAGAAAGGAAGTTGACAGCTGAAGGTTGAATGTGCGACTTGGGAAGTCAATTGGGTGTTGTGGTCCATGGAGTATGTGTCTTCAGGGTGGCCAGATACCAAGGGCTTGCACAACAGGTTTGGTAGCAGGCGTGTCTTTCAGTGGATGCTAGGATTGGATCCGGGAGCAGTGGAAGTTGGAAGACAAGGGTGTCGTCGAGGATGGCACTAGTGGCTGAATTGAGAGATAGAACGAATGCTTCTAGACCAATATCTGTTTATGTTTATCCAAAAGTAGAAGAAAAGGAAAGCCGCTGCTATTAAACGCGGATGTATAATCAAAAGCGTCTAAAACCAGTGACAAAGAATTCTGAGAAGCCGATAGTGAATCGGTCGAACCATACAATGAAACAAAAGTTCAAAAAAATTATTGGTTTGAATCGATAATAAAATCATTTGATTGAGATAGGATTCGGCCAGGGATAAAAGCCCTAAACAGTGAATATGATTTGAAGACATTAATATTATAACAGATTTTCAAAGTCCGCGACTGTATTGTGTAGTATGTGGTGGGGGTTCATCAAAACAACTGCAACTTGTGTTAGAACTAAACACAGCCTGTGAAAATAGCAACCCGACTCGGGTACACGATTACCATTATTAATCTTGGCCCGTGCCCTAAATGGCCACAGTTTGTGAATTCGAACAGGAAACTGTAAGAGGTAGTCAAGGTTAGAACGATTCCAGAAACGAGGGTAAAGGTTCAGCAGGAACCAATGTGCAGATTTCAATTACCCTGTGTTAACCAATATCCTTAAATGAAGCACTGTTGGATGAACGAAGTTTTTGATGATTGTTTGAATTATCATGCCTTACTAATATGCAGATGTGAATCACGGATAAACCCAGTATAAAAGAATTGGAAACCAACATATTATGTAGTACTGTATTCCAAATCTTTGTAAAACCAGTCGAGATCTGTCTAGCCTGATCAACTAGAAATCAGAAATCCTGAGAACAAACAAAGTTATTGTAGAGTCCAGTGCTACTACTCCATGTTTGCAATTTGAAATTGGGAAAACAATCAAGAGAAAAAAAAAGGTCTGTTTAGATTCATCTTAAAACACAGGTACATGCATTGAAGTCATATCTAGTCAAAACCCCAATTGAGGTGCCATAGGAGACTTACAATCTCAAGGGTCTGAATCCTTGAAACCAGTAGTAAAAACAGAACCAGTATTTACGAATATATGAAATCTCATTTCCTGTTGTTATCAGAAAAACAGAGAGGTTATGGTGGTTGTATTTGTCATGAAGTATTGTGAAGGGGACTTACCTCTGTTGCTACTGGCCCCTCTTGGACCAGTCCATCGTCAGTCCGGATGTGGCTTATTTCCAACACCAACATACTCATCTAGCTTCTTCTGCGGAAATTGACATAGGGACACCTTAGGAGGAGCCAAGGTCTAATGTCAATTCAGAAGGGTTCTTATTCTAAAAGGAGGAAATAACATTTCAGCTTCAGAGGGAGCCTAACATTTCAGGTTCAGAGAGAGCCTCATCGTCTTGAAGATTTGTTTAATACATTCTTCTCTACGAGAGAAGTTTGAGGTGCAAGCCCTTGTTAGTGCATTCTTCTCTGCGAGAGAAATTTGAGGTGAAAGCCCTTGTTCCACCCTCTGCGAATAGGTATGGTGGATCCACCCTCTAGGAATAGCCATGGTGGATGTCATGTGAGAGACTCCATGATTTAGCACTTGTGTTTATTCACCCTCTGGGAGTAGCTATGGTGAACGTCGTGATGAGATGACGACATCACGTTGAGGATTTCGTGATGGGCACTTGTGTTCATTTGTTTTTTCATTCATGGGTGTATCCATGATGGACCCACCCTCTGGGAGTAGCCATGGTGGATGTCACTATGTGACTCAGATATTGAGGACTCCTCCCTAGCTAAGAGGGAGTGTTGATGTTTTTGTAGAAGGAATCCGACCTAGCATATGGGTGACTAATTGGCCTATTGGCCTTGGTCACATTGATATGCAAAATTAAAATGTAACTTGTAAATTGGGCTGACCCCATAATGGGCGATGTAACTTGTAAATGGGGCTGACCTATAATGTGCATTGTAACTTGTAAATGCATATAGGGCTGACCCATTCTAAGAGCATATTATTATTATTATTTGTTTATCTTGTGAAGCTGATCTAAGGAGAATAAGATAGCTAAAGCTAATATATATACAAAGCTCATTCATGCATTTAGGTCATTCACATTCAAGCAATCAAGCACTCAGCGAATTCTACTACAAAGCATCAGTGAATCTTCTAAGAGCAGCGAATCATTTTCTAAGGGGCAGCGAACTAATTCCTAAGGGCAGCAAACTAATTCTGAGACAGCGAATGTCCTCCATGACCAGCAAATCACATTCATGATCAGCAAACTGAATCCATGATCAGTGAATGATCCTTGTGATCTGCAATTGATCTTCATGTCAGCAAATTGTCTTCTCTGATTTGCACATCATCTTCAGTCAAGGATATTCCAGATAAGTTTGCCCTAGATCAGATTTATATTCTGCCGTTCATATTGCTTCAAGTGGTGAAGCAAATTCGTAAGGCACATACCGATTACTATCTAATATAAACTAAGATTCATTGCTGGGTTTTTCACCTCCAAGAGGGAGGTTTTCCCAGGGTATTCTTGTGTTCTTTGTGTTCATTGTGTTAATTTTGTTAATTATTATCAGTCTGATCTAAATCTAACATCACATAGCATATTATAAGGGCATATTACATATTACATCACATAGATCATGTTGAGTGCACTTACACTACTTGACACATAATCGAGAACTTCTTTGGAGATCCACTTTGACCTCAATCCATATGTGATGTGCCCAAACTGAAAACATACCGAGAAGTAAACATCCCATCATCAACACAACCTGCCCAATCTAAGTCTGTAAAACCAAGGAGCCTAGGATCTTTGCTCCTACTATACAAAATGCCAAAATCAGGAGTGCTCTTCATGTATCTCAGCACACGCTTTGCTGCAACCCAATGTTCAGCTTTTGGGGTTGACATGAAGCAAGAAATGTAGCTCACAGCATAACTGATGTCAGGTCTAGTGGCGATAAGATATATGGCACTGCCCATTAGTTACTTGAATGAAGTTTCATCAACCCAGGTGAATCCGATTTGGTTGATAGTTTCAATCCTTTCTCCATAGGTGTAGATGCAGGTTTGCAATTGCACATCCAAAATTTAACCGACTCTTGGCATACTTTGACTGAGAAATGAATGTGGCTATCTATATGCCAAACCTCTACACCAAGACAATAATGGAGAAGTCCCAAATGGATAAGTGCCATCAAAATTTTTGGAAAATCTTCCCTAATATTACATGATTTGTATCATTGTGTTCTTTGCTTAACAGCTAGGAATCCCATTTTTCTTTTTTGGGGGGGATGATGTAGCTCATATACATTAATTTTGAATGTTTTGTTAGCATGTTTGAATCCAACTATGTGTTAATTACTTCTTGGCTTGTGAGTAGTTGCTACAAATTAATTGCAAGTGGTTCTCAGTGCCTGTGTTCTGTTTGACAATCATAGAGTACTTTAAATATAATTCCCATAGTCAGGGAAGGCAGACGGATTTTACGCTGTCCTCCCTGGTCTACATTTTATTACAAAAGCATTACCCTAGAATAAAGCAATCAATGACTTCATCTACAATTACTTGGTATGTTTTGTTATGTTCTATTTATATTGCAATTGATGATGTGATGGTATTGCAGTGAACAGAAGGGAGAATGTATCCACTTTCTCTAGATTAGATTTTCCACATTAAATAACAAATCAAAATACCTATTGTCTTGTACGATAGTGTTGATTAGCTTGTGCTTGGGCCTAAGAACAAAAGGACAGGTTTACCTTCAGTTTGTTTGCTTTGCCTGCTAAAAGGCATCCTGCTAGTTCTAGGCATTATTGTAAATTTCTGAAAAGGAGCCTTATCATAAACTTCATGCTTCAAAAGTGATCTTCCCTTACAAATTCAAAGAAAAGTTCTATACCCTACAAGCTGTTCCATTTTATGTTGTACTGAAAGGTACAAATTAAGATGTAAACACTCCTGCAAAATCAAAATACCAATCCTAGACAGGGCCAAGTGTTGTCAGGTAATTAAGCATTAAGGTAAATTGTGTTAGCATCGGTAGTTAACCCGTCGGTTGTCGGCAATTGGCACCGGGTAACTGACCAGACTCCTTTATATTGTATCTATTTCCAGTCTTTGGACATGCTATTGTAAGGGAACATATTGCAGTCATTGTATGTACTGGCTTATTATGAATCAATAGAACACTTGTGAGTTCCATATATTCTGTGTACTTTTGTCATTTATGCAATGTCTTAACCTGACACCCTAAGGGGAAAACATTTGGCATCGCTGCCTAAGTAAAAACCTGGGAGCAACGGGGAAAAGGATGCACTACATGGCACACGGATAATGGGACAACCATTACCAGAAGGAACGAGTGACCCTGACAGAGAACCCGAAGAAATGTTCGAGGGGGAAAAGACACTCATGAAGGATTTCTCCTGCATCCTACAGGCGGCAATCGAAACACACATACGAAGGGAAGCCACCGCAAAAGATGTCCCAAGAACAGAAAACGCAACTGTTAAAAGAAATGTGCCGGGATGACTTGACGACAGCCGACTGGGCAAGGATTCTAGCACCGCAAGGCAGAGGGTTAAAGAAAAAATTCTTGAAACCTAGCATCTGGTAGTGCTTGCTCGATTTGATGCAGAGTCGATTAACTGGCACAAGTAGGGCGTCGGATGCAGTGGCACCTATGATTGCACTGATGCAGGGCCTGAAGAAAGGTACGGTCTATGATTGGGCGAGTTTGTTATCGGATAGAGCCCACGATTTCCTGATGCTGAAGCACAAAGTTTTCTACATGTCATACCATGCCATCGGGTTGTTTTTGGACTCCGTACGAGTACAGGTACCAGCCAATCTGAGAAGGTGGCAACCACGAGACTGCATTGATTCCTTACAGCCAGCTATTTTCTATTGGACAGAGTTGGACGCACTCATGGCTGGTGGAGAGGGTCAAACCAGCAGGAAGAGAAGAAGGCAGGTCCCGGTGGTGGTGTCGGCCAGTGACACTGATTCAAGACAGGCAGAGAGTAGTGTAGACGAGAGTGTGGAGTCTGAGGAGACATCGAGGTGTTTCGGAGGGGACACTACTTTCCGACTCTCAGAGCTAGCCGAAGTAGAGGTGGCGACAGGGACCCCTGGTACGAAAGAGGGTGGTTGTGCAGTGTCTTTTGGCCAGGTACCACATGGAACCCGTGGGCTGCCAGCAGGGGAGGTGGCACGACCTCCAGGAGAGGGGGTTTGGGCAGGGCAATTGTTATTCACACCAGCATTCTTGCACGTGGACGGGGAATTGACACCCCTTTCCTCGTCTAGGGTGACGACGGGAGTCCTTCCTGGGGTGGCCATTCCAGCATTCGAGCAAATGCATCCTTGTCCTATAATGCAAACACCTACAGTGAACACCACTCTTTGTATTCCAGTGCGCTCACCTGTCACAGAACAGGAAATAGGGACGGAAGGCATGGGGCAGGCAAAGGACAGTGGGGAAGCAGTGGACACAGACACATGGTTGGACCGGTATGCCGCCCCACCCATAGTTCCGGTAGGGCCACCACCTGCTACACCTTGCCATCCTACACAGGCTGAGGTAGTTGATTTGGGGGAGCATCCAATGCAGGTAGAGGTAGTCGAGTTGGTGGAGCATCTTGTAGAGCTGGTTTTGCCCACTAGTGGCAAGGAGGAGATACCTTCACAAATGGGCCTTCAGGACGAAGGTGTAGGGAGGACCCAGCCTACTGCCGTAGCACAATTTTTTGTTGAGATGGAGGAGGCAGTTCAGCGGTTGGTAGCCTCCATGGTTGAGGAATCCATTGTTCAGCCAGCCTTGGAGAGCCTACGTGAGTTTGCTACTACAGGGGTAGGAGAGGCATTCCAGAGGTGCTTTGAGGCACGGGGATGGCCGACCATATACCTACCTAAGATGAGCGCAGAGTGGCAGTGTCAAGAGGTGGTCGGAGAGAGTCGAGTGCAGACTTTGGTGAGACAGATTGAGCAGGTTGTGCGGGATGGCTATTACCGACTCTGGGAGGTTCAGATCCAGGCAGATAGAGCTGCAGAGCTGGCCGCTCGCATTCCGTCGTTGGAGACGGAGTTGGCCCAGCAGCAGGCCCGAGTCGGCCGTGCAGAGGAGGTTTTGGACATGGTGAAGAGAGAATTGAGCTCTGTGAGAGTAGCACTGGCGGCTGAGTCAGAGATGAGGACCACAGCAGAGACCCGCGTTACCAACCTTGCGGCAGAGTTGGAGGAGAAGCAAAAGGAGCTCATGGAGGCTGTATTCAGGGTGAAGCAGTCACGGGATCACCAGTTGGTGGCCGAGCGGGACCTTGCTTATCGAACTGATCAAGTGATGCGGTTGCGGGCGCAGTTGGCTTCAACATCAGCGGCCCCTTCTTCTTTAGGGACGCCCTCTTGCCCTCCCCAGTGATTTGTTGTTTTGGGTTTCAGTTTTGCTTGTACATCATTCCCATTTTGGTTGTCTGTCGTCCGAAGATGACATTTCTTTTTTGGGGGGATGATGTTGTCAGGTAATTAAGCATTAAGGTAAATTGTGTTAGCATCGGCAGTTAACCCATCGGTTGTCGACAGTTGGCACCGGGTAACTGCCCAGACTCCTTTATATTGTATACGTTTCCAGTCTTTGGACATGCTATTGTAAGGGAACATATTGCAATCATTCTATGTACTAGCTTATTATGAATCAATAGAACACTTGTGAGTTCCATATATTATGTGTACTTCTGTCATTTATGCAATGTCTTAACCTGACACCCTACGGGGAAAACACCAAGTTTTCACTCGCATGCATTAAGTTGAATATACAATAACCACTCTCCTTCTCCCCCACTCATACACCCCAACACCCCCCAAAAGACATGAGAAATGTTTTTCAAAAAGATAATGGAACAGAAAGTGGAGACACATTCCAAGCATGCTGGAGGTCAACAGAATTTTCCTTTCAGCTACATGAGATTCAAGGGATTATTAGGCTCAATTATTAACATAAAATTTGAAAGAAATAAAAAATTTGGTGGAATTGTATTGAAAATGTTGTAGAAACCAACAACAAAGCACCCTGACAAACTTTGGAACATCATAAAACAACCATGACCAATAGGTTTCACCCCCAAAATAATTGAGCAGAAGCATTCAATCAACAGAAAGTCATTTGACACATTTTCATTTCTTTTTTTTCAAAGGACTGATGCAAGGGTTTCCTTTGAAAGAAACAAATATATCATTTATAGTATTATACCACCCTTTATTTGGAAAAAATCAAATTTCAAAGATTATTGTATCCAAGTTAAAAACTTAATGACTAAGGTAAAGACATTCCCACAGAATATTAAAAAGGGATATTCATAAATGGCCTCAAACCACACATGCATAAACCAGTAGAAACATCTAAAACTGGTATTCTAGAAGAGACCACACTTGGTCATTACTTTAGTAGAGAAAATCAAAGCTTTAGAACCAACCAAAGAAAATTCCTTCATCAGTTAAATGGCAACAATACAATGAAAACTACAAAATAGAACAACAAGGAGAACATGATGTAAAAGACACAATACATTTTGTAAATTTTCACCAGAAAATAGAATTCAATGAACTAACAACTAAGATAATAAAAATAATAGCAACCAAGGGTAACAAATGTAGTCTTCAAAGGTAAATTATCCAAAAGAACAACCACAGCTAATAATGGGGGAAATATTTATTAGTCCCATACTAACCTGCATGTTGCCAATAAGCAGGGCAAACAGAACCAAGCCGAGGATAGCAATAAACATTGCAAATAAAATCTCCCAAAGATAAGTGCTTGTGACCAGACTCTGCCCAAGTGAACTGCACATCAAAACCAACTCAGACTTTGCATCATCTACAAAATGCTCTTCACATAACACCACACAAGAAGCAGAATGCAAAATTTGCATGGACAGAGAGAAAAACTTACTTTCTGATTTTAGATTTCAATCAAATTTTCTAGATTGATGAGATTCACTCCGAAAACGGACATTTTCTAGAAAACATGCAATGCTCAGAGAGACATTCTACTATGTTTAAGGTATAGGTAACCATGATGTCACAAACATATTTTCTAAACACAATGCATAAATTACTTTGTTTGTCCCATTCATTTCATTCATAGACAGCATGAGGAGAAAAATTATGAACGTGATGACATGAAACATTCAAAATCAAATATGAAAAGACCTTTCTTCTTGTTCTTTTTTTTTTTTTGAAAGAAAGGTTATTTGTGTTAAGAATGAGGAGAAATATTACAAAATCAACCTTTTCAAGGTTTATTAGTTATTAAAACCGTGAAACTGGTAATAGCATTAACAAGAAAATACACAATGTTCAGTGCATCACTGCAATAACTGCACTGAAGATAATATTTGTAACAAAAATAAAATCAGCAACGATCCCTCAAGGATGATTTATGATGAAACACCAAAAAGCATTGTTACATTGTTGGATTATGTAGTTCAATCTCTGCTAATTTGGTAGGATAACGTATGTATATTATTTTATTAACTATTTCAAGGTGTACTTTAGGACAAGCCTTCTGTTATATATTGATTTCATTTTTTTCCAAACTGCATCTATCTAGTAAAGCAAATCACTAATAGAGTCACTACATCAACGAAGTTGGCTCTGGCATGAACCTTGCTAATCTACTCGATCTAGTCTAATAATATACAATCATTCTAACTTGAAGCATTTTTCAGAGTCAGTATGGTTGCAACATGAATAAGTTCAACAATAGATTACATGTTTAAGCATGAAAGGAAGCAACATTCTAACATGTATACCTTAGATTCCGTAGGCCCCACCACAAGCAATAGAAATACTTCTGCAAAAATTTTGGTGATGTGACAATTCGACTTGTAAGGGCATCAGCGTAAATCCCAAAGTCAAAATGTTCAGAACCAGATGCATTACAATAAGATTGAAAATAATTCTTGTCAGCTTCAGATAATATATGCGGAGGATCAGAATGCTTCTCACAATAGAGCATCCTAGTTTCGCATGTGTTTGAATTATTACTACAAGCCTCTCGCCAGCAAGTATCTCGCCGTTCCAATGCAAGAAAATACCAACAAGCTCCAAGAACCTGTCTATCCATATCATACAACATAGTCAACTTGATAAAGATTCATTCTTGTATTTTATTATTAACATTTAAATACAAAAGATAAATATTCTGAATATTTACACATGCAAAATGTTTTTTATATTTATGGTCTGTATGCTTTCATTACGAGTCAAATTTAGACTTCTAGAAACAAGTATAATCAAACCTTCCAACTCTTAATTTTTTTTATGACAAACAAACACGACAAAGAATACAACATTGAAATTTTAGAGACAAGAGAGAAGGATTTAGAATGTCATTTTTCCCCCATTCCAATCATAGTAACAAGGCTCAAAAAATTTGGAAGGTTCACAAAGGTTAAAGGATTGGCAAAGTCTGTAATTTCAAAGAAGTTCAAAAAATCAGCTTTACCTACAAAAAGCATCCTTATCACTTATAAGGATAAGATGGAAGACAAGTCTAAATGTTTATCTACACCTTATTTAGACTTATTCAACTAAATAAAAAAGTTTCACTTTAATCCTCAAAAGTGAAATATAAAATGGAATAACTGGAACAACTTGAACTCTTTCCCTGCACATTCACATTGAACCTGTGCAGAAGTTCCTATCCGAGCTAAAAACTCAACATTCCATTGACATGTCAAGACAATTGATTCAGTCTAATTTTTAGTCCCTCATTTTCATGCATAAACCACTATAGAATACTGTATTGGAGATTACAGTCCCTCTCCTGAGAGTCCACTTTGCCAACTACATTCTTTATAGAGAGCTCCTCAAAAGCATTAGCAGCACAGTAGTCCACCTTATTCACTTCCCTGATAAACTTAGCATTCTTGTTGGGCATTAACTCTTCACTATCTCTGAAGTTAGCTTTTTTTAAACATGTTCTCATGCTCCTTCCCTGGTAAACTTAGCATTCTTGTTGGGCATTAACTCTTCACTATCTCTGAAGTTAGCTTTTTTTAAACATGTTCTCTTGGAGCATGACTATGTTGGCTACTGAATTTTTAATAGTGGTCCAATTGAGAACGATGATTTTATTCAAAGACACCTTCAAATCCTTGTGGTTTCTTTCAAGATAGCTCAACCAAGAATAAAACCCTTATCTATAGCATTTTTAAACTCACAAAAATCCTTAAGTTTGTTCCAGTTGTTCTCATTGAACTCAAATTGGGAATGATTTCAATTAACCTATTGAAATAGTTGGTTCAATGTAATTTCTAGTCTCTCATTTTCATTCAAGAACAGTGTTCCATGGCTGTTGGGGACGGGGATACGGGGGACGTGGGTACGGGCTTCCGAGACGGGGGACAAAGGGAAAAAGTTACGGGGACGGGTTTCGGGGACGGAGAGACTTGGGCCTGAAGGGGGGAAACGCGTTTCCGTGGAACACTGTTCAAGAACCACTTTAGGATACTCTATAGAAGATTGTAGTCCCTCTCCAAAGAATCCACACTGCCAACTAAATTCCTTAATAGAGAGCTCCTCAATAGCATTATCAGCACAGTCCTCCACTTTATCCTCTTCCCTAATAGACTTAGCTTTCTTGCAGGACATAAACTCTTCACTATCTCCAAGCTGTTTCCC
Organism: Cryptomeria japonica; assembly: GCF_030272615.1. NCBI lineage: Eukaryota > Viridiplantae > Streptophyta > Pinopsida > Cupressales > Cupressaceae > Cryptomeria > Cryptomeria japonica. The sequence goes on from NC_081411.1 coordinate 523,820,359, forward strand.
CTTCATAGACTCTGCTTCCACCTTCCTCTAGGAATCATTGGCCCTAATAATTTGTTTGCCTTTGATACCTTCCAACTACCCCTAATAATTTGTTTGCCTTTGATACCTTCCAACTACCCATCAGCCATCACAAAAGTCTCCTTCCCTTCGTTCTCCCCAACCATGTTTGTGTCCTTATTATCCTTCAACAACAAAGTAGCCCTACCCTTCCTGGCCCTAATAATAGAGCCAAAATCCACCTCCAAAGTCAAAGGAATTTTAATTGTGATAGAACTTAGGCATATACTGTCCCCATTTTAGGCCCACACGGTTGGAGAGAAAATAATTTGATTAAATCAAGTTGTTTAAATTTATGTTTTCAAACAACTTGTATTTAATCAATTTTATGAGTTGAATATTTCATTAAATAAAGTGACTTTACCTGGGGCCCAAATAGAATAAAGTATTATTCACTTTTATGAACAGAAAGAATTAATATTTAAAAAGTGATTATATAATTTAAATTCCAGAAAGTTCTAGTAGGGTTTTAAAAAGAGAATTGTGAAAACTGTAAGGTAATATTGCTTTTTGCGGACGAAAACGAACTTGGCCAATCATTGGCAAATTCATACACAGTTCACATGTGTGCAATTTGATTCAGGTTTGCAGAGTATGGGGCAAATCGATTTATCTTTCAGATTCACATATTTGCCAGATTATCCAGTACAAATTTATTGAAGATTTGTAAACATATAATAATTTTGCATTTTGTCAAAAGTGCTGTGTGCGCCAGTGAAATATCAAACGAAATTAATCTAGTGTGTGTGCAAAATGGTGAGCAAAAATAAATTTACAGTGCTTTGTGCGTGAGTGTGGAAAGATATTAAATTAAATATTATTTATACTAGCTGTGAAATGCCCAGCTGTATCCTAAAGCTCACCAAGCTGCCATACCATATAAAATCACCAAGGAAAGCAACGATTATATATATATATATATATATATATATATATATATATATCAAAGTTTTAAAACTCGGACTCGCCACGGACTCAGCAAACCTAAAAATTGTACTCGGACTCGGACTCGTGAAAGACTCGCGAAAGACTCAGCAAAAAAAAACCATAGTTTTACAAAAAAACATAAAGAAATGAATGCATTTAGAGAACATAAGAGCCATAATTGAAACATTACACATGTCATATGATCTCCAAATACTCAATATTTGAAATTTCTGTTGAAGTTTTCAGTCATTGATGTCAAATTGCTTGAGCTATTTGTGTGTGTAGCAGTGTGAGTGCTTATTTGCTCCTTATCAGCTGCCACTTCAGAATTGTTGTTATGACATCAGAACTTGTGCCAAATCAGCTTTGAATAGTCAACAAAAGAATCGTGGTCTTTCTTCTTTCATTCTTTTTATTCTATGTGATGGGTGCTATCTTTGAATATTCATGTGAGGCCTATTTATTTTTTCAATATTTTGATTATTTATTCAAAGGAAATGAACAGCTGCTCAGTCCAATTTGCCACATCATCAAATCTTATATGTCTGGTGGGGTCCGTTTCTTTCCTCAATTTTGTTTTTAAGGCAAATATGGTGTAATTCCTGTGACACGTAATCAGTTGGACTTTATTGTGAGGCGTTTGTGTTATGCGGATTCTTTCTAGCTGGGTGTGCGTTTTTCTTGACACCGAATTGATTATATCGGTATCGTGGTGTTTGGCTGTATATGTTCCTTCATCCTTTTCAGAGGTCGTAGCTTGAGTGGTTTTTCATTGCTAGCGTCTTTTTGTTCTGTGTATGTCAGAGGTGGTGGCGCGACTAAAAAAGGAAGAAATCGATTGACATCGACATAGAGTTAAATGAAAATATTTATTGTGGAGTGGCCAACTTGGCTGAGACCATGACTCCTAAAAATCAAATTTGTGCCATTTAAAGATTCCGTTTTTTTTCTACTACTGGGGGTGGCTTTGCCGGCTGTTTCTGTGGAAGTTGTGGTTGACAAAGTGATAGTCGTGGGTCATCAATTCATCTCTGTGAGCTGACAGAGGATCATAGTCTTTTTAAGGGACATGTTCTAATCTGTGGTTGCAGCGCAATTTTTTTTTTTCAGGGGAGTATTTATTCGATTTCTGAAGATGTTTGAATGAGCATCGTTTTTTTTTCTTCAGTTGGAATATATACAGAAGTTGTGGCCATTTATGAAGCAAAATGGAGCCTCCAGGAATCTCTATTCGTTTATAAGGTTCAGCATTTTTTTCATACGATTTTCTGGGTGAAAAGGCGACATGGGAGTGTATGCGTGGAGTTGGTGTAGTCGTGATTTTTTCTTGGAATTGTGTTGCTGCTATTTTTGCTGTATAGGCGTTACTTCTTGGAGTCGTGGGGTGTGCTGTCATTAAATCTTTCCTTGCATTTGATTCAAATATGTTCTTCTGAGCCATTTTGATAAAAAGTAGAATGTGAATGCGTAGCTAAGTAAGAGACTGGGACTGCGTTTTTGAGTGAGGCGGCTAAGTGTTCTTCTTTGCTGACGTGGAGTTAGGAGTCGTCCTGAGCTAATATCTGGCTGTGTAGAGGAGGTGCATAAAAAGGATTATCGAATTTATTTTTTGGTGCTGTGTGTGTATAATTTTTGAAAAAGAAGAACTTTAGAATTAAAAAGGGCTGAAGATATACTAAGGTAGACTTGTGGCTTAATTGTAGAAGGGTTCCAGGTCACATAATGGGGTTGGTTAGAAAGGTTTCATATATATATAATTTTGTGCTACTGTGTGCTGAGATTTGATAGCAATATCATACAGCAGAGAGTGACAAGGTTTCAAAAAAAGAGCTGAAGCAAATTCCATTTTCCTTTTTTATTCGTTTGTAAGAGAGTTGGTGCTCTCAAAAAAATTTGTTTGGTTATCATCCTCAGTTGGTGTTGAGCAGAGGATTGGTGCCCTCCTCATGTTCTTGTAATCTGGGTTGGTGCCCATTTCAAGCTATTGAAGAGACTATTGTGCCATGGTTTTTTACCCGAAAAGAATTTCTATGTCTGTCCATAAGTTTTAGCTTGCATTCTTATATTTACTTTTCAAGTGAGTTTAAGTGTTTAATTTCTCCAATACTGATTCACCCCCCTCTCAGTATTGGCTGTGTTTTTCAATTTCATCATTAATACTCATTACTCATAGTTTCAAACACTAAAATGTATAATAGCAGCATAAGTTTATAAATGTTTACAAACCCTATAAATGTTTTGCTGATTTAATCTTCTTTGCTCTCCTCCTTCAAACCCTACAAACCTGTTTTCACCAAGAAAGAAAGAGAAATGAATGAAAAAATGCAAAAAAAATCACTTTTAAACATTGTTGTGCGTCATAACTGGGTCGCGCAAGTCCCTGCAAAAGACTCGCGAGTCCGTGTAATTGACTCAAGCGAGTCCATGAGAAAGACTGACGAGTCTTTCAAAAAGACTCGCCAGGACTTGCCTCACGGCCCCTTGGCGAGTCGACTCGTGGAGCCACTGGACTCGCGAGTCCGTGGCGAGTCCACGAGTCTTCAAACTATGATATATATAGACACACACACACACACCTTTCCATGCGACCTATACTAGAGTCAACGCGGCTCATGGGAAAGTCAATAAAGCTAGTGTAACATTTATAGAGGTGGTCGATGCATTATTTTGGACTGCCATACACTTCATATAAGTGTCGTACCAATCCATGGAGTCAGCAAAAGGGGATGTGGCTTGCTAGGTGGTGCCAAAACTAGTCAAAGTTAGTATCGCTGCCTATTTGGAATTATTTATCCCTGACACAGCCTTCATTGGGAGTATCCCAGCCTTTGTGAGGGAATTTGCTTACATTTATTCCTCCCATACTTCCTAGTTGGGTGCCATACTACTCAAGGATAAGCCATACAGTTAAGAGGAGCTACAAAAATCGATTTCTGTTTGTTGTGAAGACTATTCAGTAACCAGGTCAGCACTTTTACTTTTAAATATTGAGTCTTTTAACAGGGGCAATCAGCTGTCTGCAATTTTCTGAGTATATAATTTGTAACAGCAATGTTCAGGGATAAATAAAAGATATTTCTGTTAATTATATTTTTATGGAGATGTTAATCATATGTGAAGTTTGGAAATTTATGTTATGACGCTTATTTGAAATATCCATTCAAAACGAGTTGAAAACAAACACAGACCAGCAGAACACCAACTGTTTAACGAAATGTCAATGAGCTTACATTGTGTTTAAGCACATATTTGGATAGAGACGTTGCAGATGTGTGATTGTTGATGATAACTCTTAAACACACAAATCAGAAACATTTTATGTTGAGTGATGCCAAGTGTTTGATGAATAGGGTTATTACAGGGAAGGGCTCTCATTGCTTAAAGAGGGTTCAAAGGGGCCAACTTCATGCTAGGACTACACAACCTTAACCTTTGTGGAAGGTTCCATATGCACCACTTTGGATATGGCAAATTGACAAAGCAAGAAAATCAAGCATTGGTATAACAACATTTCAGCCTTATTAAGTCAAACATCAACGGTATATAACTCCAAGAACATAAGCAAGTAGAATGGAAAGCTAAACAGCTTCCTATGTCTGAAATGGTTAAGCAGAGTAAAATGGTAGGAAAAAACAAATTTGTATCTTCCTTAAAAGAGTAATATATTTTACAATTTAATGATCACCTCCTTCTAAGGACTAGAAAGGGATTTCCATAGATAGCTCACTTGAAATCTCACAAGCTTCTCCTCTTCTCTTAAGAAATCTTCCATTTCTTCTTTCTTTTTGGTTTACTTAGCCTTGAAGGTCTTCAACCCTTCCATGGACTGCCCAATGGCCTCCAATATACATCCTTAGTCACCTCAAAGCTAAGACCTCTAGCATTGACTTTCCTACCATTCCAAGATCTAGCAAATTCCATCAACAAAAACACATCGTAGAAATTGACACTTTCCATGAAATGAGTTAGCTCGCCCCCTCTTAAACAGTGTTAGATAGTATAGTTATTATTGATTATATTACAGGAAGAGGGCTCAATTAAAATCTCTCACCTCTAATATGGTTAGAAATTTAGAATAGTTTTAGTCTATGTTACCCCAAGTTTCCGGGACGGGGGCGGCAGGGGATGGCGGGATGAGTTTTCGGGACGGCAAATTTTTTTGCCAATTTTGGGGACGGCTATATAAAATATAGGGAAAATTTAAAATATACAGGAAACTTTTACATTTTCATATGAAAAATAGATAAAGCATGTATATATACATTGTCTTCGTATGAAAACATGGATAAAGCATGTATATGTACATTATAGAACCTTAACATACCACATTTGTGTTCAGAATTCATTGTCAATACTCAATATTCATAATTCATAATTCATTGTCAATACTCACTATGCATTCATAATTCAGAATTCATTGCCAATACTCAATATGCATATATAATTGAAAATTCATTGTCAATATGCCAGCACTTGTTTGCATGTAGTTTATTGTTTCTTTCTGGTTGGAGGATATTTTGATAGTCTTCCATTTTACTATTATGACCTACAACCGCTTCTTTATGCACTACAACGTTTTGGGTGTTTGTGAAATTACCAAGCTGTTATTCATATTTCTGAGTGCTTTTGGCTATGATTCAGACCTGTTTACCTTTCATATCAGTGAAAAGTCCAATATTGCAGACCTGCAACCATGTTTTTACGCACTACCGAGTTCTAAGTGTTTGTGAAATTTATTACCAGGCTTCTGTTCATTATTTCTAAGTGCTTTTGGAAGTGATTCAGACATGTTTACCCATCACATGAGTGAAAATTCAGTTTTATAGACCTGTAATAAAATTAAAAAATGTTTTTTTAGCATTCGAGTCTTTTTTATTTTTTTTAAATGTGCTGGGAAAAGTGGGACGGCTGGAGGACAGTTAGGGGACGTCCCCAACCATACTGGGGATGGGGGGATGTCCTCTTTGAGAATCACTGCCGTCCCCAAGTTTCCGGGACATTTCGCATAGATTTTGAAATTTTGGGGACGGCGGGGGGATGTCGCCTGGCCCTCCCCAAGTCCCCGGTATAGGGACGGGGGATTTTAGCCCGGGGACGTGTCCTCAGGTAACATAGGTTTTAGTGCTTTTAGAAAATCTTGTCTCCAAAGAATAGCTTTTGCAAAAAAAAAAGAACCTCAAGACCCCTATAAAGAACTCTTTTTCTCCTCTTTGACAAGAACTAAATAATCAAGAGCTTTTGAGAGCTTATAGACAACAGACAATCTGACTTCCTTCAAAAAAATAGTGGTCATAGGGGTCAGATACCAATAATTCAAAGCTAATTACTTAAAGACAATCTTTTAGATTCTTCAATGCCCAAAGCATAGTTGCACGTAAAAAATATAACAAATACCAAGAGAAATCTATAGCAAAGCCTTCTACAATCTATATGCAATATGCATCTCTACAAAAGAATATGGTGATTAGAATTTGAGATATAGATCTAGAAATCTCTGTGATGCTTATATCATGGCCTTAATTCAAGCAGCAGTGAGAACATCTTGGACACAGGCATGCAGCATAATATATGCTAACAGGAATCTTTTCTGACCACTATATTGAACATTTATACCAAGCACTGGCATCTCGAGTGGATGAGAAGATTAAATAATGTGATATTGTAAAAGTAGAGACTTTGGTCTTTTTCATATTCCTATCAGCAGTGCCCAGGAGTCTCATCAAATGAAAAAATTACATACAATTTGAAGGTGAGTATACTATCATGAAAACGTTTTACTCACATGGCTTGCAAGCATATAAAGAAGTAAGTTGTATGCAGCACCAGCCCATGCTGTTTCAGTCAATACACCAGCTGTTCTTATTACCTCTTTAGAAAGAGAGAATATTCGAATAAATCTGGGCAGGTACTGTAACAAGACAATGAATCGCAATGAATTTTTGGTGTTTAGTGCAGCTGAACCTCTCATTCTTGGCATAATAATCCAGATAACCACCTGTACAATTTATATTAAATGAGATCTGTGAAGGTGTGGAAGATTCTTTTGTTATGATATAAACCATAAGTTACCAAGTACAATGGAAATGGTGGAAAGCATTTTACCTGATTACAGCCATGAAAAATGACATATTTATTTCATAACAAAGAATGCTTATATGAATTTGAATTATATCCTATCCAAGCATACACTACATGATTTTCCTTTCTATTACTTTTATCATTGCCCAAGAAGTCATAGCAAAAAGTGATGCTTATGTCTTTCCTCTTGCACTTCAGAAGGACAGGTTATACTATCTGAACAGCAAAAACTCATCAGGCAATATGATATGGAATTTCACAACTAAAACCTTGTAAAGAAGAGGAATATGCAAACAACAAATTCTCCTGCCCAACCGCTAAATCAGTCCAATCCAAGGAGTCATTGAATAGATTCATCAAGACATCATTGCAAATGATCCAAACCTCTTATGAGGATGCAAAAAAAGAAAAATCAAATCACTTGACACTTTAATTCAGTCCTTACTACTCAGAATTTGAAAAGTGATATATTATGTGAAATGATATCAGTCCAAACAATGTGTATTTTTTACAAGAAAAGATACGAGTCTGAGAGACTCTTTAATTCAGTCCTTACTACTCAGAATTTGAAAAGTGATATATTATGTGAAATGATATCAGTCCAAACAATGTGTATTTTTTACAAGAAAAGATACGAGTCTGAGAGACTTACTTCTCAAAAAAAAAAAAAAAAACAGAATCAAAGAGTAAGTGGGAAAAGTCAATTCAATAAGGGAAGAACTGCTGAGCATTACAGAAATTTCTGAATGAAGAAGATAATTGTGTAGTGAGACAAGGCAATATGAAGATTGCTATTTGCATAGATTTGCATTCAAACTGGCACGATTGGGAGATTGAAGATGCCGAATAATTAAATGACAAGAAAACTAATGTTTGTCATGTAAAACAGAAAGATAGTGTGAATTAATGGTTTTACAAGTGCACATCACAAAGAGGGAAGCTAAAGTACAAAACAATTAAGGGAAAGGCAAGGAAGGATGCTGCATACAAATTGTTTGAGGAAATGCCAGCACAATGCCACACCTAAAATAATTGATAAAAATGGAAGAAATCCAGTTTTAGGGTGAAGGGAATCGCAAGGAAGTTGTAGTAAGTACTACATTATGATGAGAGAAAAATCTGCTTTATTTTGATTTCTTCTATCCCTTCCGTACCTATTCCCATTTACCTTTCATTGCCCATTTATGCCATTAATTACCACAAGAAATGAAAATTATTTACTATGTTTAAAAGAATAAAAACATACTTTACGTTGCTAAGTCATAGGGATACTAATCTTCATTCAGTGCCTAATTACAGGAAGGAATTAAAGGCAAAGATCCATGATGTAGGGGTGATCTCAAGCCAAGGACGCAGGTTGGAGATAGTTTTGTATGATAATTGCAAACCATGAACTTTGTTTGAAGTTGTTTTATTTACTAAAATATCATCGGTTGTAAATTGAAAAGACTCTTTTTGTGGTTATGGGCTGCAGGCCAACATAACCAAATCATATATATATATATGTGTGTGTTGAAAAATGAGCTCTTCGGGCCCTGGAGGATTGAAAAGTCAAATGTCTACTTTTTGTACACAGGATATTCATCCTAGTCATTATGGATGTATTTGTCTGATTACGACATTCGAAGAAATAAATGTTGGTCATTACGGCTTTTTACAAAATCCATTCCATAGGTTATCTGAGAGATCGAACAAAGAAAATATGGTTTATCTATTACCAAAAGAAGATGAATACCATCAGATAGCTACAAGAAATTCTCTTGCATTAAAGAAAGGGGTTCTAGAGGAACAATTTAATCCAGCTCAATTTCAACAAGAATTTTTTAATTTTGCATGGGACCAAATTCATTTCAGAAGTATTTTTCCTTCCCAATATTTTGCTGTTGGAGTTTGCCTAATTCCTTTTATTAAGCATAATGATGTGAATCGTGCTTTAATGGGTTCTAATATGCAGCGACAAGCAATTCCACTTGTTCAACCTAAAAAGTGTATTGTTGGAACTATATTGGAGGGTCAAGTAGCTCTAGATTCAGGAAGTGTAGCTATAGCCAAGCAAGGGGGAAAAATAAAGTATAGTGATGGTGAAAATATCACCTTAACTTCATCTGTATATAGTGTGTGTGAATGTATATACATGTATCTACATAAGTATGTACATACATATATATATATACATACTAAGTCACAGGATTCGCTGAATTTTGGCTTCAAGTTTGAAATTCGGCAAACTTGTAAAAAATTAATAAAATTCGTCTAAAAATGCGTATGATAAAGATGGGACTCTATTTTTATTAAAATATATTTTAACAAAGCATTTTTTAAAGTTTAATAATTTCTTTTTCTATAAACGACACCTAGCTGAGTTTGTTGAAGACGGGTTTTCTATCGCTGTGGCTACAGATTCTCTGTTGTAGACGGATTGTCACGGCTGTTGAAGATTTGTAAAGACTGAAGACTGAATGTGATAGGGCATGAGTCATGACTACAGATGAACCTTTTGAACAAGATCAAATAAATTTGAGAAAGACACTTCACAACAACATTATAGAAAAACCTTTCAAATAGTAGTAAAAAATGCTTATATGATTTTATTCGAATTTACTTACTAATCAAATGTTTTTAAATATAATAAAGTTTAATATTTTTATTTTGTTTATAAAGTTCAAATTAAAAAATTAACATATTTTTGTTTTATGTTTTTAAAAATAAAGTTTAGTGTTATTATCTTTTTTAAAATGGAATTTAATATTTCTTATATTGATTTTTAGAGTTAGAAATAAAAACATTATATATTTGCTTCATATTTTTAAGATAACCTTTAATGTCTGTTTTACTTTATTTCAAACCTATAATAAATTTATTTAGCAATATTCCTTGTGACTTAGCTGATATATATATATATATATATATGTGTGTGTGTGTGTGTGTGTGTGTGTGTGTGTGTGTGTGTGTGGCCCGTTAATGGGCTTCATAGGGTTGATCCTATTGCAAAGCAGAGACATAACATAAAATGGAATCCTCCAAATGAAGGGTGGATCAAAGTGAACTTTGATGGAGCAACGAGAGGAAATCCGGGCCAGTCTGGGGCAAGGTGTGTTGCTCGAAACCATGAAGGGATAATTTTGGCAAAATGCGGACAAGGTCTGGGGAGTACAACAAATAACTTGGCAGAGGCTAATGCAGCCCTACTTGTAGTGCAAATGGCTAAGAGACTCAGAATGAGTCAAATACATTGAAGATTATTACACAAGCATTAGTGAAAGGGGGGACAACTCATTGGCAAATTGACAAGATCATCAAGATGATTATTAACCTACTAAAGGAATTCCCGCATTTCAAGATTTCTCACACTTTGAGGGAAGGTAATAATGATGCAGAGTTTCATGCAAAGATGGTCATGGAGTACGCACAAAATGAAATCAAGTGGTCGGATAATGGGAGGGAGGTTGATCTGCAGAATTGAATCGGGTAGGTGATCTTGGTACCCGGCCAAATCATTTTGCGGAATTAAGCCAAACATGTGCAATTACACCATGTTTTTCAGATTGGTGTACGACGGAGGTGGGAGAAGATGTGGTATGTGTTTTGCATAAGGAGGAACTTGGTAGCGCCAAGAGATGACTGGTCGAGGGTGATGTATTGACAGAGTAAGGAAGTTCGAACATCAAAACTCTCCAGCTTGTCACTATATCCATTTGCATGGGAGATGTTACCATTTCTTGCCCCAATACCAATTTGAAAGGAGCATTTATGGTGAAGGACGGATGGGCCGATTATAAACCACACAAGGGGTAATGGAATTATTTGCTTTTGCATTGGCGTCTCGGTGAAGGCAGAGGATAAATTGCAGAATAGAGGAATCGAAATGGAAGCGAATTTTTCTCTACAAACTAGCAAACAATGTGGCATTCTAGGGCCGCATTAAAGATGATCGACTGGCAAACATCTTCGCGTATGAGGAATGCACTTTCTTGACTAGAGTGAAGATCATGTTGGGGGTGGAATATCTGGAAGGGGGGTTCAAATACCGCACCAACACAGACATAGTCTCACTGTTCATGGCGTGGTGTTTGGAGCTAGAACCGCATCGTTCGATGGAGGAAATTATGCACAGATGTGTGAAGAAAGAATGGTTGGGTGGATTTGAGGAATTGATGGCCATGGTGCAAGACATGGAAAGGTTCATAAGCCCCGAGGGGAGATGGATACATGTATGCGAGTTTGCCCCCCCACTTCGACCATTCTTGGTTTGGAGTGCAACATGCAACAAAGAAATTAGGCGGGCAATGGCGCAGATTGGCTTACGAGGGGTAAAGCAGTACATTTCCTCTATCATCGTCTAGGAAACATGACTGGAAGTGGTCAAGTGGGGGCCCTATGAGGACTATTGTGCCCTCAAGACCCTGCTAGCTCCCCCGAGGAGAAAGCATGGACAACCGACAGGGAAGGGGCGGGCAAGACGGAGTCGACTTCTACTGCTTGGTGAGAGCTTCGGTGGTAGTGTGGAAACAAAGGACGAGTTGCAAGAACTAGAATATGTGCAACAGGAGGCAGAGGGCGAAATGCAGATGGATGAACAAGAAGATGCAGAGGATGCGAAAGGAAAGAAGGTGGTGGAGGGGGCATCGATGGAGACGAGGACCACTATTTTTGCTTTTTGTATTGTAAATTCCGTTTCATACTGCACTGTCTGGGTTAGGAGGAAAATTTTGTCTATATGGATGTAAGGGTTTTTGGATTTTGCTGACGTCCGTTTTGCAAACATGGGCCTAAAATTTTGATATGTACAAGTTTTTCCGGATTAATAAAAATAAACGTTTTATCGATCAAATATATATATGTATGTATGTATGTGTGTATGTGTGTATATATGTATGTATCTATGTATGTATGTATGCATGTATGTATGTGTATGTATATGTACATGTATATGAACATGTATATGTATATATATATATATAGATAGATAGATAGATAGATAGATAGATAGATGTATATGCGTATATACATATATATGTATGTATGTGTGTGCGTGCGTGCATGTGTGTGTATATCCGCCTGATAAAGGTACTCTTTGATCTAAGAAACATATTCGGTATTATACATTTATCATCAAAATTCTACAAATCAATCAAGTTTGCAAGAATATAAGTACAGTTGTTTATGCATCAGACCAACCAAGATTGGCTTGTGTCCCTGATGTTTCTCATGCATCTTGTCTTAAGAAGAAACTACAAGCTCACAGTTCTATCCAAAATTAATTATCAATTCCTGAATAAAATCAATTTACGAATTATAGGCCTAATTAAGGTTAGATTTATGTTTAAAAGTTCTGTAGGCGGATCCACCATTATCAAGACCTATGAAGGGATAATTAGCTACTTCAAGAGATAATTACAAAAGATAACCCAATTAGGCTCAACTGTGTTGTTTAAGGCTTATGTTCTACTCAAACAAATGCCTAACAGAAATCCAAGAGATGAAAATATTTGGTCATCATAACATCAATAAGAATTTCAAGGTAGCATTTCATAAAGCCAAAAAAATTCAGATACAGAAGAATCATTTCAAAGTACAAACATATGAATAGGTTTCATGCTATTTGACCAATTGACATTACCATTCCTAGTATCTCATGTAGCTTATTACCTTCATGTGATTAAGCAATCATAAAAGTTTGTTTTGAATTCACCCATGATTTTACCATAAAACATGATTCCATCACTACTACTTGAATTGAACTATTGAATAAGGGCCTTCTCTCACACTAAAAATATCTCCAACAAATTAAGTCACGTTTCTCAAGTAACATACATTATTCTGACTCGTTTATGTAATATATTCCATTACATATCCAATAAAAAAAACTTAAATTTTAATACGTAGTATAAGGAAGAAGTACACTGTGGTAGTGTTGACGTGTATTTTGTACACTATCAAACAGAATAAAATACCCAAGGGTACCTTATCCTCTCTTGAGTAAAGCCTCTGAATGCTGAAGATATCGCGAAAAGGATCAATCAGGGTGACTTCAAGGTTTTTCGTTGTAGGATCTCTACGTGTGGATAAGCACCAGTGGTCGTTGTAAATGCTGTTTCTTCAAGGGGTCTTACGCACTTTGAAAGCTGGTCCGTGTTGCTCTCACTCGACTACAGGAACAGGATTTTTCCTAATACTAACAAATTCTCAAAAAAAGATCAAAAGATTGGGTTTCAAGAGATGAATTCTAATCTAATCCTAAGAATGACTCAATGTAGGCTAAACTTGGTAAGATTCTACCAATTTCAGTATTGCCAAGTGTGTGGGAGAAAAAGTGACACTAAGCAAACATGCCCTAATCTCACTTTCAACCACACACTTGTGGAATACGAAAGAGCCTAGAGGTATCACACAATTGGCTACTTCTTCTTGTGGAAGAGAGAGCCACGGGCTACCTATTAGGATTTCTATTCTTTTGTTGCAATTGAAAGATGAAATGATGCAAGTTCAATTCCTAACCCCAAAGTGCAAGTACGAACTAATAACAAGATTGCAGAATTGAACTTAAACAATGGAAAGCTGTAAACACAAGGACAAGACAAGAATGCAAATGTGTACCCGGAGTTAAAATCTGAGTGAAAATGTTCGGGACGAGGGCGTGGGCGCCACTGTCCTGATTCTGCCCCTGAAATTGCTCCGGAAACTGCTGTTTTGCAACCTGGAAAGCTGTCAAAAATGCTGAAAACTGTTGTCTGACAGAAGGACCAGGGCGCCCAACGCCCCTGTCCCAGGGACCAGGGCGCCCAGCGCCCCTGTCCTGGCAGGACCAGGGTGCCCCACGCCCCTGTCCTGGTCTTTTGCTCTGAGATTTGGTGTGGAGTGCTATCTTGACCTGCTTTTCCCGGATCTGTCACCTGCGGCGTCGCCCGAGTCCCGAAACCTGCACTTATATCTGAAAAGGGTATGGGCGGCTATATAGGGTTTTGCCTTAGTCAAACCCCCGCTTCGGTGATTTCCACCTCCACGAATAGCCAAGTTGTATTGTAAAATGTATTGTGTGTGCAGACCTAGTGTGTGTGCAAGGTCCTTAAATGCAAGAAAGCAAACTAGAGCAACCTAGAAAGTAAACGCTAATTGCTTGTAAATGATAATGTAAATGCTCTAAATCAAGATGCAAAGTGATCTAAAGCATGAATAAAGGATATATTGAAGCTTATGCAAAGACATGAAAACAACATGAAATCATACCCAACCCTTAAGGGAGGAGTACAAGCCAATCTTCAGTCGGTAATCTCCTATTGTTCTTCAATGTCTCCCAAGCCCTAAATGAATGAAATTGATGAATGCTTGATGGATGGATGTTGAATGTTATTGAAGTCTTCAAAGATCTGCTCTTTCGCTGCATAGAAGGTCCTCCAAAGCCAAAATTCCCATCCTTTCAAATGAAGAAAGAGAGCTCTTATATATGAAACCCTAGGTCTTAATTTCGACTTTTGGCCGACCTAGAGATTGAATCTCCCGCCAATTTCTTGGGGTTAAGCTTTATTTTATGATTGGATCGCACTCCTAAAATTTCGGGAAAAATGTCCGGGACCATGTGCACGCCGAGCGCCATGGTCCCGACAACTTTTCACCAAATTTTCAGGGCCGTCGGATATGATGATTTTACAGCGAATCCCGAAGTTACAGCTGATTTCGAGATGTTTTGACCCCCGAAATCAAGCCCCCAAGTTCAAAATAGGACTTAATTAGGGTTTTTGATTAAATGATGTATTGGAAGAATAAAATGAAAGGGGCACACTTTAATGAAAGGGCCCAACTTTATGATGTGGGAGATGATAAAATAGGACCTTAGACCTAATTAATTTAATTAATTAAGCGCTAAGGGGAAATGCAATGCAAAATGCAAAATGCGCCAAGGCGGGTGCTAAACTAGGTGTGAAATTGTACAACCCTAGCAAGTGCGTACAATTTACGACGCTACACCAAGAAATTACAACTTTACTCGAATTGATGCGATCTTCTAAGGTGATTAGTATTTTTCAAATCATCAAGGATTATAGATACTATCATAAAGATACATATCAGTATTTCAATGATAATTGAATGTTCAAGCAATCTCAATATCTCCAGTTGACCACACAAGGCGTCCTTACAATCAGTAAGAAGCTAGTGGTATGGATATGAATCTCACCAAAGATCAAGCACAACACGTCCTTCAAACTTAAATACTACTTCAACTAAGAATGATTCAAGAAGATAAACAACCATGAAGATAGCCACAAGTGTTAAAATAAAACACCATAACTTCAATATTTTATTGATCTCAAAGCCAAATGGACAACAATTGTTCAAAATTCTTTCTTCACTACTCAATCTTGCTACACAATAACTTTCTCTCTAAGCTCTTCTAATCTCTCTCTAATATCTAATATCTTCTTCCAATTTCTAATGACAAAATGAAAATGAGTGAGGGTATATATAGCATCCTCAATTACAATGAACGGCCCAGATCGAAAGAAGATCAATGGCTGAGATTTTGACACCTAAACCCTAATTAGGGTTTGTTACAAAAAGTTCCCCTTTTAGATGAACATTATTAAATGCATAGCCAAATATTTAATTGGCACAAAAGTCGAGGAAACATAGACCAATGATAATTAAGATGCCACATCATCCTATAACAACCTTTCTTCCAAAACTTTGTTCCCTTTCCTATGCTCTTTCTTAGCATATCCAACGAATCTAGACACAATTCCTTCAATCTCAGCAATAGGAATCTCCGGGAGATTCTTCATTCGTTCCTCCAAGTGAATGACCTGATCGAAAGCAATGAGAAGAGCTATTTCCCATCCAGGTTCAAGTTCTTTGATCTTCTCAATCAGGAGCATGGTAGTGAAAATCAGGAGCATGGTAGTGAACATCAGGTCTCGTTGCTCATCTGTGATGACATTCTCCTCTTTGCAAAAGATGACCTTGACTCTATCCTCCAACTCTTGGATGTCCACATCTGTCTCAATCTCGATCCGTCGGCCAAGGATGGTACACAATACTTCAAACACCTTATCCTGAATTGGATGGATGATACCTTCAACTTGACCGCATTTGGTGTTGATGTCTTCAAAAAGGACCTCTTTCATCTGGAGCAGGGCTGACCACTGTAGGAGGTTATGAGTTCCTCCATCCATTATCTTTTCTTGTGCCAGGATCCGTCTTGGTGTTTGCCTTATTACTTGCAAGACAGGAATGATAACATCTCTAGTATGAGCAAAAGCGGCTACAATTATCATTAGATTATGAATAATCTCAAGGACCTGGATAGCTCAATGAATTGTCTTCATCATTCTTGTTGCAAATTCAACGGCTACCGTGTGGGATTTATCAATCCAGGAACTCATAAGTTGAACCAAGCTTTTGACCCTTTCTGCTTCGCCAACCGATTGAATAGGAAGTGCTTGTAAAGGAGATACTGCTGGATCCTGACGTCTCAAGGGCTGATTGAGATGACTAAAGTAGCCTCTCCAAGCACCGACCTCTCTCTCAAGCTTCCTATTCTTTTCCACTTCTTCCTTGAGTGCTTCAAATGAATCGGTTGCCTCATCCATTGCCTGTTCAGTAGTGAGTGGACCAAGCTCAAATGTTTCTATGTCATACTCATCTGCAAGAATTTCACCTTCATACTTGTCCACCACTGGTGTAGCTATCTGCAATTTCCTGGATCCTGTCTCATCTCTTATTACCTTGGACATCTTGGTGGCCTTCTTCTTTTCTGTTATCTCTTGAGAATTTCCTATAAGGCTCTCCAAATCAATTACATCTTCTTCTTCTTCAATCACAATCACCCTTGTCAGTCTCTCTTTCAACCAATCCGGGATGGCGGATCTTGTTTCTCTAACTTGTATTTCCTTCGGCAGTGGTTCATCCTCTCGGAGGGGAGATGTCACTTCATCATCATTTCCCTGATCTTCTTGTAGCTCATTAATTCGGGGAGATTGACTTGATGAATGCTGAGGTGTCTGTCCCTTGTCTGGCTTATCATTTTGCACCATGGATTCCATAGATTCATCAACCTCAGGTACCATCTTCTCCTTACCTCCATCTTGACTTGCCTTCTTTCCATGTCGAGAAGATGTGCTTGATGGGCGATCTCGATTGGCCTCTTGCTTCTTCTTGGAAGATTCTCTTTTCTCAGGTCTTTCTTTCCTCTTTGTGCCTCTAGGATGAGAAGTGTCTTCACTCACGCTTGCTTCTCCTTCTTCTGGTCTTGCCTCCAAAGTAAAAGTCATTGATACGTTCTACTCTCTCAACTTCTAATGTTGTACATCCACCCATCTGTGAGTACATGATAAAACCGGAGCCATCAAAGCTCTCAAGTCTAAAATCTCAGGCTCGTTCCAATCTATCTTCACTCTTTTATCTTCTTTATCATATAGGATGACTGGAGGTATCTGCCATTGTTCTGGGCCTGATCGGCTACTCTGTAAACTTTGCATTTCTTGATGAAATCTAAAGGCAATCTGGAATGCATCTTCCTTTTAACTTCTAAATCACTTGAGAGATTCATCCAAAAGTCTTCTACCTAAAACTCATGTCCGTACTTCCTAGCAACTGTCTCCTCCATATAACCATAAGGATCAAAATTCTCCCGTGGGGCAAAGAAGGTGAATGAATACAAGGCTAATTCCTTCTCTGCATCCTCTGAAGCTTGAGTATTAGGACATACCTCAACTGAATTCCCCAATATGATAGGTACAGGAACTCCATTTCCATACTTGTGTCTAGATACCTTTGCACAAGCTGCCAACTGTCTGGTTACCTCAAGTAGTACTATCCTGTCTGTCGGATATTTCGGCAACATGTATGGAGGTGAAGGACACCCATGAACTCTGATATATGTAAACTTTTGAAACTGGATAAACCATCCACCATACTTCTTCACAAGCTCCTGCGCATCCAGAGATAGTCGATTATGGATTCCACCTTGCAATATCCTAGTGATGTTCATCGTGAAGGTATCATTAACTAACTTGTAGTCACCTCTGAGCGGATGATGTAGATGAACATAAGAGTCACAAACTCTCACTTCTCTTGGTCCTCTTCCGATCACTCCCCTATGAGGTAGCCCTGCATACTCGAAACTCTTGATCAAGGCATATATAACATATGAGCTCATATGGAATGATTTGGTAGGCCTTAGTCTCCTCAACTGCACATCCAGACTATTGCTAATAATTCTAGCCCAATGAAGCGTTCCTTTTCCTTGGACTATCACTTGAATGAAGAAGAACATCCACTTTTCGAAGTAGAAGGCTTGAGGAGCCCCTGTAACTCGATTAAGCAAAGTTATCAAATCTTTGTACTCCTCCTGGAAGTCGATCCTATGCGGTGTGTTGGGAATCTTGTTCAGGCGAGGACGACGTTTGAGCAACCAATTCTTGTTGATGAGGTTCAGACAGGTGTCGGGATCATCTTCATACATTGACTTGGCTCCTTCTAGACTTTTGTAAATCATATCTTTATGCTCTGGAAGATGAAGAGCCTCACTTATAGCCTCCTCTGAAAGGTAAGCTAAGGTGTTCCCTTCCTTGGATACGATCGATCTTGATTGTGAGTCATAGTGGCGGGCACACTCAATCATCAACTCATGACACTTGACTGCTGGAGGGAAACCTGCCGCCTTGATGATGCCACTTTCAATTATCTTCTTCGCAACAGGTGATGGCTTGCCAATGTAGGGGACCTCTCGAAACTTCTTCATATTGAAGTTTCCCAAGTTGGTATCTCCGATATTGCTCCATTTGGACACGATCCTGGTCTCCAATTCGTCGTTCTTCTGATCTTCTTTGATGAGAGCCGGGCGACTAGTAGATGCTCCTGCCTTTGGGGTCGCCATCTTGACACCCACACAACATTTCAAAATTAGTTCTCAAGCATTATATCTTTAAGTGTAGAAATCAAACTTAAAAGGAAGATTTAAGATTTTAATTAGGAAACTTCATGATAAATCTTGAGTTATCATTTCCTAATTAAAATGCAACACTTAGATTTTTCAAAAACAAATGTAAAAATCAAACCTTAAACAAGGGTGTCAAGATGATTTCGCCATACCTCCTCTTGAGTATTAAACTCTAAGAAATGATGTAAAAATAGATTTCGCTAGGCAAAGTGTAGATCAAAGCCCTCTCTTGAATGAATTGCGCCACCTCTAGCTTGGAAAAGAATAAACTCCACTTCCTTCTAGCCTTCAACACTTGAAAGAAATTCGCTCCAAGCAAACTAGATTTCGCTCCTCCAATTAGCTCTCCAATTTCGCACTTAAGGCAATGATTGAATGATTTGAAATGTGAAAAACTCCTCCAATATATAGAGCGCTCACCCCTTTGCTTCCTCTAGGCCGACTTGGCAAAAAGGAGTTAAAAAAATAAATAAAATTCCAAAAAAGGGGGCCGACTTGGCAAAATAAAATCAAAATAGTGCCTTGAGCGCTTTATATTCAATTTTAATTTAATAAAAATTAATTTTAAATGCCTCAAAAATAAAAGTTCGATTTTCTAAGGCTTAAAATCAATTTATTAAATGCCAAAATGCCTTTAATTTAATGCTAATTTAATTTTAATTTTCCAAATGCCTCAAAATTAGCAATTTTGGCGATCTAATGCAAATTGGAGAATATTAATTTTTGAACAAGGCTTAATAAACCTTCATGATGATTTCGCCCTGGACCCTCTTTGAGGGTCAGGAGCGATTTTCTAATTTTAGCCTCGAATACTTCGCATCTTGACTTCAAAAATTTCCTGGAAGGTAAATTGATATCCAGTTAATGTGTTGCACTTCAAATTTGACATTTTGCGTGAGGAAAAATAGGTGGAAATGTCAATTTCGCCCTGGACCCTCTCTGAGGGTCAGGAGCGATTTTTCAATTTTAAGTTATAATCCACTTTGGCTCGACTGTTGACCCTTCAATGTCACTTCTAAGATCCATTTCCTTGCACTATAGAGTTAATTCATCAACAATTTTGAAGGAAATAATGTCCTAAAAGGCAATTTCGCCCTGGACCCTCAGCAAGGGTCAGGAGCGATTTTTTGCAAATTAGGCTTAAATCTTCATCATTTTCATTGAAACTTTGTTCGCCACTAGGCAATGATCTTGCTTTAACCACTCCATCCAAATTTGCTTCGTTGTTGCAAGGTAAAATGAGGATTTCCAAAATTTTCGCTCTGGACCCTCTCTGAGGGTCAGGAGCGATTTTTCATTTTGTGACCAAAATCATCAAGTTTCAAAGGCAAAACAATATTCATCATGCTTTTGGAGGTCTCTTCGCCTTATCCTAACCTTGCCTTAGCACAATTTCGAAGGAAATATGTTGGTTTTTGTGATTTTCGCCCTGGACCCTCAGCAAGGGTCAGGAGCGGCTTTTTAGTTTTAGGCATATTCCTTCATCTTTTGGACTCCAAATTGCCTCTAAGGCATAAAAGATCATGTCCTCTTCCTATCCACACAAGATTTTGTCTCAATTTCACAAACAAAGGAGAGAATCATGAAAATTCGCTCTGGACCCTTGGCAAGGGTCAAGGGCGATTTTTGTAATTGCCTTCTAAATCTCCATTCCCAACAATCCTTTTTCACTTCAAGGCAATTTAAACATCATTTCGAGCTCATGTCTAGGCTTGTCTTTTCTCAAACTTGGATGAAAAAATCATTTATTAGGTTTTTCATCCTAGGCCCTCTCTGAGGGTCAGGAGCGATTTTTCATTTTTGGCTTCATTGCCTCTTTTGTTGATCATCCAAATTATATTCAACGGGTAAAACATGCTTTCCTTCATCCATTCCAATCATCAAAATCACTTTAACCTTACAAGAAAAATGCACATTTGAAAATCTCGCTCTGGACCCTCTCTGAGGGTTGGGAGCGATTTTTGCTATCTGGACCAAAGTACTTCACTTTTCATCTCAAAATTTCTTTGCTAGGGAAGATGTCATCTTGTTTCATGCTATGAATAAGTTCCCACGTCCACGAAAAGTCAAAAAATGTGCATAGAAAGAATTCCGCTCTGGACCCTCAGCAAGGGTCAGGAGAGATTTTTCATTTTCTGGGCGAAACTCCTTCAATTCATCATCTTCAATCAAGTCTGGATACTTTATCATGCTCACTTCATCCTCCCCCATGCCTTTTGACATCACAAATCGATCAAAAAAGGCTAAAAATGACCTCTATAAGATTTTTTGCCCTGGGCCCTCTTTGAGGGTCAGGAGCGATTTTCCTGTTTTCAACAAGGTCTTCCATCATTTCAAGTCAAAACTCCTTCAAGTGGGTGGAGAAAGTCATTCATTTCCCTTTCATGCTCAAAGCTTGGTTTCTTTTCACTGCAAAATGAGGGAAATCAAAATTTCGCCCTGGACCCTCAGCCAGGGTCAGGAGCGATTTTCCCTTTAGTCTCCAAAATTCATCTCTTTTCTTGTCTTCACAACTTCAATCGCCTTGAGTAACGTCCAATCATCCTTCCGGGAGACCCTGCACAAAACAGTTTAGAAAAGTCAGTGACAAATATGACTTAAACAATATTTTCGCCCTGGGCCCTGAGTAAGGGTCAGGAGCGAAATCCTCTTTTCATGCTAGATTGCTCAAACTTTAAGTCTCAAACCACTTCACAAGGCAAAGTCAGGTCATTTTCAAGGCCAAGAACTAGTTAGCAAGTCCATCGAAAACAAGAAATTGCACTTAGGATAAAGTTCGCCCTGGACCCTCAGCAAAGGTCAAGAGCGAATTCTCTGTTTCAGGCATCATCTTACTTTCCAAAAAATGATCAAAACTTACCCAGGCAAGAACACACAATTTCTCCTTCAAAATGCTAACACTTAGTCAAAATTGGACTTTACCCCAAAAACCTTTATTTGACCTAACCTAAGACCTACTTGACTCCCCTGAAAGGCTTACCTTATATTAACAATCTCAATTCTTCAGGAGGGCATTTAACACTTCTCCAAAATTTGACTGGACTTAGCTTGAATGATGCCAAAAGGAACCCCTAAGGTTTAGCCCTAGCCCAGACAGACAACTCACTCACTCAAAACCCTAAAACAGAGAGAAGAACAAGCAGAGAGAAAGCAAAAACAAAAACGAAAAGAGGGGGTCCCCATTCTAATGGGGCGATGTGTGAAATGGTCACAACAAGTAGTAACCATGATTCATTTGTTACAAAGAATATGAAACTATGCTACAATAACATTATATAAAACCATACCTGTGGAAGAGGAAGAACAGCAAGAATGTCAATTATGAAGTATGTTGACAAGTAGCGCTTTGCTATCTTTATAGGATCTATCACAAGCTCTCCTCTTCCAAATACTCTAGATGATGGAGCAATGAAGGCAGTCCGAAACTGAAGGGCCATGTGCATTAAATAAAAGATATCTGTGATTGTCCGAAGCACAGTAGCAATTATTGCTATATTATCATCTATATCAAGGCATTCTGAATCGTTGTTAATGACCGGAAGATAAAAGAACAATGGATCCACAGATACTGCAGCTAGACATGATATAACAAATATCTTATTCCATTTCTGAAGGAACTTGTCTTGAGGATCAAATATTTTTTTGTCAGATGATTTCAAGTCTTCAGAAAAAACTTCCCTTGAGACCCCAAAACGCAATGATCGGCCAATATTCTTCAAACCCTGTGAGCCCTTTTCCCACCCTCTTCTGACAGAAGAAGATATAGAACTTGGTGTTCGTCCAAAACTATCAGAACTGGAAACATATTCACCAAGTCCACCCCTATCTATTTCCAGAGATCTTTCAGATCCTGAATCACTTTGAAACCTGTCATATTTGAAAGCAATTTATCATTAATACAAGGCACATAGAACTTTAAAATGAGATGAGTGTTGCAAAAGCTAAAGAGATACATTTAAGTTCATTGATGCACATTAAGACCCAGCTATTATCAAACGTTGTACAATAAAAAAGATTGGTGAAGTTCCATATTTCTAATTATAATCCAATGAAGAAGCATTCTAAAAGCAGTTTTATAAGGAGAAGAAAATTTGACCATCAAGAAATACATTTAACAACAGGAAGAAAGATTCAATATTAACACATCAAAAACCAGCTTTGATGTATGTAATGAATTTGTTGGCCAAAATCTGATTGGATAAACCATTCAATATATGTTACCACAGGCAGTTTCAGAAGCATTGGTCGATGAGCATGGTATCTCTATTTGTACTATCAAATATTTCTTTTTTTTTTTCTCAGTTCATGGAATTTTCCAATCTTATAAATAGTATTTCTTTATCTGCAGGTCACTGTGTATCCTGGACCATACTTTACTCTCACATACAGAACAAGTAACATCATTGCCCATTAATCTTTTTAGCTTTTAGTACTTGCTGAAATATAGAATTCAACACAGTCAGAGAACATACAGAATCCGTAACATATTTGTCCTTTGATATTCTTAGTTTTTAGTACTTACTCAAATATAGACTTCAAAACTGTCAGAGCGAGAATAAACAGGATTTTATGCTTCTAAATGTTTTGAAAGACCACACTTCACATTGACCAGTAATGCCCAGAAGACAGTTGAGTTCATCCATGCAGAAGGCATTTTAGCAAGTTAAACTAGTCCAAAAGAAATATGTACCATGCCAGAGTGGGTGAAACATAAATCTAAGCAAAGCATAAAGCAGTGAACCACAAAATGTTGGGCACAAAATGATCAGTAGATTTCTCTGTGTGACTGTACTTTAATATTAACATAAATAAAAATGATGTATAAAAAAAGCAACAGGAAACAATTCTGAACAAAAAACACTACAAAGCTACAAACTATTTCGAGTACGCATCACAAAACCATAGGATCGTAGGACTTTACTGTACAAAGCATCAAACAGAGATTTTATAACTGTGGATTGTAACGGTTAGAAGTGGATGAGCTTGAAACTGAATCTTGTACAGCAAGAAATCTAGAATTCCCTACCCAGTGTGCCAGGCCTTTCTGGCACTGAGATTTTCCATCTTCATTGCTGTAACTTATGGGACTCAAACAATTCCTATTTGAGATCAAAGTGTATTGGACTATGGTGATTTGCTGCTCAGAACATGAAAATTGCAATAGAAAAGACAAGAAAGCACATCTGAGGTGAGCATTTGGAAGCAGCAACATGTGTGGGATTTGTATGTGTAGTTCAGAATTTTCAATGTGGCAGTAGAGAATATGTTGTTCTGCATTGTGAAATGAGTAGTCACTTAGTTCCACGTACAAAAGCTCTGATCTGTAGTCAGAAAAGTTGCATGGACACGGAAGTAGATACGTTATCCAATACAGATATGTCTATTTTTCAAGACCCCCTGATATATTACCCTGAGTTCCCAGTACAGGGACAGCAGGGGACAAGGGGATGCATTTCAGGGATGGGGACGAGAGGGAGCCATTTTATGGGGACAGCTGTTAAAAAAATAGGGAAAAATTAAAAAATAGAGAAAATTTTAAATATTTATATGATAGTATTGATAAGACAATCATCATATACATCATAGAACCTTAATTCATAGAAAGGAGCAAATAAATCAAGTTTTCAGAAAATTTAATTGCATTCATTGACAATGTGCATCTATATTATATTAAAATTACAACAAAATGCCCAATGGCTGCAAGTTTAACTACAAAATAACAAAATGACAAAAATATAGAAATATGCACTATGCACCTGTCCCTAATCAGCCTCTTCTAATACTGTATCAAAATTGGAATTTGAGTCACTACCACTATAAGAGGTTGTCTCAACATGATCCAATGGAAGCCCAAGCAATATATCATGTCTCTCATCATCATCAACTTGTGTAGTATCTTCAGGATCAACATCCCAACATGTAGCTAGAGTCTGACGATACTTAGAAGTCTGACAGTCTTGGAGCCACAAGGCACTGTGCACAGCCACCAGCTTCTCCAATCGTCTAGAGGTAAGCCTATTCCTCTTGACTTATTGGATGAAGGTATATGTGGACCAGTTCCTTTCTATAACAGAGGAACTAGCAACTTATGAAAGGAGTAGAGTAGTAGTAACATCAGCACTGGGCAATGACGCATTAGACTGCACAGACTCCAATTGGTATTCCATTTTTTCGGCTTCACCCTCCATGTGCAACCTAGTCACCTCAGCCTTCTAAGCTAATGTTATGGTCTTACAAAAAAATTCGTTTTTCCAAGGTATGCCTACAAGAAGGGATAAACCCTTGTGTCGCTGCCCCTATATGTCTCTCCTTGCAGATATGACACAGCCATTCTCTACTTCCCCCGAATTTTTTTTACTAGAAATCTATGGCTGTTGCAAATTATAGAAGTGGTTTTTTTGGGTTAAATGGCCCCTTTGTATAATCTTTCAAGAGGCTAGAAGGGCATTGAAATGGATTGTTTGAAACACTGACACTCCTTGAAGAACTTCCATCACAATGGCATGCATGTTCAATTTCAATTTCTTGACCCTCACTACCCTCATTGCTACTAATAGTGCTCATTGTTTTTACTTTTTTGGTTAAAAATGTGAATGATAGCTGCAAATGCAAACATAGAACAAACCAAAAAAACCCTACTAAATATTTGAAATTTTTGACAAAATTAAAAACAATAAAAATGCAAAAGAATTTGTAGAAATAAATAAAAATTCATTAACTTACCTCAAATGATGGAAACTTGATCTTCTTTTGCCCTTTGCTCACCTCTCTCTTTCTTTCACTCACAGTTGTGCGCTTCTTCTTTTCTCTCTTCACACTTTGCAAAATGACACAAATGAGCTCTTTTCTGTTTTGGATGATATAATGTTGTTTTTAGGTTTAGGTTTTATGCAAAGGGGTGTACATGGGCGCCCCCCACCACTTCATTTTTTGTTATTTATGTGTTTAAAAAAAATTAACTTTTTATTGGTTGGGTCGTAGATGATGGCTAGCCTACCCTAGGATGGTCAAATGACATCTAGGCATCTCCTAGCTATCAAAAGACATTTATGGCTGTTTCCAAGAAATTTCAAAATGTATCCAAGACGTTTCACAAAAAAAGCATTTTTCGGGACAATGGGGTACATTTCCGATCCATCCCTGCATCTGCAGGATGTTTTTGATAGCGGACAACCCTATATATATATATGTTTAGTTTATTTTATATAAATTTAAATGTGAAAGGATTTAAAATTAAGATAAACTTTAATATTAAAAACAACTTAAATATATAAAATATTAATAATATATATATATATATGTTTAGTTTATTTTATATAAATTTAAATGTGAAAGGATTTAAAATTAAGATAAACTTTAATATTAAAAACAACTTAAATATATAAAATATTAATAATTATTTATAAATTTATAGATATTGATTTAAAATTAAAAGCTAAAAATTTATATACACTATAAACTAAAGGCTAAAACTCTACAAACTCTACGATTTATCAACATGCCTAACTCATGACATCGTGCAACTCTAAATACATCAAGGTTCCCATCATGGAACGAGAAAAATAATCAAGGGTAATAACATACAGATTCATAACAATATGGAACCTTTTACCTTGTATATTCATTTCTCCTCAGATAAAGAAGTAGAGTTGCACTCAATACTCTCTTGGTTTTCTCTTCTAATGTATGGAATGTGACTGCTTATAAAACAAGCAACATGGTATCATGATTGAGATAATGAATGATCAAATGGATAGCATAAGAATACGATGAAGATGGAATAGATAGAAAATGCAGCAGCATAACACTATGATGATAGAAGATGTCCAAATGGGGTGAGAGGCCTCTAATTTATTGACTTTGAAAGAAAGAATCAAAGGGCAAGATGCATTGCTTGATAGATAATTAGGAGTGATTGAAGATTAGGTTTTGTTAAAGTTGTAGTCATGTGACAAGTGTCCCATGAGGTGTAGGAGCTAGGTTTAAGGAATGGAGGGCTCACAATTGCTGAGAGCTCTCAAGCAAGGATTGAACAAATGTCAAAAAGAGATTAATTCAAAAAGGTGGCCAGGATATCAATGATGGAGATTGGATAAGGTTTGGTGGGACTAATTAAAAAGGTATCTTGGGAGGCAAGATTTGATTACAAAAGTCAAAATTTTCCTTTTAGAAGAGGCAAGATATGTCTTGTTGCACATTCCCAAAGGGGCAGGGGAATTTAAAATTACGATTTATTTGAAAAGGGAACCTTGTCACATGTGGACAAGATTAAGGATTAATTAGCATAAATCAATTAATTAATTATGTACTAATTTATTTAGTTGGAGAACTTTGGGGATAAGTTGACTTAATTAGATAAATATAAATTTATTTTATTGAGTTGGGGGATAAAGGTGAGGGAGTAAATTAATTAAATAAATAATGGCTATTTAATTAATGGCTAAAATAAGGTATAATGAAATGTGGTCAATATGTAAGCTAATTTAGGTGTCTACAATAGCATCATCTACCTCAAGGAATGTCATTTTTTCTAGGTTGTCTTCTCCACTCCTATAATTGATAAGTTCCTTGCAACATCGTGACAAACAACACAATTGATTATTGATAATTGAACTATAGCAGTCACGGAAGAGTGAAGAATTTCCAAATACAAAAGGTGCAAACTCGATGCAAAGATCTTGGCATGCATTTCATCGAGCTTAAAGTGCATCTACACTATCACATTAAATAATGTCTACCATTTTAAAAATGTCAAATGAAAATCATAAAACAAAAGAGGGTTATTTTTTCTAAACATTTTGCTTGGAAAGAACACTTGGTGCAGCTTTAAAATTGCCCTAATTTTGGGCATGGCTAGGACAATTTCCAAGCCTTATTCAGGTCATACTATACCCATATTCATATCAAGACACCAATAAGCAATACCAAGGGAGGGAGTAGCATATCCTACAACCTTGGTAATCAGCCATGGCAACATCAATGCCCTTCAAGCCATAGTCCTCTCAGTTTCATAGTTTTTTATTATACAATTGTAGTTTTCATAAAATTTTAGGTAAAGAGTTGTTGTGACCATTTCACACATCGCCCCATTAAAATGGGGACCCCCTCTTTTTTGCTTTTGTTTTGCCTGTTCTTCTCTCTGCTCTTAGGGTTTTGAGTAAGTGTGTGAGTCGTCTGGACTAGGGTTAAGCCTTTGGGGTTTCTATTGGATATTTTCAAGCCGAGTCCAGTCAAATTTTGAAAGAGTATTAAGCATCCTCCCGAAGATTGCAATTTTGAAATAGGATGAGCCTGTCAGGAAGTCAGGTACGTCTCAGGTTAGGTCCAGTCGGGGTTTTTTGAGGGCAAATTCAAGCTATGTCTAAGTGCTAACATTTTTGAGAATGGAATTGTGCATTTTTGTCCGGATAAATTTTGACCAAATTTTTGATGGCTTGATAACCGATTCCTGGCCTTGGAGATGACCTAATTATGCCTTGTGAAGTGACTGAAGACCTAAATTTTGGATATTTTGGCTTATAGAGGTAAAATCGCTCCTGTCCCTCTCCCAGGGACCAAGGCGAAATTGATATTTGGTGCATCTTGGTTATTGACTTGTTTTAATGGTTTTATGCAGGGTCGCCAGGGGATGCAATTGGATGTAAATTGAAGATTTTGAAGATTTTGAAGACTCGAAGATGATGATTTTGAATGATTAAGACAAAATCGCTCCTGTCCTTCACTGAAGGACCAAGGCGAAATGGCTTATCAGGGTCATTCTTGGACTTGATTCGTCAAATTTGAGCGTCGAAGGCACAAGGAAGGATGAAGTGAGCATAACTGAATATCCAGACTTAGTCAAAAAGCAATGAAAGGTTGAAATCTTTGTCTAAAAGACAAGTTCACTCCTGTCCCTCTCCAAGGGACCAGAGCGATTTTCTCCACACACACCTTTTGGGACCTTTCCTAGACTTGGGCTCTCATTCGTGGCTTGTAAAAAGATGATATCTCCCCCAGCAAAGAGATTTCGATGTAAAAGGTGAAAAGATTTGGCCTTGAGGACAAAAGGCGCTCCTGTCCCTCACTGAAGGACCGGAGCTTGAGTTCCTAATTTGCATTGTCCTCACAAGATTTAAGTGATTTCGCGATTTGAGGAGGTCAAGAGAAGTATGTTTTATTCATTGAATATAACTTAAGTGGCCTACAAAGGAGAGAATTAACCCAAGTTACAAGTTCGCTCCTGTCCCTCTCCAAGGGACCAGGGCGATTTTTCAAAGGACGCTCCTGTCCCTCTCCAAGGGACCAGAGCGATTTTCTCACAAGACAAAGTTTTTGGCAAAGGAAAAGCAAGTTTCAAGTTTGAGATGAATGGAGGAAGGCGTAATCAATCCATTGAAGATAATTTTGAATGTTAGCAAAAGCACAAGTGAGCCCATAATGGCCAAGGCGCTCCTGTCCCTCACCCAGGGACCAGGGCGAAAAACACATCATCAAGTCTTTCCCTCCAAACTTGGATGAATCCAGGACAAGGCACAAGATGGCGATGATATTTGAAATGCTTCAAGGAAGAACGAAGTTGCAAAGACCACAAAACTTGATGAAAAATGGCTAGGGCGCTCCTGTCCCTCACCAAGGGACCAGAGCGAAATCTTCAAATTTGCCTAAAAGCCTAACATTTTGGGATGCTACTTTCGTTTCCAAGGAATAAGGAATGATGTTTTACGCCTTGAAGGTAATTAGATATTGATATGGTTAAGAATTTGTGCTATGGACTAAGAATCGCTCCTGTCCTTCACTAGAGGACCAGGGCGATTTCTATAAAATCAACCATTTTCCTCCAAAGCCATGCCAAGACAAGGTGATACAAGATGGGAAATGTCTTTCGAAGGACGATGAACAAAGAATTGACCCCAAAAATCAACGATCCTGGGCTCAAATGTAAAAATCGCTCCTGTCCTTCACTGGAAGACCAAGGCGAAAATCCTTGGATGAGCTCATTTTGTCTTGAGGAAACAAGTTAAGCATGCATAGAACGAGCGATAATGATCATTGCCTACCTCACATCATGAATTGGCAATTTGGAAAATGAAGTCCAAGGACAAATGGTGGGATCGCTCCTGTCCCTCACCAAGGGACCAGGGCGAAAATGTTTTAAAGCAAGCTCCTTCCAAAGGTCACATTAATTAAACTCAAAATTCCAAGCAAGAGTGCCATTTTGAACGTCAAGGATGGGATTTTGAACATAAAAAACTAGAAATGCGAGGTCTAAAATGTATGGGCGCTCCTGTCCCTCTCCAAGGGACCAGAGCGACGTTATTCATGTCTACTATTTTCCCATGCTTGAGCACGTACTTTGAAAAACTCGTATTAAATGCCAAATTCGCTAAAACCTTGAAATATTCTAATTAAGTTGGCATTTAATAAAGGTGCGTTGATATTTAATAATTAATTTAAGCCTTTAAAAAATCAAAATTTTTAATTATAAAGGCATTTAAAAATAATTATTATTAAATTAAATTAAAAAATGGAGCGCTTAAGGTATCTTTTTGATGTTTTTTGCAAAGTCGGCCTCTTCTTTTATTTAATTTTTATTTATTTCTGGCCTATTTTCCAAGTCGGCCTATGGGAAATTGCAATGGTGAGCACCTATATAAGAGAGGTATTTTGAGCGATGTTAATCCACCATTCAATCATTTATTCAAATGCGATTTGGTGAAGCAATAGAGGTGCGAAATCTGGTCCAAGAAGAAGTGCGAAGTTTGATTTAAGAGGAGCGAATTTTATTGAAGGTTAGAGGTGGAGCGAATTTTCCTCAAGGCGTTGAAGACTAAAGGTGGTGGAGTTGATGCTTGCGAAGTCTAGAGGAAGACCATTTTGTTGAAGGGAGAGCCTCGACCCACATTTTCCTAGCAAATTTCCTTATTTTGCATCATTTTTTAGAGTTAGTTCTCAAGAAGAGGTATGGCGAGATCTCCCTTGTTCAAATGTTGAAATTTTGAATTTCAAATTACGTAGTCATATTTAGGAAATGATAATTCAAAGATTTATCATGAAGTTTCCTAAATTTAAAACTTAAATCTAGTCTATATTTCTACGTTGCAAAGTATATTGCTCATTATGAAATGTTGTGTAGGTATCAAGATGGCGACCCCAAAGGCAGGAGCATCCACCAGTTGTCCAGCTCTCATGAAGGAAGATCAAAGGAATGAAGAATTGGAAACCAAGATCGTGTCAAAATGGAGCAACATTGGAGATACCAACTTGGGAAACTTCAGTGTGAAGAAGTTTCGAGAGGTCCCTTATATTGGAAAGCCATCACCTGTCGCAAGGAGAATAATTGAAAGTGGCATTATCAAGGCGGTCGGCTTCCCTCCAGCAATCCAGTGTCATGAGCTGATGATCGAGTGTGCCCGCCATTATGACCCACAATCAAGATCAATCATGTCCAAGGAAGGAAACACTTTGGCTTACCTTTCAGAAGAGGCTATCAGTGAAGCTCTCCATCTGCCAGAACATAAAGATATGATTTACAAAAGCTTGGAAGGAGCTAGATCCATGTATGAAGATGATCCAGACACTTGCTTGAGCATCATCAATAAGAATTGGTTACTCAAAAGTCGTCCTCGCCTGAGCAAGATTCCCAACACACCACATAGGATCGACTTCCAGGAGGAGTACAGAGATTTGATAACTTTACTCAATCGAGTTACAGGGGCTCCTCAAGCCTTCTATTTTGAGAAGTGGATGTTCTACTTCATCCAAGTGATAGTTCAAGGAAAAGGAACAATTCATTGGGCTAGAATTATTAGCCATTGCTTGGACGTACAGTTGAGAAGACTGAAGGCTACCAAGTCATTCCACATGAGCTCGTACATCATATATGCCTTGATCAGGAGTTTTGAATATGCAGGACTACCTCACAGAGGAGTGATCGGAATAGGACCCGGAGAAGTCAGAGTTTGTGAATCTTATGTTCATTTGCATCACCCACCTGGAAGTAACTACAAGTTAGTTAATGATACCTTCATGATGAACATCACCAGGACATTGCAAGGTGGGATTCACAACCGGATATCTCAAGATGCACAAGAACTTGTAAAGAGGTATGGTGCTTGGTTTATCCAATTCCAAAAGTTTACATATATTAGAGTTCATGGGTGTCCTTCACCGCCATATATGTTGCCAAGATATCCGACAGACAGAATAGTGTTACTGGAGGTGACTAGGCAGTTGGCAGCTTATGCAAAGGCATTCAGACACAGGCATGGAAATGGAATTCCTGTACCTATCATATTAGGGAATTCAGTTGAGGTATGTCCTAATGCTTTAGCCTTGGATGATGTAGAGAAAGAGTTGGCCTTATATTCATTTTCGTTCTTTGCCTTGAGAGAGAACTTTGATCCTTATGGATATATAGAAGAAACAGTTGGTAGAAAGTACAAGCACGAATTTCAGATAGAGGACTTTTTGATGAATCTCTCAAGTGATTTAGAGGTGAAAAGAAAGATGCATTCCAGATTACCTTTAGATCTCATCAGGAAATGCAAAGTCTACAGAGTGGCCGATCAAGCCCAGGACAGTGGCAGACATCTCCAATCATCTTATGACCGAGAGGACAAAACAGTGAAGATAGATTGGAACGAGCCTGAGATTACAGACTTGAGAACTTTGATGGCTCCGGTTTTGTCATGTACTCGCAGATGGGTGGATATACAACATCAAAAGTTGAGAGAACAGAACACACCGATGACTTTTACTTTGGAGGAAAGGCCAGGGGAAGGAGGAGCAAGCACAAGCGAAGGCAATCCTCATCCTAGGAGCACAAATGAAGACAATCCTCACCCTAGATGCGTAAGTGAAGGCAATCCTCATCCTAGAAGCGCGAAGAGGAAAGAAAGACCTAAGAAAAGGGAACCCTCCAAGAAGAAGCAAGAGGTCCATCGAGATCACTCATCTGGCACATCTTCTCGACATGAAAAAAGGACAAGTCAAGGACAAGAGAAGAGGGTACTTGAAGTTGAGGAATCTATGAAATCGATGGTCCAGAATGATAAACATGAAGAAAGGCAAGCACCTCAACGTTCATCAAGTCAATCTCCCCAAGTCAATGAGCTACATGAAGACAAGAATGATGATGAAGTGACATCTCCTCTCCGAGAAGAGGGATCGGTGCCTAAAGAAATACAAGTTAGAGAGACAAGGTCCGCCATTCCAGATTGGTTAAAGGAGAGGCTAACAAGGGTGATTGTGATCGAAGATGAAGATAATGTAATTGATTTAGAAAGCCTTGTTGGAAATTCTCAGGAAGTGACAGATAGAAGGAAGGCTACCAAAATGTCCAAGATGATCAGAGATGAGACAGGATCCAGGAAATTGCAGATAGCTACACCAGCAGTGGACAAATATGAAGGTGAAATCCTTGCAGAAGAGTATGATGTAGAAACATTTGAGCTTGGTCCACTCGCAGCCGAGCAGACACTAGATGAGGCCACTGATTCATTCGAGACACTTAAAGACAAGCTTAAAGAAGAAATGGAAAAGAATAGAAAGCTTGAGCGAGAGGTCGGTGCTTGGAGAGGCTACTTTAGCCATCTCAATCAGCCTTTGGGACGTCAGGATCCAGCAGTATCTCCTGTGCAAGCACTTCCCCTTGAATCAGTTGGCGAGGCAAAAAGAGTTAAGAGCTTGGTCCAGCTTATGAGCTCTTGGATTGACAAATCCCATACCGTTGCCATTGAGTTCGCAACAAGAATGATACAGACCACCCATCGAGCTATCCAGGTCCTTGAGATCATTCACAACCTAATGATAACAGTAGCCGCCTTTGCCCACACTAGAGATGTGATCATTCCTGTTCTGCAAGTAATCAGGCAAACACCAAGGAAGATCTTAGCACAAGAAAAGATAATGGATGGAGGAGCTCATAATTTACTCCAGTGGTCAACTCTACTTCAGATGAAGGAAGTTCTTTTCGAAGACATTAGTACCAAATGCAATCAAGTTGAGGAGGTCATCCATCCAATTTAGGACAAGGTGTTTGAGGTGTTATGTTCTATTCTTGGCAGAAGGATTGAAGATGAGACAGATGTGAATCTTCAAGAGTTAGAGGAGAAGGTCAAGGTCATCTTTTGCAAAGATGAGAATGTTATCACAGATGAGCAAAGAGATCAAATGTTCGCTACTATGCTCCTGATTGAGAAAATCAAGGAACTCGAGCCTGGATGGGATGCAGCTCTTCTCAGGGCTTTTGATCAGGTCATCCACTTGGAGGAACGAATGAGGAATCTTCCAGAGATTCTTATTGCTGAGATCGAAGGAATTGTGTCTAGATTCACTGCATATGCTAAGAAGGAGCATTGGAAAGGGAACAAGGTTCTAGAAGAGAGGTTGTTATAGATGATGTGGCACCTTAATTATCATTGGTCTATGTTTCCTAGATTTTTGTGCCAATTAAATATTTGGCTATGCATTTAATATTGTTCAATAAAAGGGGAACTTTTTGTAAAAAACCCTAATTAGGGTTTAGGTGTCAGAATCTCAACCGTTGATCTTCTTTTGATCTGGGTCGTTCATTGTAATTGAGGATGCTATATATACCCTCATTCATTTTCATTTTGTAATTAGAAAATTAGAGTATAGATAGAGAATAGCATAATAGAATTAGAGCTTTTGGAGAGAAGAAAGTTATTTTGTAGCAAGATTGAGTTTGAAGAAAGAATTTTGAGCAATTGTTGTCTATTTTTGGCTTTGAGATCAATAAAATATTGAAGTTATGGTGTTTTATTGCAATTCTTGTGGCTACTTTCATGGTTGCTTACTTTCTTGAATCATTCTTGGTCCAAGTAGTATTTAAATTTGAAGGACTAAGTGTTGGGCTTGATCTTTGGTGAGATTCACGTTCCAAACCACTAGCTTCTTACTGATTGTAAGGACGCCTTGTGTGGTCAACTGGAGATATTTGGATTACTTAAACCTTCAATCATCATTGAACTATTGATATGTACCTTCATGGTAGTGTCTATGATTCTTGATGATTTGAAAATCAATAATCACCTTAGAAGATCGCATCAATCTCAGTAGAGTTGTTATTCCTTGGCAATATTGAAATTGGTAGAATCTTACCAAGTCTAGCCTACATTGAGTCATTCTTAGGATTAGAATAGAATCTATCTCTTGCAAACCTTACCTTTTGATCTTTTTGAGAACTTGTTAGTTTTAGGAAATCTTGTTCCTGTACGGAAACGTAAGGCCCCTTGATGAAACAACATTCACAACGACCACTGGTGCTTATCCACACGTAGAGACCCTACATTAAAGAACCTTGGAGTCATCCTGATTGATCCTTTTTCGCGACATCTTCAGCAATCAAAGGCTTTATTCAAGAGAGGATAAGGTACCCTTGGGTATTTTATTCTGTGTTAGGCAGTGTACAAAATACACGTCAACAAGAGTTTTTAGTTATTGAAGTTTAATTTGTTTCAAAATATATATATGCATGTATATGTTTTACTCACTGTTTAGGTTTTACAGAAAAAAATCCTAAAACAAATTCAATTATTTTCAAAAATACCAACTTTCTCATTTTCCGTGAATTAGGATTGCAGGAGGAATAGCTTCATTGACCAACATCATGTTGGGAGATAGCAGAAGGTTCAATAGCGAAAATTCACCACCCATAATATGGTATAAAAGCTCGGGTTTTGAAAATCTCAAGATTGGTAAATGCAAAAATTGTGTTTGTGATAGAGGATTTATCAAAGGAGGTATGTTTTGAACAAAAGTTTTTGGTGAATTTTTTCAACAAATTCATAAATTTATAAGCAGAATTTCATGGGAATTTTTCTGCATCTTTTTGGCAATTTTTTACAAACAAATTCATTGGTCATTTTTTATGCAAATCATCTTTTTGGCAAATTTTTACAAACAAATTCATGGGTCAGTTTTTATGCAAATCATCTTTTTCATTGTCTAGAAATTTTGAACATTTTTTTTCAATTGAAAATCATGGGTCTTTTTCTACAACATTTGCGACCTATTTTGGAAGGAAGAAATCGTGGCCTATTTATCTGAAGTTTGGCAGTGTTTTTTTCTTAAAAAATTGCATGGATTTATTTTCAATCAAATTGCACTTGTTTACAGCTATGTCGTGCATTTGTTTTGTGGATTTATGCAAAAATTTTGTGGGTTTTAGGCACACGACAGCTTGCTCAAGTATTTTGATGATTTTTTTTTAAACCGCTGTTTTTTATTACCTTTTCAGACCTGCAACAGAAGCGATGATTTTACAAACCTGTTTTTGCACAATTTTTGAGAAATCATGGTATTCTATTGTGTAGTGGGTATTTTCTAACGGTTTGGCGGCTAATTTTGGCTATTTTTTATGACTTTCCGATAAAATCCTTGAATTCACAGTGCCTAGGGTTTGCAGCAGCTAGGGCACGACTTTTCCAGAATTTTTTATTAAAAGATTTTTCCATTTTTTTATAAATCATTGGTTTTACTCGCTGTTCTGCTTTTGCAAAAAAAAAATGCCAAAAAAAAATTTAATTATTTTTTAAAACAAGTTTCTTGTTTTCTGTGAATTAGGCTTGCAGGAGGGATAGTTTCATTGACCAACATCATGTTGAAAGGCAGCCAGAGATTCACAAGCAAAAATTCTACCACCATAATAATATGTATGTAATTTTTAAATATTGGAGTTCCAACCTAAAGAAAGAAAATTAAGTGTACAACATTTTAATCAAAAGAAGGTTTCTGAGTAAACCTTGCCAAATTGTGAAACAATTTTATTTAAATTTTGGGAAAAGCATCTTGTCTAATATCTTATAGTTTGTAAGATAAAGGGCTCTTCCACAAAAAGGTCCATCATTTCATATCTTTCCAAAACATTTAGATTAAATTATGTATCTAGGTGCATTTTCAATAATACTTGTGATCCATCAAAGCTTTTTGATTGAGAGAATCAATCCCATTCTCATGAACAAGATAACTACTAAGGAAAACATTGAAGAAACCATCAAAGCACTTCATGTGGCAACCTATAGTCCACAAGACTATCAAGATTGATCTAGCTAAGTGAGTTGCACTCCAAAGTATGGAGGACAATAGAAGGATGGAGGTTACTCATCAATTTTGATCTCACTACTAGCTCAAAAACTAGTTTATTGCTTTAGTAACAAATCTAGATCCAAAACAACTATAAAGCAAAAGACAATGATCATCAATGGGCAATGATAATTTAATAGTCTTAATGAACATTGATATTGTCCTTATTCATCAATTTTTAGTAGGTGTAGTGATGTAATGTCCCCTTT
The DNA here is from genome assembly GCF_030272615.1 of Cryptomeria japonica. Classification (NCBI taxonomy): domain Eukaryota; kingdom Viridiplantae; phylum Streptophyta; class Pinopsida; order Cupressales; family Cupressaceae; genus Cryptomeria; species Cryptomeria japonica. Next base: position 523,857,649 of record NC_081411.1, read on the forward strand.
TGCGATGATCATCAATCTTGCCCTAAAATCACAAGTTTAGTTAAAAACAAGATATGTAATATAGTTAGAATTATAACTTTATCAATTAAAATGTCTTTAGCAAGATAAATCCTTGTTTAGCTCCTACAATCATTTTAGTCAACATTTAAAATGTAATTTGTAATATTATTTACTTCCATGAGGGTTAGGGATCATTAATATATACAAGAATTGTAACATATAAGAGATTACATTAATTAGTATTTATAAACAATTTGAATAAGTATTTTAAGTTGAAATACATCATGCATTGGGATTTAATTCCAAGAATCAACCATAGTAAGGATAAGTGAGAAAGTACAATTGAGTGCTTGGAACCATTCACTACATCTAAGCCCAAGGGCGCAAAGCATCCCACTAAGACAACTCAACCTCTTGGCCCACAAGTGGCAAGACCTCTAGACCAACCAAGCTTGGGGTGGGCTACTTAGAAGGGAACCCATATTGGCTTTCTCAAACATGTTTCTTTGACCCATACATAATTGCTTCTTTCACTTCCCATAATCAACCATCGAGGGAATAGGCGAGGACAATACAAAAGGGCACCCATAACCATTCGCCACAACTAAGCCCAAGAGCACAGAGCATCCCACTAAGACAACTCGACCTCTTGGCCCACAAGTGGCAGGATCTCTTAGTCCATCCAACTTGGGATGGGCTACTTAGAAGAGGAACCCATATTGGCTCATCCCAAATGCATTTCCTTCCTATCTCACATGATATTGTTTGTGGAAGAATAAATTGATCAAATAAATAATTATAAGAGTTGATAGTTTAGTAATTCCATTCTTAATTACTTTAACACTATATAGGGGACTATATGTATACATTAGGCAAGATCAATATATTGCATACCAATCACTTGCTAAGTTATAAGTCTACCGTCTGCAGTAACTAAACTTAAGTCTGCTGTTGCTGGTTATCCACCAATGATCTGATCAAATGTCTTGATCATGTTCAATATACTCCCCTTTTTAAATCTTTATGTATCTGCAATTATACTCAAACTTCTGCTTTTAAAATGGACTGATATATCCTACTTTCTGCTTTGTCTATTTTCTTCCAGATCCAATTTCTTTACTTCCTCATATTCTGCTCTGCCCTGCTCTAACTCAAAATGATTTTTATTGTATTCCCTTCCCATTCAATGCCCTTCCAGGGTTTGAAATCCTTTTCATATCTTTAATTTGGGGAAAGGAAGCATCCCTTACTTTGAAGAAATACACCCGATGCCTTTTCATCATAACTGCTGCCTTTTCACTGGTCCGCCTAATTAAAATAAACTGCTATGTAATTAATTCTGGTCGGCCTTATTTGCTGATAATTAATCCTTGGTATGCCCTCAATTAATTCTTTAATTATTCCTTGGCACTATTTATTATTTTATATTGGGTCGGCCCTGTGTCTAAATGTCTGTTTATCCTTTCTTACCCTAGTCAGCCCTTGTTTTGAAGGGCTAGGGTACTCTCTTGACTGGGTCGGCCCTAGCTATTTTCTTAGTTTTCATACTGCAATTTATATATTTATTGAGGCAGAGATAATTATAAGGCTGCAATTTCTGCATATCAATTTCTGCTAACTCTAGTTTGGCAGGGCATGACAAGTGAGGCCATTCCCACTAGTGCTTGTATGTACATCAAACTACAACTGTTGTACAACCCACATATGATGTTGATTCTCTCCTGATCTTTGAATTATATGTAATACCAGAAGGCAATGTTGATAATTTAATTATTAACTATAGTTAGCATATAAGTTTAAAAATCAATATTTATTATGTATATGTTATTGGTTAGTGTATCCTAGGTGTATTGGTTGATGATTATTATAAATAATAACATAAACTTGATTTAGGATGGGTCAATTGATAAGTTGAGAAAGTAATAGGAAGATGATAAGATATCTAGCAGTTACATAATGTGGATTTAGGATAGGTTGTGTGATAAGACTAAAGATAATAAGATGATAAGATTTCTTCCTAAGTAATAAGAACACTTATATGTATAAATGTCAATTGTTTTAATTTATTAAGTATCCTAGTACATTGGTTTGCAAAGAAATACTATCAATGCATGCATCAACACCCTAGTACTTTCCATGAATAAAACCATGTGCCGCGCAAATCCTCAAACCAATTTTATCAACAAGATGGCATACAAAGTGGAAATTATTCTCCTTAGATGATGACAAGTACCCATATTTTGTTCCAAGTACACAAGTGAAAAAATGAAGTGGTCACCATAGGAGAGCATACTAGGTTTAAAAACCAACCACCAAATACACTTTACATTGCATATTGATGATTCTTCATTGAAATGCAAACCAAAGAAGTAGAAGCCATAAAAATCCAGTCCACTGAACCTCTCCAACCAAAAACTAGATTTTTTTGGAGCATTGAAGACACATTAATCATGGAAACTAAATGAATTGAGAGAGAAACAATAATTATTAAATTAAGTAGTGTTGCAATGAAAAAACATTGGGTTTCTCTAAGAAGTGGACAATTATTCAATAATATTACTGGATTATGAATTGTTAGTGTTTCAATTTGTCACTTTTGTGACAACACAAAACAAAATAGTGGTTGAGGAAATCCTCTCTTCAAATTCACTAGGGAAGCTCCCTAATTTAATCTATTCTATAAATCCAAAACAATATCAATTCTGCTAGTATGCACACTATACAATCTACTCTTTGGGCTTTTGCATTGGGATAAAATAAATAAGAAAACTTGACCTATGCGTTTTTAATGTCAAAGCTTAGAGCATGAGACTTTGAAGAACTCCTATTCTCACCAATGAATATTCTCAATTTGTGACAACTAAAAATTAAACAAAAATACTATTATATGATTAAAACAAAGATCTTTGAAGTTGTATCAAAAATTAATTTGATAAAGAATGAAGCTACCTAGACCAGGTGATTATGTCAAGCAGATAACCCAAATGGTCTTAATCGAATTCGTCAATGCTAATGAAAAATTTGTGCATCTTGCCAAAAAAAGGACAGTTAAAAAAGAATTTAAATTCTCAGTTCAAACTTTACTTAGCTTTACTATAGTAAGTATTCCAGGGAGGTAATTTCATTTGGTAGGCTTTAATAAATCATACAAATTGCAGTTTTTTATATTTAGGTTACTACTTTTTAAATAGCTTTGCATACATGAGTCAAAGAATACGAGTTTCAAGACTGTTGAGTCTCTGTCTTAATGAAAAGAGGCAGTACAATTTACCTTTCCAGAAAAAGCAATAAACAACTGTCTAATGATTTAATTGTGTGCACCCATATTTTCTTAATAGCTCACTTGTTTTTCATTACATATATGATTCAATTTAAAATCTAAGAGAAGGAAGATGGTTTTTTATTATAATAGTTTTTTTTCTTTTAGATAATTATGTAGGGATCTATTAGGGACCCCCAACCTTAAACCAGTAAAATATACAAAACAACATACTACAGCGGCCTACATGAACTGCTCCTGACAGGGTGTAGCAGGCAGAAAGAAAGAGATAAACTATACAAGAAAGCTTAAACTCAACCTACAACAGCCTACAGGAGCAGCCCATGAAGGGATCTGATAGGCCAAAAGCATCGAGAAGTATAAAACAGTAGCAAATAGAAACCACAAACAAAAATGTAAACCCCACAATGAGCCACCCAATGACTAGCCACTGATCAAAATCACAACCACCCCAACTATACCCTGCCACTGCCACCAATCTAGCATTGACTGTGCCCTTACCATTTGCTTCCTCTAATCCAGCAACCTCCACCCCATGAATAACTTTAGATCTTTTTACTGCCTGTACTAATTTACTATGTTCTAAACATAGCAGAGTATATGCACTTGAGACTTCCAACATCCCTTTGTAATGAGAAACCAATAAATGCTTAATCCCCATATAAATATGTTTGCAGAATTTAGTTAGTAAATCCCGGTGCAAGAATAAGTCATGTAGCTCTGCCTTCATTACCTGCAATATTTTACCACCCTGACTTTGGAACTTAGCCAAGTTTTCAACCGAACCCAACTCAGCTACCTCAACTGAAGGATCATATTCTGCAATACTAGCATTGTCTGAGAGCAACAACAAAAGTACAACCCAACCCCTAATCTCTTCCAATGGCAAAGCCCTAGACAATTTTTCTGAGAAATCTGCCACAGTCATGGCATGGGAACAAAGGGAACCATTATCAGCCAAACCCTCCTCCCTAAGATACTCTTCAAAAGATTCAAAAGAATAAAATTGGGACACCTGAAAAAAAAATTTAAGCCAATGATCTAAAATGCATCCACGCCTAAGAGGATTCGTAGGCATCCCACTCGACTTGTAGGACATTAAGAGACTTCCTATCACCATTAACCACCCAAACAACGCAAAAAGCCACAGAGCAACAAGCATCAAACCAGAACACCAAAACCACCAAAAAAGCTAGCACAATTTTTAACAGAACAGAGAGCAGTCATGACCCAAAAAAGAATTTGCATGCGTCAATCAAAACGAACCATTAATGCCTACCACCACCCAACCTGCCACTTGAAACATACACAAGAGTAACTATCATTAAAGAGAAATACAAGGAAAAGTTAATCACAGTGATTGATTATCATATGACAGGATATCAAGGCTGCTCAATATACTATAAGTCTATATCTGAACTTTCTAAGGTCGAGAAGGCTGCTAAATTGATGAATTTGTTGGTTAACAAATCTCCCAAAAAAACCAACAAATCTCCCACCTTGTTTTGCTCCCAAAAACAATAAGAAAAGGAAATGTTATCAAATATAGTACATAAACCAATTGATTCCTCAAGAAAAGAGTTGAGTTTCTAATTCAGGCAGAACTGTTTCTTCAGACCATTAATAACATTCAGGGAGTCACCTTCTACAACAACATTATGACAACCTTCTGTGAAAGCAAAAGAAAGGCCAGCTGTCAGTGACCTCCATTCTGCCTCGCTGTTAGTTTTATGACCTTACAAGACAACTACTTTAAATGAAGGAACCTGATGAATCACATAACACAAAAGCCACCCCAACAGGCCCCAGGTTTTGTCAAGAGGCTCCATCAAAGTTCAATTTCCAGATATCCTTCAAAGGGACTTCTCATTCTCTTATCTATTACTTTTCTTTTCAGTAATAACCCATTAACGGGGTTATTATGATATAATATTGTATTAAGTTCATTTTAGCTTTCATGGAATACAATTCAAGATTCCTCTGATAACCACGTCAGACAACTTTGATAATTCCTTTAAACATTATTTATTGAGAATTCAACTATATTTACATTTCATTGTTTCAATGGATTAAAAAACAAAGCTTCTATCATCCCCAGCAAAAACCAAGATGCCAATGTAATTATATATATATATATATATATAATGCTAGAAACAAATAGTACAGAGGATTGAAACTAGGCTACAAGAAGAACAGTTCATATAAAATTCCTTGATCTGTTCTCATTGCTACTTATTTTCATGGGCTTCCATGGCAATATAATTTTCTGTTTGATTCTTTGTTTGGGAAAGTAAAGAGAGAATTGAGGAAGATATATGGAATTGCTCCTACTTGGGAGAAAGCAAAACATAGAAAGAGTCAAAGGGGAAAGGAGAGGTGTTTCCCCTACTGCCAGGTATAATCTTTCCAAAAGCATATTCCCCAAGCGATAAATAGAAACTACGCAATATCAAACAAAAGGGATACATGTTTGCCGGTTGCCAGAATTGTTTATGAATTATATGTTTCTTTCTAATTTACATGGCAATAAGATTTACAGTTCAGCACGCACTTACGCAAGAAAATAAAAAATCATGGGACCACTGACCCCCAAAAAAAATCTCCTTAAAAATTTGAGCACTACCCTGTAAAGAAAATTAGCTAAGCGGATAAATGGTACCCATCTGTAATTCTCTTTTTAACAAAATTCCCTACAGGCCATAAGGAGCCATCCTGAACATATGGGACATTTTTGGCATTTTGTGACATGGAAAGGACATCCACCGGGTCTCCCCCTTTGTGCAGAAGCATTAGACAATCCCTGGAAGTTTCTTCAATTTTTCTATAATGTTTAGTTTCAATGAACCAGCCATATGAAGGCTTCACACTATCTAAACTGCGTAAACAGACTTAATTATTTATCCTTTATTGGAAAGGCTTCACAGTATCTAAAATGTCTAAACAGACATAATAATTTATCCTATACGTTACAAATTAATTCAACATGAGTACAAAGGCACCCAAATCTAGAATATCTCAATCAAATTGTTAAACAATATCTCGCAAGATGAATATGGATTTCAGAAGACTTGGAGACCTGCAAATAACATATCACTTCTACCAAGGACACCTATATAATGTCCCCAATTTTTAAGTGACAATTAATTAAATTGATTTTTATTAAGTTGTCAAAAAAATAAATAGAATATTCAAATGATGACTTAATATTAATTAATTTAATTATATGATAATAATATAATGTCACTTTATTAAATAAAGTTCAAGTCGGCCTTATCTTCTAGAAAGTTCCCAGAGGTCTTTATAAGGGGGCTTGCTGGGAGAAGTAAAGCATGCCTATGATTTGATAAACAGTTAATGAATTCTGGAGACGAAACCCTTCAGGAGTTGATAGGAGAGCTGGACGAAAACCTAGTTCTTCAAGGGGGTGGATTCGTGTTGGAGTTAACAGCTGAGCCAAATTTGTGAAGTCTCCGATGGAGACAAATTTGTAAGGTTTTGAGTTTTACTTCAGAAATAAAGAAATTTAGAAATATTTTATATGTGCATCTGATCTGGGAAATAAGATAATTCTATTCTGAATATTTATGATTTCTGAGGTATAATTAAAGGGAGCTCAATGATCATTGGCAATTGAATATTAAAAGGGCATTATCGAGGAAAATAAAGGTTTATATTGATATCTGCCGTTGTGTAATGTTGGTGAATCGTGGCATGTCTAATGTTTTTGGGAGTTAATTGGAGGAGCTGACCTGCAGAGGTGCCTGCCTTGATGTAGTAATTAAATATTAATATGACTTCCTATCATCAGAAGTATTTCATATGCTCAGGGTACAATTAAAATAATCTGCCGATCTACTGTGGTGGCCTGCAAATTAGTAATTGCAAAGGTAGATAAATAGTGCGGGGCTACTGAAGAACTGACGGGTTGCGGGTTCATATACTCAGGATGACAAGGCACTGCATAATATCAACAGATGCCAGATAATTATGTGGGCCGATATTATTGGTGCGACTCATTATTATAGTCGTGGGTCTCCCTCCTGTGTTGTGTGTAATGTCCCCACTTTGAAATAGAATTTAATGGTAAATAGTAATAATGAAATTATAATGCAAAAGAATAAAAATTGAATTAAAATTAAAATCTAAAAGAATATAATTAAATATAATTAAAATTTAATTGAGTTAATGAATGGTTAAAAGACATGGAATGAAAAGTTGTGACTCCCTCAAATATGAGATATAAAAGGGAGAAGAGAACCTCATTTGAGAGGGGGATAATTTAAGAATCAGAAGTGGAGATCTGATTTAAATAAGAAGTGCAGATCTGATCATGAAAGGTTGTGTACCTTTGAAAGGGCAGATATAATGAAGAGTTGCACTCCTTCAAAGGGTGCTAATGGTGGAAAGGGTGTGTCTCTTGCCAAGGGGCATACATGACGAAGAGGTGTGACTTTTCCTTCACATTGAGAGATATAAAGGAAAGAAATCAAAGAATCCAGTGACATCACCATCAATCAAATCAGATCAGAACTGTTATTAAGTTACAGGCAGTAACGTCCTTGTTCTTGGTGACAAATAATAAATCAGAAAGAACTCATAAGTTAATACAGTAAGAAGTAATCGGAAGGAAAAAAAAAGTAGAAAAGAATAATTAAAAAGGCAGAAACTGTGGCCAGCAAGGAATCCAATTCAGCACTCACGTTAGAAATGTTTTCTGCTCCACCACAGATAGGTAAGGGATTACGTCCCTGATTCAAGTAAGAACACAGCGATTTCTTTCAGTCACTACATTAAACACTGCAATTAGGAATAGTATTGAATTATTATGCAAACAAGGAATGTATAGAATGCAATTATACTGAAATGACACAGTTCTGAAATTAGATGTTCACTGTTTGAATATGTCTGATTTGGTACTGACTGAGAACATGTTCTGTATAATTATATTTAAGATTAATGACTGCATATCCAGTAGCGGTTTATAGTAACTGTATTAATTCCATCTTGGTGAGATGGAGAAGGTATCCAGTGGTAACGAGGGGCTTTCATGTGGTCATAGGACCCATGAAGTCAAGAAGGCAGTTATCTTCTCCATTCCAGTCTTACCAAGTTGGAAGGAATCTGAGTATTTTAAAGTATAAAGTTTGGAAGGATAGCACACAGGGCTGCCAAGTCTAGCAAGGGGGTTAGAAGCAACCATCCCTTGGTCTTGGTAGACAATGGACCCTAGCTTTTCTTTCAAAGCCTCTTATACTTTTCCTCTGTCTCTATATTAAATAGAATAGCTTATGCTGATCAGAACAAATATGTTTGTAGATGTATGCATCCTTGTAATTGCAGGTTCTCACAAATCAAGCCATCTACTCTTCAGGAATAAGGTAAGATCTGAGTCTCATCTTGGGTTCCCTAATATTACTGATTGAATGCAGAATAATTAATTGAATGATATGACAATATTTGGTTCAGAATCCACTCCGTTAACTTTAAACAGAATTGTCTCCTAAATTAAATGAATTGGTTTTTGTTATTACAAGCATATTGAGTTAGACAATTATGTTAAACAGGCTCACTGCTAGTACGGTACATTACGTTGTGGCACCCAAAGTATCAAACAGAAGACTCGGTAGATTGAAATCTAGGTTCCTTCAGTGCAGGCGATCATTACTTCATTGGTTCAATTCTGTAGAGGCATATGATCATCCACAGGACCACAAGGACCGGAAGCAGACTATACGATACAAGACATTCGGCCCAATCAAGCTAGACCTGGAATTAAACCCAATAGCAAACGAATCAGGATTCCCACTGGACAGCTTATTCTTGCGCTTAGGAATGCAAGCCTATCAGGAAATATCGTTCTACCCATGCCAGCTGGAAGTGTTTGTTTCAGAGAAATCTGTATGCTCATAATGCTTCTTTTCTGAGTCAGATACTAAGGAGGAACTGTTAATGCAAAAGTCTGATATTGTTTGATCATGGTGTATAAACTGACGATTTAAGACTCGGATAAGTATATTCTGGAAATACAATGTTAAAGATTGCCTTCTGTTTTATACGAATTGTTTGATAACATTGAGTTTCTATTATGAGAATTGCTGGGATAGAAAAGGGTATCTTTCAACCTATATCAAGAAGGGGAAATCCCTTGACATCTGCTAACACTGTAGGCAATATCTCCTGCTCAAAAAAAGGCATTAAAAAATAAATGAAATAACTTACAACCTAAGAGGTCAGAAAATCCTACGCAAACCATTTCTCATTCGATCAAACAAAGAAATCAGCAAGAAATGTGGAGAGCAGACAAAGCATTTCAGCAAATTATCACAGAAATATGTGAAAACATTAAAAATTTATGGATTCAAGCAGCATAAATTAGCGAGGAAGATTATAATATAGTGGAGGACACCAAAGGGGAAAAACATCGGTCTCAAAAAGATTCACTGTTCATGACAGTTTGTTTAAATTTTTATACCCACTTACCCCAAAACACTAATTTAAGCTTGAGCATGATGGATTGGAAGGATGATGCCTAGATGAACTGATTGAGTCCATTCCTGTAAGAGCACATTTAAAGACAAAAAATCAACAAAACCAGAATGATTGGAAGGGGTTCGCAGAGGTGTTAGAATGGCCTGAAATCATGAAAAAACCAATGTTTACTAGGCAGAAAATCCATTTATGTAAATATACAAGATTGACAAGTTAGCAGTCCATTTCCAGGATGAATTTTTGAGTGAAATCATCATGGACATATTCAGCAACCAGAGAATCCATCTAGAATGACTTCAGCTCCCAATACAGGTCCAGCAGATGTAGATGGCATGGAAATTCTTTCAGCATTATGCGGGTCATATTTTCAATTTTAACTCAATATCGGTATAGCATGGATGGGAATTTAAAAGGTCCAGCAACATTGTCAATTTTAAGTTTTAACTCAATATCTGTACAGCACGGATGAGAATTTGGAAGGTCAAGCAACATTGACAATCCATTGAATTCATTGTAGATGGTTTCAAAAGCTATTGGTTCCATAGTTCTATATTCATGTGTTTTGCAGCCAGGTTAGAGGGGAGCAATGAGGCTTCAAGCTTTTGAAGGGGGCATATCTCTGGAAAACATTTCTGTTACATCAGAATAATAGAGGCATCTTTCAATTGCTAGTCGTTTACCTGGATAGGGTTTCTGCAGAGTAAATTTGGTGTCTTGTGGATGTGTTTTACAGTAACACCCATTCATCTTGTGTACATTTTTTTATTTCCATTGCTGTAGTTGACTCTAACGGTGTATGGAACTTGGATTCATGGTGTGTACAACAAATATGAATTTCTTTCAGCAGTGATCACTAATAACTAAATCTTTTAATTCTCCACAAAATGTCTGAAAATGACATGATCCCCACTCCCATTCCCATAATACTAAGGAATATCTAAAAATGAATAGTTTTAATCTCATTTCAACTGAGGACATTTGTGTTGTAAGAGTCATACAACAACAAGGGTCACAAAAATTAGCAAACACTACAGGCTCAATGGCATGTATTCAGAGATGAAAACAAGAAGACACGAGAAATAATTGTGGCCCACGCCAAGGGTTCATTTCAAGCAGGTTCTTCAAACCAAAAAATAAAGCCATTGAGAAATGTTGTATGCAAAGACAATGACATGACCTGATTCTAAAACAATGACAAATAATAGCAAAGAAAGATAAAATTTCCTTGCTACCCAATCATTACACAAGCAAATAAGAGACAGAATTTGTAAATAATGTAATAAACAGTACCTCACAAATCGCTCTTTTTGCCCCCCCATAACCTGAAATCTTCTACTAGTATCAGAGATGTGCATGACCCAGCAAAGATCAAGCTTAGATCAGCTAATGGATAACTGCTCCAGTTGAATTAATGAGAAAATCCATCTTCGAGATAACATGTGCAACTTATCTATCAGCAGCCATGCAATTTATGTTCCTGTCATCAACATTTTCCTGCACTGATAGAAACCAAAGTCATATAAATAAAAGATGAAGAAAGACTTCAAAAACAAATCAGCCATGCACATTCAATGCTTATAAATATTATACCAAAAACAATAATCGAAACTAATGATAAGAATAGTTTTATGAAAAAACATATTGCAAGAGAAATGGTACTACTAAAAATGCTAATATCAAAAGAATAATCAGCTGAAATGCCACTGCAGCTACAGAATGAAAGATGCATGTGGCTTCTCTCAAACCATCGGTTAAGGACCAAAATAAATGAATGAAAGCAAACACTGCATACTTAGTAACATTTAGGTGACAATTTCTTGCCATTGGCAGAAGAAAAAAAATTATAACTGAAGCCGACCAATGAAATATAAAGGAACAACTCTTGTTATCTAAATCAAAATAACTTTGGGTGATGTTTCAACCTATGTTAATAATATAAGTTGAGGTATGGGGTTCGCTATTTTTAAGACCCAGGGTGAGGTACAGCTCAGGTACATCCATACATTATGATTAAATTATTTTAAAAGTATAAAAGATATAAAATCATAGAAAAAATTAAACATAATATGTGTGCATAAACTAAACAAAAAATCGCAAAAAACTAATGATAATTGATGGTTCAAAATATTAAATAAGTCCCGTCATATGATATATCAGATAAGTTTACATTATCTGTTCAAAAAACGAAAACAGACAATGTTCATGGTCAAACTCAAGAACTACATTAAATCGTCACTTTGTCTTGAACAAAATAACCAAATCACCAATTGGCTCATTAGAACTAGATGCAGTAGGAATGACAGTTTAGTTAGCCGTGTCATTTTAATGTTTTCAATTTTTTAGTCTTCAATATGACTGTCCCAGACTAGGACTGTTTTTAATTTTTATTTTTATTCAAAGTTGCAGGGGCACGGATACAGGTTTGGATATGGAAACGGTATCAGATACAGATATGGCCATATTTCAAGACCACTAATATGGATGTGGCAAGATATCATAAAAAATAAATATATTGAAAGTTAATTTCCGTATTAGATAATTATCAATATAATAATACATTTAAACTATCAATCAATTTTTATTATACATTTTACTAAATTATTTTAATATTCTCTTATCATATAATAATAAGACCTTTGAAATATCTTCCCTCATAAAGGTATAATTTCTTTAATAAAAGACAAGATACTAACATTCATATAATATAACCATTTTTATAAAAAATTAAACCATTTATAAATAGAACTAAACAATTACTACACTGCCTTGTTTTCATTTATGAAAATTTAAAATTAGATTTCTTTTAGTATTATATGCCTTCCAACATGACACTTAAGTTATATAAATTTGTCAGACAAATCTTACAATACCAAACAAACAAAATATGTCGATGTAGCAATGCTAAAAAAGCATCCAGAAAAATGCAAGGCAAAACATGCAGTAAAACCTTAGGAAAATCACACAAAAGTACTGACAAGTAAAATCATGCAAAAAAAAATGCAGAAAAGATGCCCACAAAACTTCTTCTATAAAGATTCACTGAGCTTAGGTTTATTTGTAATTTTGTAATACTAATAAATAAAAGACTAGTTTTTTTCCCCACAAATTTAGAATTTTACATGGGACCTCCTAGTAGGGACACCCCCTTTGGGTTCTGCTGTTTTTGTCTCTCCTTCATTCTTTTCTTTTCTTTACTCTTCTGCCTCGCTCTGGCTCTTCTGTTCCAGCATTTGGTGCTGAGCCATCCCTGCATGTCTTCTTGGTGTCCTGATCTTTTCCCAGTGACTCTCCATCTCCATTCCCTCCCAAATTAGTTGGAGGTACTGTTTATGCGGGCAGATTTATGGAAGAGGGATTTACATTTCCAGTGCTACTCTGCCATGTTGATCTCTCTGTTTTGGCCAAGATGATCTTAGTGGCATCACCCTTTTTCTTGGCCACCCAAACTTGGGTCCTTCTTAGGACTGTTGCGATCCTTCTATCTAGGTCTTCTTCCTCAAGTTGAGTCCAATCAATGGGATCCAAAGGCTGTGTTTGTACATGAGAGGCATGTGTGGGGTCAATTATATCAAACCCATCGTCTATAACACCATCTACATCCCAACCAAGCTGGTAGTCCAGTATTTGCTTCAAGGTCATCCTCGACCAGTCTCCTTTCCTCCTTCCAAGATCACCTGTGTAGTCTTCCCAATAGTCTTCAAGCTGAGGCACATGATGGAATGCAGGGCCCAAGTGCAAATTATCCTTAACAAAGTCTTTATTGTCGAATTTTAGCCTGAGGACATCATGAGTGTCTATAACACATTTTTATGCTACCATCACAATGTTCAAGGCATTCAACTGTGTCTTAAAACGATATAACCCTAGAGTGATGGGAAACTGAATGCAATTTTTTCTTCTTTCACCACATCTTTTATTTACCTCACAAATATGCCTACAAAGCTCAATTATGATGAGCTTATCCTCCACATAACTGGATAATTTTAAGGGGAAACCATCAAAACCTCCTACCCTTATGTAAGTGAATACCTGCCATACACCTTTATCAATGTGGCTGCTTCATGTGAAATTCTTTGTTCTGGGTGACCCTGCAACTATCTTACCAATTTCATGGTAAATACATCATTTACTCTTTTGTAATTTGCATAGCTCCTTTGCAGCTGCAAATCGAGATAGAAGTCATAGATTTGAATTTGTTATCAAATTCCTTCACAAAATCTAAGCCATGCAGTTGGGTGCAAGCTAAAGCATATAACAAATAAAAGGACATATAAAAGAATCTGTTTAGTCTAAATTGAGTTATCATGGCGGGTAACCGATCATTGATCAACCCTGCCCAATCCAAAGATGCTTCTCCTACACAAATAACTTGAACAAAGAAAAATATTCACTCAACCAAGTTGAATGCATCTCCATCCCCTCTGAGGTTGTGTAACAAGACAATAATGTTTGCGATCTCTCCTTTTAGAAAGGATTTGTGAATGGTGTTGGGTAATTTAGATTGTCCCTTCCTAGGCATAGCAAACCATTCTTTTGTGATCACATTCCTGTAGAAACCCTCTTTGGTGTTGAACTCAGAATTGGGATAGTGTAAAATCCCAGTTTGCATATTCTTCTCTGTTCAGCAACTGGAAAAAGTTTTGAATTGTAGCTTGGTCAAGGGTTACAAGGACCCTGTTGTCCCATGTCTTGATCTCCATAGTGTTGGGGTCATATCAGTTAATGCATTCTAACACCAAGTCTACACACTGCACCACAACTGGGAAGGCCACTCTCTACTAGCCTTTGCATGATTGGGTGTCGGTTGGGGTTTCCCACTCTCTATCGGAATCCGCTCAACTTCAATTTTATGTGGCCCAATTTTGTGTTCCCTATTTTTGGTTGTGAGCATTCAAGCCCATTTAGGTTCTCGTACCTAGATACTCAAATTTCATGTTTTCCCCCTTTTAAATGTAATCCACAACAAGAATTCAATTGAAAAACTCCCTCTCATCTTCGATTGCTTTTATAAATTCCAAGCATAATGGAACCAAAATGTTATAACCTGGACCTCACTTTATCAGGCTGTGGGTAAAAAGAAGGCTAAAGATGTCAGAGCCTCTGAGATGCAATTGCATAGTGCCCTACAAATGGCTGAGCTTGATCTTCAAGGGGATCCTGACAATGTAGCACTCACCAATCAACTAATTAAGGCCAAGAATGATCTTAGAAGATTGAAAAATCAGAAAATCAAAGGATGGAGAACTAGGGCTAAGTTAAACTGGCTAGATACTGGGGATCAAGGATCTAAATTCTTCTTCCAGATTCTTAAAATGAAGCAAGCAAGAGAGAAAATAGACACCATATGGGAACAAAATAAGAACCTCTCTGAACCAACTGAAATTCTAGAGTGCTTTGCTCAGTTCTACAAGCCATTGTTCCCTGCAGAACCAGTTAGGGAGGAGCAGGATAATGCTAGAAAGATGGTCATGTCTTTGGTCCCCAAACTTCTTGATGAGGAAGATAGTAAGATGCTTGAAATGACTATTTCTAAAGAAGAAATCAAGAAAGCTATATCGGCCCTCAATAATGACAAATCCCCTGGCCCTGATGGATTTCCGATAGAATTCTACAAAGAAAATATTGAATGGGTTGTGGATGATCTTCACTCTCTATATACTGAGGCTATTCACATTGGATCCCTGGGAGCAAACATTAACCAAGGTCTGATCAAGCTCATCCCTAAAGAGGGTGACAGAACCCTAATTAAAAACTGGAGACCTATTACACTGTTGAATGTGTCATATAAAATCTTAGCGAAATTGACTACATACAAATTGGAGAAAATCTTACCTAAGATTATCAGTTCTACTCAAACAGGGTTTGTCAAAGGACGGTATATACTAGAAAACCTAATCACATGTTGGGAATCACTCCATTGGGCAAAGGAATCGGGGCAAAATGGAGCTATGTTACTCATAGACTTCGAGAAAGCTTATGATAGAATAGAATGGGAATATATCATTTAGATGCTTCAATCATTAGGATTCCCACCTGGATTTTGTAAACTGGTCAAAACACTATTATGTGATGCTAATGCTTCCGTTGAAGTAAATGGGATAAGGTCCTCCAATTTTACACTAACTAGATCTATCAGGCAAGGATGTCCCTTAACTCCAGCCCTATTTGTTCTAGCTGCTGATGCAATGTTCTACTTACTTAAAGACTCGTCTATCACTCCTCCTGTTAGGGGCATATCTTTACCTAACAAAAAGGAAATATGTAATGTCCAATTTGTTGATGATATTGCAATTTTGATTAAACTCGAGGAAGAAAACCTTGCTGCTCTGCTGAAAAATATAGATATATTTTGCCTAGCCTCTGACAGTATGATAGCTATGCACAAATCCAATCTCCTTGGCTGGGATGATAACCCCCCGAACTGGCTCTCAAAATTATCTCTCAACAGGTTGGGCCCTACATAGATTGTAAAATACCTAGGCATCCCTTTCTCTGTCCTTCCAAATTTAAAAGAAATGTGGGAATGGGTAAGAAATAAGATAGAGAAGAAGCTCTCTAAATGGAACAGGAACTATCTGTCTTTGGCTGGAAGATTTCAGGTCTGTCAAAAGATATTGGCATCATATAATATCTATTTCTCCTCTGCTTGGCTCTTTAAAAACTACCAATTCAATCATATCCAAAAACAAATTAGGGAATTCCTATGGTCAGATGGAAAAGGTACTAGGAAGCAACATGCAGTGAAATGGGAGTGGTGCACTATGCATAAGCTTTCTGGTGGGATGGGGTTAAAAGACCTCAAACTACAGGGCATTGCCCTCACCTCCAAGTGGATTCTCAAGGCCATGGAAGGGGATGAGCCATGGAAAATTCTATTAAGAAATAATATTGCATCCTCAATCCCTAAGAAAGCCAGAAAATGGAAGGATCTCCCCATGCTTGACCTTCTTCTTGGACAGATAGAGGTATCCCCAACTGGTTCTGAGGTCTTTAAGTCCCTATGGAAAGCTTGGGAACAGGTGAAGCACTTGGTACACATCAAAGTGAATGGAACTATACAGGGGCAGATTGCCAAGAACAGGTCAATATGGTGGAATCTATTTCATAATGGGAAACCCTTAGCCGCTCTTCAAGGCTGCTCTGCACTGAAATGGCACAATATGGGTATTAAATATTTTGATCAGATATTTGAGAATGGCCAATTGAGACCATGGGAGGAGCTGAAACTTACCTTCTCTATCCCGACATCCCAGAGCAGGACCTATAACATCCTTAAAATGGCCTTAGCTTCTGTCTTCCCCCCCTCTCACCCTCCTCTCCCTCACTCTCCCCTCTCTGCACTCTGTTGGGCCGATGGCACACCTCTCCCCTCCCTTAAAGCCAAATGCATATATTCTTCACTTACCGAGGCTGATACCATATTTCTTCACCTTAACAGATGCTGGGGTCTAAACTGGGAACCAAAGGACTGGAAAGATAGGTTGGGTAAGTTTTGGATGGCTCAAAATGAACCAAAAAAACAATTGTTCGGCTAGCGCCTGCTGTTAAATAAACTCCCCATAAAAGATAAGGAGGGTAATTGCATAAACTGTAAAATATGTAGAGTGCTTGAAACTGTGAAACATATATTTTTTGAATGTCACTTTGCAAAAGAAATATGGAGATTGTTCGGCCTTAATCTGGAATCTAATTTTGTTGAAATCATAGATGTTGTTTTAGGCTACATTAAGGGCTGTAGGAAAACTGCAAATATCTTTTGGTCTTGTTTTTCTTTAGAGGTTCTTTGGCTTATTTGGAAGTATCGCAATGATGATGTCTTTGATAACAGCACCAGGCACCTCACTGAGTCTCTTAGGAGACTCATTTTTTACACTGTCTCGATGCAGATCATTGTGGTAATAAAGCTGGATTTAGACAAATTTGACAGATGGATAAAGGAAGGAGCCACCACTGTGTACATCCAAGAGCTATCTCACGGCTTCACGTGGGAGAGGGATGAACCGGGCAAGGCCGCATTTGAACAAGCACTAATGGCCTTCATGAGGCAAATGGAACGTAGACACCTACACATGGAGATCTCTCGGGAGGAAGCTGACCTGATCCATGAGCGCACCTCACACCCCCACAAACAAGACATACTTGATGGTCGAGTGGAAGAATGGCAGAATGGAAAGATGGGATGGGTGGCTTGGATCCCTCCATTGGGAGCCAACGCTGCACCAAAATCTGAACTCTTATTTTCCTAGTTCTCTAAGACTATCTATTTTGTTTTTGCTGTTATAAATATGTGTATCTAATGTAATCATCTTCCCATAGTGGAGGTGCTCGTCAACTATATATTTTTTGTGTGTGCACCTTCCCTTGGTGCCTTGATTCTGCTAAACTCAGACATTCCTGATGATATGTAATGTTTATATGATATCTAATCCAAAAAAAATTCCAAGCATAAAAATTCTTGCTCAACACAACTAGCTACTTAGCAGTTCTAAGAAGCTTACCCCTCTCCAACAGTGGCGGCAATCCTGGTTGCTTGTTGAGCTCTAATCTCTTTTCTTACTTCTCTTCTTGGTATAATAAATCTTTCGACAAAAGTTTCTGGGTAAATAAAGAAAGAATTTTGAAATTTTGTCCCAGTACATTCAATGCTCCACCAACTACCACATTATGTAATTAATGTTCCATGCCTTCCACTCTCCCGTCGTCATGTCACCTTCGCATCAATTCAAAAATCTTCGTCGGATTACACCTTTAGTTCTAGAGTTCTCCTTTAATTCCGCCCAACACAACCTTTTTATTTTAGTTCCTTCATGTCTTGAAAATGAGTGGCAGTTTATATAATAGTTCGCAACACTGTGTCGGGAGCTGACCTTAGTTCTTGAGCTCTCACTTGGACCCAAAACGTGTAATGAGTCATTTTTGAAAGACCATCGAATCCCAACCATAGTCTTAGAACTTAAACTTTATAATCTTCGGACTTTGTTTTCCTTTGTGTTTTAGTGCCAATTGATCGATCTGGCTCCGACATGGTTCGAGAACCATTGTCAGAGTTTGATGACTGACTTTGAACTCTTAAGAATTGAACAAGTCAAACCAAGGGGCATTAACAAGGAAACAAAAATGAGTTTAAGTGGATATGTCGAAGTTTGACGCCACATTTGGAACTACAAGACTTGACTAACTTGAACCGAGACATCAAAAAGAAAAGCATAATTTAGTTCTAGTTTATGTGTCAAGGTCTGACAAGGAAAGTGTACCTCTTGACTTAGTGTTGGACGAGTTGTCAAGGACCGACGTGACTTCTTGAACTAAGATGAAAAACCAACAGTACTCAAAGAAAGGAACATGAGTGCTTAAGTTAGTGCAAAAGGATTTGTCAGACTCCGACAGGAGTACTTGAACCAAAACAAAATCCCGACAAGCCATTCAATTGACCAGGTATTTAGAACTTTTGGAATTGTGCGAATGACCTAGTTCATGATTTTTGTACCAACATTCAAAACATAGGGATCAAGACAAAAATTGAGGGGAATGATGAAATTCGGGCAACAATATGGAGGTCAGAAACTTCAAACAAGAGGTAGGAGGCCTTTTGCTATTATCACACTGGAATTGGAAAAAAGTCCAAAAAAAATTTCTCTACTACTCTTTTTGACCTTAATGTTTGTTTTCCCTAAACAAAGGATATTCACCTTTGCATCTTATGACTCCAAATCTATATTACTAAGTTCTTCAAAAACCGGTCTCATGCCAGCTCCAAAATGCTCTAGGAGCAGAAGAAGCAATGGGAGGGCCATAGGAGCACCTTGGGCATACCCATAGAGAACCCAAGGTGGCTAGGACACTCCAAGGCACCAACGACTCTCAATAGATCCCAAGTACTCATGTGATCCTATTTATTGGTATTTTGGGCAAGGACCGTTATTTGACCAAAAATATGCTGTAATGACAATATTTGACGTTCATGGCTGCAATCTTTTGTGTTGACTAGAGTTTCTGCTAATTTGACTTGACAGTCTGCTGTTTTCACCAGAATTTTAAGGGAAGTTGACTGATTTGACTTGCTATTGAGTATTGTATTTGTCCTTTGATATTTTTTAACAAACCGATATAGCAATTTTGACACCTATAACTAGGTTTCAATAGGAAATGTCTCTGAAATGGAGCTTGTGGGTAAAAAATGCCCCTCAATTGCCCCAAGAACAGCTAGGCATCCCCTTTATTTGCTTTAAAAAACAAAAAAAAGGGAGACAAAACAGAAAAAATAAATCCTGCTTGGACAGATTGGATTATATTACAAGGGTAGGCTGCAATCCATAAACAATCATTTTAGTTATGATCATGTAAATGATCTCAAAATGAAATGGACTTATATTGCTCAGACATCTGAGGCATATTATTTAAAAAACCATCCAATCATTTTTCCTTGTCAACTTGCACTAAGAAAAGAGGTTTCTTTATTTTGGCTTGTGTGATGGGCTTATAAAAATCCAATTCTATAGCATTTGATAATTTGATGAGTCTATAGAGAAGCTAATTCCTTTATCTAGATATATCTATATGCGATTTTGTTGGATTAGTATTGTTTTAACAGATGTTTAAACATGTAGGATTGAAGTGGCCTCTGCCATGTCCCCTGCCAAGATAAACAGCAGCTTGTATAATGAACAAGTCACGGCCTGTATTTAAATAAACCTAGGCACTGGAATTAATAACAATTTAAAGGGCCAACTACAATTAGAAGAAATTAAATAGCAATTTATTTTAAATGGGACCGACTGAGATTTATTTAGGCAAGGGGGTGGGGGCCGACTGAGTTTCATTAAGGATTATTAGTGGTCAGCATAATAAAAGGCAGTGGTTAACCTAAAAAAGTGTGATGATAGATTAACATGCAAAATCGCATAATCAAGTCAACTAACAGATAATTAAATATGACCATGCATATGATTTACGCTACACATGCGCACACGTAACTCGACATCGTAACTAATTATGGTTTGCATTCTATTCGGTCCTCATGCGTAATTTTACTCATGCTATTTTCCACATGCACATTTAATTTCCACATGTCATTTATGAGATGCATGGTTGTTCAGTTACTTATCTATTACTTGCATGTGCAAAAATGGTTAATTTAAATTTTTAATTATAACTGTGAGTTTTAGTTTGGTTTAACTAGGTTTAGGACAAGCAGGTCCTTACATTTTAATGATTTTGAAGAGGTGTAACTTCCTCTAATTGAAAGATATAAAGAGGAGAGCAATTAATTGAAGAGGATAATCATTGGATCATCAAAAAAGACATCTATTTGTAATAAGATCATTGCAAAATTACAGAATTCAGAAATCAAGGGAAATCTGGAAAAAGAAAAAAAGAAAGTTAAGATACAAACGCAGAGATAAGTTTAAGAATAGAAGCAGATTATAATAGGCCCGTTAATGGGCAAATTCAGGTTCATCCGATTAAGGAGGTTATAGTGAAAGTCGAATGGAGCAAACCAAAGGAAGGGTGGCACAAGGTAAACTTTGACAGTGCTTCCAAAGGTAATCCAGGCCCGTCCAGAGCAGGTTTTGTTGCGCGAGATTGGCATGGTAACATCATCACAATAGGGGCAAAAAAATTACCTGATGAAACAAACAATGAAGCAGAGGCCCAACCGGTCAAAATGGGCAAATGGCTAGGCCTCACAAAGATTCACCTTGAGGGGGATTCCATGATAATTGTGAATGCTATAAAAAATGGGGAAGCCCAAGCATGGCATTTAAATAAATTTATTCAATCTCTTAAACATTTACTCCACACCTTTGAGGCGTTTGAGGTGTCGCACGTCCCACGTGTAGGAAATGATGTGGCAGATACTCTTTCAAAATGGGCAACAAAACAATTCCGACGATACAGAGGGGGTTTTGGAGGATTATTGAAATCTTACGGGTTTTTCCCAATTGGATTGGGAGAGTGGTCATTCACTGCCATGAGTAGATGGCAATCATTTAATGGCGTGTTGGTGAATGTGACTTCACCCGTGTGAGGTGTTTTTAAGGGTGGCAAAGATGGCAAAAGCGGTGTGGAGAACATTTATGTTGGCAGGTGTCATATTTCTACATTGACATGGAGGCCAACTTTTCGCTTATCACTCCTCGACAGTAGCTGACCTTTTTGGGGACGATTTCTACAAAACGACTCAAAGCCCTCTTCAAATTTTAGGACAATGCCTTTGTGGAGATCATGGTGACCTTGCTGGGTGATATTTTCCAGCATTCGAAACACAAGTACAGGACGAATGTTGACATTGTATCAATGGTGGTTGCCTAGGGTCTAGAATTGGGTCGTAGTGAGGAGGAGATTAAATGGGTCATGAACGCATGCATTCATGAGGACTGAATTCATAAGCTGGGTTCAATCTTGGAATGGGCAATTTCGGGTGCAGGCTTTGATATCTGTGAAGGACTTGATGGAGATGATGAGGAAGTGCGTGAATTGGTTCATTTCATGCATTTGGGCGATTGGAGAAAATCAAGATGAACAACGTGCGCAGGTGACTATCGGGTGGGACGCATTAAGGTTTTTTCTACAGAAAAAGGAGATGGCACTACGGAATAATTCGCCAACGGTGGAGAAAAGTACGAGCAGAACAAGGAAGTAGAAGATGGCAGTGAAGGTGGCAACAAGGATTGGAAGATAGTCCAAGTGGTGCTCTAGTGTTGGCTCCACTAGTGTGTCGGTTGGGTTTTCATTTGTTTTTTATTGTAGTTTTGAAAACTCATACTACATAACGAAGTTTATAGACTTTAACTATTACCAGCCATTTTTGTGTTTAGGGTTGGTCTTTTGAGTAGGGTTCCCCCTATTTGTTTGTGGGATGCTGGGGGTATGTAAATCCTATAATCTTTAGGGGCTTCAGAATGTATGAAGGATGTATCATGGGGTGATTTGGAGTAGGGGTGTGCCAGTTAGGTTTTCATTTGTTTTTTACTGTAGTTTTGAAAACTCATACTACATAACGAAGTTTATAGACTGTAACTATTACCAGCCATTTTTGTGATTAGGGTTGGTCTTTTGAGTAGGGTTCCCCTTGTTTGTTTTGTGGGATGTTGGGGGTATGTAAATCCGATAATCTTTAGGGGCTTCAGAATGTATGAAGGATGTATCATGGGGTGGTTTGGAGTAGGGGTAAATTGTAGTTATTGCAAGCCTATTTCTTCTTGCAGGAATTTTTGATATGATATATGAACTATCTTTTATATTATCAATAAAATCAAATATATAGATGCATAGATATATTTTGTAGAAATTAAGTAGTTGCTTAGAGTAAGTAACTTATTTGCATTTCCTTTTAAGAATAATTACTAGAAAATTCATATAGATAATCGGGTTTGAATTTATTAGAAATGACTTTCAAATAGGAAGGATAACCGGCCTTTCGAGTTCACGAGAGGTGAAGAACTGACCATTCCTTCATCAAGTATGCCACCCCAAGACGCAACGCTAATGGGTCAAGAGGCATATGAGTGCTCCCGAGCTTGGTGAGAAAGCAATCTTCATGCTTCTTATCAAGCGCACCACCTCGAGATGGATGGATTGAAGATCATGCCATGCTTGTGAGTTGGGAGGCAAATGAATGCTCCCAGGTTGGATCGAAGAGGATGGTGCACCTCCAAGGCGGATTGAGAGATGGAGTGGACCAAGATCCTGCTATAATCATGGGTCAGAAGGTGAATGAGTGTTCCTAGGCTTGAGGGACTTTAAAGTACGCCACACCGAGATGAAGCGTTTGTGGGCCGGGAGGTGTATTGGTGCTCTGGGCTTGAGGGTCTTCACAAGTATGCCACCCCGAGATGGACAGAATTTAGATGTTATCATGGACTATTAATACTTAATGATTTTAATGTCACTTTCTAGTGATTAGTATTGTTTTAAGGACCTAGACCAAGATTATCTTATAAAGGACATTTCAAATAGGCAATTTCATATTCATAAATGTATTGTAATTCTTATCTGAATTTGAAATTGTTGTTTTAGGGTAAAAATTACTAATATCCCTAAGGGTACATCACAGACTCTATCATAAATCTCATCCATCTAGTCTAACATTATGATTTGTTTTAAAAGTTGTTATAGTTTCCTATATAACAAATTTTATCATTTCCTATTTATATTTTGAATGCTCACAATTGCATAGAGTCATCACAAAGCTTTATCTAGAATCCTATATTAATCCTATTTGTATGGACCCAACCATAGGACCACCATGGTTCAGCACACATTTGCAACAAGATACTCATGATCACAAAATCCCACACACACACACACATACATATGTATATATACATACATATATATGTGTATATATACATAGATGTGTGTGTGTGTACATATACATAGATATGTATATAGATATATATATATATAGCCGTATCCAATAGAGAAAAAAAATTCTGCACTGACATACAAAAACCCCATTCCCATACGCTACCCTCTACCAGAACCAGCAACTTAGCTACAAATCTATGTTTCAAAAAAGAGAAATTGTTTTCCATTGTAGAAGAACTTTATAAAGCTCATTCTTGTCCTAATTTTTTGACAAGTTTTTGAATTGCATTATTTAAAGCAAGGGCACCAAGTAGTACCACCTCCCCTACCCATCCCCATTGCCCTCTACATCTTCCCCAACCAAGTTTATCTGCTTGGAAATAGTTAACTGTGTTTCTTTAGTAGCAATAAATTCTGACAAGTTGATAACACACTTTAACCTTTGCCTGATCTCTCTTTATTCTGCAAGTTTATTGGGTTTTGGCCAAGCACGTGGCCTTAAAAAGTGGACTTTTTATTCCTAGATTCATTTTAGCAGCTACTCTTCTTAGAACACTCATTTTGTTATGCTTTCACTTTTTTTCTTATAGCCCCATTGTGCATGATTGATAGAGTTTTGAACTGATTTCGGTCACAATGGTGATAGAGAGGCTTATGTTAATGTGAAGTGCCTCTCACATGTTGACTTGTTTTCATGGGTTGCTAATAAGAAATCCTGTCGTGTATTCATTGTATAAATCATCTGAAGATGAGCTCCACTATTGTTCTTTAGATTGATTACTCATCGCTGCTGATTTGAGATTGTCCCTCCCCATTCTTACCCCTTGTAGGTGACACCATCCTTGTTCTTTGAGATGGTATGCCATAGGAACATTGATTTACCAATCATTTCCTCTTATGTGGAAAGATTTGCTGATTTGATTTGATATCCTTGGCCCTTCCTTGCAACATCTGGATGAATTATATGATGATGAGATGCTAATAGGATCAGAGATGGTAACTGTAAACTGATTGTTCTTGCTTATGCAGCTATAGTCACCTCTCATGATATGACTCTATGGTATTATCAAGTAAGGTTTATTTTGTTTCTTTTTCTTTTTTCCTCAACCAAGTAGTGTGGCTTGACGGGAATTGTTGTGTGGTCAATCCACACTCAACGCTTGCAAATGGATGCAATATTAATCCTAGTGTAGCATCGTAAATTGTATCCCTATACGTTTTCATACTCACTTACGCCTCACTTTAGCATTTTGGCCTTCTATGCTCTGATTGTGCCTGATTTTGCTCACACAAACTTGCAATCTTCATTTTCTGCCTTGCTCTCTAGTCCTTTGTTTAGCCATGATGAACTGGACAAGGGCACCCAAATGCCCTTGTCCTCTAGGCAGAGGCACCCAAACACCCTTGTCCAAACCAAATAGACCCAATTTTGGACCCTTCAATGGTCGGAAAATGTGGGCATGAATTCCTTTTCCGTGTCCTCCTGCATCATAATTTCAAACACGTTTCATGAGGTGAGGTATAAAAGCAAACCTCACCCCCTCATTTGAGACATCTTTCAATTTTGAATTCAATTCCGATCAAGCAAACTCAAGTGAGCAAGCAATCAAGAATTATCAAGGTAGTGAATGAGAGGTCAAGTATTCAGATTTCAAGCATTCAAGATGGCATCCATGATCAAGTTCTTATGAAGACATCTATGCATTTCTACATAACAACATCAACCTTTCCATGAAGACTTCAACACAAAGAAGATTCATAAAAGTATAACATTCCAATTCAGTATTTCAATTTCAGATCTAGCCTTTGCCCTTTCAAGGTGCACTTTCCATTTCAATTTCAGTTCAATTATAGAGTTGATTCTAAACCCAAGGTTTGACCTAGGCAAACCCCTATCGACCCAACAATAATTTTCCCTCTAACCATGTGTAGGTGACGGATTCAAGAGACAGCAAATACAAATTCAGAAAGAACATACAAAGACGCACAGAACCAGCTTTTGCAAAGGCGAAAAAGTGAGGACAAGGTCGCTTGCGCACCATTGTTTGACACTTTTCCAACAGAATTTCGAGGAAACACTCAAAACAGCATCCTGATCTTGAAAATATATCTATTGCCCACATTTGACACTCCTTGACGATGGCACCCAAGCACCATTGTCCCACATTTCCGAGTCTAGATTTCGGACACAAGTTCCTCTCTGCTTCCTATTTCCAAATTTGTACTTTATGACTGCATATCTGATTTGAAACTGTCTGTGCATGCCGATTATTGTCAATTTCACATCGTTAACCCTAGATCTTGCATTCGATTCACAACATTTCCATAGCTCATTTTCACCTCAATCAAGGAGAATTGAATTCACCTTACCCTTTTCCGTTCAAAATTGGAGGTCAATCCAATCGAGTTCATTCTCGTTCCAAATGTAATTCTTGGAGATAGGATCAATTCCTAGTTTGCATGCATAAACTTATGAAGCCTATTTCCAACCATTACACCTAGTATGTTGTTGGCTCCTGGTAAAGAAAGCTTTCCGATGTTTATATCACCAGTTGTACATTTACTTGCATCTCTTGGTAAAAGCAAACTTGCTGGTGTGTATGTCACCAGTTGTACATTTACTCATCTGTTGCTAAAGGCAACCTTGCAGTGATTTATGCCTGGTACTAACTTCTGTCTCTTGGTGAAAGCAGACTAGCTGATCCGCATCTCTCTTGGCCAACCAGAATAGCTTTAAATTTGGTGTTGCCAGAATATTCCAAGGTTGTGGAGGTTCTTAATTCAGGCCAAATTTTAGTCAGTTTTCCAAGCTGGACAATTATAATTTGTGGATAAAGTCCAAGGCTTTCAATTGTGGACATAATTTGTGAGCGTTGTTTCTGAATGATCCTTGGAATGTAGAGGATCCTTGTTTGCTAGATGCTTCAAGTTTTGACTCTCAGGGAGATGTCCACAGCAATGGCCATCTTCTTTCTCCACTTGAAGATGAGATTAAAAAGAAGTTCTCAGATCATAATTTGCATCTTCCCACATTCCCTCCCTATTAAGTTCCCAGATCACCAGTTGTGGCTAACTCCCAGGAGATATTGCATTATTGAGGCCACTTTAGGTATACAATTCATTCAGCCTGATTCCTTAACTTACGGGGCCCACCTTATGGCACTTACATTAAGCCTGGTCCACCTTGTATAAATAAGGGGATCAACATAGGCTAAAAGTCAATTTAAGGTCAGCACTCATAGTGTGTGTGCTTGCAATTTTACTATCAATGCTTCAGACCACACTCCATGATCCATCATTTTGCCTGGATCATGGAGTGTGATCTAAAACATTGATGGCAGAATTGGAAACACAGTTTTTTCCAGAAGCTTTGCATATTTATCTAATGGACTGTGAAAACTCGTTTTAATTATAAGGGATTTGCATGTCGGTCTATTTATTCAAGATCAATGTGTCAAAATAATAAAGTGATAGTTGTTACACTCCTTGTACAATCCATATTGTCTCCTATATTTGTATTATCATTGCATATTATTATGGATGTTTATATGACAATTGCTCTCGTTTGCCAAAAGATTAAGGTAGTTGTGAATCTTGTCTTAATAATCTTGGCAAGGGGTGAGTAGATAATCTGCAGAGTATTATTTGCTAAAACCTAAAGGAGGGAGAAAAAAAAAGATTATAAGATAAAGAAGGCAAAGAAATGATGTGTTCAAAATAGTGAGGAACTTAGAAGTAGTTTTACTAACCTTATAGTTTTGCCTGAACAAAGGTCAAGACATAATCTCAACAAGCAACACTGCCATTTGATTCATACTAGCAGCTAAAACATTTTAAACGAAGTATTTAATAAAGGAATTATAAATAAAAAAGTAAAGAAAATTAATGACTTCAATCTTAACTAGAACAAAGCATTTTTTAAGGAACTTGTGATTATAGTTGAAAGTTTGAAACTGTGTCGATGCAAAAAGACTTTATTGTGATATATTACCAACCATACAGCATGCATATTACGTAATAAAATTCCTTTCACAAAATAGTTGGAAATAATTGCAATAGATGTAATGAAAAATGCAAATAATTGCAAAGTGGTTGTTATTCTGGTTGAGCGTGATTCTTGCATATATTTTGGATACCTTGTGCACTTGCTCAATCTTAGCTACAAAAGTTGGATAAGAAAACAATTTAAATCAAACAAGTCTATGGTGAGGCCATTTGGATCAAAGTTGGGTAAGAAAATAATTTAAATCATAGATCCAAATGTTCATCACAAATCACCACATGTCACAAGCCACATTTAGATCATTCTTGTGACTAGAGCTACTAAAGGTAATTCAAACAATGAAATTTTTTATTTTATATTTAACTTTAATAATTTATTTTAAAAATTTAACTATGCATTCTTCTTTTTTATTATTTATAAAAAAATTCAAATAAGTCAATGAGACCGAATTTGCATCCAACACAATTGTCTTGAGACAACTTATGAACATGTTCTAGCATGGTCATCAACCAATCATGGTCTACATGGAGGCAACCCAACTCTAAAGGGCAACAAATGTCAAGCAAATCATTCTAGATGGCACTTGGTGGTATCAAGTGGAATATCTTCTTAGTTTCATCGAACATCATAAGTATGATCCACTTTACTGAATTGGATAAGCTATGTTTGAGAGTGGTTTACAATGGCATTGAGTCAATAATTAAGAAAATGATATCCATCTAAAGTGCAAAAGAGTGAGATCTTGAAGAAACTTTCCACAAAGAGGTTAACTCAATTTGTGTTGTGCAATGGAACAAGATGACCACCCCACTCCATCTTCGTGCCTTCACATTGACTCCCAAAGATTACAACAAAGAGATCTTTGCTATGCCGACAAGGATACCACCATACCATGATGTAGAAATCAACAAGGGGTTTAGGTAAGCACCTACTAAAGTCTTCCATGATCCTAATATGGAGGATGTAATTACAAGTGAGTTTATTAATTTTGCAACCTCCACTAGTCAATGTGTTTTTGCTTTTCGTGACAAGTTTAGGAAGGATGCTCACTCTTGGTGGTACCTCAATGGCCATAAATTGCCACACCTCCAAGCCGCTTGCAATCAAAATTTCATCACAAGCTTATTAATTTTTACCCACTCCCTAAAGTTGATTTTTTTTCATTTTAAATTATTATTTTCAAATGTGAAGTTTGATTTATAATTTATTAATTTAACAACTCTAATGAGAACCACCTTTGCTTCAATAGGTTGATAATTCTTCTTCGTCTAAACAGAATTAATGTACATACTCTTTCATCCACTTAGGGAAGCACAACCGATCGGCATTAAGCAAAGCAGAGAAGCTACTAACATGTATTACAACTTGCACCTTCTTACTCACAAAGATGATGAGCACAAGGAAAGGGCAACAAAGTTGTGGAATGTAGACCCAAAGTAAACCCACTTGGATCTTTCTTTTGTTGCACAATATTCAACATTTAAGGAGTCAAGTAGCCAACATATTTTTAGTCCGAGGGATAATGGGGTTCCATGTGGTTCTCCTAATCTACTTGCATCATCTAATATTAATAATGATGATGATTTTGGTCTTAATGATGAACCATTTGATGCTGATTACTAATTGTATAATTTTAATCTCGAATAATGATTATATTTCATGACATTTTAGTTTGATCCTTTTGATATCAAATTGCTAAATTAATATATTATATTTCAAATTTGTAATGGTTTTGTTTCATATGCAAGATATATGGTATTCTTGACTTGATTTAGTTTTCAAGCATATATATGCATACAATACATGTATTAAATAAATATATGCCTTTTATATGGTCATACTAGCCCCCTAAAAAATATGTCGTACCGATGTGTGTGTATTGTGTGTTTTTTGGATGGACATACCTACCCCCCCCCCCAACCAAAAAAAAAATGTCGTACTAACACACCATATCCCCATATCCATAGCCGAATCTAATTCGACAATTCAGCTTTACACTAAAGCTTA
Source organism: Cryptomeria japonica (assembly GCF_030272615.1). NCBI lineage: Eukaryota > Viridiplantae > Streptophyta > Pinopsida > Cupressales > Cupressaceae > Cryptomeria > Cryptomeria japonica. Next base: position 523,887,738 of record NC_081411.1, read on the forward strand.
CACAATATTTTATCATACCAATTATCTTATGCAACCTTCCAAGCCAAGAGACATAACCTTATAATAAATTTCTTCCTAGCAAATATAGTGCATCCTAAACCCTAAGCATCCATAATCACTCTCCAATTTACCTAATAAAAGGGACTACCTCAATCTATATTAAATAACAATACATAGGTTGAAAACAACTATTTTTTGTACAAAAACATAATAAAAATCATAGTTTGAGAACTAAGACTCAAACTCGACTTGGCAACCCAAAATTTTGACTCAAACTTAGGACTCGGCATGAACTCAATGAAAAGATCAACACACTTGAAAAAAGAAACCATAATTACACAAAAAAAAAAAGATATTAATGCATTTAGAGAACAATAAAAATCTAATTTGACTATTAATTTGTCATAATTCAAACATTAATGTCATATGATCCAACTCTCAAAATTTAAATTTCATAGTTTCAAAGTCAAACAATACACTGTAATACAACAAAATTATAAATAACTAATGTACAACAGCATTATAATTGTTTACATATGATAGTATGTCAAATGAAAAAAACAACCAAATACAATCTACATCTTTGTCTTTCCCCTCCTAGAGTAGCTTAATTTTTCAAGCCTTGAACTAGAAGGTAAGTTAATATCAAAATGATGATTGATTGTTTTTTCAAAAGTGTCTTCATTTTCTCCATTGCATCCAAGTTTGCTGCTTTTGTTTGATGATTTGATCAACTTTGAATCCTTAAAAAATTCTCTCCTCAAATTGTCTTCTTTCTATGTTGATGCTTAAATGAGTGAAATGGGTGAATAACAGCAAAAAAAAATGACCAAAAAAAGGTTGAAATTTCACTTAAAAAAGCGTGGCTATTATGTCCAATCATCAAATAGAAGAGTTTGAGCTCAAGACTCGGAGAATCTTGGAGCAGTACTCAGCCAAGTACTCTCCAAGACTTGGCTACACTCAGCACGGGAGTCTAGTTGAATCGGCTCGGCCTACCCAGGGACTCAAAAGTTTGCAAAGTTTTGCAAAGTACACGAAGAGTCTTCAAACTATGATAAAATTGATGATATTGACTATGTTTTGCATTTCCAAAGATCTCTCTCGCATATCATGAAGCTGACAAAGATTAGCAGATTTCTCTACACTTCTTCAAGAAATATGATTCGTATAGTTATTCATTTCTATCCTTATTGGCTAGTGGCTCAATGTAATATGCAAACATAAAAACAAAAAAATTTAAATTGTACTAATTCTTTCATTTTTAACATTTATATTGTATCGTCTCCCATCAATTGCGGTAATATGTACTCCCTTGACTACTGTTTGGAGACATTGTTAGTCACTTTTTTGCCTTGTGCTCTTTCCAGTCATTTGTATTACCAAGCACCTAGCAGATTATTGCTATGTTACTATTGTTTTAGGTGGATGGTGAAATCTTAGATTGTGTCTCACTGCTACCCATGTTTTCAAGTCTCCTTATAATAAATATTTTACATCCTCGGAGTCCTTTTCAAGCTATACTAATTCATCTTTGATTCAAACAAAGCCTCTATAGGGCTTAAGAATTTGAATTGACATGGTAAAGGGGCTCCGGGCTTCCGCTGCTTAAGAAAGTAGTGGCTTTAACCGACCCAGTTCTCCTGCCACTGCCAAAAAGACTCTGCACCAAAATCAATAGGCACGGGAGCTTTAATTGAAAAGACATGATTGCGTACCTTGCCTAATGGCCATGATATGGATTTGTATTCCACAGACCTCTATCACACTCAATAAACTATTTTCAGATACTTTTCAATGGTTAAATTACATTAACTAGACAAAATGACTGGAACTTATACTGTCGTTTTGAGCACACAAAGTAAATCAGGGCCATTTTGCAGTGCCCATTCAAGTAAAGAAGGACTTCTCACAGAAAAAAGTTGTTTTCAGTTTACCAGCTAAAGCAGGTCCGTTAAGATAGATGAAGCTAACTTTGACAAACGTGTATATTTGTGTCTCTTCTAAAAATCTAAATTACGGACCTCATAGACAGCTAGTGTTAGTTTAGTTGAATCCAGTTAACCCACTGTATCTGGACATGGTAAGAAACTAAAAGCTTGCTAAGTTCGATTTTATTGAGAAACGTGCTGAGAATACCATCAAATAAGATTAAGCTGTAATTGCAATGCTTGAGTTTGGACGAAAGTAACTGCTAATGTACTTTATGTAAACTTTCAAGCTAATATTATCGTACTGTTATTTGACTACGAGAAAATATCTATGTCCAAAAAGGCATTGCACTGAGTATTTAACAAAAAAACTTTAGTGGAACAGAAAATGCAGGCTTGAGAATATTTTCAAAAGCATCAAGCCCACCCTCAGCCATCAATTATTGGTCAACCACAAATTCTTTTACATCTAGAGAGCTGCACATCTGCTTGTGAATTGTTCGTCAAATCACGTAATTCAGAAACAGGATTTCCATTATAAGCTAAATTCTGCCTAACACATCCCCAACTCCGTGTTCAAATTCCTTGTCCATATCCCCATATAATTTTCCTATTCAAATATCATTTTTAGGATTAAGGAGTTACTTATAGCATCTACTCGTCCCTTTTTGCGATGACCCCACATAAACTGGCCTCAAAATGTCCTACACATACTTTCGAAATTCTCAAAGCTACAGGTTCAAGTCACCACGAGAACTTCTACTGCTTTTGGGCTGGAAAGCATGTAAATGTAATGCTCAGTGCGCCACAGATTATTTTTCTGATACTCTACAGATATAGTTTAAAAGAGCATCTAAGCTAGTTGATACGAATATTCAATTTATTATAGACAATTAAGAATAACAAATTGGAAATTAGTCGTAGAAGCGAAATAATAGAAGACTAAGAAACACCAGTTAAAATTCCATCTTAAATGTTACTTTGGGAATTCGAATATGGGTCTGTATTTCCACCTCAAATGTTACTTTGGGAATTCGAATGGAATCTGTATAGTGAGAACCCAATACTTTAACCACTTGACCTCCCCCCACCTTGAACAATGGATCACAGGTTCAAAAATTATGAAATCCGTTATTAGAATAAAATCATTAACTTTCCTGCTTTTCGAATAAAAAGCCTGTGATTCCTATATTCGATGAAGCCCAAATTAAAAAACCATGAAATCTCAAATTAGGATAAAATCATGGAATTCAAATTCTAGGATAGTTTCCTTGTAAGATTTTTCCTCCTGTGTTTCTCAAAACACAATCACAGACTCAAACCCACATGGAGCAATCTAAACCTCCACCTCCGCTGCCAATATATGGATTTACCGGATCCTTCACCCTAATCCCAAGCTATGTGCAGAAAGTATAAATGAACAAATACTTCACTTTGAGAGCAAAAAGTGATGGAAAATGGAAGTAGAAAGTGAAAAGTGCATACCAGTGATGAAAAGTTGCAGGACTCCAGGATTTGGCTCCCCCTGTAAATGTATGGTGGTGACCTCTTAAAGGTGAATAGCTCGAAGCCGGTCGCATCGAGGGCAGCTTCCCAGAGTTTTCGGGTACGGTATGACTTGACTGCCTGAGGTGTTTGCACAATAGCAGTCAAAGCTGGTGATTGGTGTCATGGACCCCATTAATATTCCACACCGTGTATATGGGGACTGCTTACTTCTGCAAATCCTGACGTTAAACCGGTTTGTCCTATACATTAATACATTGACGAAAAGACACTGCATATTCTTTTTATTCTTATTTTTTTGCGTTTTTCTTCAATTAAAATGAAAAACACTTATTTTTTTGCGTTTTTCTTCAATTAAAATGAAAAACACTTATTTTTTTATGTTTTTCTTCAATCAAAAAAGAAAAAAAACAGCCTTTGACGTCTTTGAAACGGTCTGAGTCACGCTCGTTCAAATGTTGAGGATGTGATGATATGACGAGGAAAGTAAGGGCTCCCTTTATTTTTCTAATTTATACAGGTTTTGTGGAAATGTCAAGAGGAAAAGATATTCGTTATATTTTACTTTTTGAGGTTTTTAAGAATGTCAAAAATAAAATAATCATAAAAACTGAACTTTTTTAATTTAATTATGTTTTGTGAAAATGTTAATAGAATGGGTGTGGACAATATTGTATACAGATTTATAGATTTTAAATGTGTAATTTTTTATCATCAATATTTTCTATTATATTCTATGATTCATCATTATATTTAAATAGAGCTAGAGCACATCTATTAATTTCTTTCAGAGATAGCTCAATTATTATCTTCTCTAGCTTCTTGGATTTGAAGTAAAGTTATTTTATTCTTCTATGAAGGTTATCAATTAACAACATGAAATTTTTACAGTTCATGATAATAATAGACATAGATTAATAGATTTTCACGGTGTAACTTTTTTACCATCAATATTTAGATCATATCCTATGAACTATTATCAAAATCAAACATAGTCAAAATCTACAACTTAATGTTTATTGATATCATGAATTGTGAAAATTCTATGTCGTTAATTGATACCCTTCATGGCAGGGGTGGGGGGGGTGGGGGAGCGGACATTACTACAAAACCAAGTAGCTAGAGAAGCTCGAAATTAAGCTCTCAAAGAAGTTAGCAAACCCACTCTAGCTCTAACTAATTTCAGTGATAGATCATGGAGTGTGATCCAAAATGTTGATGGTAAAAGGGTTACACAATCAAAATCCAAAAACTATGTACATGAATATCATGAATTTCATGTTGTTAATTAATAACCTTCACAAGCTCAAAATTGAGTTCTCAAAGAAGTTAGTAGACCTCTTCTAGCTCTAACTAAAAACCATGATAGATCATGCAGTACGCTATCAAATCCTAAAATCTATTTGCAATAATACCACGTATTGTGGAAATTTCATAGTTTTAATTGATACCCTTCACGGGAGGGAACTTTATTGTAATTCCAAGTAGCTATAGAAGCCTAAAATTAAGCTCTCAAAAAAGTTAGTAGACTTGATATAGCTCTAACTAATATTGATGATGTATCATGAACTATGATCCGAAAAGTTGATGTAAAAAAGATAAATAGTCAAAATCTATAAATCTATGTGCATTGAGATCATGTATTGTGAAATTACATGTTAGAGACATCAAATTTTCATGGTCCATAGTAATTGCACATATGATTTATGGATTCAGCTTTGCTTTTACATCAATGTTTCAAATCACATTTTATGATCCATCATTAGGATGAAGAGTTGGAGAAGAACACAATTCAAAGCATGAAACAACAATTGAAAAATCAAAAACTCAAAAAATAAGAACCATCATCAGGATGAAGAGTTGGAGGAGAAAAAATGGTTGATTGAAACATTGATGTAAAAGCAAAGCTAAATCCATAAATCATATGTGCAATTACTATGGACCATGAAAATTTGATGTCTCTAACATGTAATTTCACAATACATGATCTCAATGCACATAGATTTATAGATTTTGACTATTTATCTTTTTTACATCAACGTTTCAGATCATAGTTCATGATACATCATCAATATTAGTTAGAGCTATATCAAGTCTACTAACTTTTTTGAGAGCTTAAGATAAAAAGTGAGGGAGAGGGGGGAAGGCTACACAGTTCAAAGCATGAGACTATTGGCAAGAGACATTGTTATGGTGATGTTATGGATATTACTTAGGGGTTGTCATTGATGGCAACTCAGCCTAGTAATTCTATCTGGTACCTATAGATTTGATCTACCAAAAGTCATATTGACTTTAGGCATAAGTTCGACAAAATGTGAGCACAGTATTGCAGATTCATTGAGCACAATTCATTCCAGGTTGTATAGTTTTGGTCGTTGTGATTGGATGTTTGAGGCAGCTTACTTCGCATTTTTAGCCTCCGGTGTTGATTCTAGTGCATGATTCTTAATCCAGTATCTGGTGATTCTGGAAGAGCAGAGCTATTGTGTGGACAAGTTGGGCAATGTGTGTTACGGAATTGTAAGGATGATTTTGGTGATTGGTGTTGTGTTCGAGGAGTTTGTGTCATTGTGTGTGAAGCTTGTGATCACATGTTTTAGGTCCAGTATATGGATCTATGATGGATTGAGCCAACATGAGACTACACGTTTCATATTTTGCGGTTTTGTGAAGCCAACTTGATGGAGATCTATTTTGGCAGTGTGGATATATTAGATCGACTTGGATGATCATTTTATGCGAAGTTGTTTTGGGAGCGATTAAGAGCAGTTTCACATGTGCATCTTGGGTTTTGGTGATCCGGTATTTGGCCGCAGAACAGAACATAGCAGTTTTTCAGATTAGTGGAAGTGGATCACTTTGAGCTTAACCGGAACTGATTCCTGGCATTTGTAGATGCTCTATTCAAGTTCACAAATTGTATTTTTCTGTATATCTCATTTGTAGGACAGTGAGTCCTTCAGGGTTGCAGCCCTGTTTTGTATTTGAGGAGTGAGCTCCAGGCAGTGTGCCCAAATGTAAGTGCATTCCCCTTTTGTAATATTGTTTTACTATTGGCCATAGTATAATAATATTGTGGGTACTCAATTGTTGGCATTGTATTGTCATTGATGTCAACAGGTATGTACTTTACCAGTATGGATAGCTACCGGTATGCAAGGTGTATGCAAGATGCAAGCAAAAGATGTTACCAGTATGGATGTTCACCGGTGAGTAAGCATAGAGACAACTAAAGGTAAGACTGGTTATGTACACCGATATAGCATGATCAACATGTATGTATTGTCAACCGGTATGCAGGAAGGTGTAGTATCAACCGGTAAACAGGGTCACCGGTGAACATGTATCAACAAGCAAAAGACAAACTAACAGAGTGAATGATTGTCAGATCACATAGAGTGTGAACACAAAATCAGGAGCAATCCAAGTTAGCTTGATGTAATCGACAGAACAATGAAGAGATGATACAAGGGTTGACCGGTCATTGCATGACTAGTAGGAAAAGAAGACCGGTAGCATAAGGCAAAAACCGGTAGTGTGTTTTTTGGTTGGTGCATGAGACTGAACTGACATAGTGAACTAAGGTGGATGCCGAAAAAAATGACACGTTGGATCCAGGTGGCTAACGTGCAGTGGTGAAGATTACATCGGTGAGGTGATTGCCGACTAAGTCTGTATTAAATGAAGATTGCAAAAATCACAGAGTTGTAGTGGATTGCAGCTCAAAGCAATTTAGAGGATAGAGAATTGATTCTTTGACATCTTGATCGAAGCAGGACATCTGATCATCTCGTCGACCTGGAGAAGGAAACTGCTAGACCATTTAATGTGATTGATAAAAGCAGGGTTGGTGTTTGCTAAATATAGTAAACGTGTATTGGAAGAAACAAATATGGCAATGCAATATGGTTTTGTTGCATGTTATCATCTCGGAGAAGAAATCGAATCAGATTTGATACGGTTCATGGTAGGTAGAAGAAACCCTAACCGCAGATAGTTTGAACCTCATTCTAGCAGGAAAGCTTATGTATAAATATGCAGATTGAAGAGATGATGTGTGATGTCAGTTGCAAGAAGAGAGTGTGCTTGAGCAAGTAGAGAGATAGTCAGTATGAGATTTCATCGCAGAAGATTGAAGTGATTGAGTATTTGAAGGTAGAACCAGTAAGAGGCCTTAATCGATAGAGACAGGGAAACCGGTGAATTGTTACATTGTATCACAGTCAAATAAACCAACAGTGATTGAACTGGTAGGAAGGCATTAGAGAGTGATAGAGTGCAGGGTGATTATCAGAGGAAGTCAAGAGAGGCAAAGGCTGACTGGTAAGGGGTCAGAGTGTGGTGGAGTGTATTAATTGGAGGTGTTAGAAAATCCATATTTAACAAGGTTCTTTGTAATAAATTTTATATCATTGTATATCACTAAATTGGTGCTCGGTGTAGGGGTTGATGCTCCTTTGGGTTGGTGCCCATAAAATCAGGGGTTAGTGCTCCTTGGGTTAGTGCCCTAAAATCAGGGGTTAGTGCCCTAAACTTTGTATTCAATGTTTATTGTGAGGCTGCATTGGAGCAGTAGACTCCAGCAATATTTCTCACCGAGGTTTTTCCCACATTGGGTTTTCTTCATACATCTGGTGTTGTGAGATGCATTCCTTGTGTGTTTGATTACTAGTATTTTCATTACTTTACTGATTACACACACATAGTTGGAAATTGTTTGAAATCATTGATTCATCCCCCCTCTCAATGACATATTGTGTTCTACATCAATCCCACTGTGGTTTTTCCCTTTCTGGGTTTCCACGTAAAAATCTTGGTGTTATGGTTGTGTGGTTAATTGTTTTATGTTTCTGCTCTTTGATTACTTTCTCATGCATCTGGTGGTTTAAGAATCAGATTAATGAGTTTGCAAATTATAAAACATTGATTCCCCCCCCTCTTTGTTAGGTCCCGGAGACAACTGAGAGGGGGGGGGCGGTGAATCAGTTGTCCAATAAATTCAACCAAAATTAACTTAACCAAAACTTAATGCTTAATGTCGGTAAATGAAACTTTATGTCAGTAGACAATTTTATCAGTTAATTGCAGTATCGGTAAAGATTAATGCATGAAATAGAAAGACAATAACATACACAACACATAATACAAATATTTGTACGTGGAAACCATGTAAGGGGAAAAGCCAAGGTGGGAAGCCTTACCCACAATCAAATGATACTACTGCAGATAGTATGTGTATACAATATGGATTCTGCACATGTAGAAAGGTCAGCTGCCTAGAGCTCACTGCTCAATCACAAAATGGGAGTCACATTGACTACAGTTGGATGGTTAAATCCAATGATAACGTACTGCTTAAAATAGCATCTTCATATGCTAGATTCAGTACTAGTTAAGTTCTGATTGCCTTCTTAAAAACCTTCCTTCAACCTTCAAATGATGTCTATGTGTATAGCTCTACTTATTTTTGCATATTCCTTATTATAGTGCTTTTTCCAATCCCATATCGATCTCACAAATGAGATCTTACATTTATATCATAACCTAAGACCAATTGAATAGGTCGGCTCACTAAAAGATATTACAATAAAATCAATTACAAATAAATCAATAAGTGATGCATCATGTCTGCTCAATGCATTTACAATAATAATAAATCATCTCCATAACATGTTGTGTTGATTTGGAATAGATATGCTTGTTGGTGCATAACCTGGACCTATTTTCCGGTAATAGCAAATATGCAAACCCGAATAGACCAATAATCAAATCACCAAAACCAAGTGATCAAATAATGTCTTTGACATAACTAGGTAGTCTCCAAGTCATTCCAAGTGCCGGTGAACAATATAACCTGTCGGTGAACCAAATACTAGTGACTATGCATAAGTCACTTGACTTGCTGGTGAACATAACCAAAGATCTCCAAGTGTTGACAAGTGTTGACAAGTGTTGACATCAATGATAAAACCATATCAACATATCCAAAATACCAACAATCTCCCCCTTTGGCATTGATGGCAACACAAGATGGAAAACCATCAAAGTGCTAAAACAAAAATGCCAAAAACCAAAAACCAACAATCTCCCAAAGAGATCATTAACCAGAAATCAAAATACATAATGTCTCTCCCCTAGGAATAATCTCTCCCAAAAGATATCTCTCCCCAAATTTTTTTTCCATAATATCTCTCCCCCTTTGACATCAAATGCCAAAGCAATACAAAAACCAGATTCAAGTATAAAATACCAACTCATTACAACATACCAACTACTCCCCCTGAGAAGTAGCTCTCCTCATCAAAGCCGGAATAAAAGGATTTTTTGTTAATTCTGTCGGTTGATGACAAACATCAACTGTCTAAGTCTCTACTGGTGGGGGTAGGACTCCAAGCTGCTCTCTAAGATATTCAAAAGTCTCCTTAGGCAAAGGCTTAGTAAAAATATCTACAATCTGCTCTTTAGTATTCACATAAACCAATTTCACTTCTTTTGCTTCAACATTCTCTTTCAGAAAATTGAATTTGATAGAAACATGTTTAGTCTTTGAGTGAAATACCGGGATCTTTGATATATCAATTGTTGTCATATTATCACAGTAAGTAGTTATAGGTTCCTTACATTTTACCTTTATGTCCTTCAACATTTGTTTGATCCATAATACCTATGTACAATTAGTTGTTGTTGTAACATATTCTAATTCTACTGTTGATAATGATGTACAGCTATGTTTCTTGCTCAACCATGAAATTAGTCTGCTACCAAGAAAAAATGCTCCATCGGTGGTGATTTTTCTATTATCTACATCTCCTGCCTAATTAGCATCCGTGTATGCACATAAATCAAAATTTTCATCTCTAGGATACCATAAACCAAGATTTGTAGTGCCTTGTAGGTACCGGAAAATCCTTTTCACTGTTGATTCATGATTTTCTTTAGGATTACTCTGAAATCTTGAAACAATACATATTGCATTCATAATATCAGGTCTTGTTTGTGTCAAATACAGTAAACCTCCTATCATAGACTTGTATCTAGTCAGATTAACAGGTGTTGATTCATCCTTCAAAGATAATTTATTAGTTGTAGTCATAGGTGTGCTTACTAGTTTAGAGTTTTCCATGCCAAATTTCTTTAGTAATTCCTTCAAGTACTTAGATTGACATAGGAATATACCTTTATCAGTCTGTGAAATCTGTAATCCTAAAAAGAATTTTATCTCCCCAATCATCGACATTTCAAATTCTTGTTGCATTTTGTTAGAAAAGTCTTTACACAATCCATCTTCTCCTCCAAAGATTATATCATCAACAAAAACTTCAGTAACCAAGATGTCATCATTATTCACTTTGTAGTATAGATTGTTGTCAACATTACCTTTAGTGTATCCAAGCTTCAAAAGATATTTGTCCAATCTAGCATACCAAGCTCTAGGAGCTTGTTTTAGTCCATATAAAGCTTTCCTTAACCTACAAACCATATCTTTGTTACCTGTCAAAGAAAATCCATTAGGTTGTTCAATATAAACTTCTTCTTCAAGATCTCCATTCAAAAATGCACATTTAACATCCATTTGATATACTTTATAGTTCTTGTGTGCTGCAAAAGCCAATAAAAGTCCGACTACCTCAATCCTAGCTACCGGTGCAAAGGTTTCATTGTAATCAATTCCTTCTTTTTGTGAATATCCCTTACACACTAATCTTGCTTTGTTTCTGATTACCTTTCCATCTTCATTAAGTTTATTTCTGAAAACCCATTTAGTTCTAATTACATTTTTGTCTTTAGGTCGGGGAACTAAAGACCAAGTGTTATTCCTTTCAATTTGTTCCAATTCATCTTCCATAGCTTTAATCCAATATTTATCTTCACATGCCTCATTAATTGATGTAGGTTCAATTTGAGAAATAAGACATACCTCTTCATTTGCCAATCTTCCTCTAGTCATAACTCCTTGAAATTTGTTTCCAATTATCTGATCTTCAGAGTGGTTCAATCTTACATACCAGGGTGTTTTTACTTGTTGTTGTTCTTCAGTGACTGTTGAATCCTCAGATGATGTTGGTGTAACTGGATCAACATTCTGTACTAGTGTACTCATAGTAGGTTCATTTGTTATTATCTCTATTGCCGGTTCAGAGTCCATGTACCTCTAATTTCCTCTAAACTGTTCATCAATCTTCACATTTGCACTCTCAACAATTTTCTGCAATCTTTTGTTAAAACATCTATATGCCTTACTCTTAGATGAATAACCAAGAAATATTCCTTCATCACTTCTAGGATCAAATTTGCCAATATACTCATCTCTTCTAATATAGCATTTACTTCCAAATATTCTGAAATATTTAAGAGTAGGAGTATTGTCAAACCATAGTTCATGAGGGGTCTTACTGGTTTCACCTTTGATGTGAACTCTGTTGAATGTATAAATTGTTGTATTGATCGCTTCTCTCCAATATATATGAGCTAGATTTGCTTATGATATCATACTTTTGGCTGCATCCAAGATATTTATGTTTTTCCTTTCAACAACTCCATTCTGTTGGGGTGTCTGGGGTGCTAAAAACTGTCTTCTAATCCCATTCACTTCACGGAATGTATTAAATTCCTTGGATGTAAATTCACCTCCTTGATCTGATCTCAAACATTTGATTTTCTTGTCGATTTCATTCTCTACCATCACCTTGAATAGTTCGAACATCCCAAATGCTTCAGATTTCTCCCTGAGAAAAGTAACCCAACACATTCTAGAATAGTCATCAATGATTAGCATAAAATACCTATCTCCTTGTATACTTCTAGTTCTCGCTGGACCACATAAATCAGTATGAATTAAATCAAGAACATTGTTAGATTTCTCTGGAATACTCTTGAAAGTTGCTCTAACTTGCTTTCCAAATTGACATTCCTTACATACTGGATTGTGAGGTTTAACAATCTTAGGTGAATCTCTTACTGCCTTAGTTGTACTGATTTTCACAATGCAATCAAAATTTACATGATAAAGTCTCTTATGTCATAACCAACTTTCATCAATATGTGCAATCAAACATGCTTTCTCATTGTTGTTCAAATGAAAGATATTACCTCTGGACTGATTACTAGTTGCAATTTCCAAACCAGTTCTGTTTAAGATTTTGCATTTACCATTCTTCAATTGTAACTGAAATCCTTTCTCAACTAATTGACCAACACTCAAAAGATTATGCTTCAAACCTTCAACATAGTAAACATTATCAGTATTGTTCTTACCATCAAAAGATATAGTTCCTTTTCCTTCGATCATACAAGCTTTATCATCTCCAAATCTCACTAGACCTCCATTGCAATCCTGAAAGGTTAAGAATTTACTCTTATCACCAGTCATTTGATGTGAACATCCTAAATTAATAATCCATTCATCCTTATCTTCAATTTTAGTTGTTAGGGCCTACTCTACTGGTTGTACAGTGGGTGTCGGTTGATCTTCTGTTATAACAACAAAAGCCCATCCATTGTCTGTCGGATCCTCATCAGAATCATCAGCAACTCCTTCATCAGCATAATAACAAGATTTGTCTCTATTCTTCTTAAACTTGTATCTCTGATAATCAGGGTTAGGCTTATATGTTTCTTTTAGCTTCTTCTCTTAATCTTGCATGTCTATTAGGACATCTAGAAGCCATATGACCAATCTTATTACAGTTAAAACATTTAAAGGGTGCTTTACCTTCATACTTACTTCCAACTAGACCTTTAGGCATTTTCCTTGCAAATAGTGCTTCAAGCTCTTCCAGTTCTTCATTCTCCTTCCTGATATCTTCAAGTTCTCTTGCATAAAAGGCTTTCCAATCAGATTTCTCAGATGATGATGATGTTTTGAAAGCTAGATCTGTCTTAATAGTAGCAACAGGACCAAATTCCTCAAGTTCAAAAGCTGAAAGTTTTCCAACCAAAGTGTCTCTAGATACTAATGCATTAGGCATTGTTCTCAATTCATTTATAGCAGTAACTTTCATTTTATATATCGGTGGCAAAGCTCTTAAAACTTTAGAAACAATTTCATCTTCACTTAAGGTTCCTCCACAACATTGTATACCCAAAACAATTTCATTTACTCTTTCCATAAAAGCAAAAATTCTTTCATCTTCTTCCATTTTCAGATTTTCATACCTGACCCAGAAGCATTCAAGTTTTTCAATTTTGACTATGGAATCTCCTTCATTCAATGTTTCCAATTTGTCCCAAATAGCTTTAGCAGTAGACCTGTCTAACAATCCCATGACTTGTTGATCTGATAATGCGCTCAAAAGTGCTTCTCTTGCTTTGCAATCATTTTCCTCATCTTTAGCCAAGTTTGGTGGATTAGGTTGACCTTGAGTAGGAGCAGTATAACCATTCTTTGTAACATCTCATATGTCCTTTCCAATGCAATTCAAATGTGTCTCCATCCTGATCTTCCATATGCTATAGTTAGTTCAATCAAGTTTTGGACTGCCCTTCCTGAAATAGTTAGAAGACATTGGATCTCCTCAAGCTGTTAAACTTCTGCAAAAAGAGGACTAGGCTCTAATACCAATTGTTAGGTCCCAGAGACAACTGATAGGGGGGGCGGGGGGGTGAATCAGTTGTCCAACAAATTCAACCAAAACTTAATGCTTAATGTTGGTAAACCAAACTTTATGTCAGTAGATAGTTTTATCAGTTAATTGCAGTACCAGTAAAGATTAATGCATAAAACAGAAAGACAATAACATACACAACACATAACACAAATATTTGTAAGTGGAAACCCTGTAAGGGGAAAAACCACAGTGGGAAGCCTTACCCACAATCAAATGATACTACTGCAAATAGTATGTGTATATAATATGGATTCTGCATATGCAGAAAGGCTAGCTACCTAGAGCTCACTGCTCAATCACAAAATGAGAGTCACACTGACTACAATTGGATGGTTAAATCCAATGATAATGTACCGCTTAAAATAACATCTTCATATGCTGGATTCAATATCGGTTAAGTTTTGATTGCCTTCTTAAAAACCTTCCTTCAACCTTCAAATGATGTCTTCTTGTATAGCTCTACTTATTTTCGCATATACCCTATTACAATGCTTTTTCCAATCCCATATCGATCTCACAAATGAGATTTTACATTTATACCATAACCTAAGACCAATTGAATAGGTCGGCTCACTAAAAGATATAACAATAAAATCAATTACAAATAAATCAATAAGTGATGCATCATGTCGGCTCAATGCATTTACAATAATAATAAATCATCTCCATAACATGTCGTGCTGATCTGGAATAGATATGCTTGCCGATGCATAACCTGGACCTATTTGCCAGTAACAACAAATATGCAAACCCGAATAGACCAATAACCAAATCACCAAAACCAAGTGATCAAATAATGTCTTCGACATAACTAGGTAGTCTCCAAGTCATTCCAAGTGACAGTAAATAATATAACCCGCCGGTGAACCAAATACCGGTGACCGTGCATAAGTCACTTGACTTGCCGGTGAACATAACCAAAGATCTCTAAGTGCTGATAAGGTTGACAAGTGTTGACAAGTGTTGACATCAATGACAAAACCATATCAACATAGTTGGAAATTTTTTGAAATCATTGATTCACCCCCCCTCTCAGTGACATTGTGTTCTACATCAATCCCACCGTGGTTTTTCCCTTTCTGGGTTTCCACGTAAAAATCTTGGTGTTATGGTTGTGTGGTTAATTGTTTTATGTTTCCGCTCTTTGATTACTTTCTCATGCATCTGGTGGTTTAAGAATCAGATTAATAAGTTTGCAAATTATAAAACATTGATTCTTCCAACAGAGACAATAATTGAAAAATTAAAACTCAAATATATTAATAATCTAAAATAATTATGGATATATATGATTTTACTAATTGAATGTTTGCATAAGAAATAATTATTTATGAAATAAATACAAATAAGAATATAGCTAAAGAGTAAAAAGGAGAAAAGACATAGTAATTTTAACTATTAAATAAAGAAACGAATTTTTTTTAAAAGGGTTTAATATTTATTAATTTTTCATATAAATTAATGAAAATATGTATTTCTCAAAGGTTGCACAAACATATGTTATGACTAATTCACACACAATACATTCTTCAACTTCTCCAATCATACTCCATAAACAGGAGATAGATCATTGAAAACTTAATTTAAGGTTGGGCAAGAATAGAATAAACATTATTACACAAAATAAGCCACCTAGACCAAAAATATTCAAATCGATAATAAATTTTTTATATATTTCAAAAAAATAAAATATAAATCCTTTATAAATTACAAATATAAACTTAATAGATAATTGAAATGAATCATACACAAATAAAAAGAGGAAATTTTAGAATCAAATTATCTCATAAGTAATTTTTTTTTAAATGAAAAATGGAGCGAGCGAAGGCAGTAGAGGGAGAGAATGTGCGAAGATACATTGTGGGCGTAGAGGAGTGTGAAGAATCTGAGAACCCCATAGGAGGCTGTGAACCAAAAAGTGTGAAGGATTGTTCGGTTTCAAAGCATGTTGGCCTACAAACTATTGACTTATCAGACGAAACGTATCTAGATTTGGAATTCTTGGAGGAACTGGCGATAATATGCAGATTTATTGGACCAAGAAATGAGAGGGTAGAAATTAGGGCCTAGATTATGGATTCTTGGAAAACATAAGTAATCACAAGATTCATGCCAAAGGGTTTTTAAATTGTTATTTTTGCCTCTTAAGATGAAAGGAAGAAGGTTATTGTAGGGAGGATTATGGGAAATGGATGGACACTCGCTACATATGCAAAAGTCATTTCCAAATTTTAATCCACTAACCTTAGTGCCATATGAATCTCCACTATGGATTCAATTATATAATCTACCCCTAGAATATTGGTTGGAGGAATGTCTGAAAAAAATTGGTAGATCGTTGGGGACTATTATGGAAATAGATGTGTGTTGCAGGATCGATTATTGGAAACAAGAACAAAAGAATTATCACAAGAAGTAAGGCAACTCAAGAACAAGTTTTGTTATGTTTACTTTCTAAGACTAAACCAAAGTCAGTAGAAGAAGCTTGCAATGATCAAAATTGGATGAAGGCAATGAGAGAAGAACTAGACCAGATTGAGAAAAATCAAACATGGGAACTTGTACACAGATCGACAAATAAAAATGTAATTGGAAAAAAAGTGGGTATTCCAGAACAACCTGGATGAAGATGGAAAGGTTGTAAGAAACAAAGCAAGGTTGGTTTGCAAGGGTTACACCTAGGTTGAAGGCATTGACTTTGAGGAAACATTTTCTCCATTTCTTCGGATGGAAGCTATTAGGATGTTCTTAGCCTTTGCAGCTTGTAAAGATTTCAAATTTTATCAAATGGATATAAAATCAACATTTTTAAATGGAGAACTGAAAGAAAAAGTTTATATTGAACAACCAGAAGCATTTAAGTTGAGAGATGATCCAGATATTGTTTGTAGGTTGAAGAAGGCTTTGTATGGATTGAAACAAGCTCCTAGAGCTTGGTATGGAAGGCTAGACAAGTATTTGATTGGCAAAGGTTTTAAAAGGGATCTGCTGATAGTAATCTTTATTTCAAAATTGATTTAGGTAAAATCTTAATTGTCGTAGTGTATGTTGATGACATAATATTTGGAGGAAATGATGGTATGGGTAGATGGTTTGCTAGTGAGATGCAAAAGGAATTTGAGATGTCCATGATCGGTGAGTTAAATTTCTTTCTTGGATTGCAAGTGAATCAAAATAGGAAAGGAATTTTCATTTCCCAATCTAAATATGTCGAAGAATTGTTGAAGTTTGGGTTGGAGAATTCTAAATCGGTGTGTACACCTATGACAACCAGATGCAAGTTAACAAAAGATGATTAATCTCCTAAGGCTGATGCAAGTAAGTATAGATCAATGATTGGAAGACTATTGCATCTGATTGCAACCAGACCAAATTTTATTTATACTATTTGTTTAGCAGCTAGATTTCAGCAAGAACCAAAAGAATCACATGTTGTTGCAGTAAAAAGAATTTTTAGATATTTGAAGGGAATAAAAGAGTTTGGATTATGGTATTCCAAAGATTCAAATTTCACTTTGACAACTTATAAGATGTTGATTGTGTAGGAAGTGTTGATGACATAAAAAGTACAAGTGGTGGAGCATTTTTCTTTGGCTCCCGATTAGTTGCTTAGTCAAGTAAGAAGCAAGATTTTGTGTCTTTATCCACTGTTGAAGCTGAATATATTGCAACATCTTTGTGTTGCACACAAGTACTTTGGATGAAACAGACTTTGACATACTATCCTGGTATTGGTTTTCTGAGTTGGTGGTCCGAAATATGTCTCTTAGACTGTTTGGTGCTCTGGAAATTGTCCCTCGGATGATGTTCTGTGCTAACTAGTAATTGATAGCGTTGTTTGTGATTCAGATTTCTATATTTTATGGATATGGTGTTGATTGCTTGGATTCATGTTTATCTTGGTTCCATTCTTGTTTTGTTGAGTTGAGAAGTATTATTTTGGGTTTGGTCCAATCCAGAATTGGAAATTGTGTAACGATATTTGTGTAGTGTATGAATCTTGTTTTGGCCACAATATTTGTGATGGATTGTAACGTATTGATCTGTCCAATGAAGTGTGTTGTGGTGTGGTCCACTTCTCATTCCTTTCCACCATGGGAATATTTAGTGCAAACCTATTTCAAATTATGTTTGGCTAACTTGCAAGGTTATGTAATCAAGAGGACTGTATAAGTAAAGGATGATCAAAATGAATGAGGTATAGAAGACATGTGACATTGAAAAGATAAATCCGACTAATGATTGATGAGAGAAGTTGTGCAAAGGTGTATAGTGTGTTGTTGGGTATTGGAGGCTATTTCAGCTTTGCTGTTAGTGGCAGTTATGTCACAGTGGTGGATTTTTCTTTCTTTCTTTATCTTTCGACAATGACCCTTTATTGGCAGTGAGCCCTCCTACAGTGAGCATTCTGGTAGTGAGCCACCTTTGTAAAAATCACCTTAATCAGTGTCACCCTAATAGGTGTTATATATTAAAAACTAACATTCTCTGTGGTTTTTCCCTTCTTGGGTTTTCCACATCACATCTGGTGTTCATTGTTTATGATTTCTTTGATTATGTGTGTGCTTTCATGTTTACATATGTTCATGTTTAAAGAACTTATAAGTTGGTTATTCTAGATCTGTGAAAGAATTGAAAAGTTTAATTGACAACCAATTCACCCCCCCTCTTAGTTGTCCGAACATTCAACAATGCGGACTTGGCGAATGTCAATTCACATATATATGCAAGAATTAAGGTAATAGTTGTCAAACAAATTTGCAAGGAAGTTTGTCTATGTGTAAATGGGAAACAATGGATTCAAAAAGTAGAGATTGAAGAAGAAGTTTTTTTGCCTAAGATGTGGCCAAAAGGGATAGTAAAATTAATAACTGTAAGACTATTCCAAAACCAATGGAGAAGTGGATTCTAAAAAACTCAAACCCTAAGGAAATTTTGAAATAATTCTAGATGCGAAAAATGAAAAATAGGAGAGAAGGATAGTGGATCCACTAGTGAATGATGGGAATCGGGGGATGGGAGCTAACAGAGTCCCACCTTCCTCTCATTTGTGCCCAAGGGAAAATGATTAATCACAAGAAAAAATCATTAATTATTTACTAAAGGAGAAGGGAATGGATGGTGAAGAAGAATGGGAGATGAATGATGAGGGAATCACAGGTGATAAATTGGCTAATGCATCCAAATTGGCTATTTTAGACCCAAGATGCATTAGCCAATTAGTAGCTCAGGTGTTGGGAAGAACAAAGAAAAGTAGAGGTAGGAAATCAAACAAGAAAAAAATAGAAGAAGAAGCTAGGGAAAAGGGGTTGACAAGCGTAAAAACATTCTTGAGAAATTCCAAGGGCGCAAAGGCCTCCCTTGGACAACAATGAAAATCCTCGCGTGGAATGTCAAGGGCCTCTTGGCCCCCAACAAGTAGCATGTAGTGAAGCGCCATTTGGACACGATTTTAGAAAGTATAGTTATACTTCAAGAGATAAAGATCAGTCAAGAGGAAGGTTAGAAATTTGTGAAACACTATTCAATATGGGAGGCTTCTGTGAATGTGCGTAGAAATTCAAGAGGGATTGGGATTATATGGAACCCCAATTCCTTAGAGGTTATAATGAAAATGGAGGAAGGTCGTTGGGTAGTGTGTACAGTGAGATGCAAGGCAATAAATATAATTTTTCCTTTGATTACTGTTTATGGGCTCACAAAAATGGAGGAAAAGGCAGTGATTTGGGAGTCTATCCAGCATAGAGTTAGGGAAGATAGCAAGGATCTCCTCATCCTCGGTGGAGACTTCAATGCTATTTTGGATCTATCAAAAAAAAGGAGAAGGCTTAATAAAGTTAACCGAACAATGCTAGATTTCAAAGCTTTTATTTAAAATATGAAAGTGATAGACTTTGTATCAAAGAATTGAGCATACACATGGAAAAATAGAAGAGCGGGGTTTACCAGTATCGCAGAAAAGGCTAGATCGAATTTTTATTGGAGGTAGGTGGGCCAAAAAAGACATAGAATGAGTATCAACCATCCTCATTTTGTTACTATTTGACCACTTCCCTATGCAATTTGAACTTAAAGAAGGTGGGAGACCAAAGAAAGGATACTTTAAATATGAACACATGTGGTGGGAGGATCCAACTTTGAAGGATAAATTAGGTAGGGAATTGGTGGAAGGAGAGAGACATTTTTTGAGGTATAGCTAGCTTATGTTTTGTGAAACGTTTAGGTTTCATTAAACATAAGTTGAAGTGGTGGAATAGAGATACCTTCAAAAACATATTCTAGGAGAAAGAGATTATAAAAAAGGAACTAAAGTCCACTTAATGAAAAAGTAATAAAAAATGGATTGTTCTTAGAAGATTTCATTAGAGAGAAAGATTTGAAGGCAGGACATTTAGAATTGATTGTTAGGGAAGAAGAATATTGGCAAGAGAAAGCTAGAGAGAATTGACTCATTGTTGGAGACAAAAACACTAAGTTCTTTCATGCATCAGTGAAGGCAAGAAGGGAAAGAATTTTTTTTGATGAGATCAAACTTTTGAACGAAGAATGTTGTCTTGACCCATCTAAGATAAAGAAGGAGGCAGTTGGATTTTTCCAAACTCTTCTTAACAACAAAGATAAGGGAGCTGAGTTATTCAAAGAAGACATTTTATTCTTTAGTACCAAAATGTGTTGGTGATGCAGATAATAAGATGTTGATGGAACCATTCTCTTTGGAAGAAATAATATCTGTAGTTTTCTAATTAAACCTTGAGAAATCACCAAGGTCTAATGGACCGCCAACAAAATTATTTCAAATATGTTGGGAGTTTATTGGACAAGATGTGTAGAAAGTGGCAAAGGATTTCAGAAAGAATGAGAAGTTTGTCAGGGATATATAAACAAAACAACTATAGCACTCATTCCCAAGAAAAAAATATTCACATCCATGGCAAACTACCACCCAATCTCGCTATGTAATACTATTTATAAAATCATCATGAAGACCATGGCCAACTGACTAAAAAAGGTGTTGGGGAAATTGATCGCCAAAGAACAAAATGGGTTCACTACAAGCAGGAAAATAACAGACCATATTCTTCTAACAACTAAGATGATTCATACAATGGTAGCAGAAAGGATTAGAGGTATGGTGATCGAACTAGATATTAGCAAAGCTTATGAAAGAGTAAATTGGCATTTTCTTCTTGAAGTCTTAGAACATTTTGGATTTAGCGCAAAATGGGTAGAGTTAGTTAAAACATGTATATCTACCCCTTTCTTTTTTATTTTGGTAAACAGATCTATGTTTGGTTTCTTCTCCTCCTATAGTGGGTTGCGGCAAGGGGATCTAATCTCCCCATTTTTGTTTGTGATAACGGCGGAAGTTATGTGAAGAATGATAGAGAAACTACAAGATGACGAGTTGTGGAAGGGGATATCAATAAATAATAATTTAGAGTGGATTACGCATGCCCAATTCGTTGATGACATAGTTATTTTTCAAGGATTCCACTCTCTGAGAAGTGGAGGTAATCAAGGAAACATTAGACATATACTCCAAGGCTTCAAAATAGATCTTGAATAAGGAAAAAATAGAGATTTTTCTCTTCAATACGAAAGAAAACAATGTAGAACAATATCAATTGTATATTGGGACACAAAGTTGCAAATCTTGTTGTTAAATACTTGGGTGTGCCCTTGTTCACTAGTCTAGGTAGAACAATCTACTAAGAAGAATTGATTAGCAAATGTTGAAACAAAATATGCAAATGGAAGAACAAATGGTTGACTTTGGCTAGTAGGATAATGATGATCAAGTCAATTTTATCTATCATTGATGATCAAGTCAGTTTTGTCTATCATTCCAATATATGTAATGTCTTTCTTTCGACTGACCAACAAAACAAATTCTGATCTAGAAGGGTTACAAAAAAAATTCTTGTGGGAAGGGTCAAAGGAATTAAAGAATTTCTCACTAATCAAATGGGATATGGCATGCATGTCAAAAGTAGACGGAGGTGTCAGGTTAAGTAAACTCGCTTGGAAAAACATTGCTTTGGGTGCTGAATTAGTCTAGAAGATGTATAAAGAGCCAAGAAATTGTGGTGTCAGATAATGCAAAAAAATATCTTGATTGAGACAATCCGAGCCATATCCTCACCACAAAAAACAACATAGGTAGATTTACGACCTAGAGAATCATTTGTGATTGCAAGAAGCTCATAATGGATCACCTATCCTAGAGGATTGGGATGAAGGCCAAGTTCTAGAACAACTCTTGGAATGAAGAATAATATCTAATTTGAGAAATGAATGAGCCAGATTGGATAGAAGTGGTTGCCAACAAAATTGACTATTTGTAGTGGATTATGTGAAACATAAAACAAATGGATGCAAAATGGATTGGAATTGGGGCTTGATGGATAATCTCCCAATCTTAGAGGTTGAGAAAGCAACATTGATAGGGATAATTAGGCAAAGAAAAATTATCCTAAGTACAAGTGAAGATGAAATTATATGGAGTGCTTCAAAGTCTGGTGCTTATTTTGTCTGTCTCGGATATGAAATACAATCAATTCAAAAGGAGGGAAAGGATTGGTCATCTATTCTATGTTGGCAAAAAAGCATTCTCCCTAGAAGGTGAGGGTGTTCCTATGGATGACCTTACGAAACAAAATACTTACAGGGGATAGATTAAGGATCGTCGGGATCAAGGGACTAAGTTGTTGTCTCTTATGCTATTTGGATGGTGAAAGCATGGACATCTTCTATTTCGATGCCATTTCTCTGAACAGTGATGGAGCTGGTTGTTAGCATCTTTGGAATATAAAACAACTCTTCAAACATCACTACAAAAGTTTCTTATTAGTTGGTTGATATTGAGCAAGAAATATATGTTGGGAGATATTTGGATAATTGCTCCCTCAATCATGGTATGACAAATATGGAAGGAGAGAAACAAAAGGATCTTTGATGATAAGGTAATGAAGGTGGAAAAAATTGGAGGAATTTGTAAGGTGGAAAACTTAGTGGCAAAAAAAAGGGATACTATATTTTGCAATATGGAACAACGACATCCAGAAAAAATGGGAGGGCTTAAAGGCACCTAACAATAACATCTTGAGCAAGACAAAAGTTAGGGAACTTTTGTGATGGATGAAGCTAGAGGGTGGATGACACAAGCTAAATTTTGATGGAGCAACTAGAGGGAACCCAGGTAGAGTATGTTACAAGCTAGGGTTGTCGTTGCACCAAAAGATCAACATGTCAATGTCCGATACAACCACTAGACTTATAGAATCCACAAGAGGCTGTTAAACCATGTCACGAATCCCCATGAGGGATGCTGGCCCACTTCCAACAATCCCCCTCCTAGCGTCACTCATCGCGGCCTACGTGATTCAAACTTGTGACCAAGCTCTGATACCACTTGTTACAAGCTAGGGTTGCTGTTGCACGAAAAGATCGGTCTGTCAATGCTCGATACAACCACTAGACTTATAGAATCCACAGGAGGCTGTTAAACCATGTCGCGAATCCCCGTGAGGGATGCTGGCCCACTGCCAACATAGTAGGGCTCAGACGCATTGTTAGAGACAATGGAGGGGAGTGCATCAAAGCAGTGGCAATAAACATTAGCTAGGATTCAAATATTGAGGCGGAACTGATGGCCTTTTTGAAAGGGCTAGAAATTTTCTCAAAGATTGGAATAAAAAAAATTGAAGTAGAAGAGGACTCCTAGTAGAGCATTAATGTGGTTTTTAAGGCTTCATCCACATTTGGAAGTTGATATCTTAGGTGTCTTAGATAAAATAAAAAAATTGAAGATTTTGATAAAATCCATATCTCCCAGATTTATAGGAAGTCCAACAAAGCTATCGATTTTGTTGCTAATTGAGGGACAAAGCTTTTGGATATAAAGTATGAAATTGGGAATGTGGATAGATGCTGAGCTCAAGATAATTATGGACAAAGATATAAATTTCATTTTTTCTCCTCTTAGGGATGAGATTGGGTAAAATGAAAGAAAAAACATTTCAATGGAAGGTATGAATAGTTAGAATTGATCAGAACAATCTAGAAAACAACATATATCACAGGTAGATTAGAACTAAAAAAAATTAGAAGTAGGGAAGATAGATGGGATAAGTCTCCAAAATTCAACTGATGATGGTTTAGACATAAGTCTAGTCAACTTTATCAGGAAGAGACTCATCTAGCATGCTAAAAAGTCCAAGGAAGAATGAAAAAGCATGCTTCCATTTGATTATCATATCCAAATTAATGTCTTAATGTACAATAAAAGGACCAAGACCAAATTTGGAAGGCAAAAAATAGGAGAACATATCCTAGGGAAAGATCACATGATCTATACTAAGTAAGAAAATAAGATTTTTTGGGATAAGTTTCCACCAATGGGATCATCTGAAGGGCTATTTATTAGGAGGGTGTGTTTGATCACTCTTATGAGCAGAGATGCCAGAAACCTTTGGAGTGAAATACATCTGTGCCATGATGAATGAGTTGAGGGAGACCCTAGAGGAATAGGTAGCCCATCTCTTCCAAAAGGGGAACGAAGAGAAAAATTTGAAAGTGATTAAAGTGTTGGGAACATATTTAAGGGTTGGTGGCCACGATCATGATGGTGTTGTTTATGAAAGGTTGTTCAGCCCCATGGTGTAGATTTTAGGTCATGCTATAAGCACCTATGAGATTCTCCATTGAATGGTCAGAGAGGAGAATATGGTCAAGGTGAAAACAACATTTGAGACACTGAGGATTGTGCCCCAATTGAAGATCATGCTGGGCTTTTTTGATCTAAATGCAAAAGGAAAAATACCAAAACGGCTAAGGCCTAGAAACTTTTCAAAGTTGGGTTGGTCAAAAATATAATCTAAAAGAATTTGGGACATTCATGGACAAAAATAAAGATTTGCATTCAGAAGAAATAGTAGATAGGATGAAAGAAATTGGGGAGGGGATAGGGTATCTGTAAACACCTAAAAATGTCTCACTAATCGCATACTAATTATTTGTCTAATTCATTAAATAATTCTTTAATTATTTAATAAAATTAATTAATCATATTTCTTCTAAATTCACATTTCTTCATAACGTTATTAATTATTCAATTTATATTCTATCCTAATCAATTAATCATTTAAACCCTTTTCTAATATTAATTAAATATTTATTATTTAATTAATTATGATTTAATTTTTTTAATTGAATAATCTTTATTATTTAATTAAATCCAATTTCTAAATAATTAAGTAATTTCTTTAAATTATTTAATTAGCTAATTAATTCCTCTAATTCAAAATCGAAATCCCCAAATTCTAATTTCATTAATTCTTCTAATTCAAATTCAAATTTATATTCTTCCAATTTCGTCTAATTTCGTTACATGTGCATTTCAATTTCATGATTTCAAAAATCAAATTGAATTCCTAAATCAGGTTTGCATGAATTCAAAGATCAAGTTGAAATTAAATAAAAGTAAATTTCAATTAACATTCAAAAATAAAATTGAGTTTTTAAGTCAAGTTCTAAATATATTCAAAGAACAAAAATAAAATTGAGTCTTTAAGTCAAGTTCTAAATATATTCAAAGATCAAATTTGAATTATAAAAATTCATTATCGTGCGAAGATTAAATTTAATTTCTAAATCAAGTTCAAAAGCATGCAAGATGGAATTGAATTTTAATAAAATATCCTACACACAAGCTAAATTAATAATTCATTGATCAATTCAATTAATTGATTAATTAAATCATTCCTTCAAATTCTCTCCAATCATTTATTTTTATCTTCTAAGTTGCTTTTTCCCAAAAATATTTCAATCAGTCATCAATCAGTTAACAATTCATTCTATTTAATTGATCATTTCAATTAATTGATTAATTAAATCATTTTCTCAGTTCTCCTCCAATCATTCTTTTTCATCTTTCAATCAACTTTTTTCTCAATCAGTTAACTCAATTAACAATTCAATCAACTATCAATCAACATGTGAGCTCACTTCAGTTCCATCTCTCAATAAATCATCTCCAAAAATCTATATATTCAAGATCAATTCTCCATTTTCAACAATCATGAACTTCGAAATCTTGTGTCACTTGTAGGTTAGCAACGCAATATCTGAGAGCCATCATACCACAAGAATCAAAAGAACAATGGAAGCCATTTGCGTTTATGGAATAGGGAGTTTAATTAGATATTTGACATCCTTATTGTCATGCATGCAATATTTCATTGGTTTGTTTATAATTCTTTATTAGATAGGGATTCGTGATTTCCCTTTAATTCTAGTTAAGCAATGATGAATTTTATCGATATACATTTGGTGAAGCGGACGTAAATCAAAAACTAATTTACCCTTTGTGTTTCTTTTGTGTTTTTGTAGGATTGTATGGATTTTGGAAATTTTTGCAGGTTTTGTACGGATTTCACAGGTGGATCTAAGTTTTTGCATTCGTTCAGACAGATTCTCGCATTCGTATAGACAGTTTTGCGCAATTGTTCAGATTGAATTGTGCAATCATCCATACATGATTGCACATTCATCCAGATCTTATATTGCATTCATAGTTAATTTATGTTGCATTTGTTTGATAGATTATTGGCTTTCTATTTTTTTGTTTTCTATGTGGTTTTCTGGCTACTAATTCCCTGTTTGCAATGTGTTGTGAAATTACAGAGAATGCTTAATCATTCCTGGTTATTTTGAGACTACTGATACTTTGATTGTAGGATCGTTTAGGGTTAACTCACTTTTGGATTTTGGGATTAAAATTGACATGCATGATCTCACACTTCATCTTGGTGCTTAAAATAAATTTTGTGATTAAAATTGACATGCATGATCTCGCACCATCTTGGTGCTTAAAATAAATCTTGGGATTAAAATTGACATGCATGATCTCGCACTCCATCTTGGTGCTTAAA
The DNA here is from genome assembly GCF_030272615.1 of Cryptomeria japonica. Classification (NCBI taxonomy): domain Eukaryota; kingdom Viridiplantae; phylum Streptophyta; class Pinopsida; order Cupressales; family Cupressaceae; genus Cryptomeria; species Cryptomeria japonica. The sequence goes on from NC_081411.1 coordinate 523,914,717, forward strand.
ATAAATCTTGGGATTAAAATTGACATGCATGATCTCACACTTCATCTTGGTGCTTAAAATAGATTTTGGGATTAAAATTGACATGCATGATCTCACACTTCATTTTGATGTTTAAAATAGACATGCACATGCATATCTCACACTTCATATTTGGCTTAAAAATTGATGTGAATCTGGCTTATCAATAGAGTAAATCACACATTGCTATATCTTAAGGGAAAATTTTGAGTGCTTGCTCTCTGTTTGGAGTGGTCCTATTGTTAACACAGACTATCCTCTCCCCTGGCTTTCATGGACCTGGGTGCAAGAGAAAAGTGTTAAAGACACTCAATTTTTTTTTTAGAAATTAGGGCCTCCCTTTTGGAACCTCGCTAATTCTAGAAGGGAACGACCCAAGTGGTACTCTCTTTCGGTCCACTATATAAATATTTGTGATTTTGGTGAAAACCATAAATCAACTGGTGTCATTGTGGTATACTGATAGTTTCCCTCAGTATCAACATGCAAATACCTTTGTGGTCTTGATGAAAGTCAAAATCCCTTGGTGCTTGTTTTCTAGATGCGTAAAAACTTGTGTTCTATAGGCTGGTATATCTCTTAAATGAGGTAGCCACCGCATGTATATCCACCTGATTTACCCCAAAAGTTTCCCCCACTACCATCAAATTTAGTAGCCAAAAATCCTACATTCGTGATTTTGGGAGTGCGGATCGTACCTCATAGATACCCTTCATGTACCTTGCATGATGGGATAGAAATCCCTCAGTGATAAGATCTCACGATCTTCGGGGTAAGAGAGACCAACATGCCTGAGAAGTGTGTGCCATGGAGTGGAGCTAGTGCTGCCAGAGTCTCTAGTTGTTCATCTTGTTTCGGTATTTTATTGTAAGGGCCTCATCGAATGGTTTCCAATATCTAGCCTAAGAAGTGTTTGTTATGTTTTTACATGTATCTTTGTGTTAAACCAGTATTGAGTCAGCCTCCATTCTTGGGATATTTCAGGCCCTTCATTGCATGACTTTGAATTCTCAGAGTGTGTCGGATAAAAATTCATTTAGCCATACTTGTTTTCAAATAGTCAAAAAAAGTAGTCATAGAGAAAATTATCCAAACAAAGTTCATCTTGAAACATCAACAGTTCAACAAAGGTCCAAAATCTCACAGTAGCAACATCTTACATACTTGTGATCATAGGTTTTCCTAGAGTCCATAGATTTTGCATAAGTCCTTATTGTCGTCCTCATTATAGTCGTCATTTAAGTCCTTACTTTGCATAAGTCCTTGCATAGTCCTCATTATCGTCCTCATTATAGTCCTCATTTACGTCCTTGCATTGCATAAGTCCTTGCATAGTCCTCATTATCATCCTTATTATACTCCTCATTTAAGTCCTTGCATAGTCCACATTTACATCCTTACTTTGCATAAATCCTTGCATAGTCCTCATTATAGTCCTCATTATCATCCTCATTATAGTCCTCATTTATGTCCTTACTTTGCATAAGTCCTTGCATAGTCCTCATTATCGTCCTTATTATTGATGAGGATAAATCATTGCACTTTTTATTATAGTTTATATTTTATGCTTTTATGAATCTTCAGACTAATATGCCTGATGACATACCTTATTGCATACATGTTTATTTACTTTTTACTATAATACTCTGCTAATTATAAGTAATATTAGAAGTAATAGTTATGATGCAATGCTTATCTTTTTGGTTGTTTACATAACAAAAATATGGTGGTAATCAGAATTATATCTTCAAGTTTTGTTTTATCTGCATTTATGTGATTTTAAATACAATGTGAGTAAACATGCATAATTCAACAAGGTTCATGACAACTGCCGCATAAAAGATGATAACTTCCAACTATTTCAAAATGAAGATCTTCCTTGGTCTCTCTTTTTGTTCCTGTTTCATTGGCGTGTTTCATCGACGTTATTCAGAACTCAACTTCCTCTCAAAGTTGATTTATTTATTTCAAATTTTTTCTCATGTTGTTTTTGTAGTCGTTACTATCATTGTAGGCGGGTAGCCTTAGTTTAAAATTTGAATAAGGATATTTATATATCCCTTTGTTCTTAGTTGAGTAGTTAGTTAGAATTTAGTCAGTACTTAGTTTCTGTTGAGCCAAATCTTCTTTGTAATACTCAGAACTTGTTTTACTTCCTTTCAGAAGTACATATCAATGAAAGTAGAAAGTTGATCTCAGTACTTGTGTTTCAAGATCCCACTAGAGGAAGAGAAGGGCCCACTCGACCGAAGGAAGGTGATATTTGTTGTGATTTCAATTCTTTTACAACTTTGAAATTGAGATTAATTTACTTTGGTTCTTTTTCACTGAGATGTTAAGTTTCAACTGTTGGTAATTTCTTTCCAATAATTAGCATTAGATTTGAGGTTGAATGTTATTGTTAGGAGAAGTACTACTTAGTTTTACATTGTTGTTTGGATAGTGTAATTGTTGTAGATTAGATTGGTAATAGCATGGTTAATGAGATGGTTAGTTTGATGGTGAAAATGGAAGCAAAATTATTGTTAAGTCAAATCATGGATTTAGGTCTTATGTTTTATTTTTGCAAGCGTAATTAGATTTCAAATTCTACACACGTAATTAGATTGAATTTCAACACTTAATCTAGATTCAAATTCCTAGACTTAAAAGTAGTTTCAAGCTTTCTAGGGAACTCCATGATTCCAGCTTAATTTGTTTTTGTTACATTTTTGTTGTCAAACTCGAGTCTTCTTAAAAAAAGTTGTTTAGAAATCCAGATTTTATTTTGATGGATAGTCAAGACTGAGAGCTCTTGATAGCTCTTGACCAACTCCTAACGGAGTTCAAACCAACCGTCAATCACTGTTGTACAGTGCAAAACCCCAAAAAATTATACCACAGAGAACCCTTATTGCAGACAGCTTTAGACACACCCCGGTTCGATATTGAGATAAATTAAATGGTGTGAGTTGACAAAGAAATGACCTTGCCCACTATTTTTGGTGTCATTGCCGGGGAACACAAAATCTAGCTATTGCAGTTGGAACTTAAGTGTCGATAAGGGAAGTAGAAATGGTTGATGAGAAGAGCAAGAGACAGATTTGGAAGATTCCTTCCAAGAGAACATCAACCTAGCCTACTGTTTGAAGAATTTAAGAATCAAATTGGGAATCAAGAACATCAAGAACAACATCAACAAGAAAACATGGGTGACCAAGTAGAGAAAGAAGTTGTAATAGATGGTTCACCATATCTTGTTGATTTTTTGCAAATGTTGCAAATAGATTTGAGGGCGGGTTGTCAAAGGTCCTGATAGTCCTAAAAATGACTATGCAAAATATTTCATGCCTTAGTCAAAATCTTGGTCATTCTGGATTAATTTTGTTTTGTATTCCTACCTTTGGGGTTTAGGGTTTAAGGTTTTACGCTTTTATAATTAAATCTTGTGGAAAAAACCTAAGCCTATTATAATTTCGCATTACCTTTTTATCTTAAGTCCTAAGGGTCGTGTCATCATTGGCGGGGCCATTTTATCCCCTAAGTTGTGCTTACCTATATTATCCTAGGCAAATCCCGTTTAACATTTCATCTGGCCCCTTTGTTTTTTCCTAAGTCTAATGTTTAAATATTTTGGGTGGTAGCTAAACCATGGGTAGATCCTACAACCCATGCTACCCCACAGTTGAAGGTGCGTGGTGGTTAAGGACCGCGACATCATGAGATCATGCCACTTGTCCTCGGCAAGGATGTTAAGCCAACAGTTAAACCTTTACAACATTTGTTGTTACCAGTTCCCAACAAGTAAAGTTTGGACTACTAATGGTTCATCAATCTGCATGTGCTTGTAATGGATGAAGATGTTTTAATTTCTGCAAAAAATTTGCTTGACTGTTAAGGGACTTAAGAAGGTAGCCATCGTGACCGACAGGTAAAGTGAGCCAATCCAATGACCCTCGTAACCTCGTGATCAAGAGATGCAAAGGGATTATGGACCACGACATTATGAGATGATGCCACATGTCCAAGGCGGGCCAGGAAAATCCGATGGTGGGGTCGCTGATTGAGGTGAAGTAAGCAGTGAGTTTTCTATGCCAAGTCATAGTTTGGATGAACCCGTTTGTCACACGGAAGGTTAGTGTTTGATTGACCGATGATGATCGTGTTATTTGTCGAGATGGATAGGATCTACGATAGATATAAGGGTGTTGTAAAGGCTTGGTATGTTATTTTCGCGGGAAAGTTAGAATTGATAGAGTGCAAGCTTGTCAACTTGGAGAAAATAGCGACAAGGTAGGACGATTGGATGCTGACTCGTTTCAAAAGGCCAACTTTCTGAAGGTTTGTATTGAGTCAAAATTTATTTGACAAACAAGGACAACAGTTTTAGAGGCATAAGAGAATTTAGATAACCTCTGAGTTGGAAATGAAAGATCACAGATTTCTCAGTAATATCAGAGGTTGCTTGTTGTCAAGGATTCTCACTGAGGGATAAAGTCAAAAAAGCCTTCTTTGAGAAGATCTAAAAGAGGATAATCCGGTGTTTTAAAAGAATTCTGAAGCAAAGTTACGCAGTCCAAGGACAAGAAGATCAAAACAAAATCATCCATGTAAGGTGAATCTTGACAGAAAAGCAGTGGATTGATTTTCCTTGTGAAAAAGTTGGAATTTGACAGTATCCTGGGTCTGACATGCATGATTTCCCTAGTTCACAGCTGGCATGGTGAATAGATAGAAGCGAGCATTTAGGAAGATTTTTTTTGCATGAACAGACATTGCCAAGGGAAGTAATTTTGATTATAAATACAATAAGGTGGTAGTTCAGTTGGTAGAAGAGAAAAGAAGCCTTTTTTGTTTCTAAAGAGTGGTGTTTCATCACTGAAGAAGATGATGTTTAAGCAGTATCGTGAATGGATTTGTTGAGTGCTTGTTGATACTAGATGGATGTTATTTCTCTTGTGTGAGTCTGCTTATTGTCAGAGGGATTGTGAAATTTTGAAGGATTGTCAAAGGGGGTGTGAAAGCCATTTCTTATCAGGAAAAAGCCACTCATGATACATCCTCTTCTTGTACTCTGCCACTAGCTGGCAAGGGGTTTGAGGAAGGATCCCACAGGGGAATGAAAGAAGGATTTGTTTGAGTGGGGAGTGGTAGCCAGTCATCTCTGCAACCACATGTAAGTTGCGATCCCTCCCCAACATATTATGTTTCTCTATAAGCTTCTCCTTCCACTTTCTCTGATTCTGGGCATAAAGGTTGGAGATCTTCCTCTAGTTTGGGGGTGATTTTACTTCTTGCCAGGATCCAGTTTCCCTTCCGGGAAGGGAAATACTCTGTAGGACAGAATAAAGCATCTCACAGTCTGATTGAAGACTTCAGGATAATAATGGCACGACTCAAGCACTTTTGTTTCTACTAATGTTCAGTTACAAATTGTGATTCTGTTTGATCACGGATGCTAGTGTATGGGTAGTTTTAAGGAATATTTTGTAACATAATTGTGTATGGCTTTCTTGGCTTGTTCATTCTAGATGACATATGTCTCTTGGCCTCAAGCTTGTTGCTCCCTTATTTTATATGAAAGGGAAATCAAGGCCATTAGAAAGGGTTCCAAAATATCTGAATAGGGTCTCTTGTGTAGGTCCGGTCTACTGGACTAGGTTCTAGTTTTGAGAAGTCATGAGTAAATAGTAGAGAATTGTAATGTCATTTTGCAAAGAAAAAGTGTGATGGACTTGAAAAGCATTGAGAGGGGGTGGGGGGGTGAATTAGTGACACCAAATTAAACACTACTTCAAACACTAATTGGTAGATGAACTTAACAAAGATTTTAAACACAATGCATGCAATCCAAAATGATATAAAAGCATCCACATAAAGTAAAGCATCCACCATAACACAAGTGTTTATACGTGGAAAACCCAAATAGGTAAAAACCATGGTTAGATGGAACTCGCAAGTTAACTATCTGCAGTAATAGATAACTGATCGGTTAAGGTCTACAAAGTGCTCTGCTAGGAGCAAATCTTGTTAGAGATCCCAAAGCTTGATTAGAAGCTTATACCCTGTTAAGAGTAGTACTTTGTTAGGAGTAACCTCACTGGAGGATTTAAGAATCCAAACTAATGGATCACCTTGTTAGAGGATTCATACATTGAAGCTTGTTAGAGTTTACCTGGTTAAGGGATTTGATTTTGTTGTAATGGTTAGAAAACAATAAGAATGGTTTGATCTGTTCTGAGTAGAACAATACTTGCTTGATAAGATCCTTCTAAGTACATTCAACACTGCTCTTCAACACACTCTTCATCTTAACACTTATCACTTTTCAACAAAAACTTTTACTCTTTATGCATACCATCATATATAAAAAAAGATTTACTCAGATGTCGATATATATAGACATTCAGATTTCATGTCGGCCTAAGAAAATCATGACACAATTTCCTAGGTGCAGTGTATCTAGACAAATGATCATAACTCATCACAAAAATTACTGCCAAGTAGTTGATGCTTGTAACTCATCACAAAAATCAACAAATACCAGTTGGAACAATTAATACCAGTTTGAATAAAACATATGAACCGTTGTCCTTGAGTCTCCATCTTGATCTTCATCTTGATGCCAACTTAGTATAACCATAGGTTGTCTCTTATGCACATACCGGTTGACACAAAGTACTGGTTAGAGATAAACCTCTAACATTCCGGTTGACAGTGTAAACAGTTGAAGTTACATCGGTAGTCAATATAATCATATGTGTGTGTGAGAGTGTTTCATCTATGACAACAAGTGATGAATTCATTACAATCATCATCAAGCCAACAATCTCCCCCTTTGGCATTGATGGCAATACTTAGAAAATTTGCTAGTAATACCGCTAAGTGTGCATGCACAACAAATTTACACATTTACTCATGCTCCCCCTTAATGCATACATTATACAAAATTTTCAGAAACACACATACATATTTCTACTCCCCATTTGACAACAATGCCAAATTGAAATATATATATATATATATATATATATATAGAGAGAGAGAGAGAGAGAGAGAGAGAGAGAGAGAGAGAGAGAGAGAGAGAGAGAGAGAGAGAGAGAGAGAGAGAGAGAGAGAGAGAGAGAGAGAGAGAGAGGAGAGAGAGAGAGAGAGAGAGAGAGAGAGAGAGAGAGAGAGAGAGAGTAAATTTGTATCACAGTGTTTAGCATATACACAAGTAACAAAATAAAACTGTATCAAAATTCAAGCATAAGTAAGTCTCGTGCTTGTCTTTAATTGTGAGAAAGTGTTTGTCCACAACTCCAACATGTTCTTAGTATACTCGAATGTAGATAACAACTGTGAATGAAATTCTTCCATTGAGTCCAACGTGCAGGTTTCAGGGGTTGCTAAGATAGCTTCTGTATTGGAGTAGGCTCTCTGTAATATGTCTACTTGTGATGTGAGTAGACACTTGAGTTCCTTTAGAGACCAGAGTCTCTTAGCCTTCTCATTATCATATATATGCAGTCTGTTATGCAAATCATCTACAAATTTGTTAAAGGTAAGTATAGAGTCCTAGAGTGGGACATATGCCTTGCATATCCTTTCTATCTCTTGCTCTATTTCTATTTGTCTTTTTGAAATGTCAAAATAAAAGAAAGAAACATTAGAGGTTGAAGCAAGATACTTTCCTCCTATTTCAATAGCATTTCTCAACAAATCCGTATTGTGCAACAAGAGCCATTTTCCCACTATCAATATCCTTTGCCAGTTTTTCTCCATACTTCTTCTTGTGATTCTTTTCAGCATATAGTTGATCAACATCTTCTAGTGACTTGATTTGATCAGATGTATCTGCAACTAACTGACCAAGTTTGCTAATGGGTGTAGATAGATGTGCTATAGATGTTTTCAGTAGTAGACTAGACAAAATTTCTACTGCATTCTGAAGTGTCTCTGCTTCAACCTTTGGCTCTTTCAGTCTCTTCTTATGCACTCTAGATTGCATAACATTAGCAATCTTCATCATTTCTGATGTGCTCAAAGTGTTCATATTAAAAGGTCCTGAAATACTTAGAGAATCATCATCATCATCTTCAAGTTGTTTCTGCTTTGCCGGTTCAGGGGATACAACCTTAATGATAGCTTTCTCTGTATTATGCTATGTTGTCTTTTCAGGTGACTATGTGGCAACATTTTCAGTAGTCTCCTTCTGAATTTCTTGAATGACCGGTGGAGATTGGGGTTTCTCCAGTTGTTCTATTGTTGGTGGATTGTCCACTTTTAGTTGAGTAGCTGGTTGCTCAACTAGTGTAACTTGTACGTTAGTGATTGCTGGGGGCTCCATATCTGGTACAGTGTTGTCTCTAGATAAGTCCACTATGTTCTAAACATTATCATCAACAAGAATAATGGAATCATCCTTCTTCTTGAGTGGATAGACCTCATCAGGTTGAATAGTCTCCTCTTCATCCATTTCTGGTAGAGTAACATCATCAGTAGCATTATCCTCATTCGTAGAGGATTGGATGAGCTCTTCCATCAGTTTGATTTCACAGGCTATATGATGAGTCTCAGTCTTAATGATTGCTCTCTTTCCACTGACTAACTTCCATCTTCTTGCTTTGAATGTAAGCTGAGATTTGTATTGAGCAACTAAAGTACTAATATCATTCTTAGGAAAATATTGTGCAAATACCTCATCAATGATTTCTTTTTCTAATTTAATAGCTTTCTCCCATTTATTCAAAAAAATAGTATTCAAAGAATCTGAGATATCCTTTTCTAATTCATGTGGATATCTACTATAATGACACAAATGAGTGATTACCTATTGAATCACTTGCTCTTTCTCATTTTTAGTGAAGGAATCAAAATGCTCCTTTACATTGTCAAACCTATTCATCCTCAGTGTCTTCATTGTCCTTTCAAAATGGGTTTTAGGTTTGAAGGAATCTATATCAATAGGCATAGTTGCCTTTGGCACTTCCTTAACCTTCTTGGATATTTTGTTAGTTGCTTTTTCTTTCTTTGGTTCTGTAAAGCGGAAAATCGCGATCGAACCCTAGTTGCTCTCCCCTCTTCCAACTCCAAGGAGAGAGAAGGGAGATTCACTAGGGTTGATGGTTTTCACTTAGGGGAGAGACTTTACATTCAAAAGAGGGGTTGAAACCCACAAGATCCAATCCCACACAATGCAAGATTGGATGCTAAATGCGTTTCAAGGGTTAAGAAAGCAAGGCTGCCCTCTTTTGTAAAAAATGTTGATAGAAGAATTAAGCTAGGAACGCATAGAAAGTGACAAAGATTCGCTTATAAACTGAGATAGGGATATAGGATGAAGCTGCGGACCTGGAATTAGCAGTAAAATGTCGATATGGCACTGTCCTGCAAATTTGAGCAAAAGTTGTCGGGACGATGGTGCCCGAGCGCCACAGTCCTCCGAAAAATCCGCGAAACGAAGGGGGATCTGTTCGTCTCTGCACAAGGATTCCAGATCTTCAATTTCAGCCGCGTACCTGCAACCTACACACAGAAAAGCGAAGACAATTGGGGGGTTAGGGATTAGGGGTTTGCCTTTAGGTCAAACCCCGGTTTTGGAATTAACCAAGAAATGAGAAATTGCTGTAAATGTCAATGTATGTAATGTAAAACAAGTACTAATACCTTGTTGTAAGGATGTTTGTATCCTTATATGCGAAGGTATAGATGTTGTTGTTTGTTGTAGTATGTTGTAAGTGATCTCCTCTTCAATGGTTGAATCCTTGTCTTGAATGCAACACTTAGCCTTGAATGGAGACTTGAAATGATCAATTGCTTGAAGGAATGCTTGAATGCTTGAATGCTTGAGTATAATTTCCACGCTTTTCCATCATCAGTATCTCTCTAAATGAGAGAGGAAAATGTAGTTTATATACTTGTCAATTAGGGCTGATAGACTGATTTTCCCGACCTTAGGCCGACCAGGAAAGATAATTTTCCAATTTGCAAACATAAAGACCCGAAGTCCAAAAGAGACCGGGCCCAAAATAGGACCCAGGGACCAGGGCGCTGGGTGCCCTGGTCCTGAAGGACCAGGGCGCTGGGCGCTCTGGTCCCACCTCCCGGGACAGCAGGGTGCAAAGGAGGTTCAGGCCAGGGTGCAAGAAAATGCAGTTTTTGGTGTCATAATCAGGTTTCGGGGTCTCCATTTAGGTTGCGTGTTGCGTCGCCATCGTGAAGACTGAAATGCAGTCGAAATTGCAAGTGTCGCAATTTTAGGACGCTACATTTAGCCCCCACTTTAGCGGGAGTATGTATGCTCATACTTCCGGTAAAGTACAAGGAAACAACATTGAAAAACTTTCACCACGTCAAGGAGGCAAGATACACCCAACCCCCAGTGGACTAAGGATCTTACGACTTTGATTGACAAAGTAAAAGGGAAGATCACGAGGGAGAACCATGACTATCAGTAGTAAGGTTCCCTCACTATGAGTTATGCAAGAAAGATATCAAAAGTTTTTAGGGCAAGGTTAAATTTGTCAAGAAATTTTCAAGTATCTTGAAAAGATATGAACGGGATGTATGCCCTCCTACGTTAAAGCGATCGCACACGCCTCACCGGGGGTGATTGCTTTAAGGTAGTGATACATATAAGAATGAGAAGGGAAAGGAGCACGTTATCACAAGGATTTAGCCCCCAAGTGTGAGATAAGCCCAAGGATAATAGACACAACACAAAGCACAAGGTGACTTCGCTTTCCTCAGGGTCAGTATGCTGTATGATTATTCATGTATATCATATGTATATATGCATAATTGTTCTTCATTCCCCAATCAAGGAAGGTCACCTAGAAGAAGGGAACACATGTGTCTTTCGAGTCAACATGAGAGAGATCGAGAGATCTCAATGCTTTGCATCGTCCTCAAGTAGACAACACTAAGGACAACAAATAGAAGAATGAGAATAACACATAGAAGAAGTAACAAAAGAGAGAGGGAGAGAATATGCTATGCTAATGAAACTAGTCTAGCACGTCATCTACCCCCTGATCTTTCTGATCAGTATTTCGAGAAGGTAGGAAACACGCTAGAGGAGGAACATCCAACACAGCAGATGGAGCTATCACAAGATCCAAACAAGGGCTATGTTCATATCCCAAGCCGCGGTGTTCTTGTCTAGGAGCTAGGATAAGTGCTTTAGAAAATTCATTAGATAAATGGTTATCAATATCAACAAGTTCATATTCACTATCAGAATGAACAGGAGAAGTAGCATTTTCATCATGAATAACATTTTCATCTATATCATCATCAAGATTTATAAAAATAGGATCTTTAACTCGCACAGGATCAAGACCATCATGCATCTTATGTTTAGGAGATTTCGGCTCAATCGTCGGCTGAGGAGAAAATGGAATAATGCTTGTTGAAGGTGTTTTTGGGGATTGCAAAGTTTGAGCTCTAAGACGATGTTGTCGCCGGCATTCACGTGCAGAACGATTTCGTCTAGTCTTAGTAGGAAGTTGAGAAGATTGAGGAGGAGGAATGTTCTCATCCTTATCACTTGGGTGTTTAGGTTGTGGTCTCTTAGGTTGAATAATAGGAGAAGAGGAAGGTCTCTTCTCTCCATAAGAGGAAGGAGGAGGAACTGCTCCATATAAGGGAGGAATATTTGGTTTAGGAAGGAGACCAAGTCCATCATGACGAGGAGGTATAGGTCTACTTTTAGGAAGTTTATTCGGCATAGGCATAGTCACATCCATAGGGATGGGTTGGGAATCTTCTTGAGGAAAGACATTAGTTTTATCTTTCAAAGGAAGAACTTCCTTCTCAAGAACAATAGGAATGTCAAGTTTGGGTGTTCTAGGTTCACTTAGAGATAAGATCATATCTTTTTTCCACTTTTGATAAGATTTGAAAAGATGATCACTTCGCGGAGGAAGAGATTGGAATTGTTTAGGCCAAAAGTAATCAATAGGAATGCTAGAAGTTCTTTCAGCTGGTTTAAAGAGACTATGATTGACAGTAACAACTTCACCATTATGGGGAAATTTCAAACACTTATGAATAGGAGAAGCAATAGCTTTCATGGAAGATAGCCAAGGATAGCCAAGCTTCACACGAAATTGTTCGGAAGATGGAATAATAGCAAAGTTCACATCAAGGGATTTGTTATGGACCTCAATAGGCAATGTAATAGAACCAATTGCAGGAGAAGAAAATGCATCAAATAATTTCACAATCACATCTGTTTTGTCATATATCACTTGATTCAATTGCAAAGTAAAAAGAAATTCTTCAGTAATAACATTAACCATGCACGAAGGATCAATAAGCACTCCACGGCAAGGTGTATTCTTGACTTTTGCAACTATGTATAAAGGACCATCAGGTGCCCTAATGGTTTCACTGGAATCAAATGTGATGGAAGGTTCTTTAGGGTTTTCTTGCTGCTCTACAAAGTTAATCACATTCGGAGTCATAGACACAAGACCATCAGATGAGAGAGAGGAATCATTAGCCTCAATTGCATTAGAGGTATGAGAAGGTAATGGATCAGTGAAAATCTGAAGATTTTGATTAGGAGGAGCTACAGATGTATTGCCTTTATCATTCACTCCAGAAACAGAAATAGTATTATTATCAATCAAATCTTGAATTTTACCCTTTAAAGAAAAACATTTTTCAGTATCATGCCCAGGCTGATGATGAAATTGACAAAAAGATTTGTTATCAAAATAAGGTGAAGTAATCTTTGCAAGATCAATTTGTCTTATAGGAGGAAGAGTAAGCACATTTTGTTCCAATAACTTATTCATAATACTATGCAATGATTCATTCAAAGAAGTATACTTTCTTTCTCTCTTGAAAAATTTAGAAATAGGAGGCACACCTGATGCTGCATTCACATTGTTGTTGATGATGTGTTCATTGAATTTGATGGAATCTCTGTTCGGTTTAAACTTCCCAAATGGTTGTTGACTGCTATCACCCTTATCACTCGGAGCCATAGGATGTGATTGTTCCATTTGACTCACAGTCAGTTGATAATTGTGAAGAGTTGCACACAACTGTTGGAAAGAAGTAAACTCAGAAAATAGAAGTTTGTCTCGAATATATTTTTGTAAATTAGAAATAAAGATTCTTTGAATATCATTGTCAGGCATTGGAAAAGAAATTTGAGCATACAAATGCTTATATCTACCAATGAAATCAGTCACTTTTTCCTTAACACCTTGTTTACAATGCATTAAATCAATCAAAGTAACTTTAGGACTTATATTGTTTTGAAATTGTTGAATGAAAGCATTTGCAAGTTGTTCAAAAGAAGTAATAGAATAAGAAGGCAACGAGAAATACCATTGCAGGGCTTTGTCTCTTAATGTTCTAGTGAACAGTTTTGCAAGCAACCTTTGGTCATAAGCAAAATCAGTACATATTGTTTGAAAAGTCTTAACATGTGTTAGAGGATCACCTTTACCATTATAAAGCTCCAAATGTGGGATTTCAACATGTTTAGGAGGGATAGCTCGAACAATGTCAAGAGAAAGTGGGCTCGCAACATCAAATGTGGGCACACTAAACTTAGATTGATTCATAGAGGCAATTTGTTGCTGTAAAGAGGAGACAGTTTGTGCAAGATTGTTAATGGTCGCTTCAGTCGAAGAATTCATATTGGATGTGTTAGATTGAGATGGAGGTGTTATGTTATTGAAAGAAGGTAAAGAGTAAGGTGGTGGGACTCTATGATAATTAGTCATAGGAGATGATTGGACAGGAGGAACACTACAAGGAGGAATGGAATGGTTAAACGAATTGCCCCCTTGCGTCATGTTCATTTGTGGAGATGTAATAGGAACACTCATTGAAGGAATGAATGAAAAAGTTGGATTGAATGAAGGAAGAGGGTTAATTGAAGAAGAGGGATTGCCCCCATGACTGGTGATCATAGGAGGAATGTCTTGTGTAGAAGTAGCCATTATGTTTGATGTAAAGGTAGGTATGCTAGCACTAGAAGTCATCAAAGGAATAGAATGATCGACTTGAGTAGGAGGTTGTGTATAACCCAAATTTTCAGCACAACTCTTCATAGGCATCACATTCGAATCCACAATGTGTGCAATACCACGCAAAATATCAATTCCATTCTTATCACTTTGAAGCATACGTTTTAGACCCTCAATTAAAGGAAGAGCTTGACTATCAGGGTATTCTTGAGACATCCATTGTCGAAAATCGTCAAATTGGTTATCCAATTTCGAAAGTTGTTCTTCAGAAACCTCATGGAGAGCTTCTTCATCATTAGGAGGATTAGAGGAATTACCCATGTCCTCGTTAAAAAGGCTATTCAAATTAGGTTCCATCTCCTCAGTAGTTAAACCTCGGAAAGACTTAATTCTACGGCTTCGTCTAACGGGAATAGTGTAAGTAGGGCTTATTGTTGTAAAACTCATGCACTAGAGAGAGAGAGAAAGTTTTGAATTTAGAGGTAGCAAGTTTTAGTAAAATCAGCCAATCTTCCAGATTTCTGCTGTTAAATACAATCAGGACAATCTCCCGAAATTTCAGAAAATATGTTAGGGACCGAGGCGCTTTGGAGTGCACACGGTCCCAACAACTTTTTTCGAAATTCGCAGGGATGAAAGTTATGATGATTTTAGAGCTAATCTGAAAAAATTGAGTGATTTTACGATCTGTAGATAGGCCAAATTAAAGTTGCAATCTCGAAATTGAACCCTACCAAGATTGTCGAAAAATGCAAAATTTGAATTTTGAAAAAGAGAGGGAAATTGAAATTTTGAATCTTATGATTTTAGAGGGAATGTCAAGAGCAATGCAAATTTTGAAATCTGAAAATTGACTCAATTTCACGCAAAATTCAATTTTGAAAGCGGAAATTAAAGTTGTTGTAATTAAGCACTTAATTTCAAAAGTCACAAATTGCAAGAATTTGAATAAAGCACTGAAATTTCGAATGAATGCAAACACACTTTTCAGATTTAGGACAGTAAGAACACAATTTTGACACAAAATTTCAATTTCGATGATTTTTGAATGTTTAGAAGCCTTAATCCAAGCAATCACAAGACCAACTTTGACTGTAATTTTGAAGGTGTTAAAATTGATAAAATCAGCCAAAATTCTGGATTTTAGCAGGAAAATACAGTAAGATCTCGCTCCCGAAATTTCAGAAAAAATGTCCGGGACGATGGCGCTCGGAGTGCACACGGTCCTCGCAACTTTTTTCCAAATTTTCAGGGATGAAAGATATTGTGATTTTATTGCGGAATCCAAAGTTACAGCTGATTTGGAGATGTTTTGATCAGTGAAATTGTCGGACAAAGGTTGAATCAAGAAGGTTTCAAAAATTAGGGTTTTGACACTTAACCACTTAATTTTCAAAATTAAAGCACAAATATGAATTGATAATTTGTAATAGAAGGGCAGATCTGAAACAAGCATTAACAATTAAACATTTCACAAGTTTAATTACTAAAAAAAGAAAATTTAGGGTTTTTATGCAATTAACCTCTAAAATTTTGCAAAAGATCAAACATGGAAATGTAATCAAGGAATCAATTTTCAGATCTAATCATGAATAATCAGAAAGGATGTTCACATCGGGTTCACCAAAATGTAAAGCGGAAAATCGCGATCGAACCCTAGTTGCTCTCCCCTCTTCCAACTCCAAGGAGAGAGAAGGGAGATTCACTAGGGTTGATGGTTTTCACTTAGGGGAGAGACTTTACATTCAAAAGAGGGGTTGAAACCCACAAGATCCAATCCCACACAATGCAAGATTGGATGCTAAATGCGTTTCAAGGGTTAAGAAAGCAAGGCTACCCTCTTTTGTAAAGAATGTTGATAGAAGAATTAAGCTAGGAACGCATAGAAAGTGACAAAGATTCGCTTATAAAATGAGATAGGGATATAGGATGAAGCTGCGGACCTGGAATTAGCAGTAAAATGTCGATACGGCGCTGTCCTGCAAATTTGAGCAAAAGTTGTCGGGACAATGGCGCCCGAGCGCCACGGTCCTCCAAAAAATCCGCGAAACGAAGGGGGATCTGTTCGTCTCTGCACAAGGATTCCAGATCTTCAATTTCAGCCGCGTACCTGCAACCTACACACAGAAAAGCAAAGACGATTGGGGGGTTAGGGATTAGGGGTTTGCCTTTAGGTCAAACCCCGGTTTTGGAATTAACCAAGAAATGAGAAATTGCTGTAAATGTCAATGTATGTAATGTAAAACAAGTACTAATACCTTGTTGTAAGGATGTTTGTATCCTTATATGTGAAGGTATAGATGTTGTTGTTTGTTGTAGTATGTTGTAAGTGATCTCCTCTTCAATGGTTGAATCCTTGTCTTGAATGCAACACTTAGCCTTGAATGGAGACTTGAAATGATCAATTGCTTGAAGGAATGCTTGAATGCTTGAGTATAATTTCCACGCTTTTCCATCATCTGTATCTCTCTAAATGAGAGAGGAAAATGTAGTTTATATACTTGTCAATTAGGGCTGATAGACTGATTTTCCCGACCTTAGGCCGACCAGGAAAGATAATTTTCCAATTTGCAAACATAAAGACCCGAAGTCCAAAAGAGACCGGGCCCAAAATAGGACCCAGGGACCAGGGCGCTGGGCACCCTGGTCCTGAAGGACCAGGGCGCTGGGCGCTCTGGTCCCACCTCCCGAGACAGCAGGGTGTAAAGGAGGTTCAGGCCAGGGTGCAAGAAAATGTAGTTTTTGGTGTCATAATCAGGTTTCGGGGTCTCCATTCAGGTTGCATGTTGCGTCACCATCATGAAGACCAAAATGCAGTCAAAATTGCAAGTGTCGCAATTTTAGGACGCTACAGGTTCTTCATCAGAATTTGTTCCCTTAGACTTTGGTTGCAAAATTAATTTTCTGCCTCTCTTTTTTGTCTCCTTCTTAGTATATACCTTGGGTTCCGGTTACTTTTTGGTTAGGATACTCGTGGTAACCCTAGTACTCTTTGTTGCTGGAGATGCTTCATCAGACTTTTTATTTTTTCCTCTTGTACTTTTAACAGGTGCAGTACTAGTTTGTGCAGGTGCCTCTTGGACTGCCACAATGTCCAATTTTGCCCTCTTTTTGTCTATAGGCAATGCTAATAGGGTATTAGCATAACCAACCAGTAGATCATGGTTAACCTCATAACTTATGTCTTCCATTTCTTCTTCTCTTGGCTCTATTGCTTGCATTAAGCAAAAGTCAGTGGTAACGGTGAAGATTATGTCCTTCTCAAAGTGTTTTACCACTTCTTCCGGTAGCCTCATTCTCATACTCATCTTCCTTTGGAACTCATTGAAATACCTATTCAGGGCAGCATGGAAAGTATTCTTTACAGCCTTGATGCTGTCCTAAATTTGTACAAAGATTGGTGAGTCCTTTGACCACTTAATGTCTCTAGTTCCTGGTAGGAAGTTCTAAAAATAAAAGAATAATATAACCAATAGCTAACCATGCTTGAATTTTTGACTGTTATCCTTTTTAACTGATCGCAAATTTTGAAATAATTATCTCCTGATAGATTCACATAGATCATAGTCTGCATTATCAACAATCATTCTGTGAGCAGTATGAATTGTTGCAGATGGAACACTATTAAGTCTACTAGAGTAAAATACTTGGTAGCCTATCACCATTGTTGCTAGTTTTACTGCAGGGTCTCTAATATTGTTGATAGAAAAGGCACGCTTATCAGAAGTAGAACGGATTAAGTTGAAGACAGTGTCCTTAGAAATTCTCCTTAACTCAGGTACTTCACCGGTTGAGAAATAGCCAGTCACAGCCTGAATGGCTTCCTTTGTGATTGTGTGAGTCATTTCTAAGTACATGTTTTTCAAAATGTGCTTCTTCAAAATCTTCAAGAAAATAGGAGGCATTATGAAAACCCTTTTCGAAAACCCTAGCATACTGTGTCTTAATTTTACCATTCTCATCACAAAGTGATTTCAACTGTGTGTAAATGTATAGAGATCCTAAATCTTCTAACTTGCAATCTATATAACTATACAAATCACCTTTGACCAAAACTCCACTTGGAACTTTCGACAATGCATTATATGACACAATGTGTTTTGCCTTTGTAGCTTCCATAGGTTCAGAAGTAATCATTAACCTCTCTACAAACTTTGAAGTAGATGTCATTCTAGATAAACAAGATCCGAAGTGGTATGTTCAAATAAATACCTCGTTTCGCGCACGTTGCCCCGTTTACCAGTTAAAATGCCCAAGTGCACACCACTTCGACTTTCTGCAACCTTCAATTCAACTTAATTTCTCAAATCATGAAACAATTCGACAATTAACAACAAGACAATCTTACTCAGCTCTGCAATCACTTCAAATTTCTTTCTCGAATGAGTTAGGGTAAAAATGACAAAGTAAAACTCGCTTTTATCCTTTTGTACCTACTGCAATAAATGCTCGCCTGTTAAGGTTACAAACCCTAATTTCACCACTCAAGTGGAAAACCAGTTGATAACATGTTAACAAAAAGTTACCAAAATTTCATCTTTCAAAATTCTTTCCCACTCATTTTTCACAAGGGGTCCGGAGATGTTTTACTGTTAAGCTCCCCTTAGCCATATTAAAAAGGCTTAAGTCACTGGTGCAGGGTTCTCTTCATTGGGTGAAGGAACAATTTCTTCTCCAGGTGAGTCATCACTTTTCTTCTTCCAAATCTGACTTATATCCTCTCTGGTTTCTTCAATATCAACTTTCTGCTTTCCTTTCTAATCCTTGGAAGAGTTGACCGGTTTTCTATTTCTGGATCTACAGAATTTTGCTAAGTGCCCCAGTTTGTTACAGTGATAACAGGCCATACTAGATGATCTCCAAGGTCTTGCATTTCCTCTTCCTATTCGTCTTCTGCAGTTCATAGCCACATGACCAAAGTTATTACAGAAGGTGCAAATAACATTTGTTACCTTTTTCATCTCAAATGGACTAAACTGGTTGTCGTAGGATCTTTTCCAGTTCAGGTTTACCCGGTTATCAAAGTTCCTCATCTGGTCACCATTTGGTCTTGGATGCATGTGTGGCACATGATTGTTTGCTCCATATATACACTCAACAAATCTATGTCCATACATTCCACATGTGAAGCAATGATCTTGAAATTTCTTGGACACATACCTAGCATTGGTATTGTAACTTACATTTCTGTTAGGTTTGTCTTTACAAACATTTGCAATGTGACCAGGTTTATGGCAAACAAAGAAGACAATTTTAAATACCTTCTTACCGGTAGGCTTATTGATCTTAGGAGCAGATTTGTTTCTCTTTGTACCAGAAGATTCACCTTTTTCAGTTGTGTGAAAACCAAGTCCAAAGATATCACCCTTCATTCTTTGTGATTGAATTTGTTCTTCCAACATGGTAGAATGTTTGATGAACTTCTCCAATTTCTCATTGACTCTAGTAAGCTATTTGATGAGATATTCATTATGCATAGACAGGTTCTCTTTCAGAGATGATGCAAGCTCAAGATCTAGCTGTAGGTTCTCCTTTTCTTCTCTTTGAACAATCAAATTCTCATGCATAGTGTCTTTTTCCCGTTTGATCTTTGTAATCTCTTGATCTCTTTCCTTGATAAGATCTTCAACAGCTCTTTTGGCTTCCAGTTCTTGACTCATGCAGATAGTGAGACCTTCTAGCTCACTCCTTAGATTCAGTTTCTCACCGTTCAACTTTTCAATTTCCTCTGCTAAATCATTAATATTGGCTTCAATTGAAGAACTATTATCAGATATTTCTAATAGTTGTTCAATTAGCTCTCTCCTTTGACTTGAGAAGCTTTCAGTTTGACCCTAAGGGATTCAAGTTCATTTTTGCTAGCTTCTATCTCTCTAGGCATCTGGAAGTAGCTCCTATCCCCCATGGTGGTTTCAAGGCTCCCTTCTAAGAGGTTAGGCTTCAAAGAAGTTAGGCTCTGATACCAATTGATGGACTTGAAAAGCACCGAGAGAGGGGGTGAATCAGTGACACCAAATTAAACACTACTTCAAACACTAATCGGTAGATGAACTTAACAAAGCTTTTAAACACAATGCATGCAATCCAAAATGATATAACAACATCCATAGAAAGTAAAGCATCCACCATAACACAAGTGTTTATACATGGAAAACCTAAATAGGTAAAAACCACGATGAGAGGGAACTCACAAGTTAACTATCTGGAGTAATAGATAACTGACCGGTTAAGGTCTATAAAGTGCTCTGCTAGGAGCGAATCTTGTTAGAGATCCCAAAGCTTGATTAGAAGCTTATACCCTATTAGGAGTAACCTCGCTGGAGGATTTAAGAATCCAAACTAATGGATCACCTTGTTAGAGGATTTATACATTGAATCTTGTTAGAGCTTACCCGGTTAAGGGATTTGATTATTTTGTAATGGTTAGAAAACAACAAGAATGGTTTGATCTATTCTAATTAGCACAATACTTTCTTGATCAGATCCTTGTAAGTACATTCAACACTGCTCTTCAACACACTCTTCATCTTAACACTTATCGCTTTTCAACAAAAACTTTTACTCTTTATGCATACCATCATATATAAAAAATATTTACTCAGATGTCGATATATATAGACATTCAGATTTCATGTCGGCCTAAGGAAATCATGACACAATTTCCTAGGTGCAGTGTATCTGGACAAGTGATCATAACTCATCACAAAAATTATTTCCAAGTAGTCGGTGCTGGTAACTCATCACAAAAATCAACAAATACCAGTTGGAACAATTAATACCGGTTTGAATAAAACATATGAACCATTGTCCTTGAGTCTCCACTTGATCTCCATCTTGATCTTCATCTTGATGCCGACTTAGTATAACCATAGGTTATCTCTTATGCACATACCGGTTGACATAAAGTACCGGTTAGAGATAAACCTCTAACATTCCAGTTGACAGTGTAAACAATTGAAGTTACACCGGTAGTCAATATAATCATATGTGTGTGTGAGAGTGTTTCGTCAATGGCAACAACTGATGAATTCATTACAATCATCATTAGGCCAAGAAATAGAAGATGAATCAGTTTCAAATTTTAAAATGGGTTCTTCTGTAAATGAAATGTATTTGGTTATTTGATAGAAGATAGACTTTGAAGTTAATACAGATATAATTTCAAAATCCTTACTCTCCTGTGTATGATTTTATCTTTTTTTGAGTTAATGGAATCAAGGGTTTCATTTGCTTGTTGCATTGTTATGATGTATGTAATTTTGCATTTCATGTTTTAATACAAGGGGTTAATTAAAATGCTTGAATGAGATTACAAAGGGATAAAGCTTTTACTAGGATTTGATAAGTAGTTCGGGTAAGAAATTGCAAATAAAATGATATTGTAAGGCGGTATTTTTTAAGATTTAATCAACTATTAGATAAATTTATGTCAAGTTTCAGTGATATTTCAGAAACTTGGATCCCAATGGAGTAAGGCATAGGCATATGCTAGCAGATGTCATTAGATTATCAATTTCTTGTCTGTTTCACTTATGATTTGTCATAAATCATTAAAATCAAGACATATTTCCAAGTTTTTATGTATGTTTGAGGTGTCCTACTATCTCATGCTCCAGATAAGGTTGAGGATCACTGAATAATTCACCATTATTGAGCATTCTCCTTGCTGTTGAGCCTGTATATGAGATTATCTGCTTTGTTTTAGCATAATTCATGAGTGTGGCGCAAATATCACAAATTTGCTAAGGGATCACTGTCCCAGGTCTTGTAGAGCCCAAAGTGTAGAAGGATTAGCAGAATCCTTGTTAGTTGGTCCAAGTTCTCGAGTATTTTAATAGTTGGAGTTGGCTTCTCCATGAGTATTTGAAGAATCAACTTGGTTTCTACCTCTCACAATGTAAACCCGTTTGGGAACCAACAGGTCCATTGCATGGATTGATAAGAATGGCTCATGCTTTTTCCACAAATGCCTCATTGAGGGTAATATTGATGAAGAAGTTGACCCTAAAGTTGATGTTGAGTTTAAATTCGAATAAGGCCAATTGGGGCCTCAAGTGCTGATAATTGTATTAGAGTTGCTGCTAATGTGGAGGTTTCAAAAACCGTGCAAGTTTGTTTTCTTGGTAATTTTGGAGTTTCAAAAACTCAGAAAAATAGTCTTCCTTGTGACTTAAAGTATATAGGAGGGCTGAGAAAGTGGAATTATCTATAAAATGTGGATGTCAAGGTGGTTTAGGTGAGAAAAAAAATCAAAATTTTGGCAAAATATAGTTGCTAAAACCTGACTTATTATTAAACCACTCCAAGATGGGTGTAAAGAGAAAGCAAGCAAATAATAAATGGTTTCTATAGGGTGTATTGACTTATACCTGCCAATCCATGAGAAGAATTGTCACCTTGCCTTTATGTAGACTGTGCAGGATCCTTGTCAAAGGGGTTCAGGTTCCTGCATATATAATTCATTTATCTTATGTTAGCTTACATCTTATATGAAGGTCAGTCAAATGGTTCACTACCTTGCATAGACAAGGCAATGAACTATTTGAAAATATGTCTCAAGTAAATGTGTCCTCATGGTGATGGAATGCCATGACAATCCATAGTAATTTAATTGTCATGGCATTCCATCACCATAATTGCATTCCATCACCATCATTGCATTCCATCACCATGAGATCGCATTTCTTTAAGGCATTTTTTCTGACAGTTCACTACCTTGTCTATGTTATCACATTTTTCATACATTTCTTATATTGGTCAATTAGTGCAAAACAAATATTCAACATAGCTAGGCAATGTTTGTTTGGATCACAAATTATCTAATTACATATAGAAAAGTTTAATATCTCATAGGTCAAGTTTGATTTTTACATATAATTACATATAGAAATGTATAATATACCATACAATATCCCATACCTTGGCAATGTTTACTTATAATTTCATATAAAAATGGTTAATATCCCATAGGTCAATTTAATTTTTACATATAATTATAATATGCCATATAATATCCCATTTAATATCCCATTTAATTATGTAATTGAAATATCCCATTTACATATAATTATAATATCCCATAGGTCAATTTCAATTTCAAATTACTCTGCAAAGCAAAAGACTTCGAAAAACTTCATTACCGCAAGGAAAAGCATAAGACTATTGGCACGCACAGGAGAGGAGATTCACAGGGTTAAAGACGGTGGTGAATGAAGACTTCATTCATGTCCGTAGGAGGAGGAAATCAATTTACAGGTTAGCAATCACTTAGCTTCATCTTATGTGCATTTTATAATATATATGGGATATTTCAATTTCATAGACATATGTAAATGGGATATTATATAGGATATTATAATTATAAATAAATGGGATATTATATAATCAAATCTAACAATTTTATTTTACAAATTTGTTGTGTTTGATCCGATTCATTTAGTCTAGCAAGCAACTAATTGAGTCTATATTGGCTTTGTTTGTTTCAACACCAGACCTTGGCTTTTTAGCAATCTTATAGGCCCGTATATACCTTTGCCTAGCATAATCTATAACTACTATATTGCTAGAGGACTCAGACAATGTGTAGAGAAGAGTTTAAACTCTATACTGATAGAAGGTGATGCATAGGTACTTATCAACACTATTAAGAATGGTGCCACACCAAATTGGAAAATACAAAGGATTCTGAGGGATATTATAGATGCTCTAAATAAAGTTCTTGACTACAAGATCAGACATGTTTTTAGGGAGGTGAACATGGCTGTAGATTACATGGAAAACATGGGAATAAATTTAAGGACAAAGGATGACCAGGTTTTTAAGGAAATCCCTAGTGAGGATTTGAAATAGATTCTAGTGGATGACTATGAAGCCTTGTGGAGGCAGAAAAAAGAAGGCATTGGATAGGTACGACTAAGGGAGGGTACTGATCTGGATTCCAAACTACAAATTTGGATCCGGAGTGATAGAGGTGATCATGATAGACGAAAATAAGGCTCCAATTACTGTGAATGAAGGGATATTGGGAGAAGGTGGCAAGAGATTATGACACTTCAAATCCAAAGATAGATTTGGTTTTCACGAGATATCAGATTTCTTTCTCTTTTAGACAGAGCCCGATGTTCAAGAAATGAATGTAAGAGGAGAACTGAGGGAAAATGGTCCATCACTTTGGGTTGAGCTGCCTATGTGTGGAGGAGACATTTTAGTAGCAACACATAAGACTTTTTAACTATGATGATCTCACTTGGGATGTGTTGTGGCATCTGGCCAGACCTATTTTCGGCGGGGAAAGGAACTGGTGTGATGGTTTCGTCTATGACGTGATTCTGTGCCCAATGGTTGACATCCTTGATTCCAAAGAAGCATACATATAGATGATCGATGGCTTCGTAAGATCAGTTGATGGGCAAGCAGTAGCAAGTACTATTATGGACTTGGATTTAGGTGGTTGGACTAGTGTTCTGGACGTGTACTTCAATCCAGAACATTACATACTGGATCCATTGGAGGAAGAGTCTGAGTTAGAGGACGGGGATGCTCAGGAGGCCAAGGCTGTGCGAGAAAGGAAGAAGAATTTCATGGTAGAGGCTTGGGAGGTGTTTGGGGTCGGTTTCAAAAACTGTGACTTGGAGCCCTTTAGGAGATTCCTAAACTCAAATGATAATTGGCTTAGTGCGGCCTTGACTATGTATGTGGTGGAGATTGGTGAAAGGCTCGCTGTAATTTTCCATTATTTAAAATAGTTTTTTTTCTGCTGCTACTATGTAGCCTGCATATGGGATGTAAGGGAGCTATCCCCTTTTGATAGCACTTAATAATAATAATTTTTTTATGTAATTGCAATACATGTCTGAGTTCTGATCTTCTAGTACACTTAAGGTTCCTAGTGACAAGACGCGTTGGTCGCCTTGTACATCACATACGATGTCTTCCCCTAACATTCAATTTACTATCCATATACAAAAGAAGTACTCGACACAAACCCAACATTCAAAGAACATCCTTCAAAGCCTTTATAAAGCATACAAACCCTTGCAATACGAAGAACAAGTCCCTATAAAACCCTGGAAGATCACTGAAAATGGAAACAATAATTCCGATTATGTTTGAAATGCACATAAGATGAAGCTAAGTGATTGCTCACTTGTAAACTAATTTCCTCCTCCAGTGAATCTCCTCGCATGCACACGAATAAACTCTTAATTTACCATCGTCTGTGAATCTGATCCTCTCCTGCTTTGCCTTGGGGGATTGAAGTTTTTCGAAGTCTTTTGCTTTGCAGAGTAATTTGAAATTCAAATTGACCTATGGGATATTATAATTATATGTAAATGCAATATTTCAATTACATAATTACATGGGATATTAAATGAGATATTATATGGGTAATTATAATTAAATTGGATATTATAATTATATGTAAAAATGAAAATTGACCTATGGGATATTAAACATTTTTATATGAAATTATAAGTGAACATTGCCAATGTATGGGATATTATACATTTCTATATGTAATTATATGTAAAAATCAAAATTGACCTATGGGATATTAAACTTTTCTATATTAAAAATTATTTATGATATTTTTCAAAGGTCTATTGCTCACAACTTATTAGTACATTGATGCAATATTTTGTACCACGTTCTACGTCACTATGTTGTTTTGAGGATTTTAGTTTTAAAAATAAGTAAGGCTAAACATAAAGACAAATCTATTCAAATTTTATAGGGGGTGATCAAGAAGGAAAGTTAAGGTTGACATTATGCTCACTATGACTAGTTCATAGTTTATTCCAACACTAGAATAGATTATTGCTGGAATAAACTATGAACTAGCGTATTGCAAATAAATACACTAGAGTATTGCGCTATGCACTAGCTAGACAAAGTGTGTGGATGTTTATTGGACCAAGTATAGTGTGATTTGGGTGACATGTAGTTCATGTCCCCACTCTTGGAGTAACATGTGGGTTTTAGGACATAATGACTAGACATTGTGATTGATAAACTAACTTGTGGATGACTTGTAGATATTATGAATATTATCAATCTCTCTCTCTCTCTCTCTCTCTCTCTCTCAGATGTCTCCATCCCATTTTGTCCATTCTCTCCATGTCCTCCCTTTCTCTTTCTCTCTCACATCTCTCTCTCTTTGCCTATTGTAGACACCTTAAAGTTGCACAATGAATTAAGTGAATTTTATTCATTTAATTATCCCTAATTCTTTAAATTAATTAAATTAAGGTTTAATTAATATCCCTATTCTTCTAACTAGCCTATTAATCAAATTAAAGATCTGATTAATATTCACCTTCTTCTATCTAAGCCATTTAATTAAATCCCCCTTCAAGCCATTTAATTAAATTTACATTTAATTAAATCCCCCTTCTAGCCATTTTAATTAAATTTACATTTAATTAATTCCCCCCACTTGCAAAAATTCAAAAATTCACATTTAAATAAATCAATATTTATTTAAATCTATCAAATGCAAGTTGCAACCAACAATTGAAATAAATTAATTTTATTTTAATTAAATCCTATTTTCCCTCACCCACTTGCAAAATCCTACATCTCCCACTTGCCTCCCAAACCTCTTCTAGAGCCTTCTAGATTCTTATAAACCTCCTAATCCCATCCTAATCATGTCTAATATCCTAATCATATCCTTTCCCTAAATTTGAGGAGGTCAATTCTCTAATTTGGAAGAAAGTCTTCTAAATGCATTTAAGACTTTATTTCTTCAACAAGCTAACTTGTTGAGTTCCCCAAATTTGGAAGGACTCTTACAAAGTTGTCCCTAAAGTTTTCCTAACCATTAATGGTTAACTCAACCTTCCCACATGGTTAGAGACTTTCTCTCTAACTTAACCTTCATCTAGCCCAAGGGTCTCATGAAACACTCATGGCTTTGACCCTGGTTATCTTATTGACCCTTGCACACAATTTTATCCTTTGGGTAAAGACTTTATCCATTGGTTATTCACTAACCTAACCATAACCTTAGCTCCTAAGGTAACCACCATGTCTCCTCAGGCATTTAATGCCTCTTGCCTCTCCTCTCAAGCCCTCTCAAGGTGACATTTGTCAACTTGGGATTGGATTGAATCCCTCACATGGATTGATAACTTTCAATCCCAGCCCTTGTTAAGATTATTCAATCTCAACCATCCATTGCCCTATTTTCCCTATAAATAGAGCCCATTCCTTCTTCATATCCAAGTCTTGCGTGCATCTAATTTATAGTATCATTTCATCAATCCTTGTTAGCCTCTCTTTGATAATATAATTTTTAGATCATTTAGTAGCATCATAGCTTAGATTCATCATGTTTTGCATATCATGTTAGTAATATCATGTTAGCTTCATTTCCATACTAGCTTAATATAATTTTTATACCATTTTCATGTTATTTTTAGCTTCATATCAATATCTTGCACTGTATCATCATCTAGTTTCATATCTAAATCATTCATTAGGATAATAGTTGCATCCAATTTGATCCTAAAATCCTCTTAATCTCATTCTCTAGGCTGTCATCCAAGAGATCAAGTGCTCTTCTGAGTGAGGGCCACCTTGAATCTTAAGGATCTTTAGAGATAGAGGAGCATGGAACAATTTTGAGAGTTGTATATTCACTAACTTGTTTTGTTGATTTCTAACGTCTAATGCAATGTTTCATGTGTATGTTTGAGATGTTTTCCCGTCTTGTAGGCTGATACCACATTTACAGCATACATCTATTACTCTCTTTCTCTCTCAAGTCTCTCTCTCCTTCCATCTCTCCCTCTCTCCATCTCTCTTTTCCACTCTCTCTCTCTCTAGCTTAGATTCATCCTTTCATCTTAGATGAGTTCATTTTAGATACATTTAGTTAATTATATGCATTAGGGATCTTCTTCAATTAGGATTCATTCAATTCTTTTGAAAAGAATAAAAAAATGTCCTAGGGATCTGCTTCAATTAGGATTCATTCAATTAGATACTATCCAATTGAGTTGGCCAACTAATAGAGTGAACCTTTCAAGGTTTCTAACTCCCTCACTTTAGGTTGTGCAGAACTTAGGCGGGTGTATCTACTACCAATCAGTTCTCCAAATTGGTGCTTGATGATGTTATTTTTTTCTCGAGTACCCTCTAGAGGGGGCATCATCCTCATTTTTCTATTCTACTGTTGATAACCCAAAATCTAGTAACAATACCTAATACCCCTAGCATGTAAGTCATCACCAAGCTTTTGTATTTGGCATACGTGAAAGGTTGAAGCTATAGAAGTTTTCTTTAACTAAATACAAGAAGTAAAAGGATAATTTAAACAATATTATATTTTATCCCAAAGGTATATGCCACTTTGAGATAAACACCTGAAGTAGGAAATATAATGTGTTGGATATGGTAAATTTTTTGTTTTATGCAGTGCTCATCGCATGAGAGTTAGGGTTTTAGGGTTCTTGAGGGTTCTGTGTCTTAGGTTATTCTTTTAGTTCTCTCGGGCTATGTTATTTCTTGTTGTTGACTTATGGTAGCACGTTTCTGTATCTTAAGTGATTATTGAAAGAGTTCTTTGTCGTTTGATTAACGACCCCTTGCGTTAGGAATTACCGTTCACAAAGGTTATTTTAATATGCAAAATACTCCTAAGTACTGTTAAAACCTCGGGTCTTGAGTCATCTATTTCCCCAGGAAGGCCCTGCACACGATAACTTAACCCATAAGGTTTTCCACATGTTCTAAATGATCACCTAAGTGCCGACCCCAAGTGACTTGATCGCGTGGGATAATATTTACAAAGAAAGCACCCCTTGTCCCTTATCCCACTTGGTGTTTCAATGTGATTTTCAACCTTGTGGGATAAGAAAATGATAGTTTCCAAAGAGTGCATCTTATCCCGCGACACATTTGAATCAATGATCTGGCACCTCGGGATAAGAAGAAGGAAAAAATTACAAAGGAATCCTTATCCCTCGACAATTGCAAGGTGAGAAAAGAAGCAACATGAGATAAGGAGCAGCTAAAAGAAACAAGTAGTAGAGGCCTAACCCCCAATGATCCAGGAGCACTGTGAGAGGCTTGCGAGATAAGGGTTGTCTTAGGCACAAAGGGGAAATCTTATCCCACAGGATCTCTAAGCTACCATAATATCATTACAGGGCAATGCGGGACAAGTCAACAAAGAAGGATGCTATGCTTTTCTTATCCCGCGCGTTCCCACGGGGATAAGAAAAGAGTCGCGGGATAAGAAAATAACTAAGAAAAGGGTAAAAGGGCTTATCCCACGGGGAGCAGAGATCCACAATAAAGGTGAATGAAAGATCAATGGGTAAGAATTAAAGGTGCATCGCAAGATAAGAGTGTTAAAGGAAAGAAGAGGAAGTCTTATCTCGTGATGTGTTCCTCTTGTTCAGAGATGGCTAGAGGATAAGAGTTATAAGCTGGAAATAAGGGAAAGCTTATCCCGCATATTCCCATAGGGATAAAAGGAGTACTGCGGGATAAGACAAAGCTATTTCAAAGGATTATCCCATAGATGATAGGAACATAAAGGAAAATGGCTTGCAGGAGGAAGGCTAGGAGCAACTTGGGATAAGGCTTCCAAGGTAAAACACATAAAATATTATCCCACAAGGATAGAAGAAGGGGTAAATGACATCGTGGGATAAATAAAACAAGGGAAATCTATAATAGAGGATTATCTCGCAGAGATAGCTGAGATGGCCGAAGGAGCTTCAGAGAATATGAATTTCTAAAGTGACAAAGGGGACTTAAGTATTGCTAAAAAACCTGGGTCTTAAGTCCTTTATTTCCTAGGAAGGCCCCGTGCATGACCACATATCTCATGAAGTTTTCCACGTGTTCTAAATGATCACTTCAGTGCTGACCCCAAGTAACTCGGTAATGCGAAATAAGATTTCAAAAGGAGGCGTCCTTTGTTCCTTATCCCGCAAGTGGTTTCAATGTGAATTTCAACCCCCCGAGATAAGAAGAAAGAAATAATTACAAAGGAGTCCTTATCCCATGACAACTACAAAGTGAGCAAGGAGCAATGCGGGATAAGTAGTGGTCAAAGAAAATAAGTGGTAAAAGCTTATCCCGCAATGAACTAGGAACACTGTGAAATGGATGCGAGATAAGGGTTGACTTAAATATAAAGGGAGTCTTATCCCATAGGTTTTCCATGCCATTAGAATAGAATTACAAGGCAACGTGGGATAATTCAACAATTAAGGATGCAATTCTTTTCTTATCTCACATGTCTCCACAGGGTTAAGAAAAGAGTCCTGGGATAACAAAATACTTAAGCAAAAGGTAAAAGGGCTTATCCCGCGGGGTGATAAAGATCCAGAACAATGGTGAAACTCAAAGGCGCATCGTAAGATAAGAATGTTGAAAGATCATAAAGAAAATCTTATCTCGTGATGTGTTCCTCTTGCTCAATGATGGCCACAGGATAAGAATTGTAAATAGGAAATAAGAGAAAATCTTATCCCGCGCGTTCCTGCTGGGATATGAGAAATGCTCTGGGATAAGAAAATACTAGTTCAAAAGCTTATCCCATAGACGATAAAAACACAAAGAAAAGGGATGGCAGGCAAAAGGTGAAAGAAAGGGATAGGAGAAACACCAGATAAGATTTCCAAAGTAAAAACATAAAAGCTTATCCCGCAAAGATAGAAGAAAGGGTGAATGATATCGCGAGATAAGTAAAACAAGGAAAATTACAATTGAAGCTTTATCCCATAGAGAAAGCTAAGGTGGCCAAGGAAGCTCTGGAGAGTATGAATTTCTAAGGTGACAGAAGGGACTTTATGAGGATGCCATGTCACTATTTGGGGAAGGCCAATGAGCAATCCTGACCGTCTATTGCTAGATCAACAGATGAAATTCAAAATTGGCGCCAACAACTACCTCTGTCCAACACAAATGAATTAATGGCATCGTAATAAAATGAGAATTTAGTGGCATTATGTCATACCTTGCATATATAAAGAATTCAAAGCATTAAGAAAAGCGAATTCTAGCATTCCAGCGCGCCTTCTAGAAATTTTAGTTGAAGAGAAAACCAGTAAGTGATTTTTATTGCTTGTGTGCATTATCAAACTGTTGTTGTGATTTTTTTTCAGTTGTTTGTGTGTGTGCCCTAGAAGTCGGTAGGTTTTATTCTCACATTTTCTTTCCAAGTTTTTTCTTAGTCTCAAGTGTTAAGATGGCTTCCCCTATTGAGAAACCTGTTATTCCTGCTACCAAGAAAGCCCGCACAATTGAGACAAGCTCATCAATTCCAATCACTAAGGCTACACCTGTAGATATGGCTCCCCCCATGCAAGAAATTATGAGTGCCCCTTCTTTGCAACCAAAGCCTAGAACCATCCCACAAGTATCTGAGGAGGCCGAAGCTAGCTCCCCTTCAAAGGAAAAGGCTGCAAAGAGAAAGAGAAAAACATTCTGAAAGACCATCATTGTCATTTCTAACAGTGAGTCTTCATATTATCCCTCTCTCGCTCCTAAAACAAGGAAACCCACTCCAAAGAGGAGGAAGAGCACCAAGAAGGCTTCAACCAAAGTATCCTCTGTTGAATCCCCATCCCCTACACATGATGCTCCAATTAACCCATCTGCTGAGGAAGCCCCAATTCCTCAAAATCAAACCCCACAAGGAGAAAACCCTTAGGAGCCAGCCAAAGAGGCTCCTCAAACCAAAGAAAAGACCCCCAAGCCTGCAAAGCGCTCTAGGAAGCCATCCAAAGGGGAGTCATCAGCTCAGGCAGAGCAACCACTAGCACAACCTACTACTCCTCTTGCTCCTACCATGACCCCTGAAGAGTTGCAACATAAAGTTGAACAAAGATTGGAAGCGCGAAGGCCAACTAGACAGATTAGGAGCCTATACCAAGATGTGCTGGAATTGTTTGAGGGATCCACAATGTAGGATCATTTGAGGACTATTTTCAATGACAAAGAGGCAAGATGTAGGGATGATTTTACCAAGGAAAGGGGCTAGGACATTTTCCATTCATTCTATGGCAATAGAGACAAGGCCATCCTAGTATGCAACCCCTAGACACTAAATCTTGGCAAATTGGTGGTACCCAATATTTTTGTGGAGCCTATGCTCATAAGGGAGCTAGAAAATGCATATGATGCTCCAAGCTGAACTGTTAGGACTGTAGAAGGTTATGTCATACTAGACATCTCTCCCAGGGCCATCATTCAATGTTTTGAGTTAGATAAATCTACCCTCACAAGCATAAACATGGACAATTTGAAGAGGGAGTATGAGAATAAGAGGGACAGGTACAAGGAGGATCTTGTTCCTCATTTCATGAGGAAACTCTACAAGGATTCACACAATTATGTCCTACCATCTGAAAGGGAGCCTTTCAAGCTTGACTGCTTTG
Source organism: Cryptomeria japonica (assembly GCF_030272615.1). NCBI lineage: Eukaryota > Viridiplantae > Streptophyta > Pinopsida > Cupressales > Cupressaceae > Cryptomeria > Cryptomeria japonica. Next base: position 523,947,091 of record NC_081411.1, read on the forward strand.
AGCCTTACTTTGTCAAGACTTATTATGCACTAGGGCAGGTCCTTGGAGTTGGCTATGGGCTCACCAAATTGCCCATTGATTTTATGATAATGGCCATTAACATTCAACACCCCTCAATAAATGAGTTGTATGACTTTGCAAGTGTTATTCATGAAAAGATTCATGAGGGACTGATAAAGGCTAAAAATAAATATGAAAAATTGGAATTCATGCATTATTCTTTGGTATGCCACTTGATTCTTCATCAAAACAAAGCCTAATAGGGCGCACAGTTGAGAATAAGGATCATTGATCCCTACACAGGTCTCCCTTGGCCAGTGCAAAGATGGACCTAGGTGTTGGAAAAGGGATCTAAATTTGGTGATTTTTGTGTTTTCTTTCATCACTTTGTGATGAAGATTTTGATAAGGATTGGAGTAGTATTGCCAAGGCTTCCCAAGGAAATCATCAAAATATTAAGAATAAGGAGTTGTAGGGTTGATGGAATAGTATATCCTGAGGGTGCATTTACCCACAATTTTTGGGATTTATTCTTTTATAGAAATTGTATAATTATTAGAATTTATGGGTGTGAGCAGGGCCCCCATGTATTGCTAATTGTTGTCTCTCCAAGGTTAGCATTCCTTGAAATCATCTAGGAAATGATGTGGATGGAGAAGGAACAAATCAGATTTGATAGAAAGGGAAAGTTTCTCCCCAGGGTAATAGTTTTAAATGAATTCAGTGTGGATTGTGAGCCCTTGGAGAAGGTGCAGAATTTTTTGGTGAAGAATTATAGATTGAGAGTTACCTAGGTTAGGCATTTTGACCTCAAGGGGTGTATAAATGATATTAGAGTGAACAAATTGAAGGAGAGGGGGTATTTTCATTATTTTGTAGAAAGGGAGGACCGAATTAGAAATTCCCATCCATGTGAGGTGAAACATAGGAGGAGAAAGTGGGACCTCATGAATAAATTTGAAAGAGAAAGGAAGCAAGAGGACCCCAATTTTGTAGGTTCCTTTCAACATTTCATGGATGATTTTTCTAGAATGTCTTTCATGTTAAGAAAGTCAGATGATATAATCAAAGATAAGTTGCAAAGAAGAGAGGCCAGGGATAAAGGAGTTGAATACAAAGAAAATCTAATTGATTCATCTCCTAAGGCTCAGACTGAGGAAGCACTTGCAGAGTCCTCTAAAGGGGGCATACAAAAGGATAAGGGGGTGAAAACCGAGCAGGTTAAGAAAATTGAAAAGGGAAAAACCAAAATATCTAACTTTGTAGACATCCAAGAGGATTTTGATTCTTCAGTGCCACCACCTTCTCCTCCAAGGGAGACGTTCCAAGATGATGTAAATGCTGAAGTTTTTAATGATCTAGACAAGGCCGTCATCCCAAGCACAATCCCTATGGAAGAAGCTGATGATGAAAGGATTGTTGCTTCAAAGAATTTTATTACGGATGACAATTTTGTTAACTCCCCTAAGTTTAGATCTTTTTGGCTAAAAGAAAAATTGAAGAATATGTCTGATAAAGAAATCAACAATTTTGATAGGAGCAATTTTGATTTCACTCCTCAAGAGGCCAGAGAGATGGCGATAAATAGTGGAATGCTCCTTGTCCCAGGGTGGAATTTTGGAAGGATATTCTTGCTGGATCAGATCATGTGTCAAAAGGATCCCAATTTTGCAAGAGAGTTTGGAGAACATGGCTTCCGTGTGAATATAAGCTCAAAGGCTTTTGTTGTATGGTCAAAAGATCCTAGCACTAGGAAGCCCATAGTATTGCAGGGGGTACAACAAAAAATAGCGGATGCTATTGTAAGGACCCTAGAAGATACTACTACTTCAGAAGCTATGGCAATTTCCACACATGCAGTCCATTTTGCTCAACTTGCAGTGGAAGATTTAGAGCAAAAACATATAAAGCTAAAGGATATGCATGTTGTTTTAAATATAAAATACAATGAATTATTTGTTGAGAACATTGCATTAAAGGAGCAGATAAAGAAGATGTGAGCTGATTCTTCTGGAGGGATTAGACCCAAGGAACTTGAGAAAATAAATAAAGAAATGCAAATGGTCAAAGATGAAGCTACAAGCAATTATTTTGAAATTAGAAAAAACTCAATTTTGAGAATTTCAAATAAAATCATTGATAAATTGGATGAATTTCACACTTCATATTCTTTGACATCTAAGCTCTTGAGTCAAATTGATGAATTCATTTCATTCTTTCAATCAATTAGAGCTATGTGGCTTCTAAGGGGTCAAAGCCTGAATGAGGTCATGTTGGCAGCGAAAAATGTGGCTCAACCACCTCAAATTGTAGGGTTGACCTGGAAAAACTATAATTTATTAAATAAAGAGCTACCCAACATAGAGGAGGAGAGAAAAACATTAATGGGAATGATTGATTCTTTCCAAGTGCTCAGAAAATGGCACATCCCTACAATTTTGACAGATGATGGGCAGATTAAGAGCTTAGAAACATGGAAATAGGGCTTCCAAGAAGAAATAAATGTAGTTCTGACATCCTTGGAAGGTGATCCAAAAAAAGATGATACATTTCTTAATATTGTTGATAAAATTATGGAAGTTGAATAAATATATCATAGATTTGTTTTAGGAGCTGCAGTTGTGCCCACCCACAAAACAAAGGAAGCTATGAACAAGTTGCATACCTTGAAGGGTTTTTCTTGGCCAACTGATGAGATGCATTGCAGAAAAGATACTGATCCTTGGAAGAAGAGCATCTTGAAGAGGAAGACTAGTCACAATCATTCCATTTTTTCTATTCCTAAAAGTTTTGTGCAGGATGTCTATTTTGGGGAGAATGATTAGAGGGCTCAGCCAACAGGAACCAGTCTCCAAGGTGTTTGCCACCGCATGCCAGATTACACTTTTGATCTTGACAAGAGTAGATTTAAAGTACAAATGAGAGAACATATTTTGCAAGACCACAACCCAAGCTCCTAGGATGATGCCTTTTCAGCCACCATCATTCAATGCAGGTTGCACACAAAAGTAAAAAACCTAGGTTTTAGGTCAATTTTGTAATTAGGTTTTGACATGTGTCTTCTTCAGCCTGAAGCTTGTTTTGCTTCCTTGTGTTATAAAAGGGAATTCAAGGCCAAGAAGAAGGATTCCAAACTTTTTGATATGTATGCATTAGAGAAAACTTTAATATAACAACAGATAGTCTTTTGGCAATTTTGGGTGACTCATTGTAGCATTTTCATGAATGTATCAGTTTTATCTTTAAAATCAATAAAGAGAACATTCATTTTATTTCTCATACCTTTTTGTGATGTGTTGTATGAATTTTTATGTTAAATAACATATGCAATTTGTCTTCTCTAATGGGGAATGTGTATTCTTTGATGGGTTTAATTTCTAGCTAAATGAATTAAATTTTGTCTTGAATACTGCAATAAATTCTTAAAAGAGTGTGAGGAGTCATGAATGCATTCTCAATCTAAGCACTTTAAGCAAGTCTTAACTGTTTAGTATTGAACTTTAATGCTGATAATGTTACTTTGTTTGTCACTAGGACTATGATTTGACTCTATTTTCCCTTAGAAGAGGCACTGATCATACTTTCTTGAAGTTTGTGGGTCATCTTTATACTCTTATTTCACCTTTTATATTCATTTTTTAGTATTTCTATATTAGGAGTAGAAGTAGATTAGAGCCATTTTTCAATGCAAGCAAAAGTGATAAGAAACGAAGGTTCAAGCCAGAATTTGTGGTATGTTATGCTTTTCCTTGGTATATTTCCATTGAAAGAATTTGCTGCATAGTGCATTGTCAGTTAACATAAAGCCAATATACGGATAACCGTACAATAGGTAAATCCGCCTAGGTCTTGCAAAGCTTGAAAAGTAGAAGATTGCAACTTCCATGCTGAATCTTGTTCATTGGGCAAGTCCAATCCTGAGTCTGTTCATGAGTTAGTGGCTATTTCTCTAGGATTTAGGATATGTTGATAACTTATATATGTATTAAAATTTTGAGCTTTGGGTGCTTTTGGGGGTCACTAATGGAGTAGAAGAACTAGGAAAGTATATGTACTAAACTATGAAATTCACTGTTTAATAGGAGGGTGAAATGTATGTAAAGTGTTTTAGTGTATATGCCACAAAACACGTGCAAAGGGTAAACATGGGTAGTGTTGGTATTATCTGCAACACTTCTTAATGATCCTTTAATGCAACACACATTCCCTAAGGTATTATCTACAATAGCTCATGCAAGTATCATAAACTTGTTAAAATATCAAGATTGGAAAAAATCATCTCCTCGAATTAGATTAAGAGTATAGATACAAAATAGTATCAGGTGCATCATACATAGTAATAGGAATCATTGTGTTATTGCATAAAAAACTATTAAAAGGATTCATCCATTAAATTTTCCATAAATATCTCAGTAGGGAACACAACATGATGCAAATATTTGTAATGTAAAAGTATAAATGATTTGACATGTAAAGATACATGTAAAGATAATCACAAAGTACTAGTCCTCCCACATAATCACAACATTTAGATTTCACCAAAAAAATCAAGAAATCAATATCAAATAGATAATATACTAATCGCATACATTATACATTTAAATCATGTCATTGATCTTCTTCTTTATCCAACTCTTTGTCTGTATCTTCCGATACATAATCAACATTGTATGTATTATTGGTCATATCATCATCATCATTATTATTGATATCATCATCATCATCATTATTGATATAATCATCATCATCATCATCATCTTCATGAACATTAACTCCTACATCATCGTGGTCTTGTTCCTCTTCTTCGACATCTTCGTCGAGCACATCATCAACTAATTGTTGATCCTGATCATCATGTACATAATCTTCTAGTTCTTCTGTATCTTCTTCTTCCATGACATTATACGTTACCGACCTTCCTCTAGGATCATGTCTAACAACAAATGACCAACCCAATTTATGCAGAACTTCTGAGTAAAATACTTGCTCAGATTTGCTTGGAAGAACATAGGGCTCATTTCAAGCTCACTCAAACGACCTTGTATTGACCATTGTAAATCCATTATCATGTTCAATAATAGTTCTATCAGTATCATTTTCATTCAATTGTAGCCTATACCATTGGATGACGAAAAAACCTAATTTGAAGGACCCAAAGTCACACTCAAGTATATCATCCAAAATCTCATAGTATCAATTTTCGGAGACTTGAGGATGTATGTCGCTTCTAGATGAAACATTAGTCACCTAAAATACTACAGTTATCCTAGAATCACAAGTTTTCTTCGTGTCATCTAACTTTTTGATGTGAAATTTATGACCATTGCACCACATAGCCTTGTGGTATTTCACCTGCAATATGTCAAACATGTAAAAATTATTGCATCGCCAGTTGATAAACATATTTATTCTTGGTCGAATGTATGAAAAAAACAACAGATATATACATCGTTACAATTGAAAAAAATTAAATAATATGGGTGATTAATATATTTATACGTACCTGATTATCTCTTAAATCATATGCCAAATCAATTTCCCTTGGTGTAACATTAGAATCTCCATTACGATGAGCTTCTTTAACCAATGAAGCCACACCTTCCCATGTTAATGCATGACAAAATTGTTGACATCATTCAATCCATACTATCATCCAATCAAGATTGTTTGTGACATACAAATGTAGTGCATCCCACTCTTGAGCAACTGTAGAAAAAATAACTAGACATGTACAACTAATGTATATTGAACATTAAGAATTAATTAACTATAATATATATAAAAACCAAATGTAAAATGTATTCAGATTAATGTCCATGAACATCAAATAATTACCTCTCACTTTCCTCAATCTACCTTTCCCCATCAGGTACTCCCCTTCGAATTTGTTAATGGAGTTGGGATCCCAAATGCGATTTACATGGATCTTTGCCACAAACTTAGGAAGATATTTAGTAATGTATACCATAGTCTGGTATACTGTATATCCCTCCATCATAGAAACCTCAGAATATGCTCTTTGTCAAACTAAAGCCTTCAAAAATTCCAAGTACCTGTCAAACATCCACATTGACCTTGTGTGTATATGTCCACACAATTCAATCTCCTCAATTTGGTGTATGAGGTAGTGTTCTTATGCATTGAAAAGTGTCGAAGGTAGAGACTTTTGCATTTCACACATATGACGAGGAATTTTTGTCTTCCAATATTTTATATCTTCTTTATGGATTTCTTTAGATGACAACCATCTACAAGTGATTAGAGATGCAAATATATTAACGAGAATTAACAAAATAATATACAATATTATATAACAAGTAAAACAAATGGCAAATATAATACCTATACAACAAATTGAACAAATAAGACTACTTACCTCATGTATTTTCCAAGATCATAGATAACTTGCTTGACATTATTGTCGAAGTGGTCTAGGAGAGATAGAGGTAGAATGTACTGCAACAACTATAAAATGATCCTTTCATTGTTTTTCTAAAACTAGTACTAAACATAATATAATGAAAAGTACATGCAGTATACAAATATATAGAATATATACAAGAACATGAATTACCATAATGAAGGTATGTCAATCATGCATTTTCATCCGTGGCCCAAATTCACTTTTCTTTGTTATGAGATTGTTTATGTTCGCAACAAATCCAGTGGGAAAATAAATTTTTTCGTATGACCTCTTTTATAGCATTGCTTTGTTGCTCCGTTAATAACAAAGGAAGGGAACTTATATTAATTTAATCTTCATCGCTATTTAATTGAATGACATTTTTCATTGCATGATTGGATTCCTGAATGTCACTACAAATTTTGATAATTTTTTCTTTGTCATGCCTTCCATCCAATATTTTCCATAACGTCTCTGTTATATTCTTTCCAATATGCATAGTATCAAACAAATGCACACTTTGTAGCTTCTCATAGTAGGGCAACCTACTAAATTATCTAGGACAACTTTTTAGTCCCTTTGGAAGGTGGTAATTAATGCCTTGACAACCTTCATGAAGCATATAAGTTTAAAAAGTTAACAATGACAATAATCGTCAATTACAACATGAGTAAACAAAACAAAATATAAAAATATAAATTCCAAACATGTCATATATGATAGATAAACAATTAGATTGAATTACATTACCTTGACGATTAATTATATTATATTCCAACTTCCATAGGCGAGGTGTCATTCTTCGTGGTTTGATGTAGTCTCTGCTTTCCCATTGAAAAAATGTTTTTTAGTAGTTTGATACTTATGATTTTTATGGAGGAAGCGCCTATACTTATCAAACACCTTCTTTCCTAAACCTGCTGAATGACAAGATTTCATCTTTGAACCACAAACTGGACATGCAAATTTTCCCTTTGTTTGAAGACCTGCAAGATCATGTATAATTGGATTAAACATGTTAATTTTTTATAATTATATATATTGAATGGATTTTAAAAAAAATCCATGATTTATACTTTTAAAAATTAAAAATTATTAAAGTGTGCAAGTTGAACATTATAACCTACCACAAAAATGTGTTAGCCCTGAGACATCATGAATTGTCCATACAAGCTTATCTTGGAATTGAAATTGTCTTTGTCCTATTGGTCTAGAGAAGTCATACATAGTGACGCCATTCCATAACTCCAACAAATCATCGATAAGAGGCTCGATATATACATTCATACTTTTAACTTGGCACTTACCTAATTGAATGAACAAAAATATTACATAATTATTATAACCATTTTACTGCAATATATATAATTTAATGTACATGACTATAAAATGAAAAAAATACCTGGAACAATCCTTGCCAATAGTATGTGCTCCCTCTTTATTGACATGCATGGAGGAATGTTATTGTTGATAACAAAAATAGGCTACACTGAGTAAATAGATCTCAACTCTCCAAATGGATTGACATCGTCCATTGCCAATGAAAGCCTGAGATTACGAGGTTTGTCTTTAAAGTGTGGCCATTTTCCCTCGATGTCCATAAATGCAGAACCATCCACAGGCATTCAAATAATGTCATCTCGACTTCTATTGCGTACATGGTAATCCATAAATTGCACCAAGCTTTCGTACCTAACATTGCAAATGTGGAATAATGGGAATATAATGAAGAACCTTGCGAGACACTTTTTTTGTTAGTTGATCTGTTCGATATTTACTGATATGACATTCAGAGCATTCTATTGCAAATTCATGTTGTTTATGACATATAATATGATCATTGAGACATGCATCTATTGCTTGATACTCTATTCCAATATCTTTCATAATGGCAGATAATTCTCGATATGAGCCAGGTAGAATATTTGATGGTGGTAACAAAAAATCACCTATCGATCTAGAACAAAAAAAATAGTTTGTTAATATAAAGAATATTAATGGTACAAACTTCACCTTTTATTTACTAGTGATGAAATAACAACAAAACTATATGAAAAAAGATGACATATATGACACACCTCAACATACGTGAGATTGTTATGTTGGATAAACCATTCATAACCTTCAAGTTCACCAACAACAATACAACAAAGAGAAGATTTTTTTGGGAACCTTCGTAAAGGGGCTCGTATGCCTTCTCAAGTACAAGTAAATCATGAACAACATCAAAGTCATCTTGGTCATCATGATCAGCTACGCCAATACTAAATGTGTCATGGATCAATGTATTTGTACCATCATCTTCAACTATGTTTTCTGGGGCATGATCATCTTCTTCCATAGGATCATTATCTTCAACTTTGATATTCACACCTCCATGTTCCTCCACTTGGAAAACCACATTCTCAGGTCGTGGTAGTCCATATCATGTGCCCTAGGGTGCCCCACCTCTATAAAAATGATCAACATAAATAAACCATGATCATGATCTCATTAGCAAGTGATTTTTTATGTATATAAATTATTAAAACAATATAAACATTTACAAATGCAATCAATATAAATACATATAATGAACAACTTACCAATGGACGATAATCATGCCCCCCTTCAATGTGACCATGCTGCCTACAATGTTTCTCAGCTGTTGTGATTAAAAGTCTTCTAGTCTTTAAGCCCTTACAATTTTTGCAGGGACAATAACATTTCCCATCACCTTTTCTTTTCAAGTAGACCACAATTTAGAAATTGTCTTCTTATTTTGTTCTTCGATGATATTATCTAACATGATTTTTCTTCATAGGCAAAAACATCGGGCTATGAAAAATTCAGTCGATAACCTTCACAAACCAAACAAAATGATGTCGCAAGTACGAAAAAATACTGTCCGCATGATTTTTTATATTATTTACTTGACTAACCCTAAGGGTTTTATTTTTTTTACTTTTTCACTTTTATCATTTTTCATCGGAATTACAATGAACGTCGGACAACATTCCAACGATAGTTAGTTTCGTCAGAACTTCGACGAACATCGGGCAAGATTTAAAAAAAAAAAACAAATTTGACACAAATCACCTCCTAAGATCTGACAAAACGAAAGAAATCCCATAGTTCTTGAGAAATTTTTTGTTGGAAAATGCACCCAAATGAGTTAATGAGAAAAGACTGATTCGGGAAAGTTGTAGATTTCAATGGATCAATGGGTTATTATTTAAAATGTGTCCTGATTATGTACTTCGCAGGTGTGTGCAAGAAATCGATGTCTATGACATCATACATTCTTTCCATTCTGAACTAGAAGGAGGACACTACTCTGTGATCGTAACTGTTCTTAAAATCCTAGGAGCAAGATATTTTTGGCCTTCTATGACCAAAGATGTTTCATTGAAAACCAGAGAAAAGTATGGCATGATAAACATATTGTGTCAAGGCAGTTTAAGAAAGGAGACTAGGCAATATTGTTTGACTCAAGGTTCCAAGAGTTCAAAGGGAAATTTCATACCAGATGGTTGGGGCCTTATGAAATAATTGAAGTTTACAATAATGGTGCAGTTCAGTTGGTACCCATTGATGGTGAAAAGAAGGTGATGCTAGTTAATGGTCGTCAGTTAAAAGTGTACCATAGGCCAACATCTAAGGAGAAATTTCTTTCAAAATTGCATTCAAGAATTGAACATTTCATCATTGAGGATACCACCTCTATGGTGAGACTCAAGTCTAAATAATCTCAAAAAAAACAAAAACCAGGATGATTGAAAACCAGTAATGGCGGTCTTTCTCAGGGGTGAATTGAAAACAAAAAATGGCAATTCATTCCTACGGAAAAATTTGAAAACCAGCAATGGTGGCTTTTTCTGGATCAACTACAATTTTCTCCCGATGGTTCCTAACAGCTCATAATGATTCTCAAGATTCCAGATTAAGTCTTTTGTTGAAGCAGTTCCTTCCTTTCTCATGATCGTTCCTAATGATGGATCTTGTCACTTCATTTAATGCTTTTAGGGTTAGTGCAAAGTGAGACTAGAGTAACTCTTGATTTGATCATCGGTTTCATATTGATGAAGTAATATCATTACTCTGGATAGCTCCTGATCATTATGTTGCTTCCTTTTTGTAGCATGTGATCGGTTATACATTATCACTCATGGCTTGCGAACATTAAATCATTTGAAGGTAACATTCATTGTAAATATTGTTTCAAAATATTTTCTTATTAATTTTGTAGATATTAAAGTAGGGGTAATTAAGTGTGTTGCATTGAGTATCCACCAACTATTATTTGTTGATTTAATTAAAAGTTAAAATATTAACTAGAGAAAGAAGGGAAAAATTTGATTGACATCATCTGTCAAATCTAAATGAAGAGGTAATAACTCGAGTGATTTGAAGTACACTCTTAGAGATCTTCGCCAAGCCATCAAATTATGACATTGGTATGAAATGATGGCATGCGATCATGTGATTTAATTTGGAAATGAATGAAGGAATGTGTGTACATTAATGATCAGTTTGTGCAATTAATTTCTATTTTTGAAATGCTAGGTTGTTCTATTTGCATTCCATGTTTTAGAAGCTAGAAGTTTGTGCAAAGTGTATAAGTTTACTGAGTGTTTGTCATTTTAGCAACCAAGGTTGATTATAAGGTGCAGAGAATTTGAGGACTAATGGGTAACAAGAAAATAACAAAACAAGAGAATTTTAGTGTTGACCTAGAAACAGAGGGACTTTTAGCTCAAGTGGGATGACTGGAATTCATCAAGAAGTATGAGGTATTTGACCCTAGAATAACTACAAAATTCATTTTGAATTTCCATGTTAATGTCAAAAGGGTAGGTGGGGAAATAATTGAAGTAACTCTGCATGTCATAAGTGAGATTGCTGAAATCCCTTTGGAGGGAGAATCCATAAAAAAAGGCCACACAAATTTGAAGAAGTGGTGAATCTATTCCATGAAGGGGATTGTCCAATACCTGAACTACAAATGCATAAAGGCAATATGAAAGGAATAAACAGAAATAGTTTGGAAGAGACGTGGAAAATGAGTGTGTTATGGCTAAAGAAATTTTTCACATGTGAAGGGAAGTATGGCACTATACTGGGACCTGCAATGTGGCTTCTTATTCATTTGAGGTATGTTGATGCTCTCCCCCAGGCTTGAGTAAATCTTCCTTCATTTCTATTTTCTCAATTGTCAGCAATGATAGCTAGGGATAAACTCTCAAAAGGTCATATAAAATATCCTAGGTTGATGCATTTAATTGTTAAAAATCATTTCCTTAAGAAAGAATCTGGAAGGGACAAAAGGTTAGAATTCTTGTTCTCTCCTGTTAAAAAGGGCAAGAAGGGACCCATCATGAAACATATGATGAAAAAAAGGGAATCTTCTAAGAAAAGAACAAAAAGATTGTAGAAAGAAACATAAATTTTAGAGGAGGGCCTAGAAGATAAAAAACGAAAAGTAAAAATGGATACACCTAGGGTTACTAGAGCTACCCATATTTCTTTAAGGAGAAAAGCTAAAAAGGAGACAGGTGAACCATCTTCTCCTTCTCATACCCATATAGCTCTTGATGACCCTATTGTTTCTCAACCTGATGAGGTGGCACCTTCTACTGCAGCTCAAAGCCCTTCTACCACTCATGTTGAAGAGAATGTATCCCCTACTTTTACTCAAACAACCCTGTAGACTCCTGCTAATCAAACCCCTATGCCAGCACAAGTAGGCCAAGAGCCTTCACAAAATGTTGCTTCTGAAATACCCTAGGCTAAAGTTGATATAGGAGGAGAGTTTCCTAGAATTATTGACATTAAAGATTCTTCTGATGAAGAACCCGTGCAAAACTCTCCATAGTTTGATTCCTCCTCAAACGAGGATGCTGAAATGCAAGAAGTTCCATTTGAGCCTGAACCTCCATCATTGCCTCCTCATGTTGCGGAAATAGGCCACCTTTGTCCTCAACATTTGTTAGAAGGGAGGAGAAAGAAATTTTGATAGAAGATATTCCTCCAAAAATTGATAGAGGAGGAGAGGAGGAGGATGTTGAATTGCAAGAAGTTTTGTTAATGTCTATACTGGAAGCTGAGTTGGCCGAGGCCAAGAAAAAGATTCAATTTATGGAAAGTGAAATGAAGAAAGATTCTATTATAGATGTCAATTACAGGATAGAATAACATAGTTGCAGAACAATGAGGAAACAAGGAAAAGGAAAATAGAGCAAACTGAAGAGGTGTTGCAGCAGGCAACAACCGAAGCTCTTAAAGGAAATGAGGAAATTGAAAGGTTGAAAAATGAATTAGTAAAACAATGAAATAAACCTATAGAAGAGTATCCACAAATTATTCCCTAGGGTACTTCTACTTCTTTTGCAATCCCTTGGGAACTTTCTTTGATCATTGAGAAATGTACAAAGGAGAATGCAGATTTGGAGAAACAGTTAAATGAAGAAAAAGAACAAAAGAAGAAGGTAAAACAAAGAATTGAATAGATGGCAGACTTGTCTGCAACTTTACTTGCCATGAGAAAACCTTCAGGTTTATATTCCTTATTCCTCAGGGAATGATTTCTGCAATGGATGATTAACCAATTGGTTTTGAACAGGAAGATTGATTATGAAGATGATGATGAATTTTGGGAAGATTTCTTCATAAGTCATCCCACTTATCAAAACCAAATGTATGAATATTAATGGCATGGCTTCTTATTGGGCCATCATTATGAATCTTTTCTCAATATTTATTTTAGGGAAAGTTTAATTTAGGGTATTCGTGTCCTTACTTCAGAATTAAATGGAATGGGAAAAGAGGATAGAACAATACAAAGAGAAACAAAGTATACTAGGCCTTCCTATGAGAAATGAAATGCCTAACTCTTCTGCATTCAGAAAAAAATACCTTTCATTTAAAAAATGTACAACAGTCAACCAATTTATCAGGACAATTTTGAAGCCAATATTACTGAATTCAAAAGTGTTCAGAATGAGGGTCTACCATAAAAGGCTTTGCTAGCAACAAGGCAAAGATATAACACTATTCCAGCCCTTCTAAGAAGAAGAGAACCAATCTCTCCAACAAGTATTCTCTGGGGTCTTGAAAGGGTTAGATCAGTCATACATGTAATAGAAAGACATAAAATTGATTGGGTAGGCATGAGATTCAGACCTTCTTAGATTCTTATGTCAGTACCTCTACTAAATGCAACATAGCACATTGAAAGGGATGCTAAAGAATAATGGAAGGAAATAATGGAGTTGTTTAATGGATATGTTCCTTCCCAAAAATATCAAGAATATAATTCTAATAAGCTTGATTTGGCAGTTTGGGTAGAATATTAGAATAGGAATATCTCGGATAAACCATGAAGACATGGTTGAGATCAGGTAGGGGGGAAATGATGAGGGGAAATTATTGCAGTTTTTATTATAGTTTATATTTTATGCTTTTATGAATCTTCAGACTAATATGCCTGGCGACATACCTTATTGCATACATGTTTGTTTACTCTTTACTATAATACTCTACTAATTAGAAGTAATATTAGAAGTAATATTTATGATGCAATGTTTATCTTTTTGCTTGTTTACATGATGAAAATATGGTGGTAATCAGAATTATATCTTCAAGTTCCGTTTTATCTGCATTTATGTGTTTTTAAATACATTGTGAGTAAACAAGCAGAATTCGACAAGGCTCATGACAACTGCTGCATAAAAGATGATAACCTTGAGTTATTTCAAAATGAAGATCTTCCTTGATCTCTCTTTCCGTTCCTATTTCATTGGCATGTTTCGTCGATGTTATTCGAAACTCAACTTCCTCTCAGAGTTGATTTATTTCTTTAAGATTTTTTCTCCCGTTGTTTTGTAGTCATTACTATCACGGTAGGTGGGTAGCCTTAGTTTAAAATTTGAATAAGATATTTATATATCCCTCTGTTCTCAGTTGAGTAGTTAGTCAGAATTTAGTCAGTACTTAGTTTCAGTTGAGCCAAATCTTATTTGTAGCACTCAGAACTTGTTTTACTTCCTTTTGGAAGGACATATCAATGAAAGTAGAAAGTTGATCTCAGTACTTGTGTTTCAAGATCCCACCAAAGGAAGAGCAAGGCCCGTTCAACAAAAGGGAGGTGATCTTTGTTGTGATTTTAGTGCTTTTACAACTTCTAAATTGAGATCAATTTACTTTGGTTCTTTTTTACTAAGATGTTAAGTTTCAGCCGTTGGTAATTTCTTTTTTCAGTAATCAACATTAGATTTGAAGTTGAATGTTATTGTTAGGAGAAGTAATACTTAGTTTAACATTATTGTTTGGATAGTATAATTGTTATAGATTAGATTGGTAATAGCATGGTTAATTAGATGGTTAGTTTGATGGTGAAAATGGAAGCAAAATTGTTGTTGTCATTTCATGGATTTAGGTGTTATGTTTGATTTTTGCAAGCATAATTAGATTTAAAATTCTGCAAGCGTAATTAGATTTACTTTCAACACTTAATCTAGATTGAAATTTCTAGACTTAGAAGTAGTTTCAAGCTTTCTAGGGAACTCCATGATTCTATCTTAATTTTATTTTGTTACCTTTTTGTTGTCAAACTTGAGTCTTCTTAGAAATAAGTTGTTTATAAATCCATATTTTAGTTTGATTGATAGTCAAGACTGAGAGCTCCTGATAGCTCCTGATTGACTCCTGGCGGAGTTTTAACCAACCGTTAGTCACTGTTGTACAATGCAAAACCCCTAAAAATTCTACCAAAGAGAACCCTTATGGCAAACAACTTTAGACACACCCCGGTTTGATATTGAGATAAATTAAATGGTTCGAGTTGACAAAGCAATGACCTTTCCCACCAATTGTAGTCCTCAATTATGTCCTTTCTTCGCATAAGTCCTTGCATAGTCCTCATTATCATCCTCATTTATGTCTTTACTTTGTATAAGTCCTCATTATCATCCTCATTACAGTCCTCATTTACATATTTACTTTGCATAAGTCCTTGCAATAGTCCTTTCATAATCCTCATTTATGTCCTTACTTTGCATAAGTCCTTGCATAGTCCTCATTTACATCCTTACTTTGCATAAGTCCTTGCATAGTCCTCATTATCATCCTTATTTTACATTTAGCTTAAATTCCAAAGCTTATCAAGGTTAAACATCAAGTAGTGTCCTCATATCAGTTCTTGCATAGTCTGTTACGTAGACCTCATATAGCATTCTTAATTGCCCATCACAAGGTCACAAAAATCAAAAGAATAAGATGGATCCAAACAATGACCCATTGTATAATCCCAAATGGAACATGGACATCTCAAATAGTCAAACCCAAAATCACAACCAAACCATGTCTATCCCTGAAAACAATTCACATGTTCTTCCAAAGAATAATTGCATAGTAGACATTCTCACAAAGGCTTTTCAAAAAATGTTTTCCAAGCAAGATCAAAATCATATAGTGGTGTCTAGCAATAGCTTATCCTCTCATAAACTTGACTCTCAAGTTACCCTCATATCTCCCACCATTTTTCCATCCCATGATCAATCCTTACCATCTCTATCAAATAATGTATCTAATGATAAAACCTTTCAAGGGCTATCCAAAATAGAATCCAAGTCGATCCATTTCATAGTACAAATCCCTTACACAATTTAGAAATACTGGATCTAATGCTACGATATGCTCCATTTCCAATCAAACATACTCCAAACAGTCCCCTTTAAAATCCATTCTTACCATGCCAAAATGTCGAATCCTTCTAAGAATCCCCCATGCATATCCAAAAACCTACCCCATGTCAAGAGGATAATCCAAAGTTAGAATAAATGAGTCCTAGAATAAATCAAGATCAAGATACAATGACTCTCCAATCTAATCCAATTTTTGATCAAGATCCTACCTGTCAAGAGCCTTATGATGATCCCCTAATCTTTTTATATTCCATCCAAGAAGATCACCTTCCATCTCCAGAGCAAAGTGTCTTTCCTAGTCTCATTCAACATCCACCTCCTAAGAAAGATCATGATATCCCTTCCATCTCCTCCAATGATCCAATTCAAAATTAAGAGCAAAGAATAAACTCCTCTACTTCACAAGATCATGACGAGATTGAAAACATTGGTAAAAACAAACTAGATGATCTTCCTATTGAGAAAGAAGAGCCATTGCATCTGGATTGGTTTGAAAAATTATAAATTAGGTTTTACAATAGACCTTAATAGGACAACATACTTAGGAGAAGCAAGCTACACTACCCCACAAGATCATGATGAGATTGAAAACATTGGTAAAGGCAAACTAGATGATCTTCCTATTAAGCGAGAAAGTTTTGCATTGCTAGTGGAAAATATGGAAGTTACCATAGGAGAAGCTAAATTTGTACATAACCTACACTTGGTGGAATCATTGAATCTTGAAGAGAAAGACAACTTCATCCAGTTTTTCAAACAATGACCATATGTTGATATGCCAAAACTACATCTAGAATTAGTGCTCCATTATCTACTATTGTTGCTAGGAATCAGCCATATAAGAAAAAATTCGTAAGACGAATCCACATATCACTTTAAAAGTGGAGTTATAGAAGCTATGGGATGTAGGATTCATAAGGCCCATTGAAAATGGTTAGATTAGATTGCATTTGTATTTCATTTTCTTAAAAGAACTGCATTGCATACAGTTTCTTTTCAAGCGCATCATATTCACAATTTTCATAGCATATAGTTTTTGTAGTCACATATAGTTGCATCAATAAAATAAGGCAATTGTCATAGTTAATCACTTATCTACACATGAATGAAGAAATGGTTATCTCATTTCTTAAATACTTGAGCAGGAAGTTTTCAAAACCTAACATCACTCATCTTCAAGATCACCTTGTGGTTAGGGTTTGTTTACAGTTGGGTAGAAATTTCACTGTTGTGCCTTGTCTCCCAAGTCTATCAATTGCTATATCTCACACATTAAACATTTGGTCTAAATCATTATAGACACCTTGTTGATCATATGACTAGTGAAAAATCCAAAATTCTACTTCAACACTGCTGTAATTGTCATACCCAGGTAGGTTTCATTACTTACAAGCCAATGCAAGAGAACAAATAAAAAAGTGATATGCCTACTTACATATCAAATATATCAAGACAAAAGAGCAATGATATATAACTGAAATATCATGTATACAAGTGCAACAAAAAGATTGACTATGAGAACATGCAGGTAACTCCATCAGGGCTATGGATGCTTGTTGGCAATGGAGCAGTATTTGAGAGATTACAATGTATAACCTCATCGGAGCTATATATGTCTGACTGGTAGCGAGGCTCTATCTAGGATGCTTTTGAAGTTAGAATAAAATATGTAGCTAGTCACATAGGATGCTAAGGGTCTCTGATGATCATAAGAGTTGGAATAAATTCAATTGCACACAGATAGGCATAAGAAGACCAAAAGTTTCAGGAATAAATGGGGAATTTTTTTGAGTCTCCATTTATAAATCTTAGTCATTCAGTTTGTTAATGTGAGTGATCCAAGGGTTATTGATAATAAAATGAACGCCTATCTCTGAAATGTTGTATACCTTCAAAACAATCAGTGTATAACACAATGATAAATGCAGACAATCATCCTTGTCTAAATAGGAAACACATTTTCATCCTGCACATCATATTATATAACATAGTTTCATATCAAAAATTTCATTGTTTCCATGTGCACTTTGTAGATCATCATGTCATTATAGGTTTTCCTACTGGGGGCAAGCTGAAAAAATCCCTAAAAATCTAAAAAAGTCCTTAAAAAAAATCTAAAAACATTGAGAAAACATGAAAATCCAAAAACATTGAGAAACACAAAAATCCCTAAAAAGCATAAAAAGTCCTAAAAAAATCATACCAAAAAGATTCAAATAAAGCCCTGAAAATCAACCAAAAAGATTCAAATAAAGTCTTGAAAATCAACCAAAATCATTCAAATACGATCTTGAAAAAATCAACAAAAAACATTCAAATACGATCCTGAAAAAATCCAAAAAATATTCAAATAATGTCCTGAAAAAATCAACCAAAAACATTGAGAAAACAAGAAAAATCCAAAAACATTGAGAAAAAACAAAATCCAAAAACATCAAAAAAGCTCTTGAAAAAGAACGAAAAATCGAAAAACAATCTAAATCAATCAAAAAACTTGCAACAACACGTCTCGCAAGAATCAAACACCGTATCAGATATCCAACAAAAACTTCACACAAAGTTAACAAAGGATACAACTATCTAATCAACATCTGCAATCAACTGATCAAACTATCTTATCAATCGTATCAACTATCCTTATCAAGTGATCATTATCTTGTCTTAAATAGAAGAGGATACACTTGAAATCAGACAGGTCAGTCTTAAATGGGGTCCACACTTTTTGAGATCAAACATTATCAACCATCACATCAAGCAATCAAGAACGAAGACACAGATTAGTATGGCTGTTGGATTTTTTTCCTAATTGGTCTCTATCTTTTATCATTTTGTGACAGATTATGTTCCTATGCTACTCAAGGATGTCCACAAGTGACTAGAGGAGCCGTGATGGGCATTATCTTTTTCTTTGTTTGTTGTTTGTGGTGTGGACCAATGAAGTTCTGGGGCAATAGTTCTAGTGGGTGTTTGTGATTGGTACGTTCATTCGACAAGTATCCCATGAAGGATAACTATGCTTGTGACTACCCCACATACCTTGACCCTTGGCATTATTCCCAGAATGGAGGGCTCACTCCTTGTCTGCTACGTGTTTGTTTCTTCAAAGAGATATCTTTATATCTTGGTTCCTTATATCCTGATGTGCAAAGCTCCACTATTACATAATAAGGCTCAGTGATGAATATATATTACACTATGAATAAAGGCAAAAAAGTTCGTGAAAACCATCATCTTCATTTTCAGTCTATCATTATCAATCTATCATCTCATATCAATCATCCTCAATTGCTTCTAATTCTCATATTTCATTCTAAGGTCCATTCTCTCATATTCTATCTCAATATCATCTTCACATCACCTATCTCTATCTCTAATCAATTAAATATTCTTCTATCTCACATTCTTCTTCTTTCGAGATATCATTCACACCTTTAATGCACAAACAATCTATTGAGGGGGCATTACACCCTAAGCGTCACCGAGGTATACATGTCGAGGCATACTGGGGCATAAATTTTTAATTTTCTTTGAAACAACATTGTCTCAAAGAGGGGAAAATGTAGACACCTAAAAATGTCTCATTAATTGCATACTAATTATTCGTCTAATTGATTAAATAATTATTTAATTATTTAATTAAATTAATTAATCTTATTCTTCAAAATTCATATTTCTTCATAATGTTATTAATTATTCAATTTCTATTCTATCCTAATTAATTAATCATTTAAACCCTTTTCTAATATTAATTAAATATTTATTATTTAATTAATTGTGATTTAATTTTTTTAATTTAATAATATTTATTATTTAATTAAATTCAATTTCTAAATTATTAAATAATTTCATAAATTATTTAATTGGTTATTTCATTCCTCTAATTCAAAATCCAAATCCCCAAATTTTAATTTCATTTAATTTCATTAATTCTTCTAATTCAAATTCAAACTTATATTCTTCCAATTTTGTCTATTTTCGTTACATGTGCATTTCAATATCACGATTTCAAAAATCAAATTGAATTCCTAAATCAGGTTTGTATGAATTCAAAGATCAAGTTGAGTTTAAATAAAATCAAAATTTTAATTAACATTCAAAAATCAAATTGAGTTTTTAAGTCAAGTTCTAAATATATTCAAAGATCAAACTTGAATTATAAAAATTCATTATCATGCAAAGATTAAATTGAATTTCTAAATCAAGTTCAGAAGCATGCAAGATGGAATTTAATTTCAATAAAATATCCTACATACATGCTAAATTAATAATTAATTGATCAATTCAATTAATTGATTAATTAAATCATTCCTTCAAATTCTCTCCAATCATTTATTTCTATCTTCTAATTTGTTTTTTCCCAAAAATCTTTCAATCATTCATCAATCGGTTAACAATTCAATCTTTTTAATTGATCATTTCAATTAATTGATTAATTAAATCATTTTCTCAATTCTCCTCCAATCATTCTTTTTCATCTTTCAATCAAGTTTTTTCTCAATCAGTTAACTCAATTAATAATTCAATCAATTGAGTTCCACCTCAAAATCAGTAGTTAAACTATCAATCAACATGTGAGCTCACTTCAGTTCCACCTCTCAATCAATCCTCTCCAAAAATCTATAAATTTAGTATCAATTATCCACTTTCAACAATCATGAACTTTGAAATCTTGTGTCACGTGCAGGTTAGCAACCCAATATCTGAGTGCCATCATACCACAAGAAGCAGAAGAACAATGGAAGCCATTTGCGTTTATGGAATAGGGATTTTTAGCTAGATATTTTACATCCTTATTGTCATGCATGCAATATTTCATTGGTTTGTTTAGAATTCTTTAATTAGATAGGGATTCATGATTTCCCTTTAATTCTAGTTAATCAATGATGAATTTTATCGATATACAATATCTATACCACTGATTCCCCCATTATCTATGTAATCTTTTTTTTTGGTTTTAATATAAAGGGACCTGCCCCTACTGGCAATACTTTCTAATTTTTTTTTTCTCATAAGTATAAAATTACTCTTATATTTATGAAATAAATAGATAAGAATATAAATATAACAAAACTAGACAACTAGATAAAAATATATCTTTATGAAATATTTCATACATATAAAAGATACAAATAAATTGAGAATTAATATGAGAAAAAATGAAAAAAAACAAACAAAACAAATGGATAATACACAATATTGGATTATTTTACATATCTAAATATATGCTTATTTAGATACATACATACATACATACATACATACATACATACATACATACATACATACATATGTGTATATATTTACATATGTACATATACATATCTATGTATATATATAAATATGTACATATACATATACATATACATATACATATACATATACATATACATATACATACACACACACACACACACACACACACACACACACACACACACACACACACACACACACGTATATGTATGTGAAACACAATAAAATGGCCAGTCATAGATTAGTTGTCAACATAAAACTAAAACTATTTAAAAGCATTATCAAGGAAGATTAGTAAACAAGAAGCTAGGGAATAAACAAAATGAAATGAATATGAAACTTCCCCATGATGCTCCCTTACATTAGCTCTTCCTTGTCCTCATCCTCTTTGAGATCCTATTGTTATGTGGATTATGCCCTTAGTTTGAGCACTTAACACAAGCATGATGCCAAATGGAGGATGGGAGATGATTGATTATGTGAAGTGTGGATGAGGATGAAAATGAAGTGTTAATGTAAACTAGCAACTCCAACTAGTGGAAGATCTAAAACATCAAACAAGTTATTTAAAATCTCTAAAAAATAACAATGCATAGACAACTTTTTTTTTTTTTTTAACAATGAAAGAATGAGCCCTATTTATAGAGAAAATGTGCAAATGAAGGGATGAGACTGAGTGGATTGAGGAAGGGTTAGGATTTCTTGAGGAAGTGGTGATCCTCAATCCATGAGCTCCTCTTCAAGACAATCACATGTTGACAAGTGTCAACAAGGGAAGGCTTGAGAGGAGAGGGACAAAGCATTCAATGCTTGAAGAGACATGATGGTTACCATGGGTGGTTAGGTTAAATTTAGGTTAATGGATAAAGCTTTTATCCAAGGGGTAAAGGAATGTGCAAGGGTTATATTGGTCAAAGCCTTTAAGGCTTGAGGGGACTTGAGGGTTACCATGGATGGTTAGGTTAAGGGATAAGCCTTTTGTTGGCAATTGACACTCAATTGGTTGGTTTGACTATGTTTTCATTGATGACAACATGGTATCTTGTTCCGGCTTCATGTTTTGGTTTAGTTGTGTACCGACAAACACTTCACAAACACTACACCGACACTGACACTGACACTAAAAGGATAGAAGGATTTCTTTGGTTACCGACTATGCAGGCCGACATGGTTTAGAATATGGTTATCGGTATTGGAGGCCATCTCTTGGATTCAGCATCGACAATTGTTTTTAATATTCATGCATTTATGTTAACTAGCTGACATGTAATTTGATATTGTAATTATCTTTGTAAGCCGACATACGGCATGATAAGTTGTATAGGGTATATAGGTCGATTGGATTAGATCATTTTTATATAGATAAGAGAGATCGTGATGAATATGCAAATGTGATATAATGCGAGATATATTAGAGAGATTATGTATGTGAGGATATTTATGTAAGGGTTATTTCAGTAAAGGGTGTAGGGTTTCAGACCGGAACAAACAAAGCTTAAATTGGAACTATATTCTGGCATAGAAGATTCTATCTTAGTAGTTCAACACTTCTTCGGATTGTAGTTTTGATTTATATGTAGTCAGTATGGCTCCTTTTTTGATTGAGCAGTGTGCTCTAGGCTGTAAGCCTTCTTGCAAGTGCAAGCCCCTTATATTTTGTAATATCTCTTCATATGACCAGTGGATTGATATTGTGGGTCACAAATCCCATTGTGGTTTTTCCTCTTTGAGGTTTTCCATGTATAATTCTGTGTGTTATGATTCTCATTTATGTGATTGGCTTATTGGTTGCTTTAATTCTTTCAATTATGTATGTATCGGTATATCGGTTGGTGTATGCATGTTTTAATAAGGCTAAAATTGATCATTCTGGTATAACACTGATTCACCCTGCCCTCTCAGTGTTATTGGATTCCAACAATTGGTATCAGAGCCTTGTGCCTCGGAGGAAGTTTAATAGCTTGAGGAAGATCCAGAATCTAGAATCCATGGATATGGCTTTAGAGAAGCAACTCAAGATGACACTTGAAGATTATGATGCTGAAAGGTTGAAGAGCTTAAAGCTACAAGATGAATTGAATTCTGCTAAGGAATTCATTTTTGTCCTACAAGAGAGGCTTTCATCTGTTCAAGCTAGGAGGAAGAAACTTTTGTAAAGTCAGGATGATGAAGAGAAAGATGCACTTAAGGAACAATGTCAAAAATTGAGTCAAGAGAACATGGTTATGAAAAATGAAATGCAAGTTATAACTATGAGAATGTCTAAGGAGATTGAGGACCGAAAGAAAAAGGAAGAAAATCTTGTTGTATCTCTAAAGAACAAATTTGAAGAATGTGGTAGGTTGGTTCATGAGAATTCTATGTTGAGAACTGATTTAGTACCATCCCAGAGTAATGAACAAGAGCTTAAGAGACAAATAATAATTCTGAGAGAAAATTTAACTACTGCAAGTGAGTATAAAGAAAAATTCGAGATTAGCTTAGCACAACTAGATGAGTTTTTGAAGAGACAAAGGCAAATTGGAGATTCCAGTGGACTTGGATTTGAGCAAGGACAAAGTTCCGGTACTGCTAATAAAGATAAAAACCATAAGGCACCAGTAAGGTAATTTAATGCTTATAAATTTAATGGTAGATGTTTTGTTTGCAATAGATTTGGTCGCATGGCTAGACAATGTAGAAACATAGCAAATCAGAACCCTGATTCTTCTCCCGGTAAATGTTATAAATACAATAACTATGGTCATAAGACAAAAGATTGTAGAATGAATGTTAAATGATATGTATGTGGAAATTTTGGACATATGGCTAATTAGTGCACGTCAAGCAATTTCACCAGTTTTGGCAAAGCAATTCAAAGGAACAATGCTACATGTTATGCATGTAATGAGGTTGGACATATTGCCAAATTTTGTAGAAACAGAAATCCACCGGTTGGTAATGGAGGATCAAATGAGAAAGGGAAATAGAAGGTTAGTTAAATCTGAAAAGATCATACTCAGAGATGGGTTAGGAAGACGGAAGAACAATCATCTGATAGAATACACCAGTTATTTATCTGACAGAGGAGGTTGCTCTTGCACCGATAGGTAGCTCATTCGGTAACTGAGGCAGATGCCTTAGGGGTAGGCAAAATTCATGAAGATGCTGCATATGCCCTGGGAAGAGGTTCTGGAAGATGTTCCAGACATTGGAGATGCTTATCCGACATGGATATGTTCTGTTTGAGATCCTATATCTTTCACTGACAGTCATTTATGTCAATGGAAGATTAGGATTTTTCTCGGAGGTTAAAAGGTCGAATTAACTTAATTATTGATCACCTTGCATTCAGAGCATTTTCAGAGTGATTAAAAGAGACTAAGAGTGATCAAAGGCATTTCAGAGAAATTAGATTTCTTCTTGAGCGATTTCACCGGTGACTGGAAGAATTTGTTAAGGGTTTTCACTGAAAGCGATCAACAGGTATTTATCTTTAAACATGGAAGCCTGATCATCATCTATTCCTATATTTGTTGCAAACCTAACTGTAGTAGAGGTCAAGGATCACCCCAGGCCCATTTTCAAGCAGTATCCACATGTGGCTACCCTGGAAGATTCGGTTGGAGCATTTTCCCGTGTTCCAGAAGGAGTTGTCTATGTTGAAGATATTAGGGCATACATACACTGTCACATTGAGGACTTGGGAACATCTAAAATAAAGGGCATGTACATGAGTGAGCTGATGGGAGAATCTAGAAAGATCAAACTGGCATACAAGCACATTGAAGACTTAGGGTTTATCGACATTCTAGACATCCCAGAATTTGAAGATGAGATAATTAGGTATGTTTTGAGCTGAGTACATGGGGAGTTTATCTAGTTAGATAAACCTTACAAGATCACCAAGGAAGTCATCCAGGCAATCATTGGTTTACCATCAGCTGGGCAACATCCAGATAAGAAGGTTTCAAATGATTTCGTGAACAAAATCATCAGTGCCACATCTGACAGGAGATCTATGAGAATAAGCACTATTACAGACACAAACATTAGATTCGGTAGCATGATCATCGGGTATAAGGTAAATCAGTCAAACCGACTGAATTCTGTTTCCAATTCCTGCATTTTTGCTGCATACAAAATGATGAGAGAGAATGTGAAATTGGATCTATGCGGTTGGATGTTAGATAGGTTATTAATAAACCTAGGAAAGATTAAGGGTGAAAAGAAGGGAACCTTCCGGTATGGCAACTTAATAGTCTTCTTAATGTTATTTTTCATGGATGATACACCCGGTTTTGGTAAGTGGGCATTTGACATCCTAGTAGGGAGACAATTGAAACAGTCAATTGCTACCTTAGGTAGTTAGAGAGATGATAAAGTATGGGGATATTTCAAGGGGTTTCAGAAATCTATGAGGTCTAGGGAAAGGGTTCCTAAGCATATTGTTGAAAAATATTCAACTGACATATGCTTCATGGTGAAGAAGGATGAAACACTTACATAAGAAGTTAATCCCCATAAGATTTGGATTGAGAAAATGGGCTATGAAGTGGATGCATAGATTCTTGAGGCTTATGCAAAAATGTTGATTGATGCACCTATTGGTGAGGCATAAAATCCATGTGGTACTGCAAAACAAAAATCACAAGAGGTTGAAACAGAGTTCAAATGGAAGAAGAGAGAGAAGCAGGAAGGAAAGGCTAGCAAGTTTGTTGAGAAGGTCTCACAAGAAATTTAAGCATTAATTGAAGCTGTCTCGAAGAAAGACATGAAGAGGAAGAATCCATAAGTACACATTGAGCCTGTTACAACAGAGTCTGAATCTGAGGATGACACACTCTTGGCATTCAAGAGGGTTGTAAGGAAGAAAACAGAGGAAACAAAGGTGGAAGCTAAAAAGCAACTGGTTAGGAAGGTTACATTCAAAATATCGGCACAGAAGAAAGCACAAAAAGTAACCACTTCAGATGCATTCGATACTGCAAGGAGGAAGAAGAAGAATGACACTGATACAACTATTCAATCTGGTAATGTTCCACCTAAAACTTGTGTAGAATTAGTAGATGAAATAACTAAGGATGACATGTTAAAGAATGTACAGTTTTACTATGATTGTTTAGAGGTTGATGAACAAAGAGAGGTAGAGGAAGCAATCTTATTATACTTGGATATTTATAAGAAAGCCTTAATAGAAATATAAAATAAAAAACCGGCAGAATTATATAATATGTTAGATGCTAGAAGACTGTCAACAATGTAAGAAGATAAGCATATAAAAATTCAAGAGTTATTATCTGTTTGTGTTACTATTGCTCCAGAGGAAATGGAAAGGACACTTGAGGTGGAAGATAGAAAAATATTTAATAGTAAACATAAAAAACCAGTTTGATGCTAGGAATGGTAAGTGAAATAATAAAAGAGACTCAAAAGGCATGGGTTAAGTTCTTTGGAGAGAACAAAGGATTCTTTACTTCACTGAAATCAAAGATAGACACTGTAGGCACCCCAGTTGAAGGAAAAGGAAAGGGGATTATGGGTACTTCACCCTCAATTTTGAAGAATATTAAGATAGTGGAAATTAAGCCCCCAATAGATACAAATGTACAGACAAATATTGAGATACCGACTAATACAAAGAATGAAAAAGTTAATGATGTGCATGATACTAATTTTGAGGATAACAGTCCTCCAGATACAAATGTACAGGTTGAGGTTAAAATTCCTTCAGAGGAACCGACAGTTACAGAGACTGCACCAAGTGGCGAAGCCGCCGATGCAAGTGAGGAAGACATAAAGGATAAATTATCAGAGGAGAAGAAAGGGGAAATCGACAGAGAACCGGTAGTAGATCCATCATTGTTGTCAATTGACACCTCGCAGGTTGTAAAGAAAAACATAATTGAGATGAGTCCTATTGAACTCATGATGATTGTGTCATGCCCAAACTTTTGGGCAAAAACAAAACAACAATTTTTTTTTTTGACAACATACACTTATTAAATGATCTACATTAAAATGAAATCAATTAAGTCTTGTCTTAACTAAGGTATAAATAGAATCGTTTACTAAAGTTGAAATAATTAACTTGATCAATAAAGAGACAATAATTAATGAAGACTAATTATTCCCTTAGAGAATCATCACAACTTAATTAATTAATCTAATCAACCTAATTTATTTTCCATTTATTAAAGTTGAAAGATATTTAAATATCTCAATTGTATTTAAAATATTCCAGGCTAATTAAAATAATGATAATGTTATCTTAAATTAAAATTAATTAATTGGGCGCATGCAAATTCACTTTTTAAATATAACCAATAAGGTTAACAAATTCAATAATGATATTTACCAAATACATATAATTCATATCATAGTCAATTTTAAATCCCCCTAAACCTTCAAATTTTTGACTATTAAATTCTTGGCCAATTTTGACCTCCTAGGCTAGATTCTGCATAATATAATTAATAATATTCAATAATAAAAAAAACTCCCCAAAGGAATTTTAATCCAACGTCCGTATTTAATTAAATATATAAAAATAATAATAAATTTCCTCTTTAATAGCCCTAGTTAATAAAATTAACTCAAATATGCAATTAATAAAACTATATTATATCTAATCCCCGATTTTAAATTCTACCTTGATAAAAAGACTATATTAAAATAAATTAATCTTCACCTTAGTCTAATAAGGAGTTATAATTAAATTCCACATATGGCTATAATTAAATGGAGGGAAATTCTTTTTCAAATTTTAAAAGGAATTCCCCCTCTACTTATTTTAATTATATTTAATATCAAACCCTAAATAGGGTTGAGTTATCCCTTTACTATATTTTAAAAACAATCCTAATATTTCATTTTTCTATTCTAAATGCTAACCCTAACCTGAATATGGGCTAGGGTTGCATTTCCTATTTTCCTCTTTAATCTTATATGCTAACCCTAACCCGACTATGGGTTAGGGAGGGTTGCATAATTTACACTTCATGCTCAATGATTTTTTTTTTGCTAGGGTTTGCCCTCCCCCCCCCCTTTTTTTTTTGTGTGTAGGGGACCCGATAGGGCGGCGACCGTACCATGGTGGTAGTTATGATTTTGCAGGGGGTGGCGGGTTTGGAGGTTTGTAGTGCCGTGGAGAGAAAGAGCACCGCGGATGGTAGCAGGGCCACCTGCAGCGGCGCCGTAGGTGCCACTGCGGGTCGCGGCCCGCAGCGGCGACCATGGCCGCCTCTGCGAGTTGAGGCCAGTAGCAGTGCTGCGGCGCCTGTGTGGGCCTCGACCAACAGCGGTGCCTTGACGCCTCTGTGGGTAGCGACCCACAGAGGGCCTGCGCTGCTCGAGGGGGGGGGGGTGGCGCAGGAGCCTCAGCTCCGGGGATACCCTCGGGTAGGGTTTGTTAATTTTTTTTTTTTTAAAATAAATAAATAAATAAATATATATAAATATATATATATCTCAAAGGGATATCTAGGGTTAGATTTTTAGATTTCTTTTTAGAAAAAAAAACACATGCAGGAAATAAAAAAATAATGACAACATATAAAAGATATATATTTCATTTCTTTTTAAATTGATGTAAAGTGTGATCCAGTTAAACATATATACAAATATTCCTTAAGTTAGGTTAAATAGATTTTGAATATGCATCATTAAAATTATTATGACTGTCAGATTTAACAACATGATGAATATATCAAAAAATTCATTCCTTCATTTCAGATAGACATAAATCTATTAGTCATGTCTAAGATTTATTTATTTTGTATTCCCCCCTTTTTTTTATGCGGTAATAAAATAAATTAATCACTGACAGAAGGCAAAATAGAACAGAGACACAATAGTTATCTTTTTCTTTCATTTCTTATCTATCTGAACTTTCTAGATTTCTCTTCTATGTCTAAAGCTATATATATATTTCTAATCACATAAAAGCAGATTTTCTAAAACTAACATATTTAACTAACTCCATTTCTTTTCATTTTAAACTTCTAATAGTTAACTATAGGAAAAGATAAATTTATCTACCTTAACTTTTTGCATTTTTTTTTGAATAAATAAATGACAAAAATAAATAAAATTACAACAACATTAAAATAGTCTAGAAAACACTTAAAAACACTATCACTTTGTACAATGCAAAACTATTATACTTCTAATGTCTATTTAACCATATTTGCATTTGGAATAAATAAATAGAACTAAATAATTACTTTTATCTTACTAACATACATGTCTTACTGTTTCATTTATTTCCATTATACTTTCTTCATTTTTTTTTTGAATAAATGATAGAGATAAATAAATGACAACAGTATTAATATAGTCGAGAAAACACTTAGAAATATTAAAAATGCAGAACTATTATTCCACTAATATCATTTAACCATATTTTGCAATATCAACTTAACAAAATGCATTTCTTATAAAAATAATTTGAATACAATATGTCAACTTTACAAATGGGTGAAATACCCAACTAGCCTCTCATTCCTAATAAATGAGGACTTAAATAAATAAATATATTTCTTCTTTTTAAAATAATACAACATAAAACTCTTCTCTTTCATTTCTGCAACTAAGATACTACAATAGGAATAATTCCAAAGCTTTTCCTTCAATCCCTTCCCAAAGCAACCTACAATACAAAATCTTAAGGTTGTGACCATGGAGGGCTCACCTCCCAACCTAGGCCTATTAGAAGCCACCCCCGGGCTTGGAGAACCAAGACCTAGACGGGTTACACTCAAGCAAACACAAACAAGCATAGAGACCCACAACAAACACATTCCCATCCCAAGGCTAAACATCATCACATAATGTGACTTTTTTTACATGGGTGGAAGTGGACCAAGTACCTTGAGGAGAACTGCAAGATAGTAGATCACAAGGCATCTCATAGCAACCAAGAACACATCACAAATCCATCTTGACCCAACACCCTTATGACCGTTAAGGCATACATGCCATATATCTCCTCTTATGACCCCCAAATGCATAAACAAAACTATGTAGCAAGGGTCACATAAACAAACCCTTGAGACCACTCTCTTAAAGAGAGCGTCTCACTCTAGGACTGTCAAACAACCTTCCACCCCCAAGACCATTTTACCCTCCCAATGGTAAGATGGTCTTGGATACTCCCAAAACACAAGTAAATGCATACCAAAAATAAGAGAAGAATTCACATAAATATCTTCACAAATAAAATACAAGGGAAGAAAACAACTACATTCAAGCAATCTTTCAAAACAAATTTTTGACATGCAAAGAAAGAGATTGGACCAACCTTGAATCTGCCAAGGGTTTACTAGGGATAGTTTGGAGAAGAGAAGTCCAAATCCACACTTCTTTTCCTCCACACTTGGCCAACAATTCTATTCAAAACTTGTTTCAAAATTGCAAGATCTAGTCTCCAAAGATGGAGAGTGGGTGATTAACTTCCTAAGTCTCAATCCCTTGCCTAAGAAGGCCTCTCTAACTCTTTCCAACCTCTTGGATAGAGTGAGAGCTCCCATTGGTTGGTCTTCCCTAGGTTTTACACACTCCCTAACCAAGGCACCTCAAAAAGGGGAATGGAATGGGGAAAAGGAATGACACATACCAAGAAGGTTATCTAACCAAGAATGACTCTCCTAAAGATGAAATTCGGCCATCTTGGGAAATCCAGTTTTTGGGGAGGTTAAACAAGCCCTAGGGAAGTGTACACATGGCCAAATTTGGCCTTCATCCATAGGTACTCCATAGGGCCCACTAAAAATTCTCCAAAACTGACTCTAGGAGTTGGTTTAACCCTTTGAAAGTCCACCCAAAGTTTACCTATGGGTCAACTCTAAGTTGACCCTCCTAATGGCTCACTATCCTAGGTTTACTTGGGTCCTTCAAGGATAATTTAGAAATATATCATTGGTAAAATAAATTTCTCAAAAAGTGACATGACAATGCCAGCTCAACATACAACATATGTGTCAAGTGATAGTACAAAAAGAATTCCACATCACAAATACACACATGGTAATTGTCTCTTGTAGGATTTAAACAAATTAAAAAATACAATTTAACACACATGCAAACATTTATGTTTACGAATAAAATACGATACATACGGGGTGTTGTCTCTCCAAGTAGACAACCCTTGGTTTTACGAACGTACATAGGTCTAGACTTGATTCTCCATAATGTCACATGGATAATTTTCCTGCGCATCTCAATTACACATTAGTAATCCCAAATAGCCTCATATAACATTAAGCACATAAATAAGAATACAAATCAATCACTCTGCATACAATTGACATCATACAAATCAATTTACCATATATCAGAGCAATCCACCTAAGAAATTTATCATAATCCTCATAAATTTAATCCATTCATAAGATATGCATCATATTTCTAGCATCATAATAAAGTCCTGCAAATCAAATAAATGACATACACCATCTCAATGTTATCCTATCCTAAAATCATATAAAATTCTATATCCATAATGCATAGAAATGAAGCATCAATATATCAATGTTATCCCATCCTGAGATCATTTAAAGTTCTATATCCATAATGCATAAAAATAAAGCATCCATAATAGCTCCAACATGAAAATCACTGAAATGCTAGTATGGGGCGAAGTAGGGCCTCACACCCTCTCCCTCTAGGCATGAACTTCCTCCTAGAGTTCATAAAAAATATGAGGGTACTGTGATCTCATACGTGCTGCGTCCTCCCATGAAGCTGTAACCTCATCATAGCAATCCCACTAGACCCTAATCTGGTCCAACTCTCGACCTCGAAGGGCCAATGTCTAGCGAGCCAAAATGCGAATGGGCTCCAAAGCTAGCTGCCCGTCTGACTCCACCTGCAAGGCATCCCAATCTAAAATATGAGCCTCATCATAGATATACTTCCTCAAAACTGATACATGAAACACATCGTGGATGCGTGACAGGATAGGTGGCAAAGCTAGGTGATATGTATTTGGTCCTATCCTCTCAAGAATCTCAAATGGTCTAACAAAGTGAGGTGTGAGCTTAGAACCCTTTCCATAATGGATTGGACTCTTATGCGGTCGCACTCTTAGGAAAACTTCGTCCCCAACCATGAAGCTTCGATCTATCCTCTTTGCATCTGCATACTTCTTCTGCCTATCCTGTGCCTCTCTAAGGCACTGTCTAATCAAAATCAGCTGTTGCTCCATATCATGAACCATCTCAGGACCTATGGCCACTCTATCCTTAATACGGTCCCAACTCAAAGGTGTCCTGCAAGGTCTGCCATACAAAGCCTGAAATGGTGGCATCCCCAAAAAAGTGTGGTGCCCATTATTATAGGCAAACTCTACTAAAGGAAGGTACTCCTCCCATCTAGTTTGATGATCCATGACATACATGCGGAGCAGATCCTCTAACACCTGATTTACCCTCTCTATCTGACCATCCATTTCCAGATGATAGGCTATACTAAAGTTGAGTCTGGTACCCATGGCTGCCTGTAATGCCTTCCAAAAGGAAGAAGTAAAGAGGGAGTCCCTGTCAGAGATAATCTTGTGTGGAACGCCATGAAGTTTGACAATGTCTCGCAACAACACTTGTGCCACTGCTGGTGCTGTGAAGGTAGTCTGAATTGGTGAGAAGTGGGCCACTTTGGTTAACTTGTCAACTGTCACCAAGATGGCATCATGGCGATGAGATGACATGGGAAGACCAATGATGAAATCCATGGATATAGTATCCCACTTCCACTTTGGTATAGCATGGGACTGGAGCAACCCACCAGGATGGCAGTGCTCTGCCTTGACTCTCTGACACTCAAGACATTGGGCTACTAACTCAACAATAATCTGCCGCATACCTGGCTAATGATATAACTGTCTCAAGTCTGCATGCATCTTCTTAACCCTGGGATGCGCTGCATAAGGAGCTCTATGCGCCTCCATGACAATGAACTCTCACAATCCCCTAGGAGAAGGTACATAGATGCATCCTCTATGGCGTAATAGTCCATTGGACTCTAAGGAATAATCCACATACTTCCCCTCCAGGGTCTCCTGTGATCGAATCACCTGACAAACCTCTAGATACCATCCATCCTCTGGCAACCGCTGCAATATACGATCTCTCAAATTTGTGCTCATAGATATGAAGTATACCTCATGACATCTCCTACTCAAGGCATCTGCAACTATGTTCTCTTTCCCCTTAATATAGTGGACATCAAAATCATACTCGCATAGAAACTCCATCCATCTCCTCTGACAGGCATTAAGATTAGGTTGGGTGAAGATGTACTACAAGCTCTAATGATCTGAATGAAGCTCAAAATGATGACCCAAAAGGAAGTATCTCCACCTCACGAGTGCATGCACTACTGCTGCAAGCTCAAGGTCATGCGTAGGGTAGTTAAGCTCATGAGTCTTAAGCTTCCTAGACTCATAAGCTATAACTCAACCCTCCTGCATAAGGACTGCTCCCAATCCATCCAAAGATGCATCTATGCATATCATGAAATCAGTTGTGGGGTCTGGCACAATAAGAATAGGTGCACTAGTGAGTGCCCTTTTCAGATCCTGAAAAGTCCTCTCACACCTTTCCGTCCATTCAAATTTCTTTCCCTTTCGCTGAAGGGACGTAATGGGATGTGCAACTCTAGAAAATCCCTCAACGAAGTGTCTGTAGTACCCTGCTAGACCCATGAATCTCTTGACCTCTGTCACATTGGTTGGCGCTGGCCAATCTATAATAGCTCTTATCTTTGATGGGTCAACTGAGATCCCATCACCAGATATAACATGCCCAAGGTACTTGACCTTTGACCTAAAGAAAGCAAACTTCAACAAACTGCCGTACAACTGGTTGTCCCTCAAACACTGCAAAACCTACCTCAAATGCTCCTCATGCTCCTTCTCATTCTGAGAATATATCAATATGTCATCGAGGAACACAATAACAAACCGGTCAAGGAATGTGCAGAATACCCCATTCATGAGACTCATGAATACAGCTAGAGCATTCGTAAGACTGAAAGGGACCACGATAACTCATAGTGGCTATCTCTGGTATGAAACGTAGTCTTATGTATATCACTCTCTACTATCCTCAACTGATGGTACCCTGACTTTAGATCTATTTGGGAAAACACTTTAGCACCCTGAAGCTAATCAAACAAATCATCGATCCTGGGTAAGGGATAATGGTTCTTGATGGTCACTTTGTTTAGCTGCCTGTAATCCATGCATAACCAAAGGGACCCATCCTTCTTCTTCACGAAGATGACTGGTGCACCCCAAGGGGAGACGCTAGGACAAATGTGACCCTTTTCTAAGAGTTCCTCAAGCTGCATCTTGAGCTTATTAAGCTCATTTGTGGTCATCCTATAAGGTGCTCTTGAAACCGGCTCGACTCCTGGTACAAGATCTATGTGGAAGTCAATCTCTCTGCTAGGTGGCATATTAGGTAGCTCGGTTGGAAACACATCTGCAAACTCCTCAAGGATGGGATGATCATGTAGGGAAGGCTCCTTCTCATTTTCTTCCTCTCTATCACTGATGGTGATAGAAAACAACTGGCATCCCTTTCACATGCTTCACTTAAGCTGCATAGCGGAAATAATACGAAGAGACATGGGCCTTTGGATCCCAGTGATTACTATGGGAGAACCATGATCATCCTCACACTTAATATTTTTCTAGTGACAATCCATCTTGGCTCTGTGGGCGTAAAGCCAATCCATGCTAAGTACAATGCCATAAGATCCGAGTGGTGTAACTCTAAGGTCTACTAAGGTGGTGGTATTACCAATCTGGAGCTGACATCCTCTAACCTTTGAATCCACTGACACTCTAGCCCCTGAAGCTAACTCCACTTCCCAACTGACACCTTTCCTAATTGCCACTAGCCCGCAACACTCCACAACCAATGGAGATATAAAGGAGTCAGTAGCTTTGGAGTCAAACAATATAGAAACTCTGATCATACTTGCAAGTGCTCTACCTGGTGGTTGTCAACTGTTGCAAAGACTCTATGGGACTTGCCCATATCCCCAACCGTAGGCTCTGATGCTGCCATCCTCTGACTACCTACCATCTGACTCTGCGGACACTCTCTCACCATGTGCCCCATGACTCCACATGTGAAACAAGCACCACATGCCTGAAACTCTATACCCTGAGGCCTAGAGAAAGACTGTCCACCTGTCCTGCTCGAACCACTATACCCACCCCTAGAGGGCTGCTGAGTCCATGCTGGAGGTGTGTAAGTACCCTATGCTCTCTGGTCGTACCTAGGACCTTGTGAATGCCACTGCTTGGGCTTAAAGCCCTGCTATCCTTGAGGGAGCCTCTCCCTCTGATTCTGCTATGATTGCTGCTAAGGAGGGGGTTTAAAGGACCCCAATGTATTCCTGTGGTTGCCTTTCCAATGGGGTTTCTGAAATCCGAAAGACTAGGGTGCAGGGTTTTGGTTCTGAAACCAATCCCTCGTGTCCTGAGGCCTGACATGAATTTCCTCTGCTATCAAGGCCTTCTCCATGACAACTTGAAGGCTTCCTGGAGCAGCCATCCTCACCGGTCCTGCTATCCTGACATTCAGTCCCCTGATAAAATGGTTGACGAGAAGCTTCTCATCCTTTAGGTAATCCACATATGGTAGGAGCTCGATGAACTTACTTTCATATTGGGTCACTGAGAGACCCTTCTGCTGGAGATTGTGGAACTCAACTATCCTACGCTACTTGAAGTGCTCTGACAGGTATCTCTCCCTAAACCTCTCTGTAAAGATCTCCCATGTGAGGGTGTTTGCAACTAGGCCACACTTGTATTCCTCTTGTCTCCACCATGTGGAGGCCGTTCCTATCAAAAGGTGAAATGCTACTCGTGCCTTCAGATTGCTTTCATAGGAACGTAATGCAAAGCACCGATCTAGGCTCAAAAGCCAAGCCTCAGCTTATACCCTGTCGGTAGATCCCCCAAAAGATGGTGGTTGGAGGCGCAAAACCTCTCTGATCAGATCCCTTGGATCATGACGTGCTCTCTCGAAATATACAGGTGCTGCTACTGGAGGTGGTTTGGGTAGATGAACGGACTCAGGATCATGCTCAGCCTAGCCCTCTAAGGGATTAGGAGGTGGAATCCTATTCCGTTCCCTAATTGCTAATCTATGGCTCCCTGAGTTTTGGTTTTCTGCATGATGGTCAATTGCTGGAAGCCTATCTTGTACTATCCCAATCAGGTTCTAAAGCGCTAATAAGATGTCTCAGTTTGGGTCAACCGGTCATTTGGGAGGGGCCTCTGGGTTCCCTTCTGGAACTGGTTCCTCCCTATCAATATCTTTGCGTGCCATACGCGCATGCCTAGGACCCCTACCGCGCTTGGGAGCTTGTCACGTAGTCAGAGGGATCCTTATGAGAAAATAAAATAAAATGAAATAAATAAATATTTTTTTTGGAGAAAAAATTAATTAATCAAATAATAAAAGCGAAACGTAATGGAGAAAGGTTCCTAGTGTTGGAAATCTTGCTCTGATACCAAAATGTCATGCCCAAACTTTTGGGCAAAAACGAAACAACAATTTTTTTTTTGACAACATACACTCATTAAATGATCTACATTAAAATGAAATCAATTAAGTCTTGTCTTAACTAAGGTATAAATAGAATCGTTTACTAAAGTTGAAATAATTAACTTGATCAATAAAGCGACAATAATTAAAGAAGACTAGTTATTCCCTAAGAGGGTCATCGTAACTTAATTAATTAATCTAATCAACCTAATTTATTTTCCATTTATTAAAGTCGAAAGATATTTAAATATCTAAATTGTATTTAAAATATTCCAGGCTAATTAAAATAATGATAATGTTATCTTAAATTAAAATTAATTAATTGGGTGCATGCAAATTCACTTTTTAAATATAACCAATAAGGTTAACAAATTCAATAATGATATTTGCCAAATATATATAGTTCATATTATAGTCAATTTTAAATCCCCCTAAACCTTCAAATTTTTGACTATTAAATTCTTGGCCAATTTTGACCTCCTAGGCTAGATTCGCATAATATAATTAATATTATTTAATAATAAAAAAAACTCCCCAAAGGAAGTTTAATCCAACATCCGTATTTAATTAAATATATAAAAAATAATAATAAATTTCCTCTTTAATAGCCCTAGTTAATAAAATTAATTCAAATATGCAATTAATAAAACTATATTATATCTAATCCCCAATTTTAAATTTTATCTTGATAAAAAGACTATATTAAAACAAATTAATCTTCACCTTAGTCTAATAAGGAGTTATAATTAAATTCCACATATGGCTATAATTAAATGGAGGGAAATTCTTTTTCAAATTTTAAAAGGAATTCCCCCTCTACTTATTTTAATTATATTTAATATCAAACTCTAAATAGGGTTGAGTTATCCCTTTACTATATTTTAAAAACAATCCTAATATTTTATTATTCTATTCTAAATGCTAACCCTAACCCGAATATGGGCTAGGGTTGCATTTCCTATTTTCCTCTTTAATCTTATATGCTAACCCTAACCCGAATATGGGTTAGGGTTGCATATTTTACACTTCATGCTCAATGATCTTTTTTTTTTGCTAGGGTTTGCCCCCCAACCTTTTTTTTTGTGTGTGTTTTGTGTGTGCAGGGGACCCGATAGGGCAACAATCGTACTATGGCGGTGGTTATGATTTTGCAGGGGGCGGCGGGTTTGGAGGTTGGTAGCGCCATGGAGAGAGAGCATCGCGGATGGTAGCGGGGCCACCCGCAGCGGCACCATGGGCGCCACTGCGGGTTGCGGCAACCACAACCACCTCTGCGAGTCACAGCCCGCAACAGCGCCACGGCGCCTCTGTGGGCCTCGAGGGCCTGCGCCGCCCGGGGGGGGCCGATGGGAGCCTCAGCTCCGGGGATACCCTCGGATAGGGTTTGCAATTTTTTTTTGTTTTATTTTTTTTTAAATATATATATATATATATATATATATATATATATATATATCCATCTCAAAGCGTTATCTAGGGTTAGATTTTTTAGATTTCTTTAAAAAAAAAAAACATGCAGGAAATAATAAAATAATGACAACATATAAAAGATATATATTTCATTTCCTTTTAAATTGATGTAAAGTGTGATCCAGTTAAACATGTATACAAATATTCCTTAAGTTAGGTTAAATAGATTTTGAATATGCAACATTAAAATTATTATGATTGTCAGATTTAACAACATGATGAATATATTAGTCATTTAAGTTAGACATAAATCTATTAGTCATGTATTAGATTTATTTTTGCTGTATTCCCCCCCCCCCCCATTTTTTATACATTAATAAAATAAATTAATGACTGATAGAAGGCAAAATAGAACAAAGACACAATAGTTATCTTTTTCTTTCATTTCTTATCTATCTGAATTTTCTAGATTTCTCTTCTATGTTTAAAGCTGTATATTTTTTTTTTCTAATCACATAAAAGTAGATTTTCTAAAACTAACATATTTAACTAATTGCATTTCTTTTCATTTTAAACTTCTAATAGTTAACTATAGGAAAATATAAATTTATCTACCTTAACTTTCTGTATTTTTTTTTGAATAAATAAATGACAGAAATAAATAAAATTACAACAACATTAAAATAGTCTAGAAAACACTTAAAAACACTATCACTTTGTACAATGCAAAACTATTATACTTCTAATGTCTATTTAACCATATTTGCATTTGGAATAAATAAATAGAACTAAATAATTACTTTTATCTTACTAACATACATGTCTTACTGTTTCATTTATTTCCATTATACTTTCTTCATTTTTTTTTTGAATAAATGATAGAGATAAATAAATGACAACAGTATTAATATAGTCGAGAAAACACTTAGAAATATTAAAAATGCAGAACTATTATTCCACTAATATCATTTAACCATATTTTGCAATATCAACTTAACAAAATGCATTTCTTATAAAAATAATTTGAATACAATATGTCAACTTTACAAATGGGTGAAATACCCAACTAGCCTCTCATTCCTAATAAATGAGGACTTAAATAAATAAATACATTTCTTCTTTTTAAAATAAT
Organism: Cryptomeria japonica; assembly: GCF_030272615.1. Lineage (NCBI taxonomy): Eukaryota > Viridiplantae > Streptophyta > Pinopsida > Cupressales > Cupressaceae > Cryptomeria > Cryptomeria japonica. The sequence goes on from NC_081411.1 coordinate 523,986,514, forward strand.
ACAACATAAAACTCTTCTCTTTCATTTCTGCAACTAAGATACTACAATAGGAATAATTCCAAAGCTTTTCCTTCAATCCCTTCCCAAAGTAACCTACAATACAAAATCTTAAGGTTGTGACCATGGAGGGCTCACCTCCCAACCTAGGCCTATTAGAAGCCACCCCCGGGCTTGGAGAACCAAGACCTAGACGGGTTACACTCAAGCAAACACAAACAAGCATAGAGACCCACAACAAACACATTCCCATCCCAAGGCTAAACATCATCACATAATGTGACTTTTTTTACATGGGTGGAAGTGGACCAAGTACCTTGAGGAGAACTGCAAGATAGTAGATCACAAGGCATCTCATAGCAACCAAGAACACATCACAAATCCATCTTGACCCAACACCCTTATGACCGTTAAGGCATGCATGCCATATATCTCCTCTTATGACCCCCAAATGCATAAACAAAACTATGCAGCAAGGGTCACATAAACAAACCCTTGAGATCACTCTGTTAAAGAGAGCATCTCACTCTAAGGCTGTCAAACAACCTTCCACCCCCAAGACCATTTTACCCTCCAAAGGGTAAGATGGCCTTGGATACTCCCAAAACACAAGTAAATGCATACCAAAAATAAGAGAAGAATTCACATAAATATTTTCACAAATAAAATACAAGGGAAGAAAACAACTACATTCAAGCAATCTTTCAAAACAAATTTTTGACATGCAAAGAAAGAGATTGGACCAACCTTGAATCTTCCAAGGGTTTACTAGGGATAGTTTGGTGAAGAGTAGCCCAAATGCACACTTCTTTTCCTCCACAATTATCCAAAAATTCTATTCAAAACTTGTTTCAAAATTGCAAGATCTAGTCTCCAAAGATGGAGAGTGGGTGATTAACTTCCCAAGTCTCAATCCCTTGCCTAAGAAGGCCTCTGTAACTCTTTCCAACCTCTTGGATAGAGTGAGAGCTCCCATTGGTTGGTCTTCCCTAGGTTTTACACACTCCCTAACCAAGGCACCTCAAAAAGGGGAATGGAATGGGGAAAAGGAATGACACATACCAAGAAGGTTATCTAACCAAGAATGACTCTCCTAAAGATGAAATTTGGCCATCTTGGGAAATCCACTTTTTTGGGAGGTTAAACAATCCCTAGGGAGTGGACACATGGCAAAATTTTGCCTTCATCCATAGGTACCCCATAGGGCCCACTAAAAATGCTCCGAAAATGACTCTAGGAGTTGGTTTAACCCTTTGAAAGTCAACCCAAAGTTTACCTACGGGTCAACTCTGAGTTGACCCTCCTAATGGCTCACTATCCTAGGTTTACTTGGGTCCTTAAAGGATAATTTGGAAATATATCATTGGTAAAATAAATTTCTCAAAAAGTGACATGACAATGCCAACTCAACATAGAACATACGTGTCAAGTGACACTACAAAAAGAATTCCACATCACAAATACACACATGACAATTGTCTCTTGTAGGATTTAAACAAATTAATAAATAAAATTTAACACACATGCAAACATTTACATTTACAAATAAAATATGATACATACGAGGTGTTTTCTCTCCAAATAGACAACCCCTGGTTTTACGAATGTACATAGGTCTAGACTTGATTCTCCATAATGTTTCCATGGTCACATGGATAATTTTCCCGCGCATCTCAATTACACATTAGTAATTCCCAAATAGCCTCATATAATATTAAACACATAAATAAGAATACAAATCAATCACTCTGCATACAATTGACATCATACAAATCAATTTACCATATATCAGAGCAATCCACATAAGCAATTTATCATAATCCTCATAAATTTAATCTATTCATAAGATACGCATCATATTTCTAGCATCATAATAAGGTCCTACAAATCAAATAAATGACACACACCATCTCAATTTTATCCTATCCTAAAATCATATAAAATTCTATATCCATAATGCATAGAAGTGAAGCATCAATATATCAATGTTATCCCATCCTGGGATCATATAAAGTTCTATATCCATAATGCATAAAAATAAAGTATCCATAATAGCTCCAACATGAAAATCACTGAAATGGTAGGATGGGTCGGGGTAGGGCCTCATAGATGGAAACACAAAAACTAATGAAGGAGGGATCTACAAATAAAAGGATTATTGATCAGTTAATCATTGTTTTACATAGACTAGTCCCAGAGTGCAAGATTGACAATGAAGCGAGCCCATCCGGCAAACTTAAGAGAATTACTGAGCATATTTCAAAATATTTTCAATCCTTACAACATATTTCAAACTAGAAAGCATTAGAGAGGCTCACTCAAGCTAAGAGAGCTGCATTTGATCTGGTGATTGAATCTAAGAAGAGGAAGATTGATGAAAAGCTGAAACTAATAGAAAATTCTTTGAAGCTGTGTACAAATATTTATAGGGTATGTTGTAACACTGATATACTTACGATTAATGTGGATAAGAAGATAAAAGAATTTTAGGAGTAAATTGCAAATATAGCTAATTCTTTTGATGGACTGACTTCATTGACTACATCCATTGATGGTCAAATTTTGATTTTGGAAGCCCAAATTTCTGTTCTTGAGAAGGAAAGAGACATAATTATAAGAAGAGCCATAAGTCTGAGAGGCTTGGTGAGTCCCTGGTTAGATTCACTCAGTGTACATAAGAAAGAATGTATGTATATGGTTGGAAAGCCCACACCGGCATAGGTAAATGAGAAAGAGTCATTTACACATATATTAAGTGGACTTTTATCCATTTCTGACACTTTCAAAACTGGTTGGGATACCTATCTTGAGATATTGGAGAAGGCTTATCTGAAAATTTTAAAATTTGTTAAGCTCCGGTAAGATATTTTTGAGATATTCATTGTACAGTTTTTTGGATCTTTGACATTCCTTTTAGAATTTTTGATGACATTGGTGTCAAAGGGAGAGTGATATAGATGTGAAAAAGAATAGAAGGATTTGTATACATTAGGGGAAGATATGGAGATATGGAGATGTGAAGTATTTTGCATTAATGAATATTCAGCTTAGGGAGAGTAGGTAGGATGGAATCGACAAATGAAACCTTGACCATTTTTCACATGAGTGTTGCCATCAATGCCAAAGGGGGAGATTTTTGGCAATTGACACTCAATTGGTTGGTTTCACTATGTTTTCATTGATGGAAACATGGTATCTTATTCTGACTTCATGTTTTGGTTCAGTTGTGTACTGACAGGCACTTCACAAACACTACACCGGCACAAACACCGATAGGACAAAATGATTTCTTTGGTTACAGAAAATGCAGGATGACATGGTTTAGAATATGGTTATCGGTATTGGAGGTTGACATCTCTTGGATCCGGCATCAACAATTATTTTTTATATTCATGCATTTATGTTATCTAGCCGACATGTAATTTGATATTGTAATTATCTTTGTAAGCCGACATAAGGCATGATAAGTTGTATAGGTTATATTGGTCGGCTGGATTAGATCATTTTCATATAGATAAGAGAGATGGTGATGAATATGCGAATGTCATATAATGCGAGATATATCAAAGAGACTATATATGTGAGGATATTTATGTAAGGGTTATTCTGGTAAAGGGTTTAGGGTTTCAGACTAGAACAGACAGAGCTTAAACCAGAACTGTATTCTGGCATAAAAGATGCTATCTTAGAAGTTCAACACTTCTCCGGATTGTAGTCTAGATTTATATGTAGTCAGTGAGGCTCCTTTTGTGATTGAGCAGTGTGGTCTAGGCTATAAGCCTTCCTGCAAGTGCAGGCCCCTTATATTTTGTAATATCTCTTCATATGGCCAGTGGATTGATATTGTGGGTCACAAATCCCACCATGGTTTTTCCTCTTTGAGGTTTTCCACGTATAATTCTGTGTGTTATGATTCTCATTTATGTTATTGGCTTATTGGTTGCTTTACTTCTTTCAATTCTGTATGTATCGGTATACTAGTTGGTGTATGCATGTTTTAATAAGGTTAAAATTGATCATTTCAGTATAACATTGATTCACCCCCCCTCTCAGTGTTATTGGATTCCAACACCTTTAACCAAGGGTTGGGGGAATGTGCAAGTGTTAAAGGTGAGTTAGGTTGGTCAAAGACCCTTGTGGGTTAACTTGTTGAAGGGAGAAGGTCTTTAATGCTTTATAAGAGCCTTAGATATTTTGAGAAGTGACTATTTACTAATCCCTTAGTTTAGGAATGTGCAAACACTTAGAGGGGGATTAGTCTAATAATAGGGGTTTAGACATGATTGGGAGAAGGGTTAGTGTGCAACTTGCATTTTCTAGAAAGTGCAAGTGGGTGAGGGTTTTAGGATTTTAAATAAATATTTATTTATTTAAATGTGAGGAATGGGCTTTTAGGGATTTAAATAAATATTAATTTATTTACAAGTGAGAGGGGGATTTGATTAAACAAATATAATTTATTTATTTAATTAAAAGTTAGAACATGGTTTAAGTGAATTAAATCAAATAAGTTGAATAATTTATTTAATTAATAGGAGACGGTTAAATAATCAAATAAATATTAAGTATTCATTTAATTAAGTGGACAGATTTGAGTGTCTACACTTGCCCCTCTTTGAGATAGTGTGGTTTATCGCATCATTTCAAAAAAAAAATAAGTAAGCATGGTACATGTGCTAGCATGCACTAGGGTTGGTAGTTAGGTATGACCCCTCGAAAGATTGGATGAAATTTCAAAAATTCAGGTGCACTCTCAATTTTTTTTGAGAAAATTAGGTATGATAGAATGGTGGATGTTGGAATGAATGAGGGTGAAGGGCAAGCGGTAGAGAATAATGAGAAGCCGATAAGTACCTGTAGGTCAAGTAGGAGATACGATGCAAATGTAGTATTGTGGTGCATTTGATTGATGCTATTCAATTGATCAATATTATTTGGAGAGTTTGGTGCAATTAGTTGAATTGCCTCAGTTTTAGTCAAAGTGTGATAGTTGATGTCAGTTGTCACTCGGACATGATAAAGTCTGAGTAATTGAGTCAAATTTACCTATTGAGACTTAGACAATTGATGTAATTGTTTGTTTGAATTATATTTGATTGGTTGACCAATCAACAATTGGGTTTAAAAGGTAGAAACGGTAAATTGCTTTTTCTTATAGGATGATCTATGGGCGAGGCAACCCCTCGATTTAGGGTACTTGGCTTGATTGGTTTTGATGGGAAACAATGCATGGTATTCGGTTATGATGCCTTGGATAGGGAGGTTGAGGGAGGGAGTCAATGTAATATACAAGGTATGCAAGACCTAGTAACCATTCCCATGAAAGAGGATCAATATAGAGTATCCATTGTCATGACTATGTATGAATGATATGCAGCGATATGGTTTTATAGATGGATAAACTTAAATGGTAGGATATGTAAGATGAAATGAAATGGATGGATCTTGTGATTTTCATAGTGCTTTCTTTCATCATTGGGCTTATTTGGTATTGGTCTTGAATGAGGTATCGAAAACCAAGGTTGAACGTTACACCTGTAAACATAAAAATTATAGACAAGAAATATTCCCCTCCATTTTGGTGCACACACTGATGGTCAAGGTATACATTGTATTCAATAAGTAATAGTAATCCATGACTATGTATTTTTTCATAAGGTCTCATAGCTTTATGAACTTCCCATGTAGAAACCATTAGTATTTGCCCCAGAACTTCATTGAAACAATCTGCAGATGAAAAACAAATAAAAAGATACCATGAACCATCTTGGCCAATCTAATCACTTGTGGATATCCTCGAGTAACATAAGAACATGATATAAATTAGTAAAAAATAAAACTACTATCAACAGTTGAATAGTCAAAAAACTTTCTTGCCAAAAGATGTGTAATTATGTCTTGTTTTAAGGAAGAATGCATCCTTGTTAAGACATTTGCGTGATGTTTATCCTAGGCATTTGACGGTTTATGTACTCATTGATAGTTTGTCTTTTTTGAGTATTTGATTTGTAAGCTCAATTTGTTTTTCATGTTTGATCGAATGTTTGTGGAAACAAGTATCAGTTTATTGCAATGTTTTCGATTGGTTTTGTGATGTTTTTGGAATTTCAGTTTTGTATAGTTTTTCCAATGTTTTTAATTATTTTTTAGTTTTTCTAATATTTTTGGATTATTTCAGGATGACTTTTCAAATGTTTTTGGTTTATTTCATGACAGTTTTCAAATGTTTTTGGTTTATTTCATGAAAATTTTCAAATGTTTTTGGTTTATTTCAAGTAAAGTATGTCTACAAACTAGTGATATTCAAGATCCGCTCCCATCGTAATGTCAAGGAAAGTTGCCCCCAATTAGGTGTAGGTTTTAAGTCCAGTGGTGGGACTATAGGATACATATTAATGATAGATCAATATTTAGCCATGGTAAGTACAAAATGTTGTGGGTGGATGAAAGAATTTGATCAATGAATCTAAAAGACGATGGAGCTTGAAGCCTTTTACATGTGGCGCTTGTTTGCCAGGTTTTCACCATCGTACTTATCCAAGGCACCACCTGAGTGGTTTTCACTATTCGGACGAATGATTTCTCTTTACTATTTTCTTATTTTTCAAAATTTTAAACTTTTTTTAGGAATTTTTCTAAATGTTTTTGATATTTTTGAAATATGTGTCAGCCTAATGCTCTAAAGAGATATGTATGGAACTTCTTGAGATGCATGTTGTTTATGGGTTCCAATAGTGGATCCCCCTTTGAAGTATCCAATTGATATGCCCCTGACCCAAATAGTGCAGTAATTACATAGGGACCTAGCCAGTTTGATTCAAATTTTCCTCTATGTTCCCTATTTTGTTGGTTGTGAGGATTTTCTCTAAGAACAAGATCACCAACTTCAAATGTTCCATGCACGATTCTACGATTGTAGCTTCTTCTCATGTGTTGTTGATATTATTTAAGGTGGTTGAAGGTAGCTTGTCACTTCTTATCTAACAATTCCAAGTCTTGAAGACGTGAGACCCAATATTCCTCATCATCAATAGATTATGCAGTGATACCCTCAAGGATAGTAACTCGACCTCAATGAGTAAGATAGTTTCTGCTCCATAAAGAAGTGAATATGATGTTGCACATGTAGGGGTTCAAATGCTAGTTTGATACACCCATAGTGTAGGATTCAGACAAATGTGCCAATCACGAACGATGTCATTAACTGTTTTCTTTAGGATTCTGAGGATATTCTTGTTTGAAGCTTTTGCTTGACCATTGCCTTGTGGATAGTATGGAGTGGAGAATCATTGTTTTATATGAATTTTTTCACACAATTCATGAACATCCTAGTTTTTGAATGGAAGACCATTATCTATGACAATGGACATGGGAACATTGTAACAACATATGATATAATTAAGGATAAAGGATGCAATTTGTTTACCGATGACTTGTGTTAATGGAATAGATTCAATCCATTTGGTGAAGTACTTAGTGGCAGTGATAATAAATTTATGGCCACCTGATGACGATGGATGTATCTTACCACAAGGTTGAGTCCCCATTGACAGAAGGTCCATGGTGTTGCAATAGGTTGTAGTTCCTGCACTAATGCATGTATCAAGTCTCCATGAACTTGTCATTTCTTGCACTTTCTAACAAAATAGTATTGAGTCTTTCTCCATTGAAGGCTAGTAGTATCCCGTTCTCATGATTCTTATAGCCAAGGAAGGGCCACTAGAGTGAGCTCTACAAATACCTTTATGTACCTCTTGTAAAGTTGTTGTCACCTCTCCTTTCTCTAAACATCATAGGAGAGTACCATCGAGACCTTGTCAGTATAGGGTATCAGCGATAATTATGTATCAGAATGATTGGTGTATGAAAGTATTACGTTGGTTATTGGGTAGGTCTGGTGGAAGGATTTGATCATGAAGGTAATAGTAGTGTTCACCATACCAAGTGGAGTTGGGACCAACAATTTGACATACCATTTTGGATTTCAAGATATCATAAGCGAGGATCCATAGCTGTTCAACTGAGAACTCATAGCATGTAGAATTTTGTGGTAGATCCAACAGAGAGGCTATCATGGCCACTGTATTTGTAGCTCTATTTTGTTCCCATGGTATTTTCTCAAAAGTGATAGTTGTGAAGATTGGCTTGAAATTATTGATCATACACTTATAAGACATGAATTTTTCATCCTTGGTTTGGTAGTCATCATTGACTTGTTGGATTACTAGTTGAGAGTCACCATAGACTTGTAGGTCCTTTAGGTTCCACTGTATAGCCATTTTGAGTCCTATGATCAAGGCTTCATGATCTTCTATGTTGTTTGTGCATGGAAATGTTAGCTTGTATGACTTTGGGATATTATCACCTTGAGGAGTGATGAAGAGAATTCCCACTCCTGAACCTGTGTCGGGTGTATGATCCATCAAAGTAGAGTTTCCATTATCGTGTAGGTGTTATCATGAATATTGCTTCATCGAGAAAGGTTGATATTAGTGGGTGATTACCTTCCATTGGAGCTTCTGCCAATTGATCTACTATTACTTTCCCTTTTATTGCCTTGCAGTCCATATACTCAATATCAAATTCGCTGAGGATCATGACCCACTTTGCTAATCGACCATTTACAACTGCTTTACTTTACAAATATTTTAGAGGATCCATCTTTGCAATGAGATTGGTTTTATGTGTCAACATATAGTGTCTTAGCTTGGGTGAGGCCTGTTTATGTGCATTTTGACACACCCACCAACAGTCAGGTAGTTTATGCAAACACTCACCACCTCTCCTGAAAAGTAAAAAGTTGAGAATAACTAACTACCCCAAGGAATTTGTAGTCAGGTGTTGACAATGATGGATAGCTCAATGGTTGATGTGGTTATACCTGTAAAGGGGCCTGCTGGTTAGAACTAAATCTCACCGGTTAACGAACGATTGCACTTCCTCTTTTTTTTTGTATTTTATGATTTAAGATTCTCTGGGGAAATAAAATGCGAAGCGTAAGAGAAATAAGAAAATAACAATAAAGATCAATACAATAACAACTTAATAAACTATTCAATTAGTTCCCTGTAATTTGAGCAATTATCCGATATTATCCAAGTTAGCATTCAACAACGGACTTCCATAAAACCTGCAAAATCATCAATTTCACAAATCTGTGGACATAGAATCATCAACAATATGGCCTATCACAGTAATTCCCATACACCACTGACGTGCACAATATGGTTCATATCATAATATACAAAAAGATTGCCACGTTGCTAACTCAAAATAATAGATGTTATCGATTACACAGAACAATTTGGTAGAATATAGATGTAAATTGGGCAATCTACAAGTTGCTTTTCATATTAATCTCCATGAATGTATAACAAAAATAACTCAAACTTCTTAACAATCTGCAAAAATCTCTACAAATCTCTAAGTGGGCCACAAATCATCAATTTGGGGACCCTTACAAATGAATTCAACTTCTCAATTTATAGAATATTTTCACCCTATTACTTAGGAAATAACTCTACCATAAATTAAGAACTAAAATTAAGAGTCGCAGTTAACTTGCAAGTTTCTGCTTGGACACTCCACTTAACAACTAAAAAGCAGACACTACATGAGCATTACGAAGACCATGCTAGGTGAGCCACATTTTCGTAACCATGCAAGTTTTCTTTCAAAATTGGGACTTGAGTAGGAGGAGAAGTTTTAAAATTAAAAAAAAGCTTTGCTATCTTTAGCAATTCTGTGCCTATCCTTTATTTCTTGGTAAATGCCTTATAATTTTCAATTATACAGGCAACTGCTTGGACTGGCGGATTGGCTACATGCTTAATTCTAAATTTATATTTCTTCAAAGCCTCATTTGCATGTGCTCCTTGTTCCTCTAACTCCTTTATTGTATCCACCACATCTTGACACTGAGTAATCAACTATGTGTATCTATCCATAAGAGCAACATCGAACTGGGTGGTAGGTCTTAAGTTTTGTGCCTCATATGCATCCCATTCATTCAAAACTTGCTACTGGTCCATTATTCTAGTATCAGCTATTCTGAGGCCAAAAGGCCCTAGTATATTCGTTACAAAATTCTCATATGACAGAATCTCTCTGAGAAGAAGGTCCCAAATATTAGTCATCTCCTTGACATACTGCTGATACATCTCTACTTTCAGCTCCAGAATGTATATGTAGGATTGTAAATTATCACAACTATCCCCTCCTAAGAGGTCTTCTTATACTATCAGCTCTTCTCCTAACTGTAGTATCCTTTTCAAAATTCAGAGCTGTTTATTAAAGGTGTTCTCCTTCCGCTCCCATTGTGTGGAACAGGTTGCCAAAGCTCCACCTGCTTGTACCACTTTACAATATATTTCTATTGTATTCTGTAGAAACAATCTAATCTTGGCTGCATTCACTTGAGTCCATGATTTGGCGGCCGTAGCTACTCATCTCACCTCCAATAGTGCCTTTACATCTCCTTCTGGCAATGATGAGGTTGAAGGTAGGTCGTCTATCTTACACAAGTCCAAAGGTTTAGACATTTCTACCAAGAGGTGTTTATACTGCCCAAGTTGTGCTTTAAGTTCTACATTTGAGCTATACTCCTTTTCCACGTGCCCTCTGACAATGCTTATGGGTAGTTCCAAGGTATCTAACTCTCCCCACTTGGTTTTCTTACCTAGGTTTATCTGTGATACTTGGTATTTGGGAGAAGCTTGTCCCTCGGCCCGTGATGGAACCACCACATCTGGAATCATTTCACCAAAACTAGTTTTCGACAAGTGATGAACCGTCTTTAACTTCTTAACCTTTGGTGGTTCTTCAGTGATCGCTTGTTGTAGATTAACCTTGGGGAGCTCTGCTTTTTTCTTTTTCTTTCCAAAGGTAAACTCTAACCATTCTGGTATATCTTCGGCCTTATCACCTTGATGTGATACAATATCTGCAGTTATAACATGCACCTCTGCCTACTCCTCTGCTTCATCTCTTGCTTCAACTCTCGTTTGGCCAAGATCTTGGAATGATGAAATTTGGCGGGCTAAGTTAGCTTGGAGAGCTTGTTGTTTGTGTAACTCTCCTAACTTACCACTGACCTCCTCATTGAATGCCATTTCTTCATCACCTAGCTCGATGTCTGCTTGCTCAGCTTCTATATCTTTAAGCATGTCTTCTTGGTCTTGAGGAGTTAGAATCAACCTTTCATTCAAGATGTCCTCTGCTTCACCTCCTTCTTGTTTGCTCCCTAGAGGCTATTGTTTGTCGAGATCCTCTTCCTCCTAGTCAGAGTCAGACTCGATGTTTCTAATTTTCACTTCCTTAGTAGTGGATGTAAAACCTTGCACTTCGGGCTGCCCCGTGGATACATTAACTAATGGTAGTGTGGGAGCAGTGGTGCCCAAAGCACTTGTTGTACCTTTGGAAGTTGGCTGAGCAGATACCCCCTTGGTGGCTTCTAGGTTCTCTTCCTACGCTTGAGTATCCTCTCCTTCAGTGTGGCCTATAGCAGTCCTTGGTGGGAGAATTTTGGCAAGAGGAACCGTGCCTAGCCCATCGGTCACCCCTAGGTCTGCAGCCTTCTTCAGTAGTTCAGACTCCTTCATCTTTTCTTGGAGTTTCTTCAACAAGTCCTCAGTGCTATCTTGAGGTTTTTCTTCCTCACCTGGGTCAGTGGAGGTATTCTGCCTTGAATCTGACCTTGTCTTTCGGGCATATTCTTTATGGCCTCTTGATTGAGGTACCTTTGAGGTGGAATCCTTTTGCTTTGTTTTTGATGCACTTGGCCTTACCCTCTGGCTTAACCATTTTTTAGTCCTATTGATGAATACCTCAGAGACCTTCTCCATATCTGTATCCTTGCTTGCAGACCATTTTACTGGGGAGAGGGGCCTCTTGTCTATTCCCGATTCCTTATAAATTGGATCGAGTAACTCTCCATCATCCCTCAGGTCTTTAGGGAGGTTAGTGTCAATACCAAAGTCTCTAACCTGCAACACAGACAACTTGTTATAGTTCTTCTCCCTGACCTCAAAACTGTCCTGCAAGTTGGCTCAAAAGTCTTCCAAGTTGGGCCTATGCCCCTTATATGCCTTAGGCATAGCTTGCTTAAGTTTCTCGTAGGGATCATAAAATTCCCTAGTATGATTATATTCTTTCAGGTTCAAATCCCAAAGCTCTTGCTCAGCCAACTTTGCCACTTGTATTTTAGAACAGGCAAAATAACCAATGGACACCAAGAAGTCAATACCTAATTTGTGTTTTGAAGATAGCAATGACTGGAGACCAAGAAGTTGTCTTACATACTCCAGCAGGATTACCTTATCGTTACAATAACGAGGTAGCAGCATTGGATTCCCTGTGAATCCACTAACTCTGATGTAAGTGGAGCATGGGTTTTTGATGAACCAACATGCCCACTCCCGGATGATAGCCATGGATTCTGGGCTTATCCGATATCCTGCATCTCCAGTCAACTTAATGATTATAGGGAAGATGAAGGCATCATTCACCCTCTTGAAGTGTGTCTTTGCATTGGTTAGAGTGAGCTGGGAATAATATTCCCATATTTTCTTCTATCCCTCCTTCTCTCCTAACTGCCCTTCTACCTGTAGGCCTGGAAATTTTCTGGCTCTGGCAGCTACCCAAATGACATAGGACGTGAAAAAGAACTTTTGGGTAGGCTGCACCTCCTTCATTTGCTTACAAATATTGTCAGATAGGATTTGTGGCCAATCAAAATATTGCTTCCCTATCAATATGGTACTCATAAACTGGAACATCCAGGGATGGAAATGCTTGCAGTCAGGCTTGCCAAAGGCCCTGCTGAGCATAATAATCAAGTCCCTTTGAGGCTCTTCAAAGTCCGCCCTGAGGACCTCTATAGCTTTGACCCCTATTTTTCTCTCCTCTTCTAGCTAATTGGTATTCATGTGTCTTTTGCTGGCTGATACCTTCTCGTTCCATGTTTTCAAGGCCTCTTCTTCTGTTAGTAAGAATGCCTCTTCCCTAGTTGGGATTCCGAAGATGAACCCTAGCATATGCGGCAACAAGTCAATAACAATCTTTCCCTGTGCATCAATGCATTTTCTGGTCCTTGGATTGTAGAATGGAGCGATAGTCATTATAAATTCTGGCGCTTGTAGTGACTATGGGAATACAGTAGCTTCCACAAGACCAGACCTCTTGATCCTTCGGTGGAGAGCATATAGGTTGGGTTTATCCAATTGGGTTCCAATATCCCCAATTTCTATGTGACCCACTTCAGTGTCCGTGACCCATTTGATTTGATCATCCAGCTTCGAAACATGGACCTGTCCCTGATATTGGTATTTCATAGTGGCTGGAAGTCTGTCAATTTCTTTGCCTCTCTTGTTGACGGATGAGTCCATCTAACCACTGGAACCTGTAGGCAAAACACAAATTTTAGTCCTCAATACTAAACATAAATCTTGATCCACTTCGGGACTTCGGGGTCCTGGGGTAAGCACAAAGGAAGAAGGCTCGAAGCTCCGGGGATCTGGGGTTCCGAGGTGGAGTCTATAAAAACCCTCCCGGAACTCCAGGAATCTGGGGTTCCAAGGTGAAATGGATGGCGAAACCCAGAACTCTGGGGATTCGGGGTGGAACGGAAAGCAAAACCCGGAACTCCGGGGATCCGGGGTGGAATGAAAGCGAAACCCGGAACTCCGGGGATCCGGGGTTTCGGGGTGGAATGAAAGCGAAACCCGGAACTCCGGGGATCCGGGGTGGAAAGCTAGGGAAACCTGGAACTCCGGGCATCCGGGGTGGAAAGCTAGGGCACGCCCAAAAACTAAACACAAAAAGAAAAAAAAAACACGAAAGGACATCTAATCTAGAAAAACACAAGGAGAGAAATTTCACCAACCCGGTGAATCAAAAATCGAACAAAACACCAAGAGAGAGAGATCTCGGGAGTCCGGAGGTTCACGACTTGGATCTAGGGAGGAGAAGTTCTGAATGCACAAATGAACTCAAAAAGTTCACTATCTCCTATATATAGCCTCCCAATAACCCTTCCGTACGAAAATCATAAACACGACCCCGAGACTCTGGGGTCTCGGGGTTCTGAGGTCGATAGAAAGGAAAACAAAACTACCTCGGGACTCCAGAGTTCCGAGGTCGGAACAACAAGGAACCTCAGGACTCTGGGATTCCAGAGTTTCGAGGTAAAACCAAAAAGGGACCTCAGGAGTTTGGGACTCCGGAGTTCCGAGGTAAAACCACAAAGGGACCTCGGGATTCCGGGACTTCGGAGTTCCGAGGTCGACACCCAAAAAAAAGGGGGTCCATACTTTGACTCAAGGAAACCAAAATGGGGAAACAAATATGCTAGGCATAACAAATGGCGACTGTCTGGGAAAAATGACTATAGGCAATTTAGAATTTTAGAATCTCTAGTTAACCCGATACGTAAGGCTATTATCATTCAAAAGGATGTATAAGAATTTTAAGATGAATAAGTGATTTGAACAAACAACCAAGATGAGAAATAGACATGATCAACTCTTAAGTGTGTGCGTATTATTTATTACTCCATCATTTCAATAATGTAGATAGGCAGTGGAAACTAGGTGCAAGTTACATAGGTGAAGTCATTAATCATGTTTCGTGCAAGGTTATCCTGGGCATAGCTCTGCTGCCAGCCAGGTGTCTATAGCCCTGACAGAGATACCTCTGACCTCCGTCAAGCAGTGCTCCATTGCCAGCCAGGTGTCCATAGCCCCGGTGGAGGTTACTTGAAACACCCATTTGAGTTGCTTAAGAAGATCATTTCTCTCATTTTTTTTTGCTCTTTTTTTTTTTTTTTTTTGACAGAATATTATAGGATAGAGAGATTTATAGGATATAGAGAATGACTTCTTTCTTCAATAATCTCTCAAGCAACTTCCAAACATTGAAGTTTGATGACTGGGTTGGAAGCCACGGTGAATAACATGAAATGCCTTGACTTTAGATTTTTCACTTGATACTCAGTTTACCTTCTATCTCACAAAACTTTTCTAATGTATCTTAATGTGACGTTAGTGCTGAGTTTATCAAGCTAGCCTTTTCCAAATTGAAAGTCAAAAACTCATATCATATTTAAATGATTATATACCACTTTGAAAGAGTATAGACAAAGGTTTTGAACTCAACCAAATGACAATGAAAATATAAATAGCACTCTCAGAATTTGGCAAGATGTTATACAAAGGATACCTACTTCCCTTCATAATCTTCAAGAAGAAAACATATACCTTGACTCAATAAACAAAAGAACAAACAAGCAAGGAAAACAAAAACAAAAGGGAAAACATACAACAAGGCCCAATGAAGAAAAACCAAAAAGGAAAACAACTAACTACTACATACAATAGGTCAAGCTTTATCAAGGATTTAATCAAAGTAGTGCTTGAGAAACTGACCATTGATGGGCAATGGTACCAGTTCTCCAGTCAATGAGCTCAACCTAAAAGTGTTCTCGCCTAGAATTTCAGCTATTTGGTAAGGACCTAGCCACAACCTTTCAAACTTGTGATGATCACCTTTCCTTTCCTTGACCTTGTCCCATAAAAAGACTAGGTCAGAGATCCGAAAAGCTTTCACCTTGGCTCTTTTATCAAACCGTCGCTTAACAATGGCTTGATGCTTGGTGAAGTGTTGTAGCATATTGATTCTTTTTTCATCAAGTCTTAACAAGTTTAAGAGGCGAACCTCTACCTGATCCTCAATGTCAAGTTCTTTCATTAATTGGAGGACCGGTATTTGCAAGTTTATTGGGAAAACAGGGGTCTGGCCATAGATAAGGTAGTATGGAGAAGTTCCCAGGGCGGCTTTTATTCTAGTTCAATCAGCCCACAAGGCATATCTCAGTTGATTATGCCAATCCCTGGGGTTTTTCTCGAGTAGCTTCTTGATGACATCTAGGATATTCTTGTTTGTGGATTCAGCTACCCCATTACCTTGCGGGTAATAGTTGGATGAAAATTTCAATATCACTTTATATTGGTATGACCATTGCATCAACTGTGTGGAAGTAAAAGCAAGACCATTATCACATACTAGAGCGAAAGGCATACCAAACCTGGTGACGATATGCTCTTCAATAAATTTCAGGACTACCTCAGCAGTAGCATTGCGACAGGCTATGCCTTCCATCCACTGGGTACAATAATCTGTTGCTGTAAGAATAAACTTATGTCCTGCAGATGAATTAGGGTTAAGAACTCCTACAAAATCCAAGACCCATCGAGCAAAAGGTCTTAGCTCAAACATTGGTTAGAGAGGCATAGCAAGATTTCTTTCTCTGGAGGTTGCAGTTTGACACGTATGGCAATGTCGGACATGTTCATGAGTATCCTTAAATATGCTAGGCCAATAATATCTAGCCTTCAAATTTTGATGTGCAGTGGCATCAGCTGATCCATGACCAGTACCATATTTCCCGTGAAATTCCTCAATCATATTATGAGCTTCTTGATGATCAAGGCACCAAAGGTAAATACCCTCATAATTTTTTCTGTAGAGTGCCGAATCCTTGATCATATAATTAGCACTCTTGAGCCTTAATGCTCATCTTTGCATAGTTGTCAATCCCTCAGGACACCTATTATTCAACAATACAAATACCAAATCTGTGTACCAAGGGTCCTAAGTAAATGACTTCAATGTATATTGTTGGCACTGGATTTGAGGGATGTCGGTTGCCATGGCCTGAGATAATCCTTGGCCTCAAACTAATTTCATTGGATGCATCTCTAAGTCAAATTATTGCAATATTGCCATCCATTTCCCTCTTTGTTCTCCAAGTTTAGACTGCATGAGTAGTGACTTTACTGCTTGGTCAGGAACAATCACATAGATTTTACTCCGCAGGATGTAATGTCTAAACTTCTTGACTGCTCTTACTAATGCAAAGGCCTATTTTTCAAGAGCAGAATATCTAACCTCAATGCTTTTGAAAGGAGAACTCATAAATGCAATAGGTTTCTCATCTCCTGCTTGCCTCTATGTCAAAACAACTACCTCAGAGTGTAGAGAAGCAAAATAATATATGTAAAACAACAATGTGTAATCTAGGCTAGTTAGTACAAGAGCTTCAACGATGGATTTCTTGATCTGGGTGAAAGCCTCTTTTTCTTAAGTTGTCCACTCAACCTTAGCATCCTTCTTCATCATTTCATTCAAAGGCTTGACTATTTTTGCAAACCCAGTAATGAATTTTCTCACAAAATTGATCTTTCCGAAGAAAGATCTCATCTCTTTTTTACTGCCGGGCATTTGTAATTTTAATAATGCTTCTACCCGATCTGGGTCTATAGAGATCCCCCTCTCAAAAATTACGTGGCTAAGTAGCTTTCCTTCAGCCACTCCAAACACGCATTTCTTGGGATTAAGGGAAATCCCATATCTCCTACACCTCTCTTATATCTTTATGAGGTGGTCTGGGTGATCTTCTCTGATCTTAGAAAATATCGTCAAATCATCCATACAAATAATAATGCATTTTCCAATCAGTTCTTTGAATGCTGTGTCCATCGCTCACTGGAAGGTTGCCTTAGCATTAATCAATCCAAATGGCATTCTTTTTTATGCATATGTTCCCCACTTCATTGTAAATGTCATCTTCATACGATCTTCATAATTTACCAACACTTGGTTATATCCTGAATAACCGTCTAGAAATGACATCATTTGTGAACCATTCACAATTTGTAATACTTCATCCAAAGAAGGGAGTGGGTAATTATCTTTCTTAAAAGCTTTGTTGAGATTGTGAAATTCCATGCAAAGCTGTATTTCTCCATTCTTTTTCCACACTGGTACCAAATTAGCAACCCAAGTAGAATGTCGTACTGGAAAAATTATCTTAGCGGAAAGTAACTTTTGCACTTCCTTGAAGATCAAGGGTTCTATTAGTGCATTGACCGGACGTTGTTTTTGCCTGAATGGTTTTATGTTAGGTTTTAGGGGAATCACATGGGTGATAATGGTTGTATCAAATATCTTTAAATCTTCATACCCCCATGCTATTACATCGATGAATTCTTTCAAGATCTGTATCAGCTTTTCTCTTTCACTTTGAGTGCAAATCTTCCCAATATAAACAATTTTCTCTTGTACTTCCGGACCAATATTATGAGGCTCGTATTTTTTGGCATCTGAATCAGTTGTTAATCTCTCTTTTACTCTCAAGTCTGAATCAAAAAGTCTCTCCAAGGTGACCATCACTTTAGGACTAACATTGGTTGGTAAATCCAAAATATCCACATTACCTTCATTATTGAAATCATCCGATTTATCTTCCTCATCAATAATTTGATCTTCAAAAGCCCTCGAATTGGTGAGAAAAGATAAGATATGGGCATCATCCAGGAAGACTTGGAAATGTTTGATATTATCAGGCACAGTAGGTGCAGAGATTAATTCCATTGAGAACTTCTTTAAAGGGGATTGGCTTACTAGTTCTAATGTACTAGCAACTATAGCCAGCACATCGAGTATTCCGTTTACTTTCCTAGGTACCAATTGAATGTCAAAAGCCTCAAAATCTTCAATTAGATCCCACACTCTATTTTGATATGCCGCTAACCTCTTGTCATGGCACGCGTATTGGCTTCGCACTTGTTTAACCACCAACTCTGAATCTCATTGCACCTTTAAACACTTTGCTCCTTTCTTATGAGCAAAAAGTAATCCTCTAATTAAAGCTTCGTACTTTGTTACGTTATTAGTACAAGGGAATTGAAGTCGGTGAGAAGCTAAAAGGGTTTTCCCTTTTGGGTTGGTTAACTCTACGCCTGCTTCACTACCTTGTTTGCATCTTGACCCATCAAACTTTAAAAACCATATTTCATCTTTTGGTCTCTTTATATTTTTCACCTTTGGGTCAATGCTGAGGTTAGTGCTTAGAGAGGATTGTTGCTTCTCAAGCTCAATACTTTGTGACAATTGAGTTTGTTCAATCCCTGGTTGTATAAGCACTTTGATTGTATTCAAAACAACCTCCTGTTCATATTGAGGTTGAAATTTGGATTGTGTTTCTTCCTTCTTAGGCCTCAGATGAACATCTCCCTCTTCATTTTTAACAACCTTAACTGCAAGAACCTCATGGTTGTATTCTTTAGGTAAGGTAATATTGTCTACGGGATTGATTGTCTGGGACTCTAATTCAACACCTTTAACTTCCCCCATATTGTTGGTATGATCATCTTCTTCGAATGGAACTAGATTCATCAACTTTGTGATCTCATTCTGACATGGGATACATGAAACTTCTGAGTGTTCCTCATGATGTATCCGACACCACTTCGATAGTAGAAACTCTTGTATATTCATAGTATTTCCTAATAAGCACATTCCTTATTGTACTACTATAATGAACTCTTTCACCCGCCCTCTATATGCGGTCTTGTCGGTTTGAAATGGTTGAAGTGGGGTTGGTGCAGAGAAAGTAAGAATCTCATTGACTCTGTAAACCCCTGGGCTTACCTCAGCAAATGCCACTTCATTAAGAGCACCATAGTCAGTGACCAATTTCTTCAATTTAGGCTTACTATCAATTCAGATCTAGTTGCTCACCCCCTTCCAAGGAAGCCATAAGTACATAAAACAAGTTGAAAAATATCCTCCCAATGTCTTGGACCAATCTCTACTAAGGAGCATCCCATATACTTCTGGAATATCCACCACTTGAATGTCAATATAGCGAGATATTCGAGGATCAACGCCCAACTGGATGTATACATCTTTCAATTCTCCAATGACATTAACCTCTGTTTTGTCTAATTGTACTACCTTACTATTCACACGTACTGTTTGAAGTCCAAGTTGTTGGCATATAGAGTAAGGCATTACGTTTCTTGAAGCTCCTGAGTCCACCAAACAGTTATGTAAATTCTTCCCACATATCTTCAAACTTAGTAAAAATGGTGGATTTTCTATTGCATCATTACTAACGTTAGCATTAACTTCATTAAAATCCACCATCTTAACCTCATTACTCTGTGATTCTAACATTTCCAACTTCCTAAGGAGAGCCTTCTTTTGTTTGGGGCAATATCTCAATACTTCCATTAAGGACATAGTAGTGGCAGTCCTTTCCATCTCTTTAGTAACATCAATTGATCCTTTCAGAACATAATCTTGCCCCTGAACTTGTCTAGGGCGTGTTCCTTGGAAAGCTTGAGGTGGACAAGGATTGTTGCTTGCATTAGGGTCGGGAGGTACAAACCCGCCTGTCGGGGGAGGTGACTCTGTTAACGGAGCCTTGCCTTGACTTCTAAGATTATAGTTGTTCCTGGTCTGAAAGGCATGAGCATCGTATACGCATGGTTCACCATCAGCTTCAACCTGAAACTCTTTACACAGGAAAGTATCAACCAACATGGCAGTATTAACCTTATTGGGTTCATCATTGGAACAATCTTTTGGCTGAGAGTTAGCTTGAGCAATTCTTATGATTTTCTTGAACTATGCACAATTAACCTCAGAATGGGAAGCAGTGTCATGCAACCTGCACCGATTTGTTACTAGATTCATATTTGCAAGGTTAACACTTTGTGTGTGGTTTGGGTTATCCCGTGCATCTGGGTGGTCATGGTTCACCCCACCATTATTCGGACCCGTAATCCACTGCCTATCATAAGGTTTATTATTGTACCTTTGATTTTGGTTCTGGTTATTGTAGTTTCACTGATTATTATATGATTGAGATTGATTATACCCTACTGGTGGATTCATCTTTAGCTGGCTCAAGTCTGAAGTAACCTGTGAGATCATTTTCTTCAAGGCCTCTACTTCAGTAGATATATAGGATCCTTGATTCTTAGGTGCCGTAATTGGAAGTTGGTTTGCCAAATGCAAATTGTTGATTTCTGGCTTGCGGCTGACCGACGTATTGTGTTTGAGTGGGAATGGTATTGGTACCATTTTGCCAGGTCGATGCTTGAACTGTGAATTGTTGAATTGCCTATGGTTGGGGTGCATAAATTGGCATGGGGTTCATTGTTCGGGCACCTATAGGTAGAGATGAAGGTACACCTGGGAGTTGATTGTAATTTCCTTGATTCACCCCTGTGGGTAAATTATATCCGATCCCTCCTGGGGTTTGATTGAACTCCTGGTTCATGCTAATTGCTAATGTGAAGACTTTTGCTAAAGTATCCCTTTGATCTTGAGGAAAACTCTTTTTAATGAACATAGCAGTCCAAGGGTCAATAGCTCTCAGATATGAGTTGATGGCTATGTTAGGCACTACCTGGTATGGGGTTTGCAACCTCTTGAATGCCCTTTGGAAGCTGGTATTAAAAGTCATTAATGGCTCATTCGGCAATTTCTTAAGAGAAGCGAACTAATGGTATAATGTCCTGGGGTCTATGTACACTCAGAATTGATCAATGAAGGCCTTCTCCAAAAGATCCCAACCTATGATGGAGTTTGCAGGTAGGGTTAAGTACCAATTGTACTCATTCTCCCCAAGTGAAAATGGGAAGAGTCTACATACTACATCTTGGTGTTCAATATGATTACAAACAACTGCATCTTTGAATGCTTCAATATGTTCATCAGTCATTCGTCTAGCTAGATAGTAAAATTTGCTACAAAATTTGTCAGGGTTTCTAGGTAGGTCATGTATACCCCCTGGTATGGTTCCTAGTGGTGTGGTGTCTTGGTTGAAGTAGGCCATTGAAGGTAGTGATGGTGAATGTTGAGTTACAAAAGGTGCAACGATAGGCTGAGGACTGGGGATTAGTTGATCTCTTACGTTGGGTATGGATGACTGTACTGGTGAGGATGTTGAGGGTTGTTTCTTAGCTTTGTTCTTCTTCCTCCTAGTGGCAGGTCCTAATTCAACTAAGTCAGACAGTGAAGAACCACTCCTCAGGACTCAGTGGAATCTCTCGGGAGATATACGATCCAGCTTAGTACCTCAATTATCTGGTTGAGGAGGTGGTTGTATATTTTCATGTGGGTTCACTTGAGGATTGAGTTGTCTTTGTGCCTCTGCTTCTATACGTATAGCCTTTTGTCTCTCGTTATCTAAGACTTGTCATACTTGTAACCAATGGTTGTAATTTCTCGTATTGTCCCAAGCAAAGTCGTATAGTTGAGTAAGAATGTCGTCATGCTGGTTGTTGGGGTTAGGTTGGGTAAAGGGGATCAATCCATCTCCTGGAAGTACCATATGCGGTTCACCTACGAGGGGTTTAGTCTACGACCCTCCTTCTAGCGCCGGTTTCTCTTGACGTGCGTTTTGACACACCCACCAATAGTCAGGTAGTTTATGCAAACACTCACCACCTCTCCTGAAAAGTAACAAGTTTAGAATAACTAACTAGCCCAAGGTCTCTGTAGTCAGGTCTCAATGGTGATGGATAGCTCAATGGTTGATGTGGTTATACCTGTAAAGGGGCCTGCTGGTTAGAACTAAATCTCGCTGGTTTACGAACGATTGCACTTCCTCTTTTCTTTTTGTATTTTATGATTTAAGATTCTCTGGGGAAATAAAATGCAAAGTGTAAGGGAAACAAGAAAATAACAATAAAGATCAATACAATGACAACTTAATAAACTATTCAATTAGTTCCTTATAATTCAAGCAATTATCTGATATTATCCAAGTTAGCATTCAACAACGGACTTCCATAAAACCTGCAAAATCATCAATTTCACAAATCTGTGGACATAGAATCATCAACTATATGGCCTATCATTGTAATTCCCATACACCACTAATGTGCGCAATATGGTTCATATCATAATAGACAAAAATATTACCACGTTGCTAACTCAAAATAATAGACGTTACCGATTACACATAACAATTTGGTAGAACATAGATGTAAGTCAGGCAATCTACAAGCTACTTTTCATATTAATCTCCATGAATGTATAACAAAAATTACTCTAACTTCTTAATAATCTGCAAAAATCTCTACAAATCTCTAAGTGGGCTACAAATCATCAATTTGGGGACCCTTACAAATGAATTCAACTTCTCAATTTGTAGAAGTTTTTGCACCCTATTATTTAGGAAATAACTCTACCCTAAATTAAGAACTAAAATTAGGAGTCACAGTTAACTTGCAAGTTTCTTGGTGGACACTCCACTTAACAACTAAAAAACAGATGCTACATGACCATTACAAAGACCATGCTAGGTGAGCCACATTTTCGTAACCATGCAGGATTTCTTTCAAAATTGGGACTTGAGTAGGAGGAGCATTTTTAAAATAAAAAAAAGCTTTGCTATCTTTAGCAATTCTGTGCCTATCCTTTATTTCTTGGTAAATGCCTTATAATTTTCAATTATACATGCAACTGCTTGGACTGTTGGATTGGTTACATGCTTAATTCTAAATTTATATTTCTTCAAAGCCTCATCTGCAGGTGCTCCTTGTTCCTCTAACTCCTTTACTATATCCGCCACCTCTTGACACTGAGTAATCAGCTGTGTGTATCTATCCATAAGAGTAACATCGAACTGGGCGACATGTCCTAAGTTTTGTGCCTCATATGCATCCCATTGATTCAAAACTTGCTGCTAGTCTATTATTCCAGTATCAGCTATTCTGAGGCCAAAAGGCCCTAGTATATTCGTTACAAAATTCTCATATGACAAAATCTCTCTGAGAAGAGGGTCCTGAATATTAGTCATCTGCTTGACATAATCTTGATACATCTTTACTTTCAGCTCCAGAATGTATATGTAGGATTGTAAATTCTCACAACTATCCCCTCCTAAGAGGTCTTCTTGTACTATTAGCTCTTCTCCTAACCGTAGTATCCATTTCAAAATTCAGAGCTGTTTATTAAAGGTGTTCTCCTTCCACTCCCATTGTGTGGAATAGGTTGCCAAAGCTCCACCTGCCTATATCGCTTTATGGTATATTTCCATTGTATTCTATAGAAACAATCTAATCTTGGCTGCATTCACTTGAGTCCACGATTTGGCGGCCACAGCTACTCGTCTCACCTCCAATAGTGCCTTTACATCTCCTTATGGCAATGATGAGGTTGAAGGTAGGTATTCTGTCTTACACGATTCCAAAGGTTTACACATTTCTACAAAGAGGTGTTTATACTACCCAAGCTGCACTTTAAGTTCTACATTTGAGCTATGCTCCTTTTCCATGCGCCCTTTGACAACGCTTGTGGCTAGTTCCAAGGTATCTAACTTTCCCCACTTGGTCTGCTTACCTAGGTTTATCTATGATACTTGGTATTTGGGAGAAGCTTGTCCCTCGGCCCGTGATGGAATCACCACATCTGCAATCATTTCACCAGAACTAGTTTTCGACAGGTGATGAACCGTCTTTAACTTCTTAACCTTTGGTGGTTCTTCGGTGATTGCTTGTTGTAGAGTAACCTTGGGGAGCTCTGCTTTTCTCTTTTTCTTTCCAAAGGTAAACTCTAACCATTCTGGTATATCTTCGGCCTTATCATCTTGATGTGATACAATATCTACAGTTACAACATGCACCTCTGCCTGCTCCTCTGCTTCATCCCTTGCTTCAACTCCCGTTTGGCCAGGATCTTGGAATGATGAAATTTGGCGAGCTAAGTTAGCTTGGAGAGCTTGTTGTTTGTGTAACTCTCCTAGCTTACCACTGACCTCCTTATTGAATGCCATTTCTTCATCACCTAGCTCCATCTCTGCTTGCCCAACTTCTATATCTTTAAGTAGGTCTTCTTGGTCTTGAGGAGTTAGAATCAAGCTTCCATTCAGGATGTCCTCTACTTCACCTCCTTCTTGTTCTCTCCATAGAGGCTGTTGTTGGTCAAGATCCTCTTCCTCCTGGTCAGAGTTAGACTCAACGTTTCTAATTTTCACTTCCTTAGTAGTGGATGTAAAACCTTGCACTCTGGGCTGCCCTGTGGATACATTAACTAATGGTGGTGCGGAAGCAGTGGTGCCCGAAGCACTTGTTGTACCTATGGAAGGTGGTTGAGAAGGTACCTCCTCGGTGGCTTCTAGGTTCTCTTCCTATGCTTGAGTATCCTCTCCTTTAGTGTGGCCTATAGAAGTCCTTGGTGGGAGACCTCTGGCAAGTGGAACCACGCCTAGCCCATCGGTCACCCCTAGGTCTGTAGCCTTCTTCAGTAGTTCAGACTCCCTCATCTTTTCTTGGAGTTTCTTCAACAAGTCCTCAGTACTTTCTTGAGGTTTGTCTTCCTCACTTAGGTCAGTGGAGGTATTCTGCCTTGAAGCCGACCTTGTCTTTCGGGCATATTCTTTATGGCCTCTTAACTTAGGTACCCCTGAGGTGGATTCCTTTTGCTTTGTTTTTGATGCACTGGGCCTTACCCTCTAGCTTAACCATTTTACTAGGGAGAGGACCCTCTTGTCTATTCCTGATTCCTTATAAATTGGATTGAGTAACTCTCCATCATCCCTCAGTTCTTTAGGGAGGTTAGTCTCAATACCAAAGTTTCTAACCCGCGACATGGACAACCTGTTATAGTTCTTCTCCCTAACCTCAAAACTGTCTGCAAGTTGGCCCAAAAGTCTTCCAAGCTTGGCCTATGCCCCTCATATGCCTTAGGCATAGCTTGCTTAAGTTTCCCGTAGGGATCATAAAATTTCCTAGTATGATTATATTCTTTCAGGTTCAAATCCTGAAGCTCTTGCTCGACTAACTTTGGCACTTGTATTTTAGAACAGGTGAAATAACCAATGGATACCGAGAAGTTAATACCTGTTTTGTGTTTTGAAGATAGCAGTGACTAGAGACCAAGAAGTTGTCTTACATACTCTAGCAGGGTTATCCTATTGTTACAATAATAAGGCAACAACATTGGATTCCCTGTGAATCCACTAACTCTGATGTAAGTGGAGCGTGGGTTTTGGATGAACCAACATGCCCCTCCCGGATGATAGCCATGGCTTCTGGGCTTATCCAATATTCTGCATCTCTAGTCAACTTAATGATTATAGGGAAGATGAAGGCATCATTAACCCTCTTGAAGTGTGTCTTTGTATTGGTTACAGTGAGCTGGGAATAATATTCTCATATTTTCTTCTATCCCTCCTTCTCTCCTAACTGCCCTTCTACCTGTAGGGCTGGAAATTTTTTGGCTCTGGCAGCTACCCAAATGACATAGGACGTGAAAAAGAACTTCTGGGTATGCTGCACCTCCTTCATCTACTTACAAACATTGTTAGACAAGATTTGTGGCCAATCAAAATATTGCTTCCCTACCAATATGGTACTCATAAACTGGAACATGGGGATGGAAATGCTTGCAGTTAGGCTTGCCAAAGGCCCTGCTGAGCATAATAATCAAGTCCTTTTGAGGCTCTTTGAAGTCCGCCCTGAGGACCTCTATAGCTTTGAGCCCTATATTTCTCTCCTCTTCCAGCCAGTATGTATTCATGTGTCTTTTGCTAGTTGATACCTCCTCGTTCCATGTTTTCAAGGCCTCTTCTGGATTCCGAAGATGAACCCCAACATATCTGACGACAAGTCAATAACAGTCTTTCCCTGTGCATCAATGCATTTTCTGGTCCCTGGATTGTAGAATGGAGCGATGGTCATTATAAATTCTGGTGCTTGTAGCAACTATGGGAATATAGTAGCTTTCACAAGACTAGACCTCTTAATCCTTCGGTGGAGAGCATCTAGGTTGGGTTTATCCAATTGGGTTCCAATATCCCCAATTTCTATGTGAAACACTTCAATGTCCGTGACCCATTTGATTTGATCATCCAGCTTCGAAACATGGACCTGTCCTTGATATTGGTATTTCATAGTGGATGGAAGTCTATCAATTTCTTTGCCTCTCTTGTTGCCAGATGAGTCCATCTAACCACTGGAACCTACAGGCAAAACACAAATTTTAGTCCTCAATACTAAACATAAATCTTGATCCACTTTGGGACTTCGGGGTCCCGGGGTAAGCACAAAGGAAGAAGGCTTGGAACTCTGGGGATCTGGGGTTCCGAGGTGAAATGGATGGAAAAACCTGGAACTCTGGGGATCCAGGGTGGAACGGAAAGCGAAACCCAAAACTCCTGGGATCCAGGGTTCCGG
Source organism: Cryptomeria japonica (assembly GCF_030272615.1). Taxonomy (NCBI): domain Eukaryota; kingdom Viridiplantae; phylum Streptophyta; class Pinopsida; order Cupressales; family Cupressaceae; genus Cryptomeria; species Cryptomeria japonica. The sequence continues at coordinate 524,013,543 of NC_081411.1, forward strand.
GGTGGAAGGAAAGCGAAACCCACAACTCTGGGGATTCGGGGTTCTGGAGTGGAAAGCTAGGGAAACCCGAAACTCTGGGGATCCGGGGTGGAAAGCTAGGGCACGCCCAAAAACTAAACCCAAAAAGAAAACAAAAAAATGAAAAGACATCTAATCTAGAAAAACACAAGGAGAGAAAATTCACCAACCTGGTGAATCGAAAATCGAACAAAACACCAAGAGAGAGAGAGAGAGCTCGGGTGTTTGGAGGTTCATGACTTGGAGCTAGGGAGGAGAAGTTCTGAATGCACAAATGAACTCAAAAAGTTCATTATCTCCTATATATAGCCTCCCAAAAACCCTTTCGTACGAAAATCATAAACATGACCCTGAGACTCTGGGGTCTCGGGGTTTCGAGGTCGACAAAAAGGAAAACAAAACTACCTCGGGACTCCGGGACTCCGGAGTTCTGAGGTTGGAACAACAAGGAACCTAAGGACTCTAGGATTCTGGAGTTCCAAGGTAAAACCAAAAAGGGGGAAACAGATATGCTAGGCATAACAAGGCCAACACTACCACAAGGTATGCACGCTCGATAAGGGTATAACTGAGTTCATACCCTCCCAATATTCTGGAGATATAGTAGATTGTGCATTCCTTTCCTTCTGCATCATGTTGTGCCAGTAGTACCCCTAAGGCAGAAGTAGTTTCTGATATGTATTACAATAAGGGCCTATCTGGAGCTGGTGGTATTAACAGAGGTGATGTCATTAGGTAGTCTTTCAACTGCTGAAATGTTTGTTGGCATTTTTCATCCCATTTGAACTAAATGTTTTTATGTAGTAGATGTGTGATTGGATTACATTTATTAGCCAATTGAGCGATAAATCAATGAATATATTGTAGCTTCCCTTGCAATATTCTTAACAGATTGATATTCTTCGGAGGTGGCATTTCAGAGATTGCCTTGACCTTTGCAGGATCAACTTCAATTCCTTTATCTGAGATAATGTATCCTAAGAGCTTTCTGGAGGTTACTCCAAAGACACATTTCTTTAGGTTCAAATGAACCTTGTATTGTTCTAGTCTTGTGAAGGTCTTGTCCAGGACTGCCAAATGATTCTCTCTTGTTAATTACTTTGCTAGGAGATCATCCACATAGTCTTCCATCAAAGTATGCATCATGTCATGAAAGATTGTATTCATTTCTCATTGATATGTAGCTCCAACATTTTTTAGGCCAAATGGCATTACATTCAAATAGTAAGTTCCCCATGGACAAGTGAAGGCTATTTTGTGCTAATCCTCAGGTGCTATCTTGATCTGGTTATACCCAGAAAATCCATCCATGAGTGATTGCATGGAATGTCTCGCAGTCATATCCACAATCATGTTGATGTTAGGAAGGGGGAAATCATTTTTTAAACAAGCTTTATTCAAGTCCCTAAAATCTATAGAAATGCAAATGCCCCTAGTTGGTTTTTCCACTAGTACAATATTGGATATCCATTTCACATAGTCAATTGGCCTGATGAAACCAACGTCTAACAACTTTTTGAGTTCAATCTTTACTAAGAGTACGATATGAGGATGCATTTTCTTTAGCTTTTGTTTCACTGGTTTGGCTCCTTCTGCTATTGTCAAGTGATGAATTACTAGATCTAGATCTTGTCCCAACATGTCTGCATAGGACCATGAAAAGTTGATCTGTCTTTGTTGAAAGAAATCTGCAGAACTAGGATCTTCTTCTAGAGTCAATGATGTTGCTAAGTGTATCATGTGAGGAGATCCTATTGTTCCCAAATTTATTTCTTTTGTTTCTTCCACAAGGATAGATGACCTTTCTCAATTTGTGTTGAATGGGAGAATGTAAAACATTCCATCCTTAGGTACCTCAAAAATATTTTCACCATTGGATTCATCCTTTATTTTGACTATTTAAGGATCTAGAAGTGTCACAATGCAGTTTTCACTAGAAGATCCATTTTGGATTGTTATATTTTTGTGACTAAAAGGTTTGGCATTCTCTCCAGAGTAAGTCATGTTGTTGAGTTCAATATCAAACCCAATCTTGTGATCCCCACTTGGCATATTATCTTGAAGCTCAAGGAATTTCATAATTGCATCATCATTTTCGAACATATCTAGGTGTGGGGTATCTTGTTGGTCCCATTCAATGAGTTGGGGATGTATAAGTGGCATTGAGTCATTGACTAAGTTAAGATCATAGGGTGCAATGTTTAAGGTTATAATATAGGTATTAGGATCGTCAATGGTACTCTCTTCAAATTCAAGTTTAGGAGGTGAAACATCTCTATCAGAAGTACGTTGTGACTTTTGTTCAACACAATCCCAATTTTTTTTGATCCATGCATCTCCTTTAGCTCTTTTATCTTCAAAAGTATCAAAAGAATCCCATTCATATTCATAAGAAGCTAAAAAATCCCATTCATATTCATGTGAATCTATCTTATAATCACTTTGTGGATCTCTGTCATTGCATCTTAAAGGGATGTCTTCAGGTGTGAAATTTTTGTTGACAATTATTGAAGGTGTCATATCTGATGGGGTTATTGATGCTACTTGTGTATCTGAAATGGACAAGAGCTTTAACCTTGGAGTAATTGGATTTTGAGTACCATAACCCTTTTTCTTGGTTGTTGTATGTGTGGATTGTGATTTAGAAGTTCTTGCATGACTTGGATTGTATCCTAGTCTTTTGAGCTAATTTATAGGCTGTAATGAAGGTTGCAAAGGTTATTGCATGCCTTGCTTTTGTAAGCTTAAAGAACTATGTCCATAAAAACCCATATTTTGTATCATTGTGAAGCCTTTACCATAATTTTCCATGGGTATCTTTATAGGTTGTTTACCCTTGATTGATGCATCTTTGTAGACCCACTTTGCCAAGTATTCTTCAATATTTTCTTCATCCTGGCTTCTTTCTAGGGTGAAATTTGCAAGTGTATGTGTGCTAGCTATAGTGGAATTTTGTTGTGAAGGTTGAGGTTTTCCATATGCCTAGGGTGAAATTGGTAGTTGACCAATACATAAAAGTTGGCTAATATTATATTCTCTTGGGCCTTCATCCATTACCTTAATCTTTAGTTTGGTGTTATTTGGTGTAGGGATTGGATTACTGGTGAGGGAAGTGGGGTTAACATAGGATGATGAGGAATTAGCCTCTCTATTTCTAGACACAGTAGGATCAGGTTGATGTCTTATATTGTTGCAAAAGGTAAATGGGTTAGCATCACCTAAAATTGTTATTTCTACTCCATTACGTAGAAACTTGATGCATTAATGGCATGTGGAGGGTACTACTTGTATGACATGTATCCAAGGTCTTGTTAGAAGAAGGTTATATGGAAGGGGTAGATATAGGACTTGGAAAACCACATCCTCCACCACAGGTCCTACCCTGACTGGTAGAGTGAGACATTCTTTGGAGGATCATTCTGCATCATCATAGGTCTTGATGGTGATCTTTTTTTATAAAACCCACTGCATTTTATGTGTATCCCAATGCTATTACTAGTTGCAATGTGCATATGTTCAGACTAGCTCCTCTGACTATCAAGACTCACTTGACTCTATGTTTGTTAATGAAACCTTCAATGTGAAGTGGAGCATTATGCAGTTGCTGTATGGATGAATTTTCATTCTCAGTGAAAGTGAGGCAATGAGATGATTTAAGATTACCAACCATGGCTTGGAATTGATCAATATTAATATTGGATGGGACCGATACTTCTTGGAGATATTTGTCTAAAATTATTTTATGTGATGGTGACAATCGTAAAAGGTCAAGGACAAAAATTAGTGCATGCGTCTTTTCTAACTAGTCAACAAGGTTATACCGCTTTGGACTATATGTCATTTTTGATGGCATATCTTGTAGTGTGACCTTGCTACGACAGGTAACAACATTGAATACATGATTCTTGGCTTTGATGGTTGTCATTGCAATGTGTTCAACATCTTCAATGATGTTATTGGCAGTATAATCATAGGAGGCTCATGCATAATTGACTTTACTATCATTGGTCTTCCCTTAATGGGAGGTACTTCCGTTTTCATATAATGGGAGTGGATTATTGAACATTATATGGTCAATGTTTGAGCTTTTATGGTTGATTCCATCAATTTATACTTCTCCTGGATCAATAAGATCTTGGATGATGTTCTTCAAACGATGACAGTTGTTTGTTCTATGGCCATTTCCTTTGTAAAATTGACAATATTCATTATCCTTCCACTAGGGAGGTTTCACTTGAGGCTCATAATTGGATGTCATTGGAAGCGTTATAAGATTAGATGATACAAGCTTCCTTAACTCCGTTTCGATGGGTTCCTTAAAAGGTGTGTAAGTCCGATTTGGTTTGTATGTAGTGCACCTACTCTTAGGTACATCTTGTTGAGTATTGTTCACTTGGGTTTTTGTGGGGTTATTGTTGTTGTTCATGTTTGGTCTTGACAATTTCACAATAGGTTGTGCAATTTTTTATAGTTCTAGCATCAACAATGCCATCATTGACAATGTTATTGTTTTTAGACAAAAACTTTGGCTTATCACTATTGTAAGTCCGGTGAGGACCATCTTTGTTGTCTTTTAAGATTTTCACCAAACCCTTTTTGATAAGAGATTTCTCAATTTTGAGTCCTTGGGCTATCACCTCCTCAAAAGAGTTTGAAAATTTGACTTCAATGTAGAATTCCATCTCTTCATTTAAGTTTGAAATGAAGATTTCAACTAATTGTTCCTCAGGAATGTGGAAAGAACGTTTGCTAGAAAGGTGTCTCCATCTTTGCAAAAAGGTTGAGAATAACACTCCATTTTTTTGTTTAGTGCCGCATAAATCAACCATGGGGACCTCACGTTCTATGTTATGTGTATGATGGGTAAAAAAGTTTTGAACTAAGTCAGCAAATGTCCAGATTCCACTTGGCAATCGAGAAAACCATTGCATAGCTGATCCTCCTAGACTTTGAGGAAAGAGTCTCATTAAGTATGTTTCATCATGAGCAACCTTTAAGAAAGCCATGTAAAATTCTTGGACATGATCCCTAGGATCACCCTTTCCTTTGTATTTGTCAAATTTGGGAGCCTTAAAGTTTTGAGGAAAAGGTGGCACAATCATGCTCCTTTCAAACAGATAAGGACATATGTCCTCTAGATAATACCTTTTTTGTGATATCCCTGAATATGCTATCTATTGGGAGAGATCACTTATCTATTATTGTAATATATCCATCTCTCTATTGGGGGGTGAGATATAATAAAGGTCATCATGTTGGTATTGATTGTGGTCATAGTTATGGGTGATTCATTGCCTGCAATCATTTTGATCCCTATTCCAATGTTTACTAGTTTTTGGTTGATCATTTATTTCTACTACTTGGGAAACATAAGAGTAAGGAGGGATTTTTGCACCTTCTTGTGCTAGTTTGAGAAAGTGAGTGTTTGAATTCCCTTTGAGGATCATGTCAAAGATCTTGTTGAACTGAGGATTACTAGTTGCTTCTTCTACTTCTTCTTATGTAGGAGTTTGTGAATCTTCTTCTCATACGAATTATTTATGGTGAAAAGTGTGTCGACTTGAATTTCATCCTCAGAATGCTACCTGCAATAAGTTAGTTTCACAAAATACAAATGGAAATACTATAGGAAATCCAAATTCAACCAATGAAACTACATGAAGTACATATGAAATAAAATACTAATATTACCTTCATGGCTTATATCCCATTGTGTCCTAACTCCACTGTTCCTGGTTGCAGATGGTGTGCTCTTAGACAATGCACCGATGGCTTCCAAGATGGCATATGAAGAATGGATTGATAAATTGTAGTTAATTGATACTATGATATGCAATACTACATGATTATGCTAAAATGATTATGCTAAAATGCTAATTGCTATATGATTATGCTATTACTATTTGCTTCAAGATTAAAACTCATAGATGCATATGATTAATTTTAAGACTAGCTCTCTCTCAACTCAAGCTCTTGATTTTATAGACCTTGAGAGGATTGGATGATGTGGCTCAGATCAATGGTCATGGTCAGATCTACAGATTTGGATGGCTGTGAGTAAAGGTGAAGGTTGAGAGAAAGGGGGAAGGAGAAGACAAGTGTCACTCATCTCACCTTGACTGGGTTGCTGACTGAGGGAATCTAGGGATGGTTGGAGGAAATTTAGGCATGAGAGGACAAGTGGACTCAAGTCCTTCCTAAGATGTAGGGACGTTGGAGAGAATTTAGGAAATGGTTATGAAATATGTGTACGTACACAATTTTCATTAATTTTGGAAGTTGAAGATAAATGATGAATTAATATTTAAGAAATATTAATTTCCTTAGCCACATGTTTGATGAGTTGGCAAAGGGAAGATGAAGTGGAGATGGAGGGTGAGTTGGAAAAGGGATTAAATAATTTAAGAATTATTTAATATTTGAAACTATAGGCTAGGAGAATAACCATTAAATATTAGATATTTAATTGTTTGGAGGAGATAATTAAATATTAGATATTAAATTAACTTGGTTAGAAGGAATAATTAATTAGAAGAATATGATAGATGAATTAATTAATAAAATATTAATTAATAGAAAGACATGAAAATGAATTAAATAAATTAATCTTTTCAAATTAACTATTTAATAGAAGAATGATTTTTAAATAAATATTAAATATTTATTTAATTGCTCATAGCCATTTTTATGTGTATACATTTTGCCCCTCTTTGAAATGATGTCGAGACAACATTGTTTCAAAGATTAAATCAAGTCTCAATAATGTGCCTGATAGAGATAAAAAAATCCTGATTGTGTGCCCCCTTAGGAGATTAATCATGAATTTGTTGAAAACTTTGGTTTGAACGATTGATCTCATGATAATTGATAAAATTTTTAGTCAGTTAAATTCATTTGTAAAAACACAAATTAAATTGCCCCATTCAATAGCATTAATTACGCTTCCAAAGAGTAAATATAAAATTAACCAAGGCTAATTTTAATTTCATTGTTATCCTTGTCAGCTTGTGAAGAAAATATTCTTGCTGAGGTGGTGAAATGGTGATTCCTGTGGATAACCATCGATTTGAGTGTGTTCGGCGATATCAACGACCTACCGAGTATGGGTATCTAGTATGTATCTTATCCTGAGCTTTGTTTTCAAGTTTTCATGCAAATTTTCATGTGTTTAGGCGCGTTTTTGAATTTTGAATTTTTTTTTGATTTTTTTCGGCGTTAGGTTAGCGTTTTTGTATTTTGTTTTAGCGCATATGCAATAAGGTTTAGCGCATTTGCTGTAGTTTAGCGCAAATGCTCAAATTTGATATTTTTGATGAGTGCAAAGGCTAAAAAATTACATTGATGATTAGATTTAACATGTTTAATGCGCATTGATGATGAATAGGGACCTGATTGAGTGATTGTGTGATGTTGTTGGATAGATAGCTTGATTGATTGCATGATTGATTTGATTGATTGAGTAGCTCTAAGAAACTGAATTTGTTTCTGATGCAAGATCTTAGCAGAGTTTTGATTGAACTTAGTGATTGATAAGACCATGATTGATAGGTTTTAAAAATGATTTGATATCTTAATTTGCTTCAATTTGTTTTGATAGATAGATAGCGTAGATTGCTGCAGTTTGATTTGATAGATAAATGATGATTTGATGATTGATTGATTTCTCTTGATAAATAGGAGAAACATGATGTTCTCCAGTGTCGAGAGAAATTACCTCCATTTAGTGCCAGAGCTGACACAGGCTGAGGTTAGACATATAGATGCCTGTGGTTTACGCCATTTGTTGTATATGCCTAAGATTACACATAATAGAGGATTGTTGATGACGTTAGCCGAGAGATGGCACAGTGAGCATAACACTTTCCACTTGCCCACTGGTGAGATTAGTGTGACACTCGAGGATGTGTATAGGATTCTGCACATCCCAGTGACTGGCGAGTTAGTGCAGTATGATTTTCAGGATCATGTTGGGACAGAGGTTTGTAGAGCCATGTTTGCTGATGATAGCATTGGTAGAGGAGAGATCTGATTGGAGGATATGGTGATGTATTACAAGGCTCTTCCCATGATTCTTGCTGGTTTGATTGGAGGATTTATTTGTCTTGATAGGCGATCATGAGGTTTTTCGATTGGATGGGGTGAGATTCTCCTGAGTATGATGCAACATCGTACTCGATATGCTTGGGGTGTTTTCATGCTCGCACATTTATATCATGATCTTCACTAGGTGGTGTATGATGAGAGTGCTAGTTTATCTACAAGATGCACTTTAATGCAGATCTGGTGCTGGGAACACATTGCTATTACTCGGCCTATCCATCACAAAGTTCATGGAGAGAGACAACCATATGTGTCTTTTTATGCAGGTATCCTTACTCAGCATAAGCTGGGTAAGAAGGAGTATTGGTGTTGGGTGCTTGATTCATTGGATAGCATTACTTGGAGACCATATGTTGATTGTGAGCCATGGATGGATGATGCACGAACCTTACCATTTATCATGCAGAGTAGATATCTCATTGGTTGAACTCCTTACATTGTTGAGTGATAGTTGATTAGTCGCATTCTGAGACAGTTTGGGATGATCCAGCCTATGCCTATTGGTATGATAATATATGCTCGATGTTATAGAGATAGACAAGATTGGGGACCTTCGTTATCATTTGAGATTGCTTGTGCAGAGTTTCTTGCCACTCCGAGAGTGGCTTATGATATGAGATTGCACATTCTTGATCCTGGGGTTACTGCAAAGTATGCACAATATATACTAGCTCATCCATTTCCTTGCATTACTGATCCAACAGATCCTCCTCCCAGCTCAGGAGATGAGAATGATGATTCAAATGATCCAATTTTCAGGAGACATAGATAAAGATGAGATCTTAGAGCTGCTCAGGATGTTGAGGGAGGTGGAGATGAGGGTGGGGATGGAGGTGGTGGTGGTAGGAGAGTTGGACGAACGAGAGGTCAATTGAGAGTCTGTGGAGGACCATTTGAACCGGTTGGCAGGATTGGGAGACCACGTCCTATGGGTGGGAGGGATGTTGGATGGATTGGGAGGGAGCATGGTAGGGAAGGGATGAGATCATCAAGGGGGTTGCCATTGATAGGAGGAGGCAAGGTGACTAGACTGGATGGGGGTTGTGGGAGATGCATTGATTTTGGTCAGATTCAACTAGACCCTAAGGTTATTGTAGCACATGGTGGAGATGATGAGGATCCTGATGATCATGTTCCCCTGATTAGATGACGGGTTCAGAGAGTTACTCAGACCAAGATTCCAACAGTTGGACAGGTTGGTGGTGAGGAGGGGATTCAGATTCATGCACCACAGTAGGATTTGGTAGAGCAGGATGTACCAGAGCATGATGTGCCAGAGCAGGATACCATTGACAGTCTCAGAGCACAGATTGATCAGCTTTGAGCACAGGTGTAGACTCTTATGACTGAGAGGGATAGAGCTGCTAGGAGACAACAGGATACTCAAGGCCTTCTTGATCACATTCAGTAGGTTGGATCAAGAACTCTTTCGGCTGACACTGTTAGAGCATTAGTTCAGGCCAGGAAGGAGACTTCCCACTGGCGACGATGATATGAGGAGGCAGTTACAAAGAGCCAGAGAGTAGGTAGTTATCATACCACCGTGTTGATGGACACTAGAAGTGGTGGGGTCATGGGACATCCTCAGAGGAGTGGTGATCATGGGAGACAGACATCTGGAGGATCTTCTCACCCACAGCCATAAAGATGGATAGAGTTAGGTGGTAGTTGTACAAGACAACCATGACTTGATTTCAGGCACTTGTATTATTTATTTGATATTATTGTATACTTGGACTTTTATTGTTTTATATGTAGACATGGACTCTATATGATGATGATCTTTATTATGCATGTTACTCTATTTGATGATGATCTATATGATTTGATTATATGGATGCATGATTATATGGATGATGATATGATGATGATTGTCTTGCCTTATGATTATGATCTATATGATGCAATGATAAATGTTTTTGCTTTGATTTTCAATTTTGATGACCTTGGATGCAAATGAAAATGATTACTAAGTTAAATGATATGGAAATGATGCAAATGCAATGATCTATATGGAAATACAAATGAATAATTAATTTGCTTTTGATTTATGATGATGTAAATGCAAATGATCTACATGAAATCTTTTTGAGTTTATATGCAATGTTTATAATGAATCTAAGTGCAAAGATGCAACTAAATGATCGTTAATGAACTTTAATAATAATGCAATTAATAATGATGATACACTACATGATGAATGAAATGCACTTAATTGAATGCAAATTAATGCAATGATTTAAATGCAGCTAAATGAAATGGATGATGATTAAAATGATTCTAAAAATGAATGCACCTATAATGATCAAATGCAAATTGTTTTTGTTTGTCCAAGTATACTCAATCTTTATTTATGATCGTTGATATGTTAATGAAATGATATGCTTATAATGCAACTAACAATGAATACTTATAATGCAGATGAATAATGAGCTAATGAAATTATCTAACTAAAAATTGTACTACCATTATTCATATGCTATCTTGTAACAATGCTTGATCTCATCATTGAGCTTTAAAATGTTGTAAGAAAATACAAGCAACTTGACATAATGATTCAAGATGACCTAAGTATTTCTTACATGGATTTTGATATAGCAAGTTAATACAAGCAACCTGATATAATATCAAGTTGACCTGAGTATTGCTTGTAGAATAGACAAGGATTATCCCCTTTCATGCATGCCTTGGAACGTCCTCCTTGATCTTTTGCGGATAATATCTTGAGACAAGTACATACCATAGTAAGAGATAAACCACATACAACAATCAAATAAAATAATCATGCCTCATCATAGCTTCTCTAGTCATGGACATCCTTGAGTTGCATAGAGTACATGATTAGCAATAAAATCAAGATATCAACACTAAATCTTGCATGCCATTCACATGTTCTTATGGTCATTAATTGATATAATCATCTTAATGAATGATCTTTGATAATCCTTTATTACTTGTTGATCGATTCTTCATTTTCCTAAGTTTCATGATTTAGTTGTTGATGAAATGCCTTGATTTTCATTGCTTTGTTGCTCGTTATCTGCTTCAAAATCCTAGGTGTTTTTGGTTTTTTCTAAGTTTTTCGAATGTTTTTGGATTTCAAAGATTCAAAATATCACCTTAGCAAAAGGAATTAGGATTTTTCCCCCAATGGAAACAAAATTATTAAGGATGTATGAATTGATTAAGATCCAAACCACGATGGGATACAAATGCAGATTGATTGATTTTGATAAAATCCAAGACAATAACTACAACAAGTATGTCAAAGATTGATAACTGTTGGTAAGCTGCATATTTTCTTGCTAAATAGTTCAGAGCAATGGATGTAAAAGATGGAATATGGAATGGATAAGGTAAGATATGATGGAAGCGATAGATGTGATATGATGGAGTGGATAGGTGGGCAAAGTGATCTCGTAGATGGAGGAACTTACTAGATAGCACCTGTTTACTAGGTTTTCACCATCTAAATTTATTGCATTTTTTTGGATTTTATATGTTTTTTTTAGGACTTTATATCTCAGGCATATAATTTCTTGAGATGGATAGAATTGATAGGTTCATCAAACCAATCACCTTAAGGGGTAGATAACTTGTATGCTCCTGATCCATATGTTGCTACTATGACAAAGGGTCCTAGCCAATTTGGTTCAAATTTTCCCTTCTTTTCCCGGTCTTGCTGATTTCTCGGATTTTCCCTTAGAACTATATCTCCAATCTAGAAAATATGTGGCTTGACACTGTGGTTATAGCTTCTTGACATTCTTTGTTGGTATACTTTCAAATGTCCTATTGCATTTTGGCAACATTCCTGAATCAGTTCTAGTTCCTAGAGTCGAGAGACTCATTGTTCTTCTTCTGGTATAAGACTGTGCAAGAATACTCATAGAGAAGGTATCTCTACTTCTATAGGTAATATAGCTTTTGATCCATAGACCAAACAATATGGAGTTGCCCCCGTTGGAGTGTAGACGCTAGTTCGGTAAGCCCAAAGAGTAGGATTTAGCTGAATGTGCTAGTTTTTTCCATCTTCATTGACTATTTTCTTCAATATTTTCAAGATAGTTTTGTTTGATGCCTCAGCTTGACCATTACCTTGTGGATAATATGGAGTAGAGAACCTATGTTGGATATGAAAGTGTTCACATAGCTCTTTCACATCTTGATTTTTGAATGGTCTTCCATTATCAGTGATAATGGTCATAGGAACTCCATAGTGACAGATTATATAATTTAAAATGAATGATGATATTTGTTTTCCTATCACTATTGTTAAAGGAATTGCTTCAATCCACTTAGTAAAATATTCAGTAGCAATTAGAATAAACTTATGTCCATTAGAAGATGAGGGATTGATCTTTCCTACCAAATCAAGGCCCCATTATGAAAATGGCCATGATCTTATTATAGGATATAACTCTTGTGTTGGTGCATGAATAAGATTTCCATGGATCTGACATTGTTTACATTTTCTAGCATATGTGAATGAATCTCTTTCCATGGTAGGACAAAAGTAACCCATACGAAGAATTTTCTTAGCCAATGTTAAACCACTTGAGTGTGTGCCACAAATACCTGCATGAACTTCATCAAGAAATTTTTCAGATTCTTCTTGTTGAAGATATCTTAACAAAGTACCAGCTAGACCACGCCTATATAGGATATCATAAATTATAGTATAGAGAGAGGATTGGTGGATAAAATTCCTTTTCTGATTACGAGATAAGTCAAGAGGAAGGATATGTTCTTTTAAATACTAATAAGTTTGACCGTATGAGGATTGATTGGTTCTTGATATATGGCAAATTTGGTAGGTATGCTGGGATTGAATGGTAGGGGTTAAGATATCTTCCATGAGAAATTCATAATGTTGTTGATTCTCCTTATTTTGAAAGAGAGATGATATTGTAGCCATTGCATCTGCTGCTTTATTCTCATTTCTTGGAATCTGGGTGAATGTTATTTCTTTAAAGTGTTCTTTAAATTTCTCTACCAGTTGTTTGTATGGCATAAGCTTATCATCCTTTGTTTTCTATTCATCATTAACTTGATTGATGATAAGTTGTGAATCACCATAGACATGTAGCTCTTTGACATTCCATTCAATGGCCATTTTAAGCCCTATAGCCAATGCTTCATACTCTACAGTATTATTGGTGCATGGAAATCACAGTCTATATGATTTCAGAATTGTGTGTCCTTGAGGTGTGATGAAAAAGATTCCTGTGCCTGATCCATATTGTGTATAAGAACCATCAAAGTAAATTTCCCAAAAGTTTGTACTTACTGTCAAGATATCTACATTAGGAAATTCGATGTGCAAATGCATGTTATTTTGTAAAGGTGTTTCAACCAATTGATCATCGATGGCTTGTCCCTTGATAGCTTTCTGGTCAACATATTCTATGTCAAATTCACTTAGTATCATAACTCATTTGGCTAGTCTCCCAGTTAATGTTGACTTGCTCAACAAATATTTGAGAGGATCTATCTTTGCTATTAGTTTTACAGAATGAATCAACATATAATGTCATAGCTTTTGAGTTGCAAATATAACTGCTAGACATGTCTTTTCTATTGAGGAATAATTTAATTCATAGCCAACAAGCATTCTACTGATATAATAAACTACTCTTTCTTTTCCTTCATCATCATGTTGAGCTAGGAGAACGCCCAATGATACACTTGTTGCTGAGACATAGAGTAACAATGGTTTCCCTTTGGTTGGTGATATCAGTATTGGAGGATGCATAAGATATTCTTTTATTTGCAAAAAAGCTTCTTCACATTTTAGATCCCATTTGAATGGAACATTTTTATGTAGAAGATGGGTAAATGGAAGGCATCTATCGGCCAATTGAGAAACAAATCTTCTGATTGATTGCAACCTTCCTTGTAAAGATCACAATTGACTTATGTTCTTAGGTGACTCCATCTCCATGATAGCTTTGAATTTTTTAGGATCTACTTCAATGCCATGAGCTGATATAATCTATCCAAGGAGCTTTCTAGAGGTTACCCCAAATGCACATTTCTTTGGATTTAATCTCAATTGATATCTTTCCAGCCTGTCAAAAATCTTGCTTAAAATGTTCAAATGTTCTTTTCTCATATGAGATTTTGCAAGTATGTCATCGACATAATCTTCCATAAATGTATGCATCATATCATGGAAAATTGTCGTCATAGCCCTTTGATAAGTCGCTCCTACATTCTTAAGCCTAAATGGCATAACATTCCAATAATTTGTTCCCCATGCACAGGTGAAAGCTGTCTTCTCTTGATCTTCAAGTGCAATTATTATTTGATTATATCCTGAGAAGCCATCCATTAATGAAAACATCTCATGCCCTGTTGATAAGTCCACTATGCTATCAATGTTAGGTAGCGGGAAATCATATTTTGGACATGCTTTATTTAGATCTCTGAAATCTATAGAGACCCTTATGCTTTTATCTGGTTTTGATACTAGTACACTACTTGAAACTCATTTTGGATAAGCAACAGGTCTTATAAAACCCACTTCTAATAGTTTCTTCAGCTCAGTTTTTACAAGAAGAACAATGTGTGGATGCATCTTTCTTAGCTTTTGCTTAATGGGTTTTGCTTTTAAATCCACATTAAGATGATGCATGATAAGATCTGGATTAAGTCCTAGCATATCTGCATAAGACCAAGCAAAATTTATTTGTCTTTGGGTAAAGAATTCCATGTATTCTTTCCTCTCTTTTTCTGACAATGAGGCAACAAAATGAAGTATTTTAGGATCCTTTGATGTATCAATGTTTACTGCTTCTATTGGTTCTATCAGGATAGCAGATCTCTCTTGAAAATATGTAGGAAGGATGTCAAACTTTCCATCTTTTGGTGCCTCAAGGAGGTTTTCACCATCAGATACGTCCTTTGTTTTCTCTTTTGATTGATCTAATGTTGCCATGAAATGGTTTTCAAGAATAGGTCTCTTTCCTTGTTTTATTTCACTTTTGCGATTGAAAAATTTGGCATTCTCCTAACTATGAGAAACATTACTTGATTCTGCAATGGAATATATCTTAGGTGGGATGGGTTCAACAACATTAAGGTACATTGGATAAGACATTCAGTTCGGGGTTGTCTAAATTATCTCAATCAATTAGTTCAGGATGAAGAAGGGGTAAATCATAATCACTGTCATCATTAGGTGTTTCAACATTCATGACATAATGATCATAATTTGGCATAGAATAGATACTGTCATAGATTAAATGTTTTTGAGAATTGTCTTTCCCAAGCGTCTCTGAATTAGTCTTAAGCAAATCAATATTAGCATTTTGTAGATCACACTCAAGTGGTTCTTCAACTGACGTTTGTCCCTTAAATGAATGGATTATATCAACACACACGTCTTTAATGCTACAATTTCTTTCTTGATTGACCTCATTTGAATTTTGGAGTTGATATACTTGTGTACATGATAAAGAGGATTCTTTTGCTAGACTTTGTCTATTTTCAAACTCAACTTCTTCTGGACTAATAGTCAATCCAACTTGACTATCTCTTAATTCTTCTATGGTTCTACCATATCTGATCTTTGTTTGTGCTTCTTGTAGCATTACTTCTTTGTCTTTGACATTCCCTTTCCTTTTTGCATACGCCTCTTTTCTCTGAATTCTGAGTTTTTCTTGCCTTCTTTCTAATTTAATCTTTTGTTTTGCAATAGACAAGTCTTCTTTTGTAATAGCTTCTTGGTCTTCATTGTGTTCTTTACTTGATGTAGTAGGTAAGACATCTGGACCCCATTCATACTCATTGGAATCTATCTCTAAATCCTAATCTAAGATTACTCCACTATACCATACTGGAATGCCATATGGTGCAAAAAGTTCTCTGATTTATGACATCTCTATTTTTACTGCTTTTGGAATATCTTGTTCAAATTTTGCATTTGTTTGTATTTTCAGAACTTGTTGACAAGATTTTTCTTCACCTTGGATGGTAATCTCCTCCTCTTTCTTTTCATGTTCTTCTTGCTTCTTTTATTTATTGGTTACTGTTTTGGCCACTTGATGTAGCTTCTCTTGCCAATTTTCTTCTTTAGAATCTAATTTCTTTCTCCACTTTTGCTGTTGATGATTATGTTGCTTTTGATTAGATTTTAGATATCCTAGCCTAGATTTACTTTTGTGGACTGTGAGTGCGGACAAATAGGTTCTGAAATACCTTGATGTTTCTTACCAATTGGTCCTTTCCCTCCATATCCCATCTTTTTCATGATTTCGTATCCTTTGCCATATTGTTTTATGGGAATATTGACTTCTGCTGCTGTTGCTATAGTTTTATCTTCATCCTTGTACAACCAACCAAGAATGTCTTTGTCTTCATTTTCCTCTGCAAGAGTTCCAGCACTAACAAATGTTCCTTTAAACATATGTTTTGATCTTTCTGATGGCTTTGATTGAATATCTGTAGGCTTACCATATGACTTAGGGGAAAGTGGAAAATTATTCAAAGAATACTTTCCCATTCCTTCATCATTTAACTTGAGCTTTTCTTCAAAAGTTTCCCATAACTTTGCTTGAATTTCTTTGGTTGGAAATACTAATTCTCTATTATGTGGAAATCTCGTATCTTGTGTTGGCTTCAAATTATTGCAATATTGATTGGAATCTATAGTTATAGTGATCTCTTTTCCTTCATGAGGAAATTTTACACATTGATGATATGTAGAAGGAACTGCTTGCATCTTATGAATCCATGGTCGTCCTAGAAGAATGTTGTAAGAGAGGTTCAAATCTAAAACCTGTCACAATGTATCCCTTTCCACAGGTCCTATTCTTATCGGTAGTACAACAATTCCTGTAGAAGAACGTTCTGCTTCATCATAAGCCTTGATGGTTATTTTCTTTTTCGGGTCTACTGCATTTTCTGAATATCCCAAAGCTTTTATCAAACTTAATGCACAAATGTTTAAGCCAGCTCCTCCATCTATGAGTACACGTTTAACATGAGTTTTATTAATGGAGACTTCAACATGTAAGGGAGCATTGTGAGGATGTTGTAAGGATGTGTCATCATTTTCAGAAAATGATAAGCAATGAGGAGCTACAAGGTGTCCTACCATGGTTTGGAATTGATCTACATCCAAGTCTTTTGAAACCGTTGTTTCCACTAAAGCTTTCTCCAAAATTTCCTTATGCATAGGTGAAACCTTGAGAAGTTCCAGAATTGATATTTGAGCGGGTATTCTTTGTAATTTCTCTACTAAATTGTATTGTTGTGATGTGGATGTTAAGTCTTTTGCTATACCTGGAAAGGTAAACTTTTCTTTGCTTCTCGTGATAACATTGATTGGTTCTGGAGATGGATTTTCATTAACAATGATCACATTTACCACATCATCATATGTATAAGTGTAATTCACTTTAGCTTTTCCTTTGTCATCTTTTAATTGGGACGATTCACCTTTGTCATAGTTCGG
The DNA here is from genome assembly GCF_030272615.1 of Cryptomeria japonica. Classification (NCBI taxonomy): domain Eukaryota; kingdom Viridiplantae; phylum Streptophyta; class Pinopsida; order Cupressales; family Cupressaceae; genus Cryptomeria; species Cryptomeria japonica. The sequence continues at coordinate 524,031,121 of NC_081411.1, forward strand.
AAGTGGAGTTTTGAAAGCTAAGTGTGATTCATTTGTCTTATGGCTATCCACTGTGATGGTTCCATTATTAATTAGATCTTGGATAAGGCATTTCAATATCTGACAATCATTTGTTAGGTGTCCTTTATTCCAATGGTAATTGCAAAAATGATTGTCATTCCATCAATTTGGCTTGACTGGTGGTTCATAACTTCTTGCTTCTAGTAAAACAATCAATTTGTTGGCAAGCAGTGTTTTTAGAGCTGATTCCAAAGATTCTCCAATATTTGTAAATTTCCTCCAAGGATTGGAGAAAAAGGATTTAGATTTATTGTTTTCTGGATTGTTATTTCTTGGGATTTGACTTGATAGATTAAAAATTGGTTCTTGTTGTTTTGTAGTACTATTATCATCATTCCCTTCATTACTGACATTCCTATTTTTTGACCAGAACTTGGGTTTGTCATTGCTGTTGTTGTTGTTGTTGTTATGGTTGTTGTATAAATTATTGTAAAGTTTTAGTTCTCCTTTCTTTACCATCGCGTTATCTATTTTTAGACCATTTTCGATTATTTTGGCAAAAGAGGGAGGACATTGCATCCTTAGTCTATAACTCATTTCACTTATAAGATTATCAATGAATACGTCCATTTTTCTTGATCAAGTACATCTCGGGGATACCTATTAAACATGCGTTTCCATCATTGCAAGAAGATCATAAAGGATTCACTATTCTTTGTTTAACATTGCAGAGATCCAACATTGTTATTTCATTCCTTATATTGTAGGAGTATTGTGAAATAAACCTATTCACAAGTTCTTCAAAAGATAATTCTGGATGGTAATCTCGAAAAACCACTCCATTGATTGTCCATTTAGATTCCTAAGAAAAAGATGCATAAGGTAAATTTCAGCATGAGCAAATTCCATGCTCATAGTACAAAACTCCCTAATGTGATCTTGAGGATCAAATTTTCCATCGTATTTGTCATATTTAGGAATCTCGCAATGTTGCGGAAATGGTATCATATTCAGATTTTTATCAAAAGGATATGGGAATATATCTTCTAATGGATACTTCTTGGAGCTTGTCCCATTTTGGATGTCTTGTATCTGTTGTTGTAGAGTTTGTATTTGTTGAGTAAGGTTTGACAATGGATTATCCACACAGTTTCTCCTTGTTTCTTTGTGAGTTCTCTTATCACTACGCTCTTTTCTTTTGTCATCCCTTTCTTTCCTTGTTTCTTCATTGCTTTCTTTTTTCACATCTTCGTTATTTGGCTCATCTGTGTTTTGGGTGTTACTTGCCTCTGCATTTTGTTTCAAGCTTTCTATGTTAAAGTCTGTGGTAGTTTAGCTCCAAATTTTGCCAACATCAAGAGATATTTTTATTTTTGTTTTGCCAACAATTTTTCCATTAGCCTATCAAATTTGAAGTCTTGCTCAAGGTCTCTAATGGTGCTATTGACTGCTTCTTCGTCAACAGTGGTAAATCCAAAAGTTTGGAATATAGGATTATCTTCTTCCTCCATTTGTTGTTGTTTTCTAAGTTGTTCATGTTGGGCTCTAGTCCAAACTGGCGTGTGATTATTTCCAAGTTATTGAAATTTCCAAAGGACGCAGTCAATAGGTGATTATTGGTTTAGGAAGATATGCCTTGTTGATTTTACCATTATTGTTTGTTCGTTGGGATAAAGCATCTCTTTGTTGAAAACCACATCTTTGCAAAATTTCATCGTCAAATTTTGTACCGCAACCATGTAAGTAGTGACGAAAACGGTGTAGGAATGTCCTATGTTTCAATAAGGTCTTGCGATTGATATATAAGAATCTTATCCTTTTTTAGGTAGCTTTATAACTGGGTTTTCTTTTCTTAAGGTGATACTTAAAAGTCATATAAGCATTTGACAATTTACAAGTTTGTTTGATTCCAATGTTGGTGCAATTCTGGTTTTTGTATAACCTAGGTTCAAAATAGGAAAGATATATCCAAGATTAGGAACCTAGTACAGATTGATCAAGCTTCGTGATAGAGGATTTGATTATCTTGATGAGAGACTTGACAAGGATGTTGTTTTTTGCACTTAAGATGTTTGAATCAATAGCTTGTTGAATGTTGATGTTTATAGAACCTTTTGGGAATAACCTGTAGGATTAGTGACCTAGTTGTTTGAGCTAGTTTTGACAATATGTGATGGTATAGAGACAAACTTACTTCAAGAATAATTTTGAACTGACGTTTTGACACTTTGGTTTTGATCTAGCATTTCAAGTGTTCGAAATATTTTTGTATTACCCTTTTGATAAAACTTTTTCAACAATTTGTTGGATTTTTGCTCACTTGTAGATGATAATTTTCTTCAATTTTTGACCATTTGGAACATGTTACAGACATGGAAGACACAATGTCTAATAAACAAAATGCACAAGCAAGTACAGTTCCTATGGTAGGCTGAGACAATAGTTGTTGAATCTCACGTGGGGTTTCCCCCGAGGCTACTCTATTCAAAGTGGATATTTAGATGCTTGACCCCACTGGCTCCACCCTCGGCACTCACTTCTTCGGGGCAGCCAAGCACCAGTTTCCATGAAAACTCCCCATGGCAAACTTTATATCTCTACTAGGAACCGTATGTATGTGAACCACTTCAGAGGTCTGACCTCCTGCGCTAACAACTAGAAGGATTTTGGAAACTAGTACAAGTGGTTTTTAGTAAAGGCTTCCAGTCATGTGGCCATACATGCGACACTTTCAGCTCTATAAATACAGAAGGTTCCCAGCCTATAGAGGTGACTCTCCATAGGGTTTATGGGGTTTGGGACTTTCATCACAAACACGATTTATTTATAGTGGATTGGAAAGACTCGATATTAGCTTGTTTCCACTTTAAGTCATTCCCCTCTCACTGGCCCCCTTAAGGCAGCTCGAGAAGGCAAACCCTCTAAAGGATTTAATTGCTTGAAAGTAAAGGAAGCAAAAAAGAGTGGGTTTGGCTTTTTGGTCACCCAATTAAGGGGAGAGTATATACCTACCAATTTCGAGACACGAAATATAAGTGTTCTTTTTAATCCTTTCAAAGCAATTGTTGGCTAAGTCCTATTTGGAGATGTTGCTCCAACAAGAATGGTGTTTATTTTAGCCCTTTAAAAGTCTATGTGCAACTATTTTAGAGAAAATACTAAAAATGCAAGTTGCATGCTATCAATTTTCCCTCTTAGTTAGACTTTATGAACAAAATATGATATGTTACTTCCCAAAATAAGACTTTTAATTAACTAGATGAGGAAATGCATAAAATTTGCCTTAAACACCATCTTGCACATGCATGTTAGTAGTCTAAAAAATTTGATTTCTTGGACATTCGGACTTGCAAGGAATTTTTGGTTAGTTTGTAAATAGAAGTGCTAATCTAACATATGTGCTATCTTCTTGCTCAAAAGTGCTAACCTGTAGGTCAAAAGCGCTAACCTAGACTGCAAAAGTGCTACTCTATGGATACAAAAGCATGATCTCTTTAACAAATGCGCTAACCTAGGACACAAATGCACGAACCTGTAATGAAAATGCGCAAACTTTAAGACAAAAATGCTAACCTATGGTGCAAATGCGCTAACCTAGAATGCAAATGCGCTAACCTAGGATGCAAATGCGCTAACCTGCGGAACAAAAGCACTGTCAAAATTCACACATGCGTGAATCTGCATTACAAATGTGTTAATTTTACTTTTTGCAAGATTTTTAAAGGTATATGCGAGGTCCATGTGCCCCACGGTGGGCGCCAAAATGTGTCGACTTGAATTTCATCCTCAGAATGCTACCTACAATAAGTTAGTTTCACAAAATACAAATGGAAATACTACATGAAATCCAAATTCAACCAATGAAACTACATGTAGTACATATGAAATAAAATACTAATATTACCTTCATGGCTTATGTCCCATTGTGTCATAACTCCATTGTTTCTGGTTGCAGATGGTGTGCTCTTAGACAATGCACCGATGGCTTCCAAGATGGCATATGAAGAATGGACTGATAACTTGTAGTTAAATGATACTATGATATGCAATGCTACATGATTATGCTAAAATGATTATGCTAAAATGCTAATTGCTATATGATTATGCTATTACTATTTGCTTCAGGATTAAAACTCACAGATGCAGATGATTAATTTAAGACTAGCTCTCTCTCAATTGAAGCTCTTGATTTTATAGACCTTGAGAGGATTAGATGATGTGTCGCAGATCAATGGTCATGATCAGATCTGCAGATTTGGATGGCTGTGAGCAAAGGTGAAGGTTGAGAGAAAGGGGGAAGGAGAAGACAAGTGTCACTCATTTCACCTTGACTGGGTTGCTAACTGAGAGAATCTAGAGATGGTCGGAGGAAATTTAGGCATGAGAGGACAAGTGGACTCAAGTCCTTCCTAAGATGTAGGGACGTTGGAGAGAATATAGGAAATGGTTATGAAATATGTGTACGTACACAATTTTCATTAATTTTGGAAGTTGAAGATAAATGATGAATTAATATTTAAGAAATATTAATTTCCTTAGCCACATGTTTGATGAGTTGGCAAAGGGAAGATGAAGTGGAGATGGAGGGTGAGTTGGAAAAGGGATTAAATAATTTAAGAATTATTTAATATTTGAAACTATAGGTTAGGAGAATAACCATTAAATATTAGATATTTAATTGTTTGGAGGAGATAATTAATATTAGATATTTAATTAACTTGGTTAGAAGGAATAAATAAATATTAGATAATTAAATAATTAGAAGAATATGATAGATGAATTAATTAATACAATATTAATTAATAGAAAGACATGAAAATGAATTAAATAAATTAATATTTTCAAATTAACTATTTAATAGAAGAATGATTATTAAATAAATATAAAATACTTATTTAATTGCTCATAGCCATTTTTATGTGTATACAAAAAGGATTCATGGTTTCATCATCCTTTGACTCATGTTATGATTCTACTTGCTTATGCCTCATGGATCTAGTCTTGGCCATGTGAAAATATGTTGTATGAAAGTGGGATTGTGATAAATGTGTTGATCGATCTCTTTCTATAGCTCAAATGTTTGACTAAAATGGGATGAATTGGTCATTGTGAGTGAATGATTATTGAGACCACAATTTCATCAATAAAGTACTCTTCATGATGCAAACAAGGTAGGGAGATCCAATGAAGGAAAAGCTTGCCTTGTAGCCTATAACACAAACATGATGAAAGATACTAGTAACCGGTTCACACAACACAAGATATAACCAATAAAATAGAAAAGAGAAATCTTTATAAGAGTTTAATGAATTATATATGCCCTTAGGCTGTACACATGCTGGACCATAGCCCAGGATTACAAAACAATTCTTACAACTCAAAAACTATGATCCGCAGATCATCTGCTCAACAATTCGGCCTAAAGTTATAGTCTGTATTGTTCTGCACTAATTTGAACCTCAGTCCCCCTCAGACTTCAGTCTCCTCGGACTAGAATCTCTCTGAAAACTACATCTGCTCTTGATCTCTTCTTCCTTGGACCTCTGTCCCCCAAAATGAATTTCCAAACTTCTTATTTATACCATCCACAAGCAACAATAAATAAATCAAGTCAGAAAAAGACAAACCGGTTCAACATGAAACGTGCAAACAATAATAAGGTGGCCCAAATCACCAAGAACATCTTCAAAATTAATAGAACTTCACGTGGACCTCTAAGAATATTGTTCAAGCTCAAAACAACATCTCTCAATGATCCTTAGGTTACAGAAACCATCTGCAACCCAATTCAGCTTCTCTTTACTCACTACAAGACCAACTGGTAGGAACACACCAATACTGAAACAATACCAGAATTGATATCTCACTAGAATCAAATCCAAATGCCATGAATCTCGATTATGATCAAGACAAAGACCTCGAGATGATAAATAGAAATCCACAACTCTAAATCCAAAAACATGAAGAAATACAACAATCTCCAAGAAAATCCATTGTTAATTGCTCCAACTGAATGAACTATTTCAGTGCTCCTGCATCAACCAGATGAACTACTTCGATGCTCCTGCATCACTTCAGATCTTTAGTTTGGTGTTCAATTTTTGAGGTAAGGTATATAGCAAGTATTATAATTGACATCCACAAGCTAGCTAGCTATGAGAGGATGCACTCATTAGCTAGTTTTACCTACGATAGATGACTAGCATGAACTCTTAGGATGATTGATCCTATATGTTAGAGATAATAATTTGATATGTTGGATAAATGTGTAAGATCTAAAAGAGACTAAGGACAAAAATTGTTAATGTTAAAATTTGAATGGATTGTGATTTGTTTGATGGATTCTCATGATAAGCACAAACTTTGGAGCTTCTAGTAGGAGATTTTTGGGTTGTGGAATGTAAGATGATTGGATGAGATTTTGAAAGAAGATGAGATGGAAAATAAGAATGGATGAAAGATTACCCTAGACAACGAATGACTCAATAGGTGATTTCTTGTTGAGGTAGATTAGACAAGGAGATTTGACCACTTCTATTGAGAGATTGGGACAAGGGGGATCTTTGTTGAAAGGAACATGATCTCAAAGGTTCTTCGTCAAACTCATTTCCATAACCATGTAGATAATCATGAAAACATTGAAGGAATGTTCGATGTTTTAACAAGAGTTTACAGTTTGTGTAGAGAAAGCTTCTCTTCATAAGATTTATTTTTGGATAGGTTTCTTTTTTTTGAATTAGTAGTGAATAGACTTCTTGATATGCTTGAGGGACTTGAGAATATGATGCATTTGGAAAATTTGTTGTAGCGGCTTATTTTGATTAGTTGAGGATATGTACTTGTTTTGAATGTTTGATTTTGACAAGAAGACACATCAAGCACATGAACACATCTTTTCTTGGTAGAGTAACTTTTAAATGAGTTCAATGAAATGTGTATGTTCTAGGATCTTTTCAAACCCCAATGATTTCCACAGGTTTTTAATGATTGAAGACACATCAATCAGACTCTCCTATTCTCAAGTGGTCACTATGATACCACAACTCACAACTTGGAATCTCCATCAGCTCAAACAACCATGTCGCTCCCTCGGGTGTGCCCGTTGTTTTGCCTTTTGCCAAAAGTTGACCCAAAGAGAATTTCTTCCCAATTGAATCATTTTCTTAGGAGCCTTATGGTGACTTCTTGGGAGTGGATTCTTCCCCACCCTTGCACTATGATATTATAATGTTTGGTTACTAACTCAACTGGATTCTACACTTATGGTTTGTAAAAAGGGTTTTCATTCGGTGCATCAATGATAAACTCCCTCAAGAGGCCTCCCAAACTTTAGAATAGAGGCTTTATGCATCAAAAGGATACCAGGGGAGGGCTATCAATGAAAACTATCATCAGATGTGATTTTCATCACAACCACATTTGATTATAGTGGGTTGGAATAACTTGGCTTTAGTCGTTTCCACTTAGGTCGTTCCCCTTTCACTCACCCTTAATGGATACTCCAGAGGGCAAGCCTTCTAAAGGTATTATCTTAATGTAATGAATTGAAAGAGAGAGTCTAGATTTTTGGTCACCCAATTAAGGGGATAGCATATGCCTATCACTTTATAAGCACGATAGACAATGTTCAATTAACCCTTTACTTAAGCTATGTGCCTTTTTTAAGCATGTAGATAAAGGAAATGAATAATTATTTTGAAAAATATCTCCATGCTAGGCCTTGCAACACATTGTCAGTAGTTTGAATTCTTCTCTATTTGATCTTCAATTGTTGAAAATTCACTTGCAAAACAGACAAAGGCACTTGAAACACTGTGAATTCTCAATCCCAAAATGACAAATTTATTATTCTTTTAAACCTGAAAAATGACAAATTGGTTGTTCGTTTTAAGCCATTTCTTGCAAAAAATTAAATTGTCTACCCTAGGATTAACCAATTTATACCAATTAACAGATTTTAAAGAAAAGATTTGCGATTTCAACACTTCAAAAACCTGCAAAAATACTTTATTAGAAATCCTCCATGATGTCCTGCAACTGCACTTTCATTAGACAATGGTAAATAAAATCAAAAGAAATAAGTTAACGAAATAATTGTAAGAGGCAGATATTTCAACACTTACAAACAATCAAGCAATCAGTTCTTGGGTAGTTTCCCCTAGCTCCGCATATCGAACTTAATGGATTTGGATAGAGTGATGATCAATGAGTTAATTGATGCTTTATTGGTGAGTTGTATTACTGATAATTTCAAATGTAATGAGAGAATCCCGTAGCATCATAGACCAACCATGAATACCTATCAAAATGATATGAAATGTGTTAATTCATTTAAAAAAAAAAATATGTGGAGAAGTTGCAAAATGGGAAATAAGAGACATTCTAAAAGATTTGTCACTATGAGCAAACAACTATAACCAAGATAGAATGCAAACAAAGCTTAGGCATTAAGATGATTGCTTGAAATGATTAATGATATCAAAAAATTCAGCAATCTACTCATTGTTTAAAACAACACCATTATGCTCTTCCAAGCCTCCACTTTATTTGAGCATCGCACTCCTCTTAAATTCCCCATGGAATGCGTGAATGTTGGATATGCATACCATGTAGTGAAAAAGACAACAATGGTTGTAATTTATGCGTTGAAAATTATTTGTAAACTATTGAGCCACAATATTTTTTAGTAACCTACCAGGTGCCTATTTCATTATATAGTGATCTACAAAAGCATGTTGACAGTCACAAAATATATCACACTTTCAAAGTGGGAGAGTGCAGACCTGTGCACTGTTTTGGGACAATATGAACAAAATAGAGGCGTTAAAAAGGCCTTAGAACTCGGTGAAAGGGATTTAAGATCTATCAAAAAAAATGTAATCGGCTAAGTAAAAGCCAAAACCACTCCATGCTTGTGTCAAAATTGAAGCTTTGAAACAAAAATGTCTCAAAGAGACGTCTTCTCATGGAATGCAAAGATTGCATGATAAACATAAAAAAATGTATTGGACAAGCTTGAAGAATGCAATCTCAACAAGATGTCAGAGCATCAAATACAAATGCAATGATTACAGATTGCATCATTGAAATGGGCTTTAGAAACTCACAAGTAAATGTGAAATACGATTTAGAAACTTGCAAGCTTTATAAAGTTTCGCTGCAAATGCAACTGGCCAATGTAATTTAGTTTGGAACAATCTATGCCAACAACTCTTGTGTTCATCTAAATGGGAGCTTTGGCATAGGATATGGACTATTGGTCAAAAATTTTGTTCACCTGGAGGATGTGCAAAATTGTGGTTTCAACCATAGTGTGTGAGTATGATACTCTCCTAATTTAGGGAAGGCTACCCCTATCTACAAACTAAACTAAACTAATCTAATATGGGTGAGACATCAGTCTTTCATCTTCTTTCAAGAAAAACTATACTCTTTTCTCTTCACAAGAGAGTAATAGCAATTGGAAATAGATAACAACAAATACAAAAATGAGACTTTTTTGTAGGATTTTCAAAACATAAAGGGAAGCAAAGTTTCCATGAAAGTAGAAAGACCTCCGTCATTTTTCCGAGTTGAGAAAACAAAAATGAAAGCACAAAGTCTTCAACACTTCTACTGTCCTATCAACCTTCTCAAAATGATAAAAATGTACAAAACACAACAACTCAAAGTCTGTCTATATGATTCACTTCACCTTACATGTACAAGTCTTAAAAATAAAAGAAGCACAAAGTCTATAAGTTATCCCCTTGCTTGAGCTTTCAACACTAGCTTCAAACGTGATAAACAACTCAAAGTTTGCAAGACCAAGTATGAAACTAACCTATATCTCCAAATGCAATTAGCAACTCAAACTCTGCAAGATTGAATTTAATCCCCTCTTGAAAAATAGAACAAAAATCACAATCAACTTCAGAAAATGTCGTCACATAACATTCTTGAATTGGCACATAGTCTGAAAACAACTTGCCTCTTTTATTGAAAGCAATCTGATTTACATCAAATCTCAAAGTCTTAGAGTGCACATACAAATTGCTAGAATTTTGTTGCTTTGCCAAAAGAAAAAAATTACAATAGACCCCCTCAAGTATTTATAGGAGAGGAACCTTGAGAAAAAGGTGGGAGGATCCTAACTAACTTGAGAAATTATCTCAACCACCATGACTTATTCCAACTATAGTCCTAATTGAACTCAACTTGTAGTTGCTTTACACATAATTACAAAAGTGCAAGTGATGAGTTAACTTGCAATTACAAAGTTTTTATTTTCACATGTAACTTGTTGAAACAAAATTACAAAATTACTCTATGTGTCTGAAGACACGACTCTAACTACATCATCCTTTGTTTTGAAAATTTTCATGCTGCTTCAGGATTCTATAACTTGAAGTATTCAGGATTGGTCAAGACATCACAAACCGGAATAGGAATTTGCATCCTTAATGTTATTTGTGTCCTTGGCCAACAAACTTAAATTTTATGTTCTTTCTTGGGGTAGTATTGGCTTTTCAGGAGGGAAGTTCTTTGCAAGGCTGAAGTAAGAAGTCTATCTTTGTCTGGAAAGAATTCATATCACTTATCCATCTCCTTGTGTGGCTCTGTCATGTTGTTCTTTCTTTGTATCATCCTCCAATATTGGAATCTTCTTGCAAAATAAGGCCCATGCCTTAATCCATTGATTTGGTAGGTCGTGTGTGCAAATAGGACTAACATGGGTGAAACATAGGGATTGCAAAAGTGGGGTCAAAGCTCAATTTTGCATTTTGAAGACTACATTACATGCGTGGAAGAACAAGTGCATTGACTTGCAATTGTGGAGACCAAACATGAAACTTCATATGTTTAATGGGAAAACATAACTTTGCACTTGTAATTGGACCTTTAAGACTCATTTTCAAGTGTTTTTTGAGTGCATTTTGGACCAATTTCGGGTTTTGGAAGGTTGACTGCAACTGAAGACACAAATGCAATCAGGTTTTAGAATTCCGACTGCAAGTAGACTTTAAATGGGAAAAATGGATGAAGGTGTGAAATGAGTGGATAAAATTATGGGAAAGGGATTTTGACATGAAGGAGAAAATGGAAAGAATGATACCAACTGGTAATGGCAAACTTGGAAAATGGGAAAAACTCTTGTTCGCAATCAAATTTGTAAAACCCAAAATCAAATGAATGGGAAAAATATGAAAGAAGGGAAAATCATGCAAATTTACAAATTGCATTCAAAGAACTTATCCATTTGGGAAGATCACTTAGAAACCCAAATCCTTGCTTGGTCAAAGGCCCTAGACGAAAACAAATAAGCTTTGGAAGATATGAAATGCTCTATAAATAGATGAAAGAGCCACGTCGTTGATATTCCTTGCAAAAAGTAAATCGATTTTTGCATTTAATCTCCTCCTCCAAAAATGACATGGAAAGAGAAGTAAATTTGACTTCAAACACTTACCAATGAAGGGAGAATGCAAGACGTGTCTGCAATGTGGAAAGAAGGGTGAATTTCTTGCTCCAAGATGTGTCAAGAACCAACAAACAAAAAATCCAAAAATGTCTCCAAAAACATCTTTGTAAATGCAAAACGTGTTTCATAAAACCATTCTTGCTGATAAACATGGCAATAAGAAATGATTCCTAACAACATAGCATGAATGTTAGACAGATTTAGGTGAAGAAAGCCACAAAAATCGGATTCATGGGAAGAAAAGTTTAGGCCGGGTTCTTCATCTCCAACTACAAGAAAAATGTGCCCTCCAAAGATGCAATCGTATTTTAAAAACCCCTTTACAATTTTTAAATTGCATTATTTTTCCTTTCCTTAGGCAAATTCGGGTTTTAGAGGAAGAAGAGAGAAAAGAAACAACAAAACAACTTGTAATAGGGAAATAAAATCCCCATTACAAGTTTAAAAAAAAAACAAAAATAAATTAAGAGAAATAAAAACTTAAAAACTTGTAATAGGGAAATAAAATTCCCATTACATGTAAAAATAAAACATAAAATACTTGTAATAGGGAAATAAAATCCCTATTACAACTAAAAGCAACACATAAAAACTCAAGTTCTTTTTAAACTTATAATTTTAAATTCATTTGCAATTTGTCCAAAAAGTTCCTACAATGACTTAAATGATATAAAAAGCAAGGGGAAAATAAAAAGTAAGTTACAAGTGACAAGTTTTAAATAAAGTGCACTTGTAATTATTTTAAAATTTCTCTACAATACTAAAACAGGAGAAAATAAAACTAGCAATCAAAGGAAAATTTCCCACCTGCAATCAAGGAGGAAAAAATCAAAATGCGATGAATTTTGAGACGTGAATCGAGTATGGACCGAAGATCAGTCTAGTTCAACAAAAAATAATTTTTTGCCTCGAGAAGCATGCCTTAAGAGGAAAATCTTCAACTTGCAGTGACTGCTCTGAAACCTGAAATTGCACAAAAGGCTAGGAAAAAGAAGACCAAAACTCACCAAAATTTGGACAATGATGGAAAAGACACTCCTTTATGATTTGACACTAACAAATGTGAGTTTTTCACCTTGTAAAACATTCCTTGGAGACAAAAATGACACATTTAAAGCAAAAATTTGTAGGGGTTGTCACTTTTTTAAAAATTCAAAAATGTGGACAACAACTGGCTATGACTGGGGAACTTCCTTTGATAGTTGAACTGATTGAAGGGAGTAGAATCCATAAATCTAATTGCCTTAGTATCCATCGGGTTATAAAGTCAAGCAAAAAAGACACAGATGGAAAGAAGGATGATATGACTGACATAAAACAACTAACTGAAAACAAGACACTGACTTGTGCAATTGCACTTATTAAAAATGGAAACCTACCTATCCTAAACTAGCCACAATGAAAACCTTTCAAATGAAACCATTCACTAGCTCAACAAAATAGTTTTCTTTCTTCAACAACTTATTTTGTTGAGCACAAAGAAGTGTACCAGTTTTTGATGCAACATTCCTCGGAAAAGATGAACAAATTCACCTTCCTCTTGAAATGAATCATATGTGTTGCTTCTCCAAAGTTGATTTTTGAAACTAGACTGCTCTTGCTTAGCTGAAAATGCATGTTTGGTCTCTTCCTCAAGTGTATCTACAACCCATGTTCAGGAACAAGTGAAACCTCTATCTTTCCATTAACCTGCAACCAAGCAAGATTTCTGATTGGACATCCTCTTGATTGTACAAAGACTTAATTCTTCTAACTAATTACATCTTTATTAGATGCTTCTTCAATTACAACCTCGTGCTGAAAAAAATGAGTTTCTTCATGTGAGTCAATTGAAAACATGACTGCATTTCTTCCCTCAACATGTTGTTCACAAACTTCAGATTTGGAAAAGTTGTTGACAAGACTTGAATGAAATTCCTCTATTATACTCATGAAATGATCTTCATCAAGTTCTGGGGTAGGTCTCTTATGCATGATATGTCCAATTTCATGACCTTGGAACATGAATACATTCATTTGAACTTGATTGGGACCTTCATGCATGCTCATTTTCTCACATCTCATGATATGATTGTCCTTCTTTACTAGCATCTTGGAAGACATATTTGTGATTGTGTTCCTTGACGACATATTGATATATTCTTGGAATGAGAAGGAGAATGAGGAACACTTGAGGCAGGTATTGCAGTGCTTGAGAGACAATTAGTTGTATAGTAGTTTGTCGAAGTGTGCATTTTTTAGATCAGAGGTCAGGTATCTAGGATATGTTATATCTGGTGATGGGATCTTAGTTGACCCATCGAAGATCGGAGCTATTATGGATTGGCTAGCAACAACTAGTGTGACAAAAGTTAGGAGTTTCATGGGTCTAGCAGGTTACTGCAGATGCTTCATTGAGGGGTTCTCTAGGGCTGCACATCCTATTACATCTCTTCAGCGAAAGGGAAAGAAATTCGAGTGGACAAAAAAGTGTGAGAGGGCCTTTCAAGAACTCAAAAAGGCACTTACTAGTGCACCTATTCTTGTTGTGCCAGATCCCTTAGCCGATTTTGTGGTATGTACAGATGCTTCCTTGGATGGTTTAGGAGCAATCCTTATGCAGGATGGTCGATTTATAACGTACGAGTCTAGGAAACTTAAGACTCACAAGCTTAACTACCCTACTCATGACCTTGAGCTTGCAACAGTGATGCACACACTTGTGAGGTGGAGACACTTCCTTTTGGGTCATCATTTTGAACTTCATTCAGATCATCAGAGCTTGCAGTACATATTCACTCAGCCTAATCTTAATGCTCGTCAGAGAAGATGGATGGAGTTTTTATGTGAGTATGATTTTGATGTTCACTACATCAAGGGGAAAGAAAATGTAGTTGCAGATGCCTTGAGTAGGTGACATCATGAGATATGCTCCATGTCTATAGACACAGATTTGAGAGATCGTATATTGAAGCAGTTACTAGAGGATAAGTGGTATTTAGAGGTATGCCAGGTAGTGCAATCTTAGGAGACCCTGGAAGGGAAGTATGCTGACTATTCATTAGATTCTAATGGACTACTACGCCATAGAGGGTGCATCTATGTACCTTCTTCTGGAGGGTTGCATGATTTCATTATGATGGAGGCTCATAGAGCTCCTTATGTAGCACATCTTGGAGTTAAGAAGATGCATGCAGATTTGAGACAATTATATTATTGGCTAGGTATGCGACAATTCATTGTTGTACAAGTAGCATGATGCCTTGAGTGATAGAGAGTCAAGGCGAAGCACCACCATCCAGGTGGGTTGCTCCTAGTCTCATGCGATACTAGAGTGGAAGTGGGATACTATATCGATGGATTTTGTCATTGGTTTTCCTATGTCATCACGTCATCATGATGCCATCATGGTGACAATTGACAAGTTGACCAAAGTGGCCCACTTCTCACCAGTTCAGACTACCTTCACAACACCAATAGTAGCATAGGTATTCTTGCGGGATATTGTCAGACTTCATGGTGTTCCATGCAAGATTATTTTAGATAGAGATTCCCTCTTTACTTCCTCCTTTTGGAAGGTGTTGTAGGAAGCAATGGGTACCAGACTTAACTTTAGCACAACCTATCATCCAGAAACATATGGACAGATAGAGAGGGTAAACCAGGTGTTAGAAGACATGCTCTGTATGTACGTCATGGATCATCAGACGAGATGGAGAGAGTACATTCCTTTGGTAGAGTTTGCCTATAATAATGGGCATCACACTTCTTTGGGGATGCCACCTTTTCAGGCTTTGTACTACAAACCTTGTAGGACACCTTTGAGTTGGGACCACATTGAGGATAGAGTAGCTATTGGTCCTAAGATAGTTCGAGATATGGAGCAGTAGGTGGATTTGATTAGACAACACCTTAGAGAGGCACAAGATACACATAAGAAGTATGCAAATGCGAAGAGGATAGATCGTAGCTTCATGGTTGGGGACAAATTCTTCTTGAGAGTGCGATCGCATAAGAGTCCAATCCATTATGGAAAGGGGTCTAAGCTCATGCCTCACTTTGTTGGGCCATTTGAGATCCTTGAGAGGATAGGACCAGTTGCATATCGTCTACCTTTGCCACCTAGCCTGTCACACATCCATGATGTGTTTCATGTATTAGTTCTAAGGAAGTATATTTATGATGAGTCTCATATTCTAGATTGGGATGCCTTGCAGGTGGAGTTGGATGTGCAGTTGGCTTTGGAGCCCATTCACATTTTGGCTCACTGGACACTGGCTCTTTGAGGCTGAGAGGTGGACCAGGTTAGGGTCCAATGGGATTGTTATGACAAGGTTACGACATCATGGGAGGACTCAGCATAGATGAGATATCAGTACCCGCATATTTTTGATTAACTCCATGAGGAAGTTCATGCTTAGAGGGGGGAGGGGTATGAGGCCCTACCCCGAGTTGTCATAGCATTGCAATTATTTTTCATGTTTTTGACCTATTATTGATACTTTATTTTGATGCATTATGGATATAGATTCTATATGATCTAGTGATTGGATAACATTGATATGGTTTATGTCATTTATCTCTGATTTGCAGTACTTTATTATGATGCTAGATATAATGGATGCATGCCTTGTAAATGATGGAATTTCATGATGATTATTATAATTAAAATTGTATGCAAGTGTCTGAATTGTATTCTTTTCATATGCTAATATTATATGTGATTATTTGGGATTACTAATGTGCAAAGTGAGATGTGCACGAAAACTAATCCATGTGACCATGGAAACTATTGGGAGAATCAAGCTAAACCTATGTGTGTTTTTGAAGCCAAGGGTTGTCTATTTGGAGAGACAACACCTCGTGTGTAATGTGTTTTATTTGTAAGTGTTTATGCTCGAATGTGTATTTAAATTGAATTTGTTAAATTTATTAATTCCAAAAAGGGACATTGCCATGTGTATTTGTATAGTGTCACTTGACACATGTATTATGAAGTGAGTTGGCAGTGACATGTCCCTTGGAGGGAATTTGTATAACCAATGCATTTTTCAAAATATCCTAGTATGGTCCCAAGAAAGTCTTGGATAGAGAGCCATTAGAAAGGTCAACTCAAGGTTGACCCGTAGGTAAACTTTGGGTGAGATTCTAGAGGGTCAAACTAACTCCTAAGGTTAGGTTAGGGGAATTTTTAAAGGTCCATATGTTATACCTATGGGTAAAGGTCAATTTTAGCCATCTGTCCACTCCCAAGTGACTGCGAAGTTACCTCAAAAGTTGAGTTTTCCAAGATGGCCAAAATTCAACTTTTGAGGATTTCTCCTAGGTTAGACAACCTTCCAATTGAGTGATAGTTGCTCTTCCCCATTTTTCTTTTACCTTTTTTTGGTTGCCTTTTTTAGAGAGCCTGTAAGATGTTGGAAAGAAAAACCTATGAAATCTCTCACTCTTTTCAAGAGGTTGGAAAGAGTGAGAAGAGTCTTCTTAGGGAAGGGTTTGAGAGGGAGAATTTTTATCACCCACTCTCCATTTTGGAGACTTAGAATTCTTGTTGAAGTTTTTTTTTTGGGAGTTTCATTTTTCTAAGTATGGAGGAGGAAAAAGAATAGTGGATTGGACAAAACTTCTTCAACTTCTCCTCATTTCCATTTGAAAGTTTAAGGTTGGTAGAAATTCATCCTTGTAAATGCTTATATTGTCAATGTGAAAAAAAGATTGTATGTGCTTTTGCTGGTTGTTTTCTTTGTAGTTTTGGGAAGTTCATCTTGAGTCCTTCCTTGTGTTTTTCTTTATTTGTTGAATGATTTATCTTTTTGGGTGTTTCAAGGCCATACTCACCCTTGGGAGGGTAGAGTAGCCTTGGGGGTGAAGGGCTACTTGACAGCCTAAGAGTGTAGAGACTCTCTTCTTGGAAGAGAGAGATACACAAGGGTTATGGGACCCTTGCTACATTGTATTTTTATGTTTATGCAAAGGGGGTCATAAGGGGAGATTTTGGGCTCGTATGCCATGGGGGACATAAGGGTTTTTTTGGGACAAGTATGTGACTTGTGGTGGTTCTATTTTGGAAGCCTTGTAAAGGCATTGTGTTCTCCTTATTGCAGATTCTCCCCTAGGTACTTGGTCCACCTTCACCCCACAAAGAAATAGTCACTTGGTGACTTTGTTTATTCTTGGGTTGGTAGTTCAAATGTTGTGAGTCTTTCTTGTGTTGTGTTTGAAATGTTTGTATCCCATTTAGCCTTGGTTCTTCTAGCTCGGGGGTGGCTTCATGTAAGCCTAGGTTAGGAGGTGAGCCTCCATGATCAACCTACAAAGTTTTTTGCAGGTTTGTTTGGGAGTAAAGGATGGAGTAAAGTCTGCTTGCAAGTTCCTATTTAATGTATTGAGATTTAAAGTAAAGAAAAAAAAATGTATTTTTGACAAGCCCTCATTTTGTAGAAATGAAGAGGCTTGAGTTTGTAACCTTCCTATTATTCTGTAAAGAAATAGAAAAAAAAATGTATGTTTACTTGAGTATTTTTATTGCAAGAAATATAAAAAAAGGAGAAAGGCATTTGTGTTATTCCCTTGTATTTATTCATTGCTGGAAATAAAGTAGAAAATGAAATCAGTTTTCTGTTCCAATTACTATTGAAAGAAATGCATGTTGGAATGGAAAAAGATAGATAAAGTTTTAAGTTGTTTTTCATTCTTTTAATCTTATCATTTCTGCAAAATGAATGCTAGATGTGCAGTTGTTAATAGAAAGGATATGCTATTTTCTGTCTTTAGTTTAAACAAAAAGAAATGCATGTAAATACTTTTTAAGTGTTAGTTTAAATCCCTTTTAGTATATGCATCTTGTTGTTTTAGTGAACAAATGAGAAATGAGAAAGATTTAGTTGCAGCTTTAGAATAAAGTATTTCTATTAAATTTATAATTCTGGAAGTGAAAGTCCAACATTGCATTTCTATAAAACTTTACATTTAGTAAATCTTAAAATGCACATTTTAGAGGAATTATTTAATATATGCATTCTTTTTTTTTTAATAAAAAAGTGGTAGTGCCACTTAATATATTTTATTTATATAAAGCTGATTCAAAGAGCTCCCGGAGAAAAGAACCAGTAAGAAAAACTTTGATCCTTTCTCTACAATACATAGAAAGGTTGTGAGATTTAAATCTCAAATATGCCAAAAAATACAATATCTTATAATGTCCAGAATACCGAGTGCCACAAAACATCCCCCAATATCGAGTGCTTTCTGGAATATATTGAACAAGGTGCAATCTGAACCAAAACATCATGAGAGTTGTACACATTTACATACTAGTCCACAATCTATCTCACTTATGCATTTATCCAACTTACAATCTAGCACGCTTCTCAAATCGACATCCATTCACAACATACATATACAACAAAACCACAGGACCCTGCACTTATAATACCACACATACCAATTTATATCATTATGAAAAAGACCACTGCATAACTATATGTAATATTATCATGTACCCATATCCTCCAAAATTTTCCCTTTGAGAATTGGATAAGAATCCAAATCACAATTCAGACCCATCATATTAAGTTCCTCCTTGGAACTTCCCATATCTTCCAAATGATCTGCAACCCGGTTCCCTTCTCTATAGACATGTGAAATAGTAAAGTTTGTAAATGTATCAATTAGTGTCCATGCTTGTTCAAGCAAATATCTTATCTACCAATTATCAATATTTCTCTTTATGCAAGCATTGATAATAATAACTGAATCGCCTTCAATGTGAATATAAGAGATGTTCAATTTTTTTACTAGTAGAATGCCTTCAAGTAAAGCATATGCCTCTACAAAGTTGTTAGTACTCGATGGAATAAAAGCAGATTTCAAAGCAAAAACACATCCTATGTGATCCCTTATGCATACTCCTATCCCTGCATCACCCGGGTTCCCTTTAGAGGAGCCATCAAAATTTAATTTGAAATGCATTCTTATTTAAAATAGAAAAAAAATAAAAATAAAAGAAAGTCATTCTAGTTATTAAAACATACCTTCTCTAAGCTAATGTAGAAGATAAAAAAAATGCAGATTTAAGTATATATATATATATATATATATATATATATATATATATATATATGTTATATTTTTAAAAATATCTATTGTTCTACTTAAACTAAACTGTTGGATTAGAAAAACAAATTGGAATGCATGCTGCATTGAAAAAAAATATACATATATTATTAACCTGTGAATGAAGATTTTTGCTATTACTATTCTGGTTTATGAAAAATAAAATTTGATTTGCTCAATCATATCTCTCCCTGTATATATATGTGTGTGTGTGTGTGTGTGTGTGTGTGCATGCATGCATGCATGCATGTATGTATATTCACACACACACACACACACACACACACATATATATGTATATAAAAACCTTTGTAAAATAGAACTGTTTTATAAAAAAAATAAAATAACCTTGCTATGGAAGCTTGGCCGCCACCATGGATAACCATGGTGGAGGCTCAACCCGCCACTATGGGTATCCATAGTGGGTGGCACCGCCACCACCACTGTGGGTAACCATAGTGGGTGGCATCGCAGCCACCACTGTGGGTATCCACAGTGGTGCCTGCGTGTCGCCATGTGGCTCGCAACCCCCGCCTCTCTTTGCCTTCATTCGGCTTGACCTTTGCCATTTTCATGACCACCCTTCTTCACCTGCACACACACACAACCCCACAAAAAATAATAATAACATGTTGTTAAAATAAAACCCTAACCCAATTTTGGGTTAGGGTAAATGAACAGCAAAAAAAAAAAAAAAGAAGAAAATGGCATAAGGATTTAAAATAAACCCTAGTTAGGGTTGAAATAAAAGAAATAAATTAATAAAGGGGGGAAAAGTTCTTTTAAAATTTAAATGGGAAAACCCCATTTGATTTAAGTTAATTATTTAAGGTTAGTTATTCTTTTATAGTTATTAGGGGTTTAGTTGGAAATGTAAATATTTATTTATATAGGCAATATTATACACATGTATGGGTAATTTTCTTAAAGAGTTTACTAATGGATATTTTAATTAATAAAATGAGTAATTTTAGATTACAGGGATAATTTAAATGTTGGATATTAAATATTTAATGTTTTAGGGGAATTATTTCAACATTAATGTGAAGTTAATGACTACGAAATTATTATATTTGATTTAGTCAACTTTAATAGGCGAATTTTTAAAATGATATTTACTATTGCTGAATTCATTATTTTTGAATACTATGGAAAATGTGATAACATTATTTTAATTAGTTTCAAAAGCAATTAAATACTATTAGGAATGGATATTATCTCTTGATTAGAATATTGAAGAATTATTTGGGATAAATTAATTAATTAATAAATTAAGTTGTGATGACTCCTTGGGTAAAATTATTTCAGTATTAAAAATATAAACGCTATATTTGTTGTGTTAATTAAATTAACATTAGGAACCCATTCTTTTCATGCATGAGTCAATCCTTAGTACAAACAAACTTATTTATCGCATCTTTTACTTAATAACATCTAGTATTTTTGTGTTGTTTTAAAAAATAAAATTTGTTGTTGCGTTTTTGCCCAAAAGTTTGGGCATAACAATCTTCAATATCAATTTCTATGACTTGCGCTGATGCAAGGTCTCTTGGAACAACCCTTCTCAACAAAAAACTTACCTCAAGCACTTGACCATTGATGAAGAAGCATTTCAATTTGTAGCAGTAGGCCGAGCCACCATGGGAATTCTATTTGACAACTTGTTGAATTTATCCATAAACTCCTGCATGGGTTCATGTGAATCTTTTTTCATTTGAGCCAACTAAGCTAACAATGCGTACACATTTTCTATAGGCTTGAACCTCTCTTCAAACTTGTCTTTAAGTGTGACCCAAGATATAATCAAATTGAAAAAAAGGTTATAAAACCAATCAACTGCAATACCTTGGAGAGTCTCCATAAATAGCCTTACATACACATCTTCATGTTCAACACCTTGAACATCACATGCAATGTAGAAAGAAACAATATGTTCATCAGGGTGTTGTTTTCTATCTCCGAGTACTTGGGAAAGTTCTTCCTCGAACCATCAGTAAGAGCATGCAAAGGCGAAGCTAGATTCAATGGACCAAAAGCATTCCCCTAAGGACCTTGAGCAGCCATTTTACATGTCCTTGGTGAAGGCGGGAGAAATTAGGAAAACAAGAATTATAGTGAATAAAATACCGGTATACTTCAAACAAAAGTGTGAGGCTTTTGTATGCGTATTGTATCCCCAAAAATGTCACCAATAGTGACTCAGATAGGTCAATTTTCTATGCAATGATTCAACAAATTTATATCAAAGATTCTAAGATAGAATTAACAAAATATTTCAAATCTCTTGTTGAGAAGAAACCCAAGAAAAGTTATTTTGAAAACAACAAGACACTAGACTTCAAACAAAAGTGTGAGGCTTTCGAATGCATTCGTGTCCCCAGAAAAGTCTCCAAAAACTATTGGTTGAAAATTTTGTACATCTGGGGGATGTGAAAAATTGTGGTTTCAACCATAGTGTGCGAGTATGATACTCTCCTAATTTAGGGAAGGCTCCCCCTATCTACAAACTAAACTAATCTAATATGGGTGAGACAACAATCTTTCTTCTTCTTTCAGGAAAAACTATACTCTTTTCTCTTCACAAAAAAGTAATAGCAATTGGAAATAGATAGCAACAAATATAGAAATAAGACTTTTTTGTAGGATTTTTGGAACATAAAGGGAAGCGAAATTTCCATGAAAGCACAAAGACCTTTGTCACTTCCCCGGGATGAGAAAATAGAAATGAAAGAACAAACTCTTCAACACTTCTACTGTCCTATCAACCTTCTCAAAATGATAACAATGTACAACACACACCAGCTCAAAGTCTGTCTATATGATGCACTTCACCTTACATGCACAAGTCTTAAAAATAAAAGCAGCACAAAGTCTACAAGTTATCTCCTTACTTGAGCTTTCTACACTAGCTTCAAACATGATAAATAACTCAAAGTCTGCTAGACCAAGTTTGAAAACCAACCTATATCTCCAAATACAATTAGCAGCTCAAAGTATGCAAGATTGAATTTAAATCCCTCTTGAACAATAGAACAAAAATCACAATCAACTTCAGAAAATGTCGTCACATAACAACTTGAATTTGCACAAAGTCTCAGCACAACTTTTCTCTTTTATTGAAAATAAATTTATTTACATCCAAGCTCAAAGTCTTAGAGTGCACATACAAATTGGTAGAATTTTATTGCATTGCTAAAAGATAAAAATTACAGTAGACCCCCTCAAGAATTTATAGGAGAGAAACCTTGAGAAAAAGGTGGGAGGATCCTAACTAACTTGAGAAATTCTCTAAACCACCATGACTTATTCCAACTACAGTCCTAATTGAACTCAACTTGTAGTTGCTTTACTTGTAATTACTAAACTGCAAGTGATGAGTTAACTTGCAATTATAAAGTTTTTTTTTTATATTTAACTTGTGAAAACAAAATTAAAAATGTATAATTGAAATTATTCTGTGTCCAAAGACACGACTCTAACTACATCATCCTTTGTTTTGAAAATATTCATGCTGCTTCAGGATGCTAGAACTTGAAGTATTCAAGATTGGTGAAGACATCTCGAACTGGAATGAGAATTTTCATCCTTAATGTTCTTTGTGCCCTTGGCCAACAAACTTCAATCTTATCTTCTTGCTTGGGGTAGTACTTTCTTTTGAGGAGGCAATTTCTTTGCAAGGCTAAAGTAAGAAGCCCGTCTTTGTCTTGAAAGCATTCATATAACTTATCCATCTCCTTGTGTGGCTCTGTCATGTTGTTATTCTTTCTTTGTATCATCCTCCAATCTTGGAATCTGCTTGCAAAATAAGGTCCATGCCTTAATCCATTGATTTGGTAGGTTGTGTGTGCAAATAGGACTGACATGGGTGAAACAAAGGGACTGCAAAAGTGGGGTCAAAGCTCAATTTTGGGTTTTGAAGATTTCATTACATATGTGGAAAAACAAGTGCATTGACTTGTACTTGTGGAGAACAAACATGCAACTTCATATGTGTAATGGGAAGACACAAGTTTGCACTTGTAATTGGACCTTTAAGACTCATTTTCAAGGTTTTTTGAGTGCATTTTTGGTACAGAGCACCTTCTTCTACACCTCTATTTCAAGAACATGGTGGTGTCTACATGTTAATTTGTAATGTAATAATGGGTTGGATCAATGATCACCCTTGATGTAATTAAATGCCTATTTGTATGGTCAATAATCTCTTAGGTGAGCATATAAACCTAGAGGTCTATTAGGCCATGAAGGCTTGGAATTTGGATTTTCAATGTTGGTGTGTCTAGAATGTTGTCTTAGGTGTTTGGAGTCTAAAAATGACAAATAATGACCTTTTATGTGTTTCCATAAGGTCTAAGTGGTTAATAACCAATGTTGTCCTAAGTTGCAAAATGTTGCATTTGTTGTCAAGCAACTTTTCAAAGTTGCCGGTAGGATGCCAACTACTTCTCCAACGATCCTATCTATTCAAAATTTGGTTATGTATGTTGGAAAAGGTTTATATATGCTTGGTAAATAATGGGAAAGAGGGAGAAGAAAGTTTTATAAAGTTTGGTGGAGAAAGTGAATAGAACAAGTCTGATTTTGCCATAACAGTGACATTTTTTCCGTACTGTTTGTACAGGGTGTGAGATCTACTGATGAATTTTTGATTTTATTAGAAAGATCCCTAAAATACCCTTCCAATGCATTTGGTCTCACCTCTTGAAGTGAATTTTAGTGAAAGTTATAAGCATTTTACCCTCTGCAGGTCTGAAACCTTGCATTTTCAAGGGTTACAATGCAAATGGGACCCTAACTTGTAATCTACTCATTGAGATCTAATGGCCATTGGTAGAATACAAGTTAGGGGCATGTATTTTGAGATTCTAGAGGGGCGAGGTCAGAGGAGTTGGTTGGTAACCTTACCACGAAGCCCTAGTCTAAATTGTTTGAGGGTTTAAATTAGATTAGATGAGTTTCATTGAGCATACTATGAGTAATGATGAGATGATGAGTTGAGCTGAAGGAATTG
This sequence comes from Cryptomeria japonica, assembly GCF_030272615.1. Taxonomy (NCBI): domain Eukaryota; kingdom Viridiplantae; phylum Streptophyta; class Pinopsida; order Cupressales; family Cupressaceae; genus Cryptomeria; species Cryptomeria japonica. Next base: position 524,055,687 of record NC_081411.1, read on the forward strand.
GAGTATTCAGACATAGAAGAAACCTCCTAAAGAGTTGGAACCTTCCTGTGATCCCATTCTCATATACCTCATTTGTAAAACTGGTCTAAAACTGGTCTAACTTGATCAATTAGGCCTGTGACCCAAGTAGGTGTTGAAGAGTGAAGGAATAGGGTGGAATTCCAATCTTTTGGAATCTGATAGTAATCCCAAAAGGGTGTCTAAAACCTAAAATTTTTTAGGGTGTTGTTTGGTATAATTTGGAGAAAAATACAAAAAGACAATGAAAAAGGGCTATTAACCGGTAGGCTTGTCTAAGCCTCAAAAGCCAATATTTGCCTTGTGCTCCAAAGTATCATTGTGGAAGACCTTAATAGGTCTCAGGAAGTGTGTAGAAGTGTTGTGCCATCCCTTGTTAGGGGTAAGAGTCCATTTTCACACTTGAGGCATGGTTGTAGCCTTGAGTGAGACTCAAGGGATAGAAGACCAAGGTGTGTATGTGGGTTTATCACCTTACTGCTGCCAACCTCTGCATCAATTTTGGACCAATTTTGGGTTCTGGAAGGCTGACTACAAGTGAAGACACAACTGCAATCGGGTTTTAGAATTCCAACTGCAAGTAGACTTTAAATGGGAAAAATGGATGAAGGTGTGAAATGAGTGGATAAAATGGTGCGAAAGGGATTTTGACATGAAGGAGAAAATGGAAAGAATGATACCAACCGGTAATGGAAAACTTGGAAATTGGGAAAAACTCTTGTTTGCAATTAGATTTGTAAAACCTAAAATCAAATGAATAGGAAAAATCTGAAAGAAGGGAAAATTATGCAAATTTACAAATTGCATTCAAAGAACTTATCCATTTGGGAAGATCATTTATAAACCCAAATACTTTCTTGGTCAAAGGCCCTAGACGAAAACAAATGAGCTTGGGAAGAACTGAAATTCTCTATAAATAGATGAAAGAGCCAGCACATTGATATTCTTTGCAACAAGTAAATCAGTTTTGCGTTTAATTTCCTCCTCTAAAAATGACATGGAAAGAGAAGTAAATTTGAATTCAAACACTCAACAATGAAGGGAGAATGCAAGATGTGTCCGCAATATGACAAGAAGGAAAAATTTCATGCTGCAAGATGTGGCAAGAACCAACAAAAATGAATTCTAGAGACGTCTCCAAAAACTTCTCCAAAAACGTCTTTGTAAATGCAAAACGTGTTTCATAAAACCGTTCTTGTTGATAAACATGACAATAAGCAACAATTCCTAACAACATAGCATGAATGTTAGACAAATTTAGGGGAAGAAAGCCACAAAAATTGGATTCATGGGAAGAAAAGTGCAGGTCGGGTTCTTCATCTCCAACTACAAGCAAAATGTGCCCTCCAAAGATACAATTGGGTTCTATAAACCCCTTTACAAGTTTTAAATTGCATTATTTTTCCTTTACTTAGGCAAATTCGGGTTTTAGAGGAAGAAGAGAAAAAAGAAACAACAAAACAACTTGTAATAGGGAAATAAAATCCCTATTACAAGTTTAAAAAAAAAACACAACTTAAAATAAATAAAAACTTAAAAACTTGTAATAGGAAAATAAAATTCCCATTACAAGTAAAAATAAAACGTAAAAGACTTAAACAAACTCAAGAAGACTTGTAATATGGAAATAAAATCCATATTACAACTAAAAGCAACAAATAAAAAATTGTAATAGGGAAATAAAATCCCTTTTACAAATTAAAATCACTTAAGTAGGAACTTTTAAAATAAATTACGAGTTCTTTTTAAACTTATAATTTTAAATTCACTTGCAATTTGTCCAAAAAGTTCCTACAATGACTTAAAAGACATAAAAAGCAAGGGGGAAATAAAAAGTAAGTTACAAGTGATGAGTTTTAAATAAAGTGCACTTGTAATTGTTTTAAAATTTCCCTACAACACTAAACAAGAGAAAATAAAACTTGCAATCAAAGGAAAATTTTCCACCTACAGTGAGGAAGAAAAAATCCGAAATTGAAGAAACAATATAGCAAACGAACTCGAAACGCGATGAAATTTGAAATGTGAATCGAGGATGGACCGAAGATCAGTCCGATTCAACAAAAGTAAAAAATCACCTTGGGAAGCATGCCGTAAGAGGAAAATATTCAACTTTCAGTGACTGCTCTGAAACCCGAAATTGCACAAAAAGCTAGGAAAAAGAAGACCAAAACTCACCAAAATTTGGACAATGATGGCAAAGACACCCCCCAATGATTTGACACTAACAAATATGAGTTTTGCACCTCGTAAAACGTTCATTGGAGACAAAAATGACACATTTTAAGAAAAAAATTGTAGGGTTGTGACATTTTTGAAAATTCAAAAATGAGGACAACATGGACAACGATCATAAACAATAGAATTGGGTGAAGTTTTGCAATTTGCAAATGCCCTGGTCGATAGGCAAGCAAAGCTTGGAAGCGCAGATTAGTTTTCTATTTATGAAAATGCCTCAAAGATATGTCATCTGATGAATGGAATGATTTTAATATATGAATAAAAATGAACTCAACAAAAAGATTTTAGAACTTTAATACTTTTAAAAAAATGTGATTGGCAATTGTAAAGAATAAGAGCTTGAATAAGAACTTCTACCAACACATAGAAAGCTATAAAGAGTATAAAATGAGAGAGGATATTAATTCCCTTTCACTTTGGTTAATGAAAACACGAAACCACCACAAAATTCCTTGACTAATGCAATAATCCAATCTGTGGTTATATTATGCAACACATGACATGCACAACTATACCAACCGGGTGCCATACATGCATATATGGTATTGTTGTAAAGCATACTTTTGTAGTGAAGGCATACATCAATAGTGAAGGCATACATCAATAGTGAAGGAGCATTGATTAGTAATATTTAAGCCAAAAAGAGATACCCGAGGAGGAGTAATATTCAATGTCAACAAACATCCCACATAAATCTTAATAACATAAATGTCAACATATAAGACTCACTATCATGTAAGCATGTGCGTGTTTGAAATTTTTCAAAATGGGTCTAGTTCATGTCGGGTTCACCAAATGAAATGCAATAAAATGGCCAATCATAGATTAGTAGTCAACATAAAACTAAAAACATTTAAAAATATTATCAAGGAAGTTTAGTGAACAAGAAGCTAGGAAATAAATAAAACAAAATGAATATGAAACTTCCCCGTGATGCTCCCTTACATTATCTCTTCCTTGTTCTTTTCCTCTCCAAGATTCTACTATTATGTGGAATATTCCCTTAGTTTGAGAACTTAACACAAAAGGGTATAGGTGTTGAGAAAATACAACACCACAGGAGCCCAAATAATCTCTGCAAGCTGAAAAACCTGTTACAAGGAGAACCAATGAAGCAAATCACAGAAGGAAAGAATACACAGGAAAAATATGCTCCAAAAGATGAGAGCTCAATAATCTCCAAAATGTATTGTCAATAATAATCCTTCTTCATACAATGAAAAGAAAGAACTCAACCTTTAATAGGTCAAGAAACCCTAAAAGGGAAAACCTAGGTTTGCACATAATAATTAATTAAAATAATTAATTATATGCACCTAAAGTTAGCTTAAGTGTAAAAGAGATAAAGGGAACTTAAATAATTAAACAAATAATGTTTAATTAATCAAGTAAATACCCGAATACTCTAACACCCCCCTTAAGATAGACTTAGGGAGAAGCTAAAACCTAGAACAGCTACTGAAAGCAATAAAGATGGGTCCCGACAACAAGGCCTGATCAGGTACCCAAATACAATGAAATCTCTATGAACTAGAGAAATAGAGAAAACCACGTGGGAAAAAAAATCTACTCCAAAAAGAGATGGAAAAGAATACCACTGAAGCATGAAGAACCTGCAAACTCTGTTGAAAAATAACTGCTGATATGAAGAGCCTCCACTGAAATAGAACAAGACTAGGTAGAGAAGACTGTAATCTATATGAGTGCCCTCAAATGACACTACTCGAATCAGAAGGCAAACAAGGCAAATAAATAAAATTGAAGATACAGATGGCATGAGACACCAAAGCCTGAAGAGCTGATCAATCGAACCATGGAAGCATTAGAACCAACAAGATAAACCCCCCCATAATGCGGAAGTGGGAGAGGGATAGGAACACTGAAAAGGATAGCCAAAAACAACTGCATGATGAAGAACCAAGAACATCAAAGGTGCTGAGACACATCATCATGAGGCGAATGTCGTGGAAGGAACACTCACTGTACAAAGGAAGATGGCAAACAACAGGCAAACATCAACCCCTTCATGGCACTTGATCAATAGTGCATGTACAACAAGACACAAAATATGCAAGATTCCAAGTAAACAATGCATGATGGCAATTTATCTTAGTGCATTTGCATAAATACAAGCTACAATGATAAAAAGACTGGAAATAGAAACGTGAACCAAAAAAGAGACATCCTACTCAGAGAAGAGATCCCAGGACCTGAAACAACCATGATATCCACCAAAGTGCTGAAAAGCAAAAAAATGAATAAAATATGAATGGAGTATAATCTGGAAATAAAACTTAGATGGCTGGAAAGTACACAGCACACGCTTTCCGAAAATATAAAGTTTTCGAAAAACAGAGGTCAGATGCTCATTCTATGGCTCCTGAAGTGCAAAAACTAGACCTCACTTTGACTGGAAAAAAACATAGTCAAACAAAAAAATTGGAAAAAAATACTAACACCAAGAGGTCGGGCTCGGAACTATCTTTTCGATGCCTATTCATTTTCGAAAAAAAAACTCCGTATGCCTAAGATAGGGCCAAAAAACCAAACCCCCCCTGAAAAAGCCAAAAAAAAAGGTCTAGTGGCTTGTTTGGGTGGAGGAGGTCAGGGAGCGGCGCTCTAGTGGCATCTTGGCATAGCCTCGGTGGTGGGGAGGAGATCCGGTGGCAAATTTGGCCGGAGGTGCTACAGGCAGCGGCTAGGCGGTGGTGGGTGGTGGGGCCTACAGGCGGCGGTGGGCGGCGGCCGTCAAGCGGCGGGGAGGCCGGGAGAAGCGCTGCATGGTGGCGGGCCGAGAGCTAGCAGGTGGCTGGGAGTTGCAAGGGCCGGTGGGGGCCAGAGGGGCCGCTGGTGGGGGCCGCAGAGGCCGGACTGACAGGTCTGACAGGCTTGTCAGTCCGATTCCCTGCGGTACCCACAAACCCCAATAATTTTTTTATTATTAAAAAACAACTGTTGCCTTTTGATTTTAAATTTTTTTTTTTTCAAAAAATCAAATTTCGGCCTGCATGCCATAAAAAGGCATATTTTTTTTTTGAATTTTTTTCTCGAACTGCGTGCCAAGGCCGTATGACCTAGATCTGGAGAAAAAAATTCACCCAGAGGCTCAGGAACCAAAATAGGTTGAATTTTATATGACCATAGGGGTTTTCAGGCCTTCTGAGCATGATGGTGAGGTCTGTTTAGGCCCAAAGTGCTTAGAAAAAAAAGATCAAACCCTAGGTACATAAAAAATTCCTGAAACCCCAGATCTTTTTCCAAAGCCAAAAAATTCTCAAAAACAAGAACAGGTCGCTGCAGATCTGAAGCTCTGATACCATATAGGTGTTGAGAAAATACAACACCACAGGAGCCCAAATAATCTCTGCAAGCTGAAAAACCTGTTACAAGGAGAAGCAATGAAGCAAATCATAGAAGGAAAGAATACACAGGAAAAATATGCTCCAAAAGATGAGAGCTCAATAATCTCCAAAATGTATTGTCAATAATAATCCTTCTTCATACAATGAAAAGAAAGAACTCAACCTTTAATAGGTTAAGAAACCCTAAATGGGAAAACCTAGGTTTGCACATAATAATTAATTATATGCACCTAAAGTTAGCTTAAGTGTAAAAGAGATAAAGGGAACTTAAATAATTAAACAAATAATGTTTAATTAATCAAGTAAATACCCGAATATTCTAACAAAGGGATGCCAAATGGAGGATGAGAGATGATTGATTATGTGAAATATGGATGAGGATGCAAATGAAGTGTTAATGTAAATTAGCGACTCCGACAAGTGGAAGAGATAAAAAATCAAACAAGTCATTCAAAATCTCTGTAAAATAACAATGCATGGACAACTTTTTTTTAACAATGAAGGAATGAGCCCTATTTATAGAGAAAATGGGAAAATGGAGGGTTGAGATTGAGTTGATTGAGGAAGAGTTAGGATTGCTTGAGGAAGTGGTGATCTTCAATCCATGAGCTCCTTTTCAAGCCAATCACATGTTGACAAGTGTCAACAAAGGAAGGCTTGAGAGGAGAGGGACAAAGCATTAAATGCTTGAAGATACATGATGGTTACCATGGGTGGTTAGGTTAAGGTTAGGTTAATGGATAAAGATTTTATCCAAGGGGTAAAAGAATGTGAAAGGGTTAAAGGGTTAGATTGGTCAAAGCCTTTAAGGCTTGAGGGGACTTGAGGGTTACCATGGATGGTTAGGTTAAGTGATAAGCCTTTAACCAATGGTTGGGGGAATGTGTAAGGGTTAAAGTTGAGTTAGGTTGGTCAAAGACCCATGTGGGTTAACTTGTTGAAGGGAGAAGGACTTTAATGCTTTGTAATATCCTTAGATATTTTGAGAACTGACTATTTACTAAGTTTAGGAATGTGCAAACACTTAGAGACGGATTAGCCTAATAATAGGGGTTTAAACATGATTGGGAGAAGGGTTAGTGTGCAACTTGCATTTTCTAGAAAGTGCAAGTGGGTGAGGTTTTTAGGATTTTAATTAAACTTTTATTTATTTAAATGTGACGGATGGGCTTTTAGGGATTTAAATCAATATTAATTTATTTAAATGTGAGAGGGGGATTTAATTAAACAAATATGATTTATTTATTTAATTAGAAGTTAGAACATAGTTTAAGTGAATGAAAACAAATAAATTGAATAATTTATTTAATTAATAGGAGAAGAGGGTTGGGGTGAATTAATTAAATGTTAATTTAATTAATTTTTGATAAATGATTAAATAATCAAATAATTGATAAGTATTCATTTAATTAAGTGGACAGATTTGGATGTCTAGAGTATGTATATATACAGATATATGTATGTATACAAACAAATACACATATATGTATGTATATGTACACACATAGAAATAGAAATATATATATATATATATATATATATATATATATATGTGTGTGTGTGTGTGTGTGTGTGTGTGTGTGTGTGTGTGTGTGTGTGTGTAAATAAACAAGCACACACACATACATACATACATACATATGTGTATATAAATAGACACACACACATATATAAATAAATACATATGCATGTATACATATATATACATATACATATACATATAAATATATGATGCAAAAAAGGGTCTTAAAATATCTCTACTAACTAAAAATAACATTCAATTATGACTTTGGGTATGAATCAATCATGGTTCCCTCACAATTAGGCCTAATTCCCTGTAGCCCTCCAAATAGGTCTACGAGGGTGTAGATTTTAATGAAGTCTTAACAAACAAAAAATAAAGACATTTTTGGATACCCATTTGGAAATTTGACAACATATCTTGAAATTTATAGGGGTTTATTTGAAGTGAAGGGCTAAAAAATTGACTGTCCCACTTCTTGACTAGGCCTAAACCTAGATTTTTTCGATGTGAAATTCAATGAAATGTCATTCATAAATTTCACAAAACAAAAAATTAGGTCAATCGATTTGGTAAGATTTTAGATAGCCTAGTTAAAAGTTTTTCCTCAAATTCTTGTCAAAATCCAACAAGTGAAATAAGAGTTATTCCATTTTCCCCAAAATTGGTAACCCTAGGCAGGGTTCTTGGCTGCAGTCACCAAAAATGCTATAAAATTCACAAATCCCAATAAAAATTGATCAAACCACTTGAATTATAAATATAACTCAATTATATAACTTTAACACATGTGTATAGGTCTGTAATATCCTCTTAAATATCCGTACAACATGAGTTTCAGAATGGTAATGCAGGAAAAATATAAAAAAATAGACCTTTTACCAAAAATGGCTTAGCTTACTCAAATCTTAATTATATCTCATGAAACAAAATGAATTGGAAAAATATTCATATGGATAAAAAAATAAATAGGTTTCATTTCATTAATCAATCCATATAATCCGTACAATAGACTGGAACAAAATTGTTACATAAAATTTCAAGAAAAATGCTTCAAAATAATTCAAATTCTTGCATCCAACATTCACCAACCTTCAAACACCACTTATGTCAACCATGCAAAGTTATAACAACATGTTTCATTAGTTTATAACTTCCTTTTGTATTCCAACCATCCAACTTCCAATGTGACTCTTCAAATTCCACAATTTTGCACTTTATGGCAATTTTGACAATATTTTGCAAAAGTTACAATACTTTGCAACTTGACTCTTAATTGACTCAAGACACCTTACAATCCTAAGAAATGGTCTTCAAGACCTTATTATATGCAAAAATGACTCAACTAAACCAAAATACTAACATTTAGCAACTTTTACCATTAAGACCTATTGTCCTTTTGATTCCTTTTAGCTCTCTTTAATTGATCATTTTAATAGGAAGTTGGCTGGGTGGAAAGGAACCCTCTTGAGTTAGGCTGGTAAAATTCAGTTGCTGAAAGCTACTCTTTAGAACCTCCCAGTGCATGCCCTCAGTTTGTTCAAGATTCCCTCTAAATTTTCTGAAATTATTGAATTTTTTTAGAAAAGATTCTTTTGGTCTGGGGTTGAGGAAAAGAAAAGAATCCCTCTGGTTGCCTGGGAGAATGTATGTAAGCCAAGGAGATATGGTGGACTGGGAATTATAAAAATTAAATTTTTTAACAATGCTCTCTTGGCTAAAAGGTCTAGGGATCTTATGATAGTAGAAGGGAATAGAACACCTTATGACATAATAAATACCTCTCTAATGTTCATTCTTAGTAGGATTTTTTGAGTTATTCTCATATCCCCATTGGGTCTCATCTTTGGAACAATATACTCAAGGCTAGGGAAGTGGCTAGCTGGGGAGCCTATTGGAAGTTGGGGAATAATAGAAGTATCCAATTTTGGGATGATTACTGAATCAAAAATCACTCGCTTGCTTTTGATCCAACATTGGGATATTTAAAGGATCTTTGTGTGGCCTCTTTTGGCTTAATGATGGATAACTATTGCAAGGAGGGTAAGTGGGTGAATCTTTCTATTGTTAATCCTTCTTTAACTCAATTGTAGCTTTCTCTAAACTCTTTTGGTCTCGAGGATGGTGTGGAAGATAAGCTTATTTGGAAATTCACTCCTAATGGGATGTTTTTTGTTGCTTTCATGGATTGCTGTAAGGAACCCCATGTCTCTTGGTATTCTAAGGTATGGATCAAGGTCCTCTCCCCTAAGGTCAATATGTTTTTTTGTCTCCTCTTTATTAATAAAATCTTAACAACAGACAATGTTGTTAAGAGAGGATTTTCTATACCAAATAGATTCTACTTGTGCACGAGGGATGCTGAATTTATTGATCATCTATTTTTACACTATTCTTACACTTCTGAGATTTGGGGACTAATGCTTCAGAAATGGGGTCTTTGCTGGATTCTCCCTGGGGCCATAAAGGAGTTTGTTCACCAATGGAACCCCCCCTCAAGAAATCTTCTCTTGAAGAAGCTATGGTCCTTTGTGTTTCCTCACATGGTGTGGGGTTTATGGAAAGAACGTAATAATCATATCTTCAGGAATATCTACCTCCCTCCTAATATTATTTTCAAGAAAATATCTACAGCCATCTTTGATAATCTCTCAACTGTTAGCTCCAATGTTCATATTCAAAGTAGCATCCTTAAAGAGTATGAAGCCAATGTTGTCAAGGATTGAGATTTTGGTCATCTTCTTGAAATGGTCAAACCTAAGGTCGATCCTAGGGACAACATTAGATGGAATTTTTGACCCCCTGGATGGGTGAAAATCAATTTTGATGGTGCAGCCAAAGGGAACCCTAGTCAAGCCGACCGTGGGGGGTGCTACAAGATCACTATGACAACTTCATTTTTACTAATGCTCTCCCTCTAGGAAAATAGACTAATAATGTCGCTGAAGCTATATGAGCCTATCACAACTTAAAACTTGGTAATTATCACAACTTTAAGCTTGTTTGGGTCAAGGCAGACTTAAATAATATTATCAACTACCTAAAGGGTGAATCTAAACTGACTTGGAATGTTTATATATGGGTGAAGAAGGCAAAATGTATTATAAAAACCTTTGATAGATGCATTATTGCTCAGGTACATAGACAAGCCAATGTGGCAGCCAACTTTCTTTCCAACAAAGGAGTGACGTGTAAGGATCAACTTGGCTGAATCTGAGGTGATAGGCTGGACTCAAAATTTGCAATGCATTTATTCCACGAGTGAATTCAGGGGAGTAAATTTAATGATAACTTGTGCCATAATGACTCTGATTGTACCTAGATTTATTGATACTTTTCTAATTGAAACAGGTGGCCAGAGAGGACATAAGAATCAATGCAAACTTATTTCACATGCCTTGTGGGTGATTTTAAACATTTTCTGGAGTCTAACTTTCATTCTGAAAATTCTTTGCAGTGAGTTTTACAGAGAGTAGGTTAGGATGGGTGGTGCAAGAAAAATAATTGAGCCACCTAATTGTGTGAATTTGAAGAATGAAAAGAAGCTATGGTGGATTTTGGAGAAAGGGGGCTTTACTCCCTACATTGAGAGGCTACAAGGGCATAATCAAGATGTCACAAACTATTTTGCTCAGAACTAGAAGGATGGAACGATTGTTCTTCATGGTCGGAAGGTCCTGGTTAATGAAGCCCTTATAGAACATGTCACAAGGTTATCCATGGAGGGTATGAAGTATTACAAAGATAGAGTGTATATTGAGCAAGCTGTGGAAAATTTCCCCAAGAAGGAGGCGGAGCGGGCTAAAATTGTTAAAAAGACAACTAGTTACTATGACATTGGGGTCATTAAGTCTTTATGGCAGAAGCTCCTTAAGGTAATAATGGATTATCTTACTTTGGATGGTCTCTATACTAGGGTGTATGGTCATCACTTTGTTATATTTAATCATTTCCACCATGGTGTGAAGATGTCTTTCCCTTTCTATCTTATGTCTACTCTTAGGGTCAATTTTAGTGACCATTGCAAGAACCCTTCGAAGTTTCCTATCTTGCACGAAGGCCTGTTGGTCCTTATTGATGCCCATTTTCGTGCTCTTCCTCCCCTTGATGTTTATATCCACATTGCTTTTGAAAATGAAGGTACTAGTGTGGGTGAGTCTGACAATTAAGCTTCTGGGTCTGGGTTTGAAGGGAATTCTGATGAATAATGATGAAAAAAAATACCCTAACTGGTACTGAGAGGGAGGGGGGGTGAATCAGTACATACAAAAACTTCTCAACAACTTATCAAGTTAAAATAATGATAACCAGTTGTCTTCATTATTGAACTTAACCATGGCAATACCGGTTAAACACAATAAGACTTCAGACATCTTAAACTAGTAAAACTAAATACTTCAAATGTCACTAAATACTTGATAACTACTTCACCCATATACATATGTAAGTGTTGTATCAGTAATACCATAACCATTAGCTTTGCATGCATAATCACCTAAACAAAGAATACTCAATCATCACATGAAAAATGTACAACTCATGACACACAGATTTTTCATGTGGAAACCCAAATGGGAAAAACCATGGTGGTGATGAATACCCACAAGCTTGTTTTGAACTCTTTTGAAGTCCGCTCTATTAGGAGCCTAGTCCGGTTAAAGACTTTACAATAAGGTTCTGCTAGGAACCGATCCTATTAAAGATCACCCGGTTAAGGGATTTTCCTTCTGTTGAGATGGTTAGAAGACAACAGGTAAAAATATGATCTGATAACAACACTATATGCTAAGGAAGATCCTTTTCAGTTCCTCTACTCTGCAATCACACTTTGCAATTTTCACTCATTCTACTCTGCAATCACACTTTGCAGTTTTCACTCACTGGTCTGGCAAGTATCTCTTCACTTGGATACACACACAACTTTTGCCAACAACTTACAATAGAAAACATCATCGACCTTATAGACAAAAATTAGGTCAGTAACATAAACCCTAAACCCTAATCAATTTAGGTTTACAATTACGAGTGATCCAGTCCCGACCGTCCAAACACATTACATAGAATGAAACAATCTCAAATAGATTATAAGTCATTCCGCATCGTCCATTCTTTACCGCACATAGAAATCAGTAACCCATCATGTTTTCTTCTCATACCGATAAGAAGAATGTTCATTCCCAAGGTAGACATTAAATGCACTCGATCTTCACATGCAAGATCCTCAAGGAAATCCTTCACGTGCACAAAACTGACGTGGCATCTCGATCTCATCCTTATCTCTTAGCTAACTCATCATATTATATCACCGGTTGCATTGCACAAGCTAGATTGCCAAACCAGAAACACTAGAGCTAAGACTACCAACCGATAGTCACACTTAGTGAAACCCTGACACCGGTTCACTATATCTCTTCATACCGGTTCTCCAACTTGATCATCAATAACAACTTCTTCCAATCTTCATACCGGTTGACCTGTACTTATTGACATCAATGACAATATATATTATCATCATATTATCATATCATCATATGCCAACAATCTCCCCCTTTGGCATTGATGACAATACTTAGTGTAGCATTGCAATTATTAAAATCATAGACTAGTGCAACTAAAATATCTTCATCAGATATCTTCTCCCATATCATATATCTTCTCCCCCTTTGACAACAATGCCAAAGTGGAGGCACAAGCTTCCATACTTGACTATGCTGCTCCCCCTATGGAGTAGCATCCTTCAACACATCAATCTTGAAAGATTTGTCATTGTAATACCTGGCTGATGTGGAGCACACATTTTTAATTCACTTGATGAAGGGGAAAACCCCTAATTCACCTCTCAAATAGGTAAATGTAGTCTTCGGTAAGGGCTAAGTGAATATATCTGCTAGCTGCTCCTTACTGGAAACATGTTTTAATACAACCTCTTTGTTTTGAACCTTCTCTCAAGAAATGATACTTGAGCTCAATTTGCTTAGTTCTAGCATGCAATACCAGATTCTTGGAAATATTGATTGCACTAGTATTGTCATAAAATATACTCACCGGTTCAGATATAGGTACTTTGAAACCATCCAATACATGTTTCATCCAGATTGCCTGAGTGCAGTTCATAAATGCTACCACATATTCTACTTCAGCTATAGACTGAGAAGTAAAGCTCTGCTTCTTACTCGTCCATGAGACTAGTCTTCCACCAAGAAAGAATGCTCCACCAGTTGTGCTTTTCCAGTCGTCCACATTACCTCCCCAATCTGCATCAGTAAATACCTTGAGATTAAAATCACCATTGTATGGATACCACAATCCATAATTGACTGTCCCTTTTAGGTATCTAAGAATCCTCTTGATTGCTACCAAGTGGGATTCTCTTGGACTTTTCTAAAAACGAGCTACTATGCCCACTGCATGAGCAATATCTGGTCTGCTTGGCACCACATAGTGTAACTTACCAATCATTGACCGGTACTCCTTCTCATTCACTAACACTGAATCATCTTCCTTAGTCAATTTACATCCGGTCACTATCGATGTATCAACCGGTTTTCTCTCCTCCATGCCAAAGGTCTTCAATACGTCTTTGACATACTTGGATTGGGTAATAAAGATACCCTCTTTCATTTGCTGAATCTATAAATCAATGAAGAACTTTATCTCTCCAATCAAAGACATCTCAAACTCTTTCTTCATTTCATCTACAAATGCATGGCTCATTTCATCATCTCCTCCAAAGATTATGTCATCTACAAATACTTCACAGATAAGAATCTAATCATCTTCAGATTTCAGGTAGATGTTACTGTCCTCACTTGTTCTCTGAAATCCTATCTTCACAAGATGAGAGTGTAACCATTCATACCATGCCCTTGGTGCCTGTTTCAATCCATACAGGGCCTTGTTTAATCTACACACCATGTTACTATCTTCTGATAAGGCAAATCCATCCGGTTGCTCATTATACACTTCCTCTTCTAGGATTCCATTCAAGAACATAGACTTCACATCCATCTAGTATACCTTAAATCCCTTAAATGCTGCAAATGCAAGTAGCATTCAAACACCTTCCAGTCTAGCCACAAGAAAAAAGGCTTCTCCATAGTCTTCTCCTTCTTCTTGAGCATATCCCTTGCATACAAGTCTTGCCTTGTTTCTTACAACTGTGCCTTCTTCATTTAGCTTATTCCTGAAGACCCATTTGGTACCTATGACATTCTTATGTTCTGGTCTGGGTACCAAAGCCATGTTGCATTATTTTCTATCTGGTCTAGCTCCTCTTCCATTTCCTTAATCCGGTCTTCATCTATAAGTGCTTCTCTAGAAGTCTTAGGCTCAAATTCAGAAATCATGCAAGAGTTTTCTTTCACCTTTCTTCTTGTGAGTATCCCTGCATCTTTATCTCCTATGATCTACTTCGGATCATGATGTAGTTTCACATATCTAGGAATGACTCTAGCTGGTTCTACTTGCTTTTCCTCTTCTTCTTCACTTACTTCTTCTTCTTTACTTACTGCAGCTTCTACCGGTATAGGAACACTGAGGTCTTTACTTGTTTCTTTCTTAACCGGTTCCCAAAAGGCTACACCTGGTTCATCTTCCACTTTCTCGCTGTAGGTTTCCTTAGGTTGCTTAGGGGATTCATCAACCCTAACATTGATACTCTCAACAATTTTTTGTGTCCTATTGTTGTAGCACTTGAGAGCTTTGCTCTTAGTGGAATATCCTAGAAATATTCCTTCATCACATTTAGCATCAAACTTTCTCAGATGCTCACCTCTCTTGATGTAACACTTATTGCCAAATACTTTAAAATAACTCACAATGGGATTCTTCCCAGTCCAATAATCATAAGGGGTTTTATCTTTACCTTTCTTGATGAGTACCTGGTTCATAGTATAGACTGCAGTGCTCACCGCTTCTCTCCAAAAAAGTGTGAGCAACCTTTCCTTGGATCAACATTGTTCTGGCCGCTTCAACTATAGTCCTGTTATTTCTTTCTGCTATGCTATTTTGTTGTGGTGTCCTTGGGGCAGACAACTTCATCTTGATACTGTTATCTTCATAGTACTTGTTGAATTCATCAGAAGTGAATTCACCTCCTTGATTAGTTCTTAGGCAATTTATCCTTCTGCCACTTTCCTTCTCTACTAATGCTCTAAAGGCTTTGAAATTTCCAAACACCTCATACTTGTCTTTCAAGAATGTGACCCACATCATTCTTGAGCAATCATCAATAAGAATCATGAAATACCTATCTCCCTGAATACTTCTAGTTTTCATAGGACCACACAGATTGGTATGCACAAGATCAAGTAACTTCTCTACTGAAAAAGACTTACCTTTGAAAGTTGAGGAAGACATCTTCCCAAGTTGACATTCTCTGCACAAATAATTCTCCAGTTTGTTCAACAAAGGCAATCCTCTTACTGCCTTGATCTTACTCACCTTTACAATATTATCAAAATTCATATGACAAAGTCTCCTATGCCATATCCAACTATCATCAAACTTCGCCATCAAACATCGACTAATCTTGGCATTCAACTGAAACAAGTTACCTCTAGTCTACTTATCGGTGGCAATAAGTTCACCACTCTTTCCAATTATACTGCAGACTCCACCTTTGAACTCCAGAACGAGTCCTTTGTCATTTAGCTAAGAAACACTCAAAAGGTTATTCTTAAGACCTTCTACCCAGTAGACATCATCTGCACTGCTCTTTCCATTCAGTGAGATGGATCCTTTTCCTTTTACCAAGCAAGGTGCATCATTGCCAAATCTGACAACACCTCCATCATATTCTTCTAGAGATAAAAATTTTCTTTGATCACCAGTCATGTGGTGAGAACAACCACTATCAATAATCCACTCATTAGAGTTGTCAATGCGAGAGACAATTGCTTTCTTGTCAGACACTTCTTCCTTTACAACTACAAACACTATGTCCTCATTCTCTTCATCCTCAGATTCTTCATCAGTGACACCTTCATCAACTACAACAAGACAATTTCTTCTATTTCCTCCTCTATACTTTCTAAACCTCCCTAGTTTATCCTTATTGTCATTGTTAGGAGAGTTAACAGATATATGTCCTATCTTATTGCAGGAAAAACATTTTAAAGAAAGCTTACCTCTAAATTTTCCAGTGCCTTTTGGAAGTCTCTTGGCAAGAAGAGCTTCAAAATCCATCAGAATCTCTTCAGGTCTAAGTGGATGCCTGATTTGCAGGTACTAGACATCGACTCCACCTGGCTTCATAGGTCTGAGCATGTCTTATCCCAATGGCAAGTTGATCGAAGATGACATGAAAACCAATTCTACACTCTAGGTTTAAGTTGATTACCCTTATCAGTTTAGTATCTTGGTGTGAGTTGTTGTTTAGCATCAGTGATCTCTTGAGTTTCCCTTTGCTATCCTATGTGGCATATTGTATTTATTGTTTGATTTAATTATTATTAATTAATTAATTGATTTATATAGCTTAATAATGAAATTAAATTAATAGACTTATATAGTTTATAATAAAATAAATAAATATATAGTTGGTAATAATAAGATAAATAAATAAATAATGTCCAAGGGGTTGAGCTTAATTGGTTAAAACATTGGGTTCTCATTGTGGAGACCCAAGTTCAATTCCCAATAGGGACATTTGAAGTGGAATTCTAAGCTGTGACTCTTGGCCTTCCATTTATCTAGTTAAGGCTTTAACATTAATTTGAGATATTTAATTATATAGCCTTTGATTATTTTATTGTGACTTTAATCTATTAATAGCCCTTGGTTTATTATATTTATTAATTGGGATTTATAGTTAATTGTGCCCATGAGTATTATTTTATTGGTTGATTTATTATTTACATTCTTGGGTTGATTAAATAAATATCATCCTACCTACCCTGTTATATGGCTGGTTGAGTTATTGGGTAATTAAATTAAATAATATTTTATTAATACTTACCTAGGATTTTGGAAAGGGTTGGTAAGAAACATTATTTATTCTATTATTCTTATTGGTCAACAATATTGTATAGTTTGGTTGATTTCTATTTATTTGATTTCCTGTGATTTCTTGGGGGTTGGCTTTTTTTTTGCTGGAGTTGGATTTTGGATTATGGAAGTAAATACGTTATCATGTTTAGGAATTTTCAAGTGTTTAGTTTAAGTAATGGTGTTGAGATACTCTAGGGAAAATAGATGTTATTGATGTAACTATGTTTTTTTTTTTTTCATTTTTTTTTAATTGATGTAACTATGTTGATGATCATGTTAATGTTGCATTAGTTTATGTGATGTTTTTAAAAAAAAATTCTCCCTTTTGGCATGTTAGTTAGTGTATTCCTCTAGGGTATTTTGGTGGGCATTACATCTAGTATAAGATCTAGTGTTGCAAACACAGGGATCTCTGGTTAAGGTTATTGCTATTAGTCTTGTGTGGTGTGCATCAATGTTCTCTTGACTTGAATTGTTTTCTAAAATTTAAGATGTTTATGCATCACATTCTCTCTCTCTCTAGCCCTCTCAAGAAAATCATAATTATGTGTAACATGTGTATTTGTTTCTTGTACTTGACTTTTGAATGCTTCTAGCAAGGTATCAATGATTATGCTACAAAGATAGTGAGTTACCTCTCAACTAATGTTATGTTTACAAGATTAACTTGCTATGTTGGAGTAATATATTAATCTTATTAAGAATAGAAACTAAAATATTTGTATTATGAGAATTGTAAAGCTTGTATGAAATGCTCTATCTCTCCTTAGGAAATGTTCTCTCTTTCATTTGCGTAAACCTTCATAAGAGAATGCATTGCATTAGGATTAACAAAGTGTATGGATATATTAGCATATCCAGGGTATTATACCCTTGGAGGTTGTGTAGCGGTTACTCCCTTTGGTGTGACTGATAATGGTCACCTCGTGATGTAGATTTGGATGAGTTAGATATATTGCTTTGATTTACTTGGTGATGGAATGAAGTGTCATTGGAGTTAATTTGATTTTTGGATTTATGTAATTCTTCTTTCATCTATTTTTGTTCTATGTAGTGGCACTTGTCATTTTCTTGTTGATTTCGCCGATAATTTTTCGTGATTTAATGATGGATTTGAGGATCTTTCCTTTTTTGACTTTCTCATTTGTTGTTAATTACTGTCTCCAGTGGTCATTCTGAATGTTGAGTATTATAGGCCCTCGTTTTGTGTTATGTGTAGTATCTATCATGTTCTCTTCGAACCTCTGATAGTGTGTACGAGAGAGGACACTGCAAAGAAGTGCACTAGACTTGGGAAGTAATTATATAATGACGAAGTTAATTGAGTAGCTAATTATGTTAATGGGATGAAATGTAATGCTAACCTCTTGGATTTTGTGAAATGCTAGTTAGGAGTGCATTTGAATTTGAGGAAATTGTGATACATGAAATTATGGAATGAAAACGAAGTGTTAATTATTTGTCTTCAATGAGTGTTTATGTATACATATCCTATGTAATTAATAAATAGGAGTGCCTTGGATAATCTGAATGAATGATTTCAAGGATAGTGAGATTGATGACATGACTTCTTCAATATGTCACAACCCTCCTTTATCACTTTTTTTATTTAAGTACAATTCTATTATATTTTGGTTAAGCTATTTAAAATGATTGAATGAATGTTATAAAAGAATAAAAAATAAATAAATGAATACACACACACACACTTGGAGAATATAATTATTTTTATTTATTTATTTATTTTCCACTCCCAATTATGGCACTTGTTGTAGGAAGAATAAGAAGCTTCTAGATGAATCTCCACCACCTTGCATGTAACTCCCCCACTAAGTTTAATCAATTTGCATGAGTCCAATATTGGAAAAGAATCTCCTTTTTAATTAAATCTTCAAGATAGTGGAATGGAAGGAATTTTCTTATAAAATTGTATGCAAGTTTCAAAGAAGGGAGTTGATTTTGTTTTGAAGGAAATTTCCCAAGTTTTAGAAGTAGATCGTCTTTGGTAGTCTCATTTTCGTTGCAGGAATTTTAAGTTGTTGTTTGAAGGATTTCTCATAAGGATAGCTAGTGGATTCAACATCAAGCTTGATTGACCAGGTTCTCTCCTTGTTTTTTTTTTTTTTTATACATTCACTTATGAGGAATTCGTAATATCAAAAATATAGTTATAGATCTTCCTTTATATAAAGATTTTTTTTTTTTATTAGATTGTAAATCTCTTATTTAGGGATAAATAATTATGATAATGCTTTCATATAGTGCATGTAAAAGATAGTTTATTTATTTATTTTATTTCCCTTAAGAAAATATGCACATGATCTTGCTTTTTGTTTTTTCCCAAAGATTTTAGCAAAAAGAAAATCATATTCCTTTATTTGTTTAAAATCTCTTTTTCTGAGATTAAAATTCTTCCCTGTGTGATTTGAGTCTTTATTTCTTCCCTCTAATTCATTTCTCTGGTTCTTCGAATGGAAATCTGAATCTCATTCTTTAATCTCTCTGTGATTATATTAAATCTCTCTATGATTATTTTAAATCTCTCTGTGAGTATTTTAAATCTCTCTGTGATTATTTTTAAATCTCTCAGTGACTATTAGTTAAATAGATCTCTCTGTGAATATTAGTTGAATAAACAATCTTCCCATGATTACTGGAAATAAACAATCTTCCTATGAATACTGGAATAAATTGTCTCCTTGTGAATACTGGAAATAAACTCTCCATCCCCCTGTGAAATACTGGAAATACTAACCTCCTGTTTACTGTAAAATCAATCTAAAACAATTGTTGATTATCTATTTTATTCATGTGCTTATTTTCATAAATAAATAGTCTTTTTGTTTACATTTATATCATTAAATAATTGGAAATGTAAACCACACACACACACACACACACACACACACACACACACACACACACACGTATTAAATTTATTTAAAACGATAAAATATTTTAAATGTTGCAAGTGATTATATTTTAGCAACGTCATGTTCTCGAAAACTATTTCGAAAGTTATCAGGCGGAGTGCATTGGGGAGGCGGTTATTGTAACCGTCGGGGAAGTGGTACCCTCCACTTCCCCTCTGGTCACTGTCACGACAGTGGCCGCAGGGTAGTGGAGGGGACCACGGGGTCCCCTCATCACTGCGGGCCTGCTTCCGCAGACCCACAGTGGTGCTGGGGCCCGTGGGCCCCACTCCCCATTATCCCTTAAACAAAAAAAAAACCGCCTATCTTTTCTTTTTTATATATATTTATTTTTTTATTAAAGTTTTTTGTTAAATATAAATATAAATGTTTAAATTTCAATTTAGGAATTGTCAAATTCTTTTCTTAGAATAAATTTTAAGTTATTAAATTTTAACTTAGGAAAAATTTATATTGGGGATTAATGTGTAGTAAATTCATAATTATTTTATCTTAAGTAAATTTTATATTTGTAAATTATTTAAATTGAGTTGTTCAATCCATTTAAGATCCATTGGGGCACTTAGTTAGCATTTTGGCAAATGATTTCATATGAATATGATTTGAAGCTAAATTCTATTTTTGACTAGTGACTTTATAGGAGATATTCTTGCATGTAACTTACACTACCTTCGCCTCATGCAAATTCCTTACATTGATTACATTTATTGGCGTTTCCATCTCCATGCAAGTTACATGTTTAATTATTATAATGCAAGCTTCCTAATTGTCATTATTATGCAAGTTATATTTCAAGTTTTGAATAATAAATAATTTTAGTTATGGTTTTTATTCCATGTAATTCATCAAGTAGTTATTTCAATTAATTGAGCTTTACAATTTTACACGTTCAATTAGTAATTGTTTTCAAGTATGATGTTTTCATAGTTCTTAGTTAGAAAACTAAATAAAGGAAGATCGAAACCAAAACCTATTAGCGTTCGATATATACAGTGCCTCTGGGTCACACTTACGGGTAATGCCGTCGTGTTGAACTACTGCACTTAACGCCTAATAAAGCTACATCAACGACGTTTGTGGCATCGTCCCTATAAATCGTCGGAGAGTAATAAGGGACACTTGGAAGTTAAAATGCAAGGGGCGGGTAATCCCCCTTGGATCGATAATTTAATAAGATAATTCTAAACGATTTTCATCCGTTAAGTTAAACTATAGTAAACCCCTATAGGGATGTTTAGTGAAATGCTTTTATGAAATTGATTTAATCTCGAAGTTTTGTTGTCGATTAAGAATTGGTCAAGGGTGACGCTTATGATAAGAATTAGGATCTAGTGTTTTTAGGCCACAAGCAATAGGCCATCTTGAGCCTTTGCTTAGGCACTACCTCCGTGGGTAGCAATTGCAGAGGAACTGTCTGGGACATTGACCCTAGAAAGGGTTCCGTACCCACTAATAAGTTTACATCAAAGCATAGAGTAGAAAATAGAACTACATACTTTACGCCTTGATCCCGTGCCGAAGCGAGTATGTAGGCAGTCTTGGGACAGAGTTGTCCCTCGTACTCAGGCATTTGTGGTTGGGGTCTAGGCTTGATAAGGAAGAATTGAGTAAGAATCTAGATTTGAAAGATAATTAAAATGGATAAAAAATTAATTCAATGCATACTCGGAAGGAATCTCGTATGGATTCGCTTGACTTCCCGAGGCTTTAAGCCAAATTTCGAGGCAGAATTCAAGCTTGTATTATGTTATTTAATTACTCCTAAGGATGGCGACATCGGTGCACCTCTGTTAGAAGAGTGTAGTACTTAGTGAGTGGCTCAGGATCCGAATGGTCCCGATGAGTCTAAGTCTCTGGCCAGAGCACCTCCTATCCCAATTGGATAGATTCCTACCCCATATGGGTAGATGCCTATCCTGTATTGGATAGATGAAATCTTATGTCCCGTATGGACAAATGCCTAACCCGTATGGTTAGATGCTCATCCCGGATGGATGAATGCCTAATCCAAATTGATAGATGCCCAGAGTATGCGATTGAAGCAAACACAATGATTAAATTAAACACAAAAAAAAAGAATGGTCAATTTTGTTGAGTTAATTATGGTGGGTTATTACATGTGGTATTAGAGAAAAGGTTCAAATCTAGGCCTTGTGCTCACTTCAATTTATGTTGCTAAGGGAATGTTTTACAATGGTAGAAATTAAATTTTAAAATCCTAAACGAAGAACTAACTACATAATTTAACTTTCAAGTAAACCCTAGAATGGCTAGAGGAAGAGGAAGAGGAAGAGGAAGAGGAAGAGGAAGAGGAAGAGGAAGAGGAAGAGGAAGGGGTAATGGAAGACGTACTAGGAGTTAAAGGGAAGAAAACCATGAGGAAAACCATGAAGAAAACCATGAAGAAAACCATGAGGAAGACCATGAAGAGGATCGAGACAACCTAGGAAATAACGAAGATGGGGTCGATGCTATAATCAGCCTTCTAACCGAACAAAGAGATAAAATCAACTTCTTGGAACAATCAATGCAGGACCTTAGGGAAAGATAGAATGACTTTGAAAATAGAAGTGGTACCGAAAATGGAAACCCTGGTAGCAATCAAGGGAATATGATGGGTAATAGAAAGGAAAATAACATATTGGAAAATAACCTAAGTTCGATGGGAGGCAAATTGGTGAAGGAGCTGAGAATTGGTTAAATGAAATAGAAAAGTATTTTGAACTAAGAGATTTTAGCGAAACAACCAAGGCTTTATGGGGTTCCTACCAACTCACAGGGGAGGCAACTAGTTGGTGGACCAACACCAAGGAGCAAATGGGTATAGCAGGAATATGGTCACATGGGATCAATTTGTTTACCACTTCCAAGAAAGGTGGCTCCCTCAATTGTTCTTTGATGTTATAATTCCATAATCTACGTCAAGGACCCCTATCAGTCCAACAATATTGGGATAAGTTCACCAAATTGCTTAAGTATGTACCTATGTACCAGAAAGATGAAGAAGGCCAAGCGAGGAAGTTCATTTTGGGGCTAAATACCAACATAGGGGCAAAGGTTGACATGCATGGACCCAAAAACATGAATGAAGTACTTGAAAAGTCCCTAAGGCAAGAGAGGAAGATTCAAACACTAGTAGGGAAGAACTATAATGGGAACCACTCATTTAAAAGGAAGCAGGAATTCAATGGGAACACTAATTTCAACAAAGGTCAAAGGAATAATTCTTCCAAAAGAAGGCCAACTCCTAATCAATATCAGAGGAATGGAAATAATAATAATAATAGGGGCAATAATAACAGAGGCAACTATAGCATGAATAACCAACAAAACATGATAACTTATCCACCCAGGGCCAATGAAACAAGGAATGATCCCCCTAGGAATGAAGGTAGGAGGGGTCCTCCAGGTGGATGCTTCATGTGTGGGGGAAACCATTTTGCTAGAGAGTGTCCCAGGATGCAAGGAAAAATTAGGGCCAATCAACCCCAACAAGTTCCCCAACAAAGGATTCATGCAACAGCTAGGAATCAAAGAGGAAGATACCAAAATGTTCCCGTGGAAACTACAGGTACACTATTTGAACAACGAATTTTAATTCTAATTGACATTGGATCATCTGAATGTTTCATATCACCTAAATTAGTAAGCAAATATGCATTAAAAGTTAATCAAATGGAGTCATCATGGACGGTTCAATATTGGGATAAGGCAACTAGGGAAGTAACTAAGTGTTTGCTGAGGGCAAGGGTACAATTTCCTGAGTTTGAAACAAGGGTAGATCTCTATGTGGCACCCCTAGGATTATAAGATGTAATTATTGGAATGAGTTGGTTAACAGACCATCAAGCTAATGTAGATTGCTATAACAAAGTTGTTGAATGTTTGGATAATGGGGGGAAAAAGGTCAAAATCCAAGGAAAGCTTAAACCCATTAATATAGAAACCGTCTCAGCCATGCAATTAAAGAAGGAAAGAAGGAGGCCTAATCTATATGGTTGAAATTGATGAAGGGAAGGAGGAAAATACCCCGACCTTTGAAAATACCCCTTTGTTAAAAGAATTCAAGGATGTTTTTCCAGAAGAATTACCCGGCTTACCCCCTAAAAGGATGTTTGACTTTTCTATCGAAGTACTACCAGAAGTTGAACCAGTATCAAGGGCACCTTACCGAATGAACACAATTGAATTACAAGAGCTCAAAATGCAACTAGAGGAACTCTTAGCTAAGGGATTAATAAGGCCAAGTGTATCACCATGGGGAGCGCCAGTCTTATTTGTGAAGAAGAAGGATGGAACCTTAAGACTATGCATCGACTATAGGATGTTGAACAAGGTCACCATAAAGAATAGGTATCCCTTACCTCGCATAGAGGATCTTTTTGACCAAATGAAAGGAGCAACAGTTTTCTCAAAGATAGACCTCCGGTCAGGGTACCATCAACTTAGAATTAAGGAGGAGGACATTCTGAAGACAACTTTCGGGACTAGATATGGTCATTATGAGTTCACAGTAGTTCCTTTTGGTGTAACCAATGCCCCAGCTGCATTTATGAACCTAATGAATAGTGTACTCCATGACTACTTGGATAAATTTGTTTTGGTATTTCTGGATGACATATTGATTTACTCTAGGAATGAGGAGGAACATTTAGTACACCTACAAATTGTTTTGCAAAGGTTGAGAGAACATAAGTTATATGGGAAATTGTCAAAATGTGCCTTCTTTGAGGAAAAGATTCACTACCTTGGGCATATAATATCAAAGGAAGGAATAGCAATTGATCCAGATAAGATAAGGGCAATAGTAGAATGGCCGATCCCTAAAAATGTTTTTGAGGTAAGAAGCTTTATGGGGCTAGCAGGTTACTATAGGAGGTTTGTGGAAGGATTCTCTAAGATAGCAAACCCCATCACCTCATTACAAAGGAAGGGTAAAAGGTTTGTGTGGACAAAACAAAGTGATAAGGCATTCCAAATTTTGAAAGGGAAACTAACGTCAGCACCCATTCTAAAAGTACCAGATCCAAATGGACATTTCACAGTCATAATTGATGCTTCTATTGAAGGTTTAGGAGGAGTACTTGTCCAAGATGAAGGGGTAGTAGCTTATGAATCTAGAAAGCTAAAGACTCATGAAGTTAATTATGCACCCCACGACTTAGAGTTGGTAGCGATTGTGCATGCCCTACAAAAATGGAGACACTTCTTACTAGGGAAGCCCTTTGAGTTAAAGTTAGATAACCAAGGACTAAAGTACATCTTTACACAACCCCACTTAAATGCCAGACAAACAATCTGGTTAGAGTTTTTAAGTGAATATGATTTTGAAATTGAATATATTAAGGGGAAGGAAAATAGGGTGGCAGATGCCTTAAGTAGGAGGAGACACTTGATGACTATAGCAACTTTCAAAACTTCTTTCAAAAGGCAAGTAATGGATGAGTAGGAACATGACCTATGGTATGAGCAAGTTAAATTGACATTAGAACATGATCCAACTGATCCTAAGATTGAAGGGTATACACTAGATGAAGATGGATTGCTCAGATTCAATAATAGAATCTATATTCCTAATTTAGGGAACTTAAGGGAAGTAGTCTTGTTGGAGGCTCACAATGCCCCTTATTCAGGGCACCCAGGAGTTAACAAAATTTATGCAGATCTAAAGAAGTTATACTTTTGGCAAGGGATGAAGAATGACATAGTCAAGTATGTGGCTAAATGTTTGGAGTGTCAAAGAGTAAAGGCAAAACATAGACATCCAGCTAGGTTGTTACAATTGCACGATGTACCTCAACACAAGTGGCAAGTTATTAGCATGGATTTTGTGCAAGGGTTACCCATGTCACCTTCTAGGCATGATGCAATAATGGTGGTAATTGACAAACTCACTAAGGTGGCAAACTTTATACCAGGGAATCTGACGGATGATGCACCTACCTTGGCTAGGCGCTTTGTTAAGGAAATATTTAGGTTGCATGGAATACCAGAGAAAATCATATCAGATAGAGATGCTAGATTCACTTCAAGGTTTTGGACAACTCTTCAATCAGCTCTGGGAACTCAACTAAATTTTAGCACTGGATACCATCCTGAAACCGATGGTCAGACAGAAAGGACAAATCAGATTATGGAAGACCTACTTCGCATGTATTGCATGGACCAATAGAAGAAATGGGAAGAGTATCTACCTCTGGTAGAGTTTGCTTACAATAATACATATCAAACATCTTTGGGAATGGCACCTTTCAAAGCATTGTATGGTAGACCATGTTGAACACCTTTGAGTTGGGATAGTCTTGAAGATAGAATAATTATTGGACCAGATATGTTGAAGGAAATGGAAAGGAAAACTAAAGAAATTAGACATAGATTGAAGGAAGCCTCAGATAGGCAGAAAAGTTATGCGGACAAACACAGGACACCAAGGGAGTTTGAGGTGGGAGAGAAAGTCTTCCTAAGGGTTAGGCCACACAAGAGTTCCATAAGATTTGGGAAAAAGACTAAACTTGCACCTCATTATGTTGGGCCTTTCAAAATTTTGGGAAGGATTAATCCAGTTGCATATCGGTTGGCCTTACCTCCCCAGTTGAGCCGAATCCATGATGTCTTCCATGTATCTCTTCTTAAAAAGTATGTACCTGAAGAGAAACACATTTTGAATTGGGATGCTTTACAGGTCCACGAAATGGGAGGAATAATGATAGAGCCATTCAAAATCTTGGAGACGCGCCAGTGCCAGTTGCGCAACAAAGAGGTTGATCAGTGCAAAGTACAATGGGACTAGTATGATGTAAAGAATGCCATGTGGGAAGATACTAAGGAAATGCAACAATTGTTTCCTTTTTTGTTTTAATCATGAACTATGGACTATTTTGGATGCGTTCAATAAGTGCATCGGGACGATGCACAAATTAAGGGGCAGAGGATGTCACAACCCTCCTTTATCACTTTTTTGATTTAAGTAAAATTCTATTAGATTTTGGTTAAGCTATTTAAAATGATTGAATGAATGTTATAAAAGAATAATAAAAAAAAATGAATACACACACACACACTTGGAGAATATAATTATTTTTATTTATT
The DNA here is from genome assembly GCF_030272615.1 of Cryptomeria japonica. Classification (NCBI taxonomy): domain Eukaryota; kingdom Viridiplantae; phylum Streptophyta; class Pinopsida; order Cupressales; family Cupressaceae; genus Cryptomeria; species Cryptomeria japonica. Next base: position 524,082,842 of record NC_081411.1, read on the forward strand.
TATTTATTTTCCACTCCCAATTATGGCACATGTTGTAGGAAGAATAAGAAGCTTCTAGATGAATCTCCACCACCTTGCATGTAACTCCCCCACTAAGTTTAATCAATTTGAATGAGTCCAATATTGGAAAAGAATCTTCTTTTTAATTAAATTTTCTAGATAGTGGAATGGAGGGAATTTTCTTATAAAATTGTATGCAAGTTTCAAAGAAGGGAGTTGATTATATTTTGAAGAAAATTTCCCATTTTAGAAGTAGATCTTCTTTGGTAGTCTCATTTTCGTTGCAAGAATTTTAAGTTGTTGTTTGAAGGATTTCTCTCAAGTTGCAAGGAAGGATCATAAGGATAGCTAGTGGATTCGACATCAAGCTCGATAAACTAGGTTCTCTCCTTGTTTTTTTTTTTCTTTTTACATTCACTTATGAGGAATTCGTAATATCAAAAATATAGTTATAGATCTTCCTTTATATAAAGAATTTTTTTTTATATTAGATTGCAAATCTCTTATTTAGGGATAAATAATAATGATGATGCTTTCATATAGTGCATGTAAAAACTAGTTTATTTATTTATTTTATTTGCCTTAAGAAAATATGCACATGATCTTGCTTTTTGTTTTTTTCCAAAGATTTTAGCAAAAAGAAAATCATATTCCTTTATTTGTTTAAAATCTCTTTTTCTGAGATTAAAATTCTTCCCTGTGTGATTTGAGTCTTTATTTCTTCCCTCTAATTCATTTCTTTGGTTCTTCAAATGGAAATCTGAATCTCATTCTTTAATCTCTTTGTGATTATATTAAATCTCTCTGTGATTATTTTAAATCTCTCTGTGAGTATTTTAAATCTCTTTGTGATTATTAGTTAAATAGATCTCTTTGTGAATATTAGTTGAATAAACAATCTTCTTGTGAATACTGGAAATAAACAATCTTCCTGTGAATACTGGAAATAAACTCTCTATCCCCCTGTGAAATACTGGAAATACTAACCTCCTGTCTATTGTAAAATAAATCTAAAACAATTGTTGATTATCTATTTTATTCATGTTCTTATTTTCATAAATAAATACTCTTTTTGTTTACATTTATATCATTAAATAATTGGAAATGTAAACCATATATATATATATTAAATTTATTTCAAATGATAAAATATTTTAAATGTTGCAAGTGATTATATTTTAGCAACGTCATGTTCTCAAAAACTGTTTCGAAAGTTATCGGGCGGAGTGCATGGGGGAGGCGGTTATTGTAACCGCCGAGGAAGTGGTACCGTCCACTTCCCCTGCGGTCACTGTCACGGCAGTGGCCGCAGGGTAGTGGAGGGGACCACGGGGTCCCCTCATCACTGCGGGCCTGCTTCCGCAGACCCGCAGTGGTGGGGGGGCCCATGGGCCCCACTCCCCACTATTCCTTAAACAAAAAAAACCGCCTATCTTTTCTTTTTTATATATATTTATTTTTTTATTTAAGTTTTTTGTTAAATATAAATATAAATGTTTAAATTTCAATTTAGGAATTGTCAAATTCTTTTCTTAGAATAAATTTTAAGTTATTAAATTTTAACTTAGGAAAAATTTATATCGGGGATTAATGTGTAGTAAATTCATAATTATTTTATCTTAAGTAAATTTTATATTTGTAAATTATTTAAATTGAGTTGTTCAATCCATTTAAGATCCATTGGGGCACTTAGTTAGCATTTTGGCAATTGATTTCATATCAATATGATTTGAAGCTAAATTCTATTTTTGACTAGTGAATTTATAGGCGATATTCTTGCATGTAACTTACACTACCTTCGCCTCATGCAAATTCCTTACATTGATTACATTTATTGGCGTTTCCATCTCCATGCAAGTTACACATTTAATTATTATAATGCAAACTTCCTAATTGTCATTATTATGCAAGTTATATTTCAAGTTTTGAATAATAAATAATTTTAGTTATGGTTTTTATTCCATGTAATTCATCAAGTAGTTATTTCAATTAATTGAGCTTTGCAATTTTACACGTTCAATTAGTAATTGTTTTCAAATATGATGTTTTCATAGTTCTTAGTTAGAAAACTAAATAAAGGAAGATGGAAACCAAAACCTAGTAGCCTTTGGTATATATAGTGCCTCTAGGTCACGTTTACGGGTAATGCCGTCGTGTTGAACTACTGTACTTAACACCTAATAAAGCTACATCAACAACGTCTATGGCATCGTCCTTATAAATTGTCAAGGAGTAATAAGGGACACTTGGAAGTTAAAATCCAAGGGGCGGATAATCCCCCTTGGATCGATAATTTAATAAGATAATTCTAAATGATCTTTCATCCGCTGAGTTAAACTATAGTAAACCCCTATAGGGATGTTGAGTGAAATGCTTTTATGAAATTGATTTAATCTCAAATTTTTGTTGTCAATTGACAATTGGTCAAGGGTGACGCTTATGATAGGAATTAGGATCTAGTGTTTTTAGGCCATAAGCAATAGGCCATCTTGAGCCTTTGCTTAAGCGCTACCTCCATGGGTAGCAACCGCAGAGAAACTGTCTAGGACATTGACCCTAGAAAGGGTTGTGTACCCACTAATCAGTTTACATCAAACCATAGAGTAGAAAATAGAACTAAATACTTTACGCCTTGATCCCATGCCAAAGCGGGTATGTAGATAGTCTTGGGATGGAGTTGTCCCTCATACTCAGGCGTTCGTGGGTGGGGTCTAGGCTTGATAAGGAAGGATTGAGTAAGAATCCAAATTTGAAAGATAATTAAAATTGAAAAAAATAGTAATTCAATGCATACTCGAAAGGAATCCCATATGGATTCACTTGACTTCCCGAGGCTTTAAGCCAAATTCCGAGGCGAAATTCAAGCTTGTATTATGTTATTTAATTACTCCTAAGGATGGCGACCTCGGTGCACTTCTGTTAGAAGAGTGTAGTACTTAGTGAGTGGCTCAGGATCCGAATGGTCCCGATGAGTCTAAGTCTCTGGCCAGAGTACCTCCTATCCCAATTGGATTGATGCCTACCCCGTATGGGTAGATGCCTATCCCATATTGGATAGATGAAATCTTATGTCCCGTATGGACAAATGCCTAACCCGTATGGTTAGATGCTCATCTCGGATGGATGAATGCCTAATCCAAATGGATGGATGCCTAGAGTATGCGATTGAATCAAACACAATGATTAAATTAAACACAAAAAAAAAGATTGGTCAATTTTGCTGAGTTAATTATGGTGGGTTATTACACAATAGATTTAGGGCGTGCCTATGTGTAAAAGGGTTGTGCAAATTGTCTACCTCTTTAAATGTGTATAATTAGATGCTAATTGAATGTTGTTATGTTTGAATGATGTAAATTATTGCAATGATTGCTTATAAATGATAACTTGAGGTAAAAAATTATGATTTTGTCTTGCAAAATATGATTAAATGAAGCTTTGTTAAAAATATTTTATTGATTTAGCATGCTTTTTGTAATTACCAAAAGTTTTGTGACTTGTTTCATCTATTGTGTAATATTTTTATCTTCGATGAATGAAGCATAATAAGAAACTTTTGTTGTCATTACCTTATTTTAAACTAGAAAGATGCTTGAACTGAGATGCTTTATTGATGATTGAATCTTTAAATGAGAAGGATTAGGTGTTTTATCAGTAAATTTAATAAAAGAAATACTTTAATTCATATGTATTCAAAAGTTTTTGATTACTAGGTGTGTGTTTTCAATTTAACCCTTTCGACTTCCAGGAGTAAGTCGAGCCCAAGGGGGGGAGGATGTAGTGCCTCTCCCTAAGCCATCCAACTCTTTTGACTAACAATAGATCTCTTTGATATAATGTAGTCTAATTAATGATGTTTTGATGATATTTTACAATGTACTGACCCTATTTCATGTTGTGAGATTGATTATGATATTGCTTGGTTGTCTGCGAGCATCTTCTATTGTCTTCGTGATAGGGACGATGTCACATCACTCATTGCGAGTGGGATGTGCCGTTGTAATTCTCTACCACTTGCATGTTATTATATATTGTATATGTTGTATCGTGGCTTTGTGAATGCCGGATTTGCAGGTACCAGACATCGACTCCACCCGGCTTCATAGGTCTGAGCGTGCCCTACCCCAATGGCAAGTTGATCAAAGATGACAAGAAAACCCATTCTACACTCTAGGTTTAAGTTGATTACCCTTGCCACTTTAGTATCTTGGTGTGAGTTGTTGTTTAGCGTCAGTGATCTCTTGAGTTGCCCTTTGTTATCTTGTGTGGCGTATTGTGTTTATTGTTTAATTTTATTATTATTAATTAATTAATTGATTTATATAGCTTAATAATGAAATGAAATTAATAGACTTATATAGTTTATAATAAAATAAATAAATATGTAGTTGGTTATAATAAGATAAATAATTAATTAAGAAAGAGTAATATTGGATAAATGATTTTATATCATTAGATATTTGTTATCTATTATTTAATTAATTGGATTTTGGAATTATTATCCATTTATATAGTTAAGGATTTAACATTAATTTGAGATATTTAATTGTATAACCTTTGATTATTATATTGTGACTTTAATCTATTAATAGCCCTTGGTTTATTATATTTATTTATTGGGATTTATAGTTAATTGTGCCCATGAGTATTATTTTATTGGTTGATTTATTATTTACATTCTTGGGTTGATTAAAAAAATATAATCCTACCTACCTTGTTATATGGTTGGTTGAGTTATTGGGTAAGTAAATTAAATATTATTTTATTAATACTAAACTAGGATTTTGGAAAGGGTTGGTAAGAAAAATTATTTAGTCTATTATTCTTATTGGTCGATATTATTGTATAGTTTGGGTTGATTTCTATTTATTGGATTTCTTGTGATTTCCTAGGGGTTGGCTTTTCGAAGGCTTCTTTTTGCTGGAATTGGATTTTGGATTATGGAAGTAAATATATTATCATTTTTAGGAATTGTTAAGTGTTTAGTTTAAGTAATGGTGTTGAGATACTCTAGGGAAAATAGATGTTGTTGATGTAACTATGTTTATGCCTGCTTGCATATAATGTTGATGATCAAGGTCATGTTGCATTAGTTTATGTGATGTTAAAAAAAAAAAAATTCTTTTTGCATGTTAGTTAGTGTATTCCTCTAGGGTATTTCGGTGGGCATTACATCTGGTATCAGATCTAGTGTTGCAAACACTAGGATCTCTTGTTAAGGTTGTTGCTATTAGTCTTGTGTGGTGTGCATCAATGTTATCTTGACTTGAATTGTTTTCTAAAATTTAAGATGTTTATGCATCGCGTTCTCTCTCTCTCTCTCTATCCCTCTCTAGAAAATCATAATTATGTGTAACATGTGTATTTGTTTCTTGTACTTGAATTTTGAATGCTGCTAGTAAGGTATCAATGATTATGCTACAAAGATAGTGAGTGCCCTCTCAACTAATGTTATGTTTACAAGATTAACTTGCTATGTTGGAGTAATATATTAATTTTATTAAGAATAGAAACTAAAATGATTGTATTATGAGAATTGTAAAGCTTGTGTGAAATGCTCTATCTCTCCCTAGGAAATGTTCTCTCTTTCATTTGCTTAAACCTTCATAAGAGAATGCATTGTATTAGGATTAACAAAGTGCATGGATATATAAATAAATGTATGGACTTAAATGTCTGGGTGCACTCTCTTGCATATCTAGGGAATTATACCCTTGGAGGTTGTGTAGTGGTTACTCCCTTTGGTGTGACTGATAATGGCCACCTCGTGATGTAGATTTGGATGAGTTGGATATATTGCGTCGATTTACTTGGTGATGGAATGAAGTGTCATTGGAGTTAATTTGATTTTTTGGATTTATGTAATTCTTCTTTCATCTATTTTTGTTCTATGTAGTGGCACTTGTCACGCCTTATTTCTTGTTTATTTCTCTGACAATTTTTTGTGATTTAATGATGGATTTGAGGATGTTTCTTTTTTGACTTTCCCATTTGTTGTTAATTACTGTCTCCATGTTACAAGCTAGGGTTGCCATTGCACCAAAAGATCGACCTGTCAATGCCCGATACAACCAATAGACTTATAGAATCCATAGGAGGCTATTAAACCATGTCGCAAATCCTTGCGAGGGACGCTGGCCCACTGCCAATAATCCCCCTCTTAGCATCACTCATTGTGGCCTGCATGATTCGAACCTGTGACCAAGCTCTGATACCACTTGTTACAAGCTAGGGTTGCCGTTGCACCAAAAGATCAACCTATCAATGCCCAATACAACCACTAGACTTATAGAATCCACAGGAGGCTGTTAAACCATATCGCGAATCCCCGCGAGGGATGCTAGCCTAGTGCCAACACTATAGTGGTCATTCTGAATGCTAAGTATTATAGGCCCTCATTTTGTGTTATGTGTAGTATCTATCATGTTCTCTTCGAGCCTTTGATAGTTTGTACAAGGGAGGACACCTAAGAGAAGTGCACTAGACTTGGCAAGTAATTAGATAATGACGAAGTTAATTGAGTAGCTAATTATGTTAATGGGATGAAATGTAATGATAACCTCCTGGATTTTGTGAAATGTTAGTTAGGAGTGCATTTGAATTTGAAGAAATTGTGATATATGAAATTATGGAATGAAAACGAATTGTTAATTCTTTGTCTTCAATGAGTGTTTATGTATACATATCGTGTGTAATTAATAAATAGGAGTGCCTTGGATAATTTGAATGAATGATTTCAAGGATAGTGAGATTCATGACATGACTTCTTCAATAGATTTAGGGCATGCCTATGTGTAAAAGGGTTGTGCAAATTGTATGTCTACCTCTTTAAATGTGTATAACTAGATGCTAATTGAATTTTTTTATGTTTGAATGATGTAAATTATTGTAATGATTGCTTATAAATGATAACTTGAGTTCAAAAATTATGATTTTGTCTTGCAAAATATGATTAAATGAAGGTTTGTTGAAAATATTTTAATGATTTAGCATGCTTTTTGTAATTAGTAGAAGTTTTGTTACTTGTTTTATTTATTGTGTAATGTTTTTATCTTCGATGAATGAAGCATAATAAGAAACTCTTGTTGTCATTACCTTATTTTGAACTAGAAAGATGCTTGAACTGAGATGTTTTATTGATGATTGAATCTTTAAATGAGAAGGATTAGGTGTTTTATCAGTAAATTTAATAAAAGAAATACTTTAATTCGTATGTATTCAAAAGTTTTTGATTACTGGGTGTGTGTTTTCAATTTAACCCTTTCGACTTCCAGGAGTAAGTCGAGTCCAAGGGGGGGAGGATGTAGTGCTTCTCCCTAACCCGTCCAACTCTTTTGAATAACAATAGATCTGTTTGATATAATGCAGTCTACTTAATGATTATTTGATGATTTTTTATGATGTACTGATCCTATTTCATGATGTGAGATTGATTATGATATTGCTTGGTTGTCTGCAAGTGTCTTCTACTGCCTTCATGATGGGGATGATGTCACATCACTCAATGCAAGTGGGATGTGCCATTGCAATTCTCTACCACTTTCCTATTATTATATATTGTATATGTTGTATCACGACTTTGTGAATGCCAGATTTGTAGGTACCAGACATCGACTCCACCTGGCTTCACAGGTCTGAGTGTGTCTTATCCCAATGGCAAGTTGATCAAGGATGACATGAAAACCCATTCTACACTGTAGGCTTAAGTTGATTACCCTTGCCAGTTTAGTATCTTGGCGTGAGTTATTGTTTAGCGTCAGTGATCTCTTGAGTTGCCCTTTGTTATCCTGTGTGGCGTATTGTGTTTATTGTTTGAATTAATTATTATTAATTAATTAATTGATTTATATAGCTTAATAATGAAATTAAATTAATAGACTTATATAGTTTATAATAAAATAAATAAATATATAGTTGGTAATAATAAGATAAATAATTAATTAAGAAAGAGTAATATTGGATAAATGATTTTATATCATTAGATATTTATTACCTATTATTTAATTAATTGGCTTTTGGAATTATTATCCATTTATATAGTTAAGGCTTTAACATTAATTTGAGATATTTAATTATATAACCTTTGATTATTTTATTGAGACTTTAATCTATTAATAGCCCTTGGTTTATTATATTTATTTGTTGGGCTTTATAGTTAATTGTGCCCATGAGTATTATTTTATTGGTTGATTTATTATTTACATTCTTGGGTGATTAAATAAATATCATCCTACCTACCCTGTTATATGGTTGGTTGAGTTATTGGGTAAGTAAATTAAATATTATTTTATTAATAGTTACCTATGATTTTGGAAAGGGTTGGTAAGAAATATTATTAAGTCTATTATTCTTATTGGTTGACATTAATGTATAGTTTGGGTTGATTTCTATTTATTGGATTTCTTGTGATTTCCTGGGGGTTGGCTTTTTGAAGGCTTTTTTTTGTTGGAGTTGGATTTTGGATCTTGAAGGATTTTAGATTATGGAAGTAAATATGTTATCATGTTTAGGAATTAAGTGTTTAGTTTAAGTAATGGCATTGAGATACTCTAGGGAAAATAGATGTTATTGATGTAACTATGTTTATGTCCGCTTGCATATAATGTCGATGATCATGTTCATGTTGCATTAGTTTATGTGATGTTTTAATTTTTTTTTTCTCTTTTTGCATGTTAGTTAGTGTATTCCTCTAGGCTATTGTGGCGGGCATTACAATAGACACTAGAATCAAGATTGATGACGTGAGAGCCTTTAAGAGAAGGGATGCAATTTCTTAGAGTAGAGTTAGAATTGAAAGCATATCAAAGAGCCTTTTTAATAATAAATTTATTATACATAATCAATTTAATTTATAACATATATTTATTATATATGATCAATTTAATTATATATTTTTACTTTATTTTAGTATTTGTGAAATATATATCTAGAAATTTTATTATATTTTTTTAATTGAAAATAGATAACCAAGATGAAATTAAAAAATTAATTACATATGGATTGACTTGTCAAACAAGGAATGCAAGAAAAAAAACAACCACCAAAAATCAGTCAATAGAAACAAACCATGTAAGATCTCAAGAATAAATAATAACATGAGTCTCTAGTTACAAGCCATGTAATGCCACTAAAGTATAAGAGTGTATACAAGAACCATGCAAGGCTATCATGAGAGGAGGATAAAATAATAAAGAGAAAAATATTGAAACAAAATATACATGAGCAACAACCATATCGAGAAGAATCGACAATTGCAACTTTCAATAAATACATCAAAATTGTTCCATCCAATTGGCAGATCAATCTTTGACAAATCCTTATTAGACCTTACAACCTCTAGATCCTTTTGTAGAGTATCAAGCAAGTACAACTTATTGTATCTTTTCTAAAATTTTAGGTAGATCCTCAGGAAAGGTTAAATGTCTTCTCTATTAAATTATTAGTGCTTAACATATTTAACCTCAAATCTATTGATATTCACCCATCTAGTGTTTGAAAGTATATGAAACTTATATTTAGATATCTCCAAAGTAATGGTCACCTGCATAGGTATTTAACATGAAAATGGATATTCTAGGAGGCTCGATAAGTAGGTTACTAGGCTCCTTTTGTCTTGGAACCAATCTTCATTCCTTCTTTCCATGAAAACAACAAAAAATTTGTGGATAAAACAAGACAAAATATTTTGTAGGGTTTAGACAAACCAAACACATAACCAAACAAAATTTCATGCCAAGTTAGATTGCCTTTTGTAAGGTGGCGAAATAGGAATTCACTAGTTTGGCTATGCAAACAAGGAATAAACCTATTTCACATGGTCCTTACATGAAAGGGAGATGAAATAAATAGATTCAACTTGAAAGGAGTAGATGCTGATTGATTTCAAGTTTCTCCCTTTGTGGGGTTCAATTGGATATTGAAAATATAGAAACAAAATGCTACATCTAGGGATAAAGATGGAAAATTGACATAAATGAACATAAATAGGTAATTTACAAATTTGATATGATGTTGTAACTACATGGTTGAGATGAGGAAGATGATTAGAACCTGTGACTGAAATTCGGACTTGAAAAAGTTCCATGTAATTTACTTGTTATTTCAATGGGAGTGATTTGGTATTTTTCTTGTCTATTATCCAGAGTTGCATGTATCCTTTGCTGAAAAGTTGCCTGTTGGGATGGTAGGAGATTTATTTGTTCTAGCACCCCTTGATTCTTACTCAGGCATTGGTTGGTGTAATTATTGCCTCCACATGTAAAAAACCCTCATGGAGGTCATCGTTTCTCTATAGCCCTACTTGAGTTGTTTCCATTTTTCTTGAAATTGTTATAGATTTTCTTATTGTTCCTAGGTCCATGTTTGTTACCCTTGAACCTTTTATTGTTCCCCTTTCCCATTTCATTCTTATCCTTCTTCTTCTTGAAGGGTTGGGAAGATTTCAACCACTTACTTCTTGCGAATCCTCTAATGGTATGCAATATTTTCCTTAAATTTATGTTCTTATTTTATAGCCTTTTCATAGACTTGGTCCACGGTAGTGTGGTCCATGAACATCAAACTCACCACCAATTTGATTGCTTAACCCCATAATAATTTTTTTAATTTTGAATCTCTCATCAGTTTGGTATTGGGGTACGCATTTGAGTATACATATAAAAAATTTCTGATACTTATTCACAAAAGAATCAACCTATCGAAGATTCTAAAAAATCCATCAATTTAAACTCGAAAAAGAGCTAGGATAGCCACCTTTGTATAAAATTTAGCATAATTTTGTTCCATGTAACATTGAGGGAACTCATTCCTAGCTTTTCCTTATTTTTCATCCACCAAGTGGATGCTTCATGTGTTGGGAACAACAATGAAGGAAAACTGAGAGGGGGAGGGGGGCTAAATCAGTTTTCACCGGATTAAACAATTTAAGCACAATCTTTGATCTGATCAACAATAATAAGAATAGAAATGAACACAATAATAGAAACACACATAACACCAATATTTTGACATGGAAAACCCGGTTAAGGGAAAAACCACAATGAGCACCGGCCCATAATAAGATGATACTTTGTAGTAGTATGTGTAAATATTACAATGGGGAATGTACATGCATTTAGGCACACTTCCTAGAGCTTACCGCTCAAATATAATGACCCAAAAGGCTACAACCTTTAGGGAAGATTCACTACCTTATAATAACATTTAGAGTACAATCCAGTTTACATGAACTAAAAGTATAGCATCTCCAAATGCTTGATGACAATTTTGGTTAAGCACTTTTGTCTGCCCTGCTACAATCTTTTCTCAACACTTCACACTAAAAGATGAATTCACTTATTTTCACCTACACCACTCTCTGATAATGTAGACACAACCTCTTACAACCACCAATACATAAATTACATGAATACAACACTTATTTATACAAATCATCAACCTTGACTACAAGGTCGGCTAAACCCTTAACACCTAATTATAAAATTATATCACACGATACATAAATTAACCACTAGACCAATACAATGAGATAGCATGGACCCAAATCAAATCCTTGAACACACAAGACCACCAGAAAATCTTGCCAAGATCAACCACAATACTCTACACCATCAAAAATGTCACATAACATGAAGAACATCACCGGACCCATAAGATCTTCAATAACGCCCTCAATGATCAATGTGAACCACCAAAATAAATAGGACATGATTAGGAAACACCAATAAGCATGTTAGAACCATCTGCAATAGCTGCACCAACACCACTTAATCAAATCTTCATTGATCAACATGCTAATACTCAAGAACACTCAACAACAACAACTGGGACAAGAAGGATAACTTGTGAAGTACCAAATCATGAATCATCTGAATTGAATATAGACACAAACATCCCAAACACTCTCCCAAATCTATGACCAAAGATATTGTCATACCGGAGCACAACATATCAAAAACCAACTTAACTCTCAGCAATACTGAAACACAGGAATATGTTGACATCAATGACAACAACATCTCCTAGCAAAAACAATATCCAACAATCTCCCCATTTAGAATTGATGGAAACATATGAATGTGAAAAACAATTAATGGAAAGGAATAAATCAACACCAGCAATCTCCAACAAACTCCCCCTAAGATCATGCACACAAATCTTCAAAGATAAGGTAGTTTTCACACGCTTCTCTCCCCCTTTGACAAAAATGCCAAAGACCAAGATATACATCATTATTCTCTATCCCTTTACCAGGTAATCACCCCCCCCTTAGAACAAACTCACAAATCTAAACATATGAACCATACACTAACTACCTTGGCTGAGTAGCAACACCAACTCATCAATCTGGATAAGAAGATAAGACTCTGAAGTCCACTAGTTTGATGCATCTCAATGTATCAAATTCTCATCAGGAGGGGTAGAGACCCCTAACTTCTCTCTCAAATATACAAATGTTTCTATAGGCAAAGGTTTAGTAAAAATATTTGCAATTTGATCCTTTGTAGATACATACTCCAATCTTACTTCTTCATCACCGTCTTTCTCCCTCAAGAAATGATACTTCATTGATATATGATTTGTTTTAGAACGCAGTACCAGATTATTAGAAATATTAATAGTAGTTGAATTATCACAATATATAATAGTAGGCTCATCATACACAACTCTAATATCCTTCAACATCTTCTTCATCCAAACTACTTGAGTACAGTTGCCAGCAGCAACAATGTATTCAACTTCTGTAGTAGATAGAGATATAGCATCTTGCTTCTTACTAGATCATGAAACCAAATTCTTTCCCAAAAAGAATGCTCCACCGATAGTGCTCTTCTGGTCATCAACGTCACCTTCCCAATCAACATCATTATAAACACATAAGATGAAATTATTAATCTTCAGATACCATAAACCATAGTCAACTGTCCCCTTCAAGTATTTGAAAATCCTCTTCACAACAGTAACATGACTTTCTTTAGGATCAACTTGAAATCTGGCACAAAGACAAACAACATGCATAATATCTGATCTAGTCTGAGTCAAGTATAGCAATCCACCAACCATAGATCTGTACAAAGTCTGATTAACTTTATGAGATTCATCATTCTTAGACAACTTGCATCTAGTCACCATAGGAGTCCCAATAGGTTTAGAATTAGCTAACCCAAACTTCTTCAACAATTCCTTCACATTCTTAGATTGAGAAATGAAAATGCCTTTGTTAATATGTGAAATCTGCAATCCTAAGAAGAATTTCATTTCACCTATCATAGATATCTCAAACTGTTTTTGCATGTCATCAACAAACTTCATACTCAAATCATCATCTCCTCCCAAAATAATGTCATCAACAAAGACTTCAAGAATCAAAATGTTATCATTATCAACCGTAAAGTATAAATTACTATCAACAATACCTTTACAAAATCCCAACTTCATCAAATACTTGTCCAATCTAGCATACTAGGCTCTAGGGGCTTGCTTCAGTCCATGCAATGCTTTCTTCAATTTGCATACCATGTCTCTTTCATTTGATAATGAAAACCCATCCAATTTCTCAATGTAGACTTCCTCTTCCAAATCACCATTCAAAAAGGTTGGCTTAACATCCATTTGACATACCTTGAAGTTCTTGTAAGAAGTATATGCAAGTAGTAATCTAACAAGTTCAATTCTAGCTACCAGAGAAAAAGTCTCCTCATAATCAATTCCTTCCATCTATGAACATCCCTTACATACACATCTTTCTTTGTTTCAAACCACTTCACCAACTTCATTCAATTTATTAAGGAACACCCGTTTAGTGTCAATCACATTCTTGTCTTTAGGTCTCAGAACAAGCTCCCATGTGTTATTCTTCTCAATCTAATTCAACTCTTCTTCCATAGGTTTTATCCAATTCTCATATTTACATGCTTCTGCAACATCTTTAGATTCAATCTTTGAAATCAAACATATCTCTTCAGTAACAATCCTTCTCCTAGTGATCACACTTTTATTTTTATTACCAATAATCTAATTTTTTTAATGATTTAATTTCATATACCTCGGAGTCTTTTGATTGTTCTGATTCTTAGGTTCTTGAACTTCTTCACCGACAATAACAATATCTGGATTAACTGTCTCTACCAGATCATTTTACTTAAGGATATCTGTCTGCACAGGCTTTGAAACAACATCCCAATCATCAAACTCATATCTGCATGCTTTGATCTTCTTTTCATGACATTCATCAACCTTCACATTTGCGCTTTCTACTATTTCCTTCAATCTCTTATTGTAGCACCGACAAGCCTTTCTCTTAGTAGAATAACCTAAGAAGATTCCTTCATCACATCTCACATAAAACTTCCCTATATCCTCATCTCTTTTAATATAACATTTGTTTTCAAAAATTCTGAAATATCTAACTGTAGGAACATGACCAAACCATAGCTTATAAGGAGTCTTACTGGAATCACCTTTTATATGTACCCTATTATCACTGTTTTAAAAATGGATGTGCTTAGTCCATAATTGTCTAGGTTTTTGAAAATTTTGAGTCTGGTATGCCCTAGTTGCTTCAAAATTGTTTTAAGTCCTAAGGAGTTCAGGGTTTTAGGTTTTAAGTCGCTTCAATTTTTTAGAAAAAACCTTTGGTTTCTAATCCTGCGTTACTTTATTCACTTAAGTGATGGGTCCTTTTGTCGTGCAAAGTATTCCCCCCATTGCTATTTACCTAGGCGATCCCTTTAAATGTTTTAAATTTTATTTGCCTTTAAATCTGTCTTTTGTAATGTTCGTCGGGCCTTGTAAAAGTTGATCAACTCTCAGTCAAATCGGATGGCCCATGCGGATTCGCGAACTCAACATGCCTGAAAGTTACCTATCGTGAAATAGCGAAAAGGTTTGGTGGGACCCAACAATGAGGACTTCTCCCTTGGCTAAAGGGTGATCAGTTTGCAAAGAGATCAATGGCTCGCGTTGATTCGCAGCCGAGAGGTGCTCGTGGTTTACAAGTTGTGAAATAGCGAAAAGATGGTGGGCTCGGGTGAAGTGGTTCGTAGAAAGAGTAACAACGGTGCAAGTCCCTGAGATCTAATGGCCCATGTTATTTCACGAGATAAAGATGATCGAAGATTACCTATAGCGAAGTAGTGAAAGGTTTTGGTGGGCTCGACATCGAAGCTTCGACTGAAGATTAAAGACCGATCATCTTCTATTTGATCGGATGGCCCTGATTATTTCGTGAGATCAAAGTGCACATGTTTTAACTATTGCAAAATAGCGAAAAGTTGTGGCGGGTCCCAAAAGCCGGCAGGTTTTCTAACAAGTAAAGAGTGAGCAGTTCTGAGAATAATCAACGGCCTGCATTGATTCGCAGCCCAAAGGTGCTCAAAAGTTAGCTTTTGTGAAATGGTGAAATGGTGAAATGACATGGAATTCCAATGAACAGTCCAGGTGGTATAGATTGCAAATTAGAAAGTTACACATGGCTTCCAGATCATGTAAGTCAAAGAACAAACTTGGCGACAAGGTGGTGGGCCTGACAAATAGAGTGATGTAAACCGAAGATAAAGAGGTGACCTGCCAGACACAGGTGGCAATGAAAGAAGTGGATCCCGCTGAAGTCTTTCAGCGAGTAAGAGGTTGACACATCAGTCCAAAAGGGATCGAATGCCAAAGTGGAAAGTGCTAATTCAGAGGGCTCACGTCTGCAGGTTCTAATAGTTTGATAAGAGATGAGCATCTCAAGAAAGATCTGACGGCGGGCGTTATTTCACAACCCAAAGATGTGAGCTTGTTACCATTTGCAAAATGGTGAAAACGGTTAGCGGTAATCGATTTGAGCATGGTTAGTAATATGAACCACCAAGTTAAGATAGAGTAAAGACCAATCAAGTTTTAGTTGATCAGATGGCTAGCACAGTTTCATGAGGAAAAGATGAAAGATGGTTACCTATCGCGAAATAGCGAAAAGGTTTTTCAGTCCATTGCCAAATAAGGAAAAGTCAAAAGCTAAAAGTCGATCAAGTTTCAGTTGATCAGACAGTCGGCGTGATTTCGTTAGATGAACCTGCAAGTGCTTTAAGCTCTATGAAATAGAAAAAGAAGAAGAGGAAAAAATACTCAGAGTTGTTCTGACCCGTTGGAGCCAAATTTTTGAATTCTTGCATGAATTCAATTCTGAAGAGACAGCTGAAGCATGCAGTGTTAATGCTGCAGTTAAGGAGACAAATTGCCGTATATGTTCCTACACCAATTGAATGAGGGTATCATCCATAGAAGTAGTTGCAGAGAGCGTTGGTGCAAAGCAAAGTTGCTTCGAGCTAAAATCAAGTTCCCTTGTTCTTTGTTTACCCTTTGCTTAAAGATTGTTGAATTGTGGTCTTGTGTTGTTAGAACATTGTTTTGATTGATAATTGGCTCAGTCGCATACTTTTAAAATGGGACCCAAAAGAGAATTAACAGGGAAGGTAAATTACCAGGACTGAAATATTTGTGATGACTTTCTTGAGCAGTTAACCATGTCGACCAATGTCGGGGCTAGGGCCAAGGAGTTAGTGCCAAAAAACCCACATTTGAAGATTGGGGATGGTTTATATGATAAAGGAAATTGGCTAAGGGACCCTGAAATAGGGATATCCGACCTCAGTTTGTTTAAGGTGGGTTTTGGTCAGAGACATACCCCTTCCCCTATGAATAGTATCTGGGATTTAGATGTAGGGAAACTTGTGGTCCCTGGTGTGTTCATGGATGTTGATTTGTTGACCTTAATCGCACAAAGTTATGACCCTGCTGCCAGATGCATCAGAAACATAAAGGGATCAACCCTTTTTGAAATCAAGGATGAATAATTTAGAAATGTTTTCAAGCTTAGTGAAGCTTCGATCAATCTTGAGCCTATTGCTTTTGAGGCATTAACCCAAGTTTACAATGCCAAAAGAGATCATCTTAGGAGTGGCCCATTGAGAGAATTCTTTGTCAAAATAGGGGGGTTAATGGTTGTAGGCCCTAGCACAATGGAGCCATTTTCCTTGAATCTATTTACCTTGAGAGCTAAGGGTATGTACTGGACACTGTGTCAAATTTTTGGGGAAGATACCAAGAAAAACATGCTCGTCCATTATATGTTAATGATTGCCCAAATTTTGAACCCTTCCCCAACCATAACATTTGACTTCGCTCATTTTCTCTCTGATGCTATCCATGCAGGCCTAGTAGGAATTAAGAATGGTAAGGTAGACAAGCCATTTGGATGGTATTCCTTGTTGATGCATATGTTTCTATTCAAAGGGGCTGATTATTTTGCAAAAGAGATGGACCTGGTTAAGGTCAAGGATAAAGAGGAGATGCCAGTGCAATTGTGGAGTACTGTTTTATTTTGGGATAGAGAGGATACAAGTTTTCTAAAGTTTGATAGATGCTTTGCATCTAAAATTAGAGTTCTCTTGTGTGCAGAAAACCCTAGGATTCCCAAGGCTCTTTTGGAATTCCTTAGGCCCAAAGAGTTTGTAGAGGATATCAAGATTGTTCATAACTGGGGAGATATGTATCTATATCATGTTTCTACTATTTTGAGAGTATATGGTTTCAGAGGAACCCCTTATCTACTGCCCTATAAGGTTCCATTAAAGATAGGGATTGCAAAAGTGCTAAGGCAAATTGGTGGAGTGCGAGAAGCCGAGTTGACCAACAGGGGTAAAGGGACAATTTTCCCAACCATCACAATGGCTCATCACTTTGTAATAACCAAAGGTGGATGGAAGTGCTTTGAAGAATTATTCAAGCTGTACATGTTATCAACTATAGTATCGAGGTGTGTAGACCCTGAAGATTTTTTCAACGACATGTTCAGGAAGAGGGCAGTTTGTAAAATCAGGCCTCACCAATTCCAGTTCCCCGAAGATCTAATCAGCAATGAATTCGGTCTAGATGAGCAGGAGCTAAGGAAGGAGAAGTGGATTGCCTACAAGAGAGCCCTTGACTTCATCCACCAATTTGATTCTAGCTATGATCCTCTTTCCAGTTTTACCCCATTTGAGGAAAAGATTAAATTCTTGATTCTTTAGTTTGAGGATTTAATGCAAACTCTGAAGGAGAAGAGAGAGGCCATAATGCAGAATGATCCTGATAGGGCTAAATTGGTCCTATCCAAGGCTACTCCACAAGGTAACTATATAATGCAGAAAAAATCTAAATATACTTTGATGATGCCAGTGTCAGGTGAAACTTCAACTTCCAAAGGGAAGAGGGCCATTGAAGATATTATAGAGATTCAGGATTCACCAAAAAGGTAGAGGGTAGGAAAAGAAATTGAAATCGATGACCCTCAGTACTCTCCCTCTCAGTCCCTAATTCATATAGGAGATGAGCAAGCTATGGTAGAGCAATTATTACAATTAGGGAGTCTAGGTGAAATTGCATAAACCTATAATGAGACTGAAGAAGGAATGCTAAAGGAGCCACCTAGTGATGAAATGGACATAACTGATGGTGAGCTACAAGGAAAAGAGTTGGACATCACTATCAAGCAAGCTAGTGAAGAATTCCTAGCTGACAACAATTTTGTTGCATCAAGTGTTTTCATGTAGTTTCTATGGAAACAAAATATTGATCAGTTCAACATCAGATGTGCAAAAAGAATAAGTGAACAGCCTCATAAAGATATAAATTCAATTGAAGAAGAGGTAAAACAAGAAATGATGGCTAAATTCAAAGACATCACTCCTGAGCCTGGAAGGGAAATGGTTTCAAAATCCAGTGTGCTAATTCTCCTTGAATGGGATATAGCTAATGCATTGGGCCTGGAAGCGGTCAGAAAGGAAACCAAACCAATGAAAGGAGTGGTATTCAGCAAATATGACGCCTCTTTGGTAATGTGGTCCCTTAAAAGAGATGAGGGTAGAAGAAGAAAGGACACCTCAGAGTCTAGTCTCTTAGGAGGAATGATAGTCAGGAGAGTCCAGGACACAGGGGTGGTGGAAGTAGCTATTACTGTTTTGGAGACTGCTAAGTTCAATGTAGCAGTAGCAGAGAAGGAAGCAAATGAAAGGGCTGATCTTCAAATAAAATTGGTAGCCAACAGGGACAGTACCATTGCCAAGCTTCAAAGTTAGCTGATGGGACAATACCAAGGAGGTGAGTCCTCTACCTTGGCAATCTCTTCATGTCTAGTAAGACCTCCCTCTACTAGTCCCATCATAGAATTCCCTCCTTCTCCTATGCTTTCTGGTTTTCAACCAGCTGAGACCTGTCAACATGAATTGGAGAAGATGAAATAGGCTCAGGCCTTATTTGCAAGCATATATGAGGAGAAGATAGAGGCTACAATTTTGAATTTTACTGATAAAGTTGATGCTCCCACAGTACACATAAATATGAAGAGGATGTTGGACACTCTTAGTGAGTTAAATAAGTACAAGGCTATTTTAGAGCCCATTCCGAATAAATGGTTGGCCAGAGAAGTGGATCTAGAACTGATGTGTGCATCATATGATGAAGTTGGGTCTGATGCTGTTATTAAGTCCACATGTGAGTTGACCAAGCATTTGACAAAGGTGGTAGAAGGAAGAGCTAATGTGGAGATGAAGGCCAACTTGTATAGGAAAGAGTATACTGAGCATAAATTTGCATTGTTTCTTGGAGGTTTTGTTAATCAAAATCAGTTGAAAGATAAACAGGTATGGTTGGATGAGTTAGGGTCTAATTTATCCTTAAGGGTAAATGAAATGATTAATAAAGATGACACCTCACTATTTGTTGAAACAATTGAGGAAATAGAGAAGATCAAATCACATTATGGGTTTTTGGAGTCAGAGGTAAGGAAAGTGAGGAATGCTTGGAAAAAGTTATTAAAGTTGAATAAAAGGCTTATTGGTCACTCATGGCCTACTGATGATATTTTCCAAGAGTGGTCCAAGAAATATGCGGTCCAAGAAGAAGATGCTCCAGATCTGTTGGAAGATGCTCTAGGACAGTTAGAGGGTATTGCAGAAGAGTTACCAACTGAAAAGGCTGTTGAGTCAAAAAAAGACTTGTAACAAATTCTCCTAGGAAAGTCCAAAGCTTGGTATGCATCCATGTTATTATAAATGGATACGAGGACTATAAAAAAAAGGAGTTCGCAAGAAATTGTAAGGAAACACTGCAAAAATTTATCTGAGCTTTTTCTAAGTCGTATGGAGAACATTCAAGTGTTTTTGTAATATTTTCTGAATTAATATCAATACACAGACCATCAACTTTGAGCCTAGAATCTGTGTTATCTTCAAGTGTGCTCACAAATATTTACTATTTTCAATTTGAGTAATCTAGGGTTATTCATTTGAATATGGGTTGTAAGGCAATCTTAAATAGATGCGTTTCTTAGCTTTTCTCTTTAGGAGGGGAATTAAATATGAAGGAATCATTTCTATCAGTAAATTCCTTTTGGGAGACTTTGAATTTGATGAATGCTATCTAGTTTGATGAGGGTAAATTCTTATGTATGTCACGCATATGTGGGATTTATAAAAGCCGAGGTGGTGGGATGTATGGAGATGTTTAATTGTGAGATTATTGTTTAAACTTAGATGACTCTGTAGCCTAGATAAGGCACTGGTATCTATTGTGGTTATCTTTTACATATCTTGTAGGTCGATACTGAACATGAGCATAAGCTTTATTTCTTTGTTTTAGTTAGTTTTGAGGTGATAAGATTCATTGGTTTTTAGACTGGTTTACTGTGGATCTGTTTTTAAAAAGTGTGAAGTCAATTCACATAAGGTATACCCGCCTGAACTTTGGATAAGTTCAAAGTGTAGAAGGTTCATCAAACCTTGTCAGATGTTGCTCTGAAATTTCCTTCTCCTTGATTTCTCTTTTGCGGACCGAGTTTATTATTTTATTATAAGGGATTTTAGGGGGAATCATAATTTGGGACCAACAAAAGTGGCGACTCTGCTGGGGAGAGTCACCATGTGAATCCTTATGCAGATTGGTGTTTAAATTAGTAAAGAATTATCATGGTGTGTCTGTGGTATAGATTGTTGCTTTGTTGAAATATCAGTGTTATCTGGAAATCTCTATTTGGATTTCTTCTCTATTTTTGATATGTGATTTTGGTCTGAAGGTTCACAATATTTTGTGCAAGCTTGTTTTCATATTTCCCATAGTTTTGTGGGTGGCGACTCTGTTAGTCATAACCAGTCCTTTTGAAATAAATACGATTCTTAAAAGGAAACAAGCACAATGCAAGGAGGAAAAAACACCAGATCCTTCATGAAAAAGCATCCTCGTGAGACGTTGCAGGAGGGATTACCTGAACAGTCATGAAGAGGTCAGAAGAGATAAGTATTACATGAGCCATCAAATGCTGCTTGGGTGTAGAAAAGTAACAATACTAGTAAGATATCTGATAGACCTGTTTATGCAAAATCAAATTCTTCTTCCAGAGAATCTGAACATGATGTATTAGGTTTCCATTCTGGATTATTTTGAAATATAGATGATGTTCATGCTTTAAATCAATATATATATCATGTTAGCTTTTTGGGAGAGACATAAGTAGTTATAATGTAGTCATACATTCTGTGCCCAGAACGGTTGATGGAAGCATCAGCTTGATTGATATAAACCAAGTTAACATATTTGACTCTGAGGAGATTTTCCCTGATGAAGATAAAGTATCCCAAGAAATAGAGGACCTAAATAGGAAGGTTCATCACCTAATCTCCTTAAGAGCCCAAAAGGAAGCAAATAGGGAAAAAGAGGTCATAGAAAAATTGATGGAAAGAGATAGGCTTCTTAGATAGGTTGCTGATCTTGAATTGTTGGCCCAAGAAAAGGAAAAGAGTGATGATGAAGGTCCTATGATCAGAGAAGTTCTAGTCCCTAAGACCAAGCCAACA
Organism: Cryptomeria japonica; assembly: GCF_030272615.1. Lineage (NCBI taxonomy): Eukaryota > Viridiplantae > Streptophyta > Pinopsida > Cupressales > Cupressaceae > Cryptomeria > Cryptomeria japonica. The sequence goes on from NC_081411.1 coordinate 524,104,711, forward strand.
TATAAATTAGTAATCCAACCAAGTAGAGAAGTTCTTAGTGACCCATAGCTTGCTAAGAATAATATTGATAAAGGAAAGCATAAGTATATGGAGGATGGGTCTGGATCCAAGAATACAGTGGAAATTTCTCATAGATTATCAACACATGCAAGAGAAATGGAGAGAATGAGAAAAGAAAAGGAAGATCTATAATTGGAGCTAGAGAAAGTTAAGTTAGAAGCAGCTAACCAAGAGGTTAAAAGAAAAATCAGATATCTAAAAGCTCCTCCTATCATCTTCCCATCAGAAGATCTCAATAAGCCTGTTCCTCAGCAAGTTTCCCTCCCCCCTGTTAAAATTCAGCCCACTTTGCCTGTCAATACATCAGTAGCTAGTCAAGCCTCTGTAATTAACCAGAATAATCAAATCTCTCAGACTCAAATCCCTACTGTGAAAATGAACATGGGTAAAAACAATGTCGTTAACCCTTTCCAAAGGAGACCCATCTATTTAGAGCAGTACAGGCAGTTATTTTTTGATGGAATTTCAGGATATCCCAACCATGTTTCTATTGAGTTAAGGGATAGACTCCATAAGTTTGCTGGAAATAATGCAATTAGTGCAGAGGAGCATTTAAAATATTTTGGTGACTTGATAAATGATTATGAGATGGTAGATGAAGATGTCATATGAAATTATTTGTCCAGTCCCTAATAGATGATGCAAGAGATTGGTATAGGGGTCTCCCTGTTAATAGCATTGGGTCTTGGGAGGATTTCAAGAATTGCTTTCAAGAACAATATGGTGACAAAACAAATGTGAGTTTCATGTTAAATAAATTCAATAATATTAGAAATTCTGATAATGAAATGGTCACCGATTTCAATGCTAGATTTCAGAAAGCCATGCATAGGTTGTATCAGGTGATGAGATTGGATGATAACATGTGCCTAAACACTTATTACAACGCATTTGATTCCAAAATGGCTTATATTTTAAGGGATAAGAATCCACATAGCCTGAGAGATGCTTTTAGAATTTCTATCAATGTGGAGAGCAATAGGAAAGCATCCAGAAAATTAGGAAGAAGAACTAATGGTAGGCTATGGCAGGAAACAAAACAACAACCAAACAAAGTTGCTAAGGAGGAAGATAAGATAGAAAAGTTAGTCACTGCAATGAAGGATCTAATTGCTAAGGTAAATAAAAATGATAAGCCTCACTATAATTGGCAAGATAGACCTCCCAGATTGCATGATATGCCTTATAATACCAACTGGAAGGATGGTAAACCTCAGAATGAGAAGCCTAAGAATGTTCAGAGCCAGAACACCCCTGATCCCTTAAAAGGAAAAAAATGTTCACAACATAGAGAACACTCCTTGGTGTATTGCTTGTGAAGGGCCACATTCTCCTCATCAGTGTGCAGTTGCTCAAGCCCTAGAAGAGTCCATGAGACAAGAGGCCGAGCTTGATATTGATATGTTTGAAACCATTGTAGAAAGTGATGAGGAATCTGTACAAAGTGAATTTAGTCATGTGTTGGATAGTAAAATGTCTTTTCAAGGACAATTAACACTTGATTGGCATCCTACTCTGAATGTGGTAACCATTGAAGATGAAGAAGTTCATCTTAGAAGGCCTACTGAGGAAGAAGTGAAAAATCTCACCAAGGCTGCTATAGCTAAGGCAAAGCACAATTATAACCTAAGGAGCACCAAAAAGGATAGTGATCAGGGTGAACCTGGTTCTATGTTTATAAAAGAGGTTTTTCAGAAAAGGGCAACAAGTAGTGCTACTACCCCTCAAATGGGTCAAGAAGAGAAAGATCAAATTACCCAAGAGTACAGATGATAAAAATACCAATGATACACAAGGAGTTGCCACAACAAAGAAGGCGAGTCAGCCTAAGGCAAAAAGAGTTAAAGCTAATGTTGAGTTGAGCAGCAATTCCACATTTGACATGGCTCAGGCTCTTACACAAATGAAAGTTACTATCCCATTAATAGAGTTACTGAAAATAAAAGAACATAGAGAAGTTGCCTTGTCTTTGTTTTCTAATATATCTGACAGTAACACAGTCCTAACCACCGGTTCAGTTAAAAATGAAAAGGATCAGGAGTTCCAAACCCCAGAGGTTTATGTTGGAACAACTATTACTCAAGAGCCTTCATAGGTACATCCTTTTTATGTCACTTTGTTAGTGAATAACCAGTTGATAAAAAATTGTATGATAGATTCAGGTGCAGCTGCTAATGTAATGCCTTATGGTGTTATGAAAGAATTAGGATTATCAGTGACTACAGTATATGGGAAAGGCTATGCTATAGATAACAGAGAAGTGCCTGTGATAGGTACAATGAGAGATGTTGAAGTGAAGATAGCAGCATTCCCTGAAGTGACCTATAAGATGGATGTTATTTTCACTGACACTAAGCCTCATTATGGCATGTTATTATCCAGGCAGTGGGCAACAGTAGTAGGCAGAAATGTCTAATTGGATTTATCTTATGCTACCATCCTAATCAATGGGAATCAAGTCAAGTTATACAGAGAACCATGTGCTCCTAGAGTAATTGAAAATGTGGATCCTAGCATGCTCAATTGTATGATTGATGTGGATCTTGACAAATTCAGAGTACAACCAATTTTACCTCAGTTAAAGAATACTGACTCCATTGTGATTGAATTAGAATCACAACAACATGGTCTATGGCAAATGTATTTTGATGGAGCTTTCTCCAAAGAAGGGTCTGGAGCAGGAGTTCTTTTTGTATCCCCATCAGGTATAACTTTTAAATATTCTTTTTTATCAGCCTTTCAGTGCACAAACAACACTGCAGAATATGAAGCTCTGTTATTGGGGCTTGAAGTTGCAAAGAGGCATGGGATACAACTATTGAAAGTTTTAGGAGACTCAGAATTGGTTGTCTCTCAGGTAAGATCCAAATATGCATCCAAAAATGATAGGTTAAAGAGGTATAAGCATGCAATTTGGGATGTCATTGAGCATTTTAGTGCTTTTTCTATGAATTGGATAGAGAGATCAAAGAATATCATGGCAGACTTTTTAGCCAATGTTGCATTGAAAAATGATGATGCAACACTAACTGACATATCCACTGTGGAAATAAAATCTAGGCCTACCATCCCTGATAATGTGTATAATTGGCAAGTTTTTGTCGATGATGAAGATATTCTTAGGTTCATACAATGCATTGATGATTATGATGGACATAAAATTGACTGCAATGCATTAGTAGAAGTGATTGACAACAGAGAGACAATATTCGGCAATGACTTGGTTTAGTTGGAAACAAATGAGATACCGAAAGGGTTGGTAGAGATTGAAGGCATGTTCAGCTATAATGATAGTCACTTGCACCAGCAATCTACTACCAAGTTAGAAGAATTGGAGGAAGTAAACTTGGGGACAAAATTATCCCCTAAGTTGGTATACATTGGAAAAAACTTGCCTCCTCATGTCAGAACTAATCTTATTAATTTATTGAAAAGATATAAGCATGTGTTTGCTTGGTCCTATGAAGACCTAAAGGCGTATAGACAAGACCTGTTTCAGCATGAAGTTCCTTTACTTCCAGATGCTAAGCCTTTCAGACAAAAGCAGAGACCTATTAATCCCCTGCTAGAAACCAAGATGCAGCAAGAATTGACTAAGCTAAGAGAAGGGGGGATTATTAAACCTATAAGACATTCTTCATGGGTCTCCAATTTGGTCCCAGTTAGAAAGAAAAATGGGGACATAAGATTGTGTGTTGATTTTAGAAATTTAAATGTTGCTTCCCTGAAGGATAATTATTCTTCTCCCAATATGGAAGCCATGCTGCAGAGAGTAACTAGTTGTGAACTTTTGTCAATGATGGACGGTTTCTTAGGGTATAATCAGGTGTTAGTGAAGGAATCTGAGCAATTCAAAACCACTTTCACCACCCCTTGGGGAACATATGTTTATGTAAGAATGCTATTTGGATTAAAAAATGCTGGAGCTAGATTTCAGAGAGCAATGGATGTAGCCTTCAAAGAATTCATCAACATCATCATGGTTGTGTACCAAGATGATTTAACATGTTTCTCCAAAAGGGTTGATGACCACTATGGACATTTGGAACAAGTGTTCAGTTAGGCTTTGGAATTTGGTGTATCATTAAACCCCAAGAAGTGTCATTTTGCTGTTACTGAAGGGAAGTTGCTTGGGCATATTATCTCCAAGGAAGGGGTAAGGATAGATCCTGAAAGAATTGAAGCAATAAACAATGTGCCTAAACCAAAGAGTGTTAAAGATTTTCAGTCTTTTTTAGGAAAAGTTAATTTTGTTAGAAGATTCATCGCAAACTTTGCAGAGGTGGTAAAGCCCATTGTTAGACTACTCAAGAGGATACAAAATTTTGCTGGGATCAAGAAGCTTCAAAGGCTTTTGCTGAGATTAAAAGAGCCATTCAGGAAGCACCTGTGTTGAAATCCTTGGATTATAGTACGCCCTTTTCTTTGTTCTCTTTTGCTTCATATCATACAGTAGCTGCAGTGTTGTTGCAAAAGGATAATCAGGGATTTGAACATCCCATAGCTTTCTATAGCAAGTCTTTACAAGCAGTAGAATTAAGGTATGAGATCATGGAAAAATAGGCATATGCTTTGGTTAAAGTTGTCAAGGCTTTTAGGCCATATCTTGTAAATGCACAAGTATTTCCTTATGTTCCACATGTTGCAGTCAAGGACATTTTATCCCAATATGAGGTCACAGGCAAAAGGTGCAGATGGATTAACAAAATCCAAGAATTTGATTAGGAAATAAAGATCACCAAATTGGTGAGAGGGTTAGGCCTGGCCAAGCTTATGGCTGAATCCAATCTTCTTGATGTTGAAATAAATAATGTTGAAGTTGAAAACATTGTAGTGACCAGCATTGAAAAGCAACCCTGGTATTCAGAAGTAGTACATTTCCTGAGAGATGCTACATTTTCAGAAGGGATGACCCAAAATCAGAAAAGGACACTAAAGCTTAAGTCTCAAAAATATGTTCTCATTCAGGGTGACCTTTTTTGGAGAAATAGAGATGGGGCATTACTAATGTGTTTGGATGAATTCCAGGCCAAGAAAGTGTTGATTCAAATGCATGATGGAGTATGCGAAGGTCATTACTCTACTAAGACAATTGCTGGAAAGATAGTCCGGGCTAGGTATTATTGGCCTACCTTATTTAAAGATGCTCATGAACATGTTAGGAAATGTAACCCATGCCATAGGTTTTCATCCAAGCTAAAATATGAAGGAGCTTTACCTTTAAATCCGGTCACAGTGGAAGCCCCTTTTGTCCAGTGGGGCATTGATTTTATTGGAGAAATTGTTGAAAGATCAGGAAGAGGCCACAAGTGGATTATAGTAGCAACTAACTATTTTACTAAATGGATCGAAGCCATACCCACTAGGAGAGCTACAAGTAAAGTCGTCATCGATTTCTTGATAGATAATGTTATAACTAGATTTGGAGTCCCTGCAAAATTAGTAATGGATAATGCTATGAGTTTTAGGTCTGAAGAGTTTGTTACATTTTGCACTAGTCATGGGATAATTATGTCCTACTCTTCACCCTATCATCCTCAAGGGAATGGAAAAGCCAAATCTAGTAATAAAAGCGTCTTGAACATTATTAAGAAAATCTTAGAAGAGAACAAGAGGTCGTGGGATCAAAAGTTGAAATTAGCTTTGTGGGCTGATAGAATTACTGTCAAGAAGGCCATTGGAATGTCACCTTTTGAACTGGTTTATGGTACACAAGCTAGAGTTCCAGTAAACAATCTTCTTCTAGTATATAAATTCCTGTAACCTAAAGACATGGAGTTGTCTGAGCCTATGGAGGACCGAATGATTCATATGGTGGAAGTGGAAGAAATAAGAACTTCAGACCATAAGAGAAATTTAAAGATCCAATTGCAGTCTAAGTATCTGTTTGACAAAAGGACATCATTGAGAAGGCTTCAGATCGGTGATGTTGTTCTTCAATGGAATGCAAAAGGACAGGACAAGGGAAAGCATAAGAAGTTTGAGTCATTATGGATTGGCCCTTCTGTGGTATGTGATGTGAATGGAAAAGACTCATACTTTCTAAAGAATATAAATGATGAAGTACAGGAATTTCTAGTGCATGGACAATTCCTGAAGCATTAATTTTCTTGATGTCCATGCATGGTGGGTCCTTTGTTTGTATATATTTGGGTTTGTTTTGCTTGTTTTCTGTTCGACTTGTTTTTGGTTCGTTTCTCCAGAGTTTTTGAGTTTCTTGTGTTGATCTTGCGATCAACCATCCCCAGTCAGAGCCGCTGTTATCACTGTATTAAAAATGGATGTGCTCAGTCCATAATTGGCTAGGTTTTTGAAAATTTTGAGTCTGGTATGCCCTAGTTGCTTCAAAATTGTTTTAAGTCCTAAGGAGTTCAGGGTTTTAGGTTTTAAGTCACTTCAATTTTTGAGAAAAAACCTTTGGTTTCTAATCTTGCGTTACTTTATTCACTTAAGTGATGGGTTCTTTTGTCATGCAAAGTGTTCCCCTCATTGCTATTTACCTAGGTGGTCCCTTTAAATGTTTTAAATTTTATTCGCCTTTAAATCTGACTTTTGTAATGTTCGTCGGGCCTTGTAAAAGTCAATCAACTCTCAGTCAAATCGGACGGCCTGTGTGGATTCGCGAACTCAACATGCCCAAAAGTTACCTATCATAAAATAGAAAAAAGGTTTGGCAGGACCAAGCAATGAGGACTTCTCCCTTGGCTAAAGGGCGATTAGTTTGCAAAGAGATCAACGACTCGTGTTGATTCGCAGCTGGGAGGTGCCCGTGGTTTACAAGTTGCAAAATGGTGAAAAGATGGTGGGCTTGGGTGAAGTGGTTCGTAGAAAGAGTAAAAGCGGTGCGAGTCCCTGAGATCTAATAGCCCACATTATTTCACGAGATAAAGATGATTGAAGATTACCTATCGTGAAGTAGCGAAAGGTTTTGGTGGGCCCGATGTCCAAGCTTCAACTGAAGATTAAAGACCGATCATGTTCTGTCTGATTGGATGGCCCTTGTTATTTCATGAGATCAAAGTGCACATGTTTTAACTATTGCAAAATAGAAAAAAATTGTGGCAGGTCCCAGAAGCTGGCAGGTTTTCTAACGAGTAAAGAGTGAGCAGTTCTGAGAATAATCAACGACCTACGTTGATTTGCGGCCCAAAGGTGCTCGAAAGTTAGCTTTCGCGAAGTGGCGAAATGACATGACATTCCAATGAACAGTCCAGGTGGTATGGATTGCAAATTAGAAAGTTACACGTGGCTTCCAGATCACGTAAGTCAAAGAACAAACTCGGCGACAAGGTGGTGGGCTTGACAAATAGAGTGATGTAAACCGAAGATAAAGAGGTGACCTGTTAGACACAGGTGGCAATGAAAGAAGTGGATCCTGTTGAAGTCTTTTAGCGAGTAAGAGGTTGACACGTCAGTCCAAAAGGGATCAAATGCCAAAGTGGAAAGCACTGATTCAAAGGGCCCATGCTTGTAGGTTCTAACAGTTTGATAAGGGATGAGCATCTAAAGAAAGATCTGACGACGGGCGTTATTTCGCAACCCAAAGATGTGAGCTTGTTACCATTTGCGAAATGGCAAAAATGGTTAGCGGTAACTGATTTGAGCATGGTTAGTAATATAAATCGCCAGGTTAAGACAGAGTAAAGACTGATCAAGTTTCAATTGATCGGATGGCTAGCGCAGTTTCGCGAGGACAAGATGCAAGATGGTTACCTATCGCGAAATAGTGAAAAGGTTTTTCAGTCCGTTGCCAAATGAGGAAAAGTCAAAAGCTAAAAGTTGACCAAGTTTCAGTTGATCAGATGGTCGACTTGATTTCGTTAGATGAACCTGCAAGCACTTTACGCTCTGCGAAAACAATGAAAGAAGAAAAGAAAAAAATACTCAGAGCTGTACTGACCCGGTGGAGCCAAATTTTTGAATTCTTGCATGAATTCAATTCTGAAGAGACAACCGAAACATGCGGTGTTAATGCTATAGTTAAGGAGCCAAATTGCCGTATATGTTCCTACATCAATTGAATGAGGGTATCATTCCACATAAGTAGTTACAGAGAGCACTGGTGCAGAGCAGAGTTGCTTCGAGCTAAAATCAAGTTCCCTTGTTCTTTGTTTACCCTTTGCTTAAAGATTGTTGAATTGTGGTCTTGTGTTGTTAGAACATTGTTTTGATTGATAATTGGCTCAGTCACATACTTTTAAAATGGGACCCAGAAGAGAATTAACAGGGAAGGTAAATTACTAGGACCAAAATATTTGTGATGACTTTCTTGAGTAGTTAACCATGTCGACCAATGTTAGGGCTAGGGCCAAGGAGTTAGTGCCAAAAAAACCCCGTTTGAAGATTGGGGATGGTTTATATGATAAAGGAAATTGACTGAGGGACCCTGAAATAGGGATATCCAACCTCAGTTTGTTTAAGGTGGGTTTTGGTCAGAGACATGACCCTTCCCCTATGAATAGTATCTGGGATTTAGATGTAGGGAAACTTGTAGTCCCTGGTGTGTTTATGGATGTTGATTTGTTGACCTTAATTGCACAAAGCTACGACCTTGCTACCAGATGCATCAGAAACATAAAGGGATCAACCCTTGTTGAAATCAAGGATGAAGAATTTAGAAATTTTTTCAAGCTTAGTGAAGCTTCGATCAATCTTGAGCCTATTGATTTTGAGGCCTTAACCCAAGTTTACAATGCCCAAAGAGATCATCTTAGGAGCGGCCCATTGAGAGAATTCTTTGTCAAAATAGGGGGGCTAACAGTTGTAGGCCCTAGCACAGTGGAGCCATTTTCCTTGAATCTGTTTACCTTGAGAGCTAAGGGTATGTACTGGACACTATGTCAAATTTTTGGGGAAGATGCTGAGAAAAACATGCTTGTCCATTATATGTTAATGATTGCCCAAATTTTGAACCCTTCACTAGCCATAACATTTGACTTCGCTCCTTTCCTCTCTGATGCTATCCATGTAGGCCTAGTAGGAATTAAGAATGGTAACGTAGACAAGCCATTTGGATGGTATTCCTTGTTGATGCATATGTTTCTATTCAAAGGGGTTGATTATTTTGCAAAAGAGATGGACCTGGTTAAGGTCAAGGATAAAGAGGAGATGCTAGTGAAATTATGGAGTACTGTTCTATCTTGGGATAGAGAGGATGCAAGTTATCTGAATTTTGATAGATGCTTTGCATCTAAAATTAGAGTTCTCTTGTGTGCAGAAAACCCTAGGATTCCCAAGGCTCTTTTGGAATTCCTTAGGCCCAAAGAGTTTGTAGAGGATATCAAGATTGTTCATAACTGGGGAGATATGTATCTATATCCTATTTCTACTATTTTGAGAGTATATAGTTTTAGAGGAACCCCTTATCTACTGCCCTATCAGGTTCCATTAAAGATAGGGATTACAGAAGTACTGAGGCAGATTGGTGGAGTGCAGGAAGCCGAGTTGACCAACAGGGGTAAAGGGACAATTATCCCAACCATCAAAATGGCTCATCACTTTGTAATAACCAAAGGTGGATGTAAGTGCTTTGAATAATTCTTCAAGCCATACATGTTATCAATTGCAGTATCCAGGTGTGTAGACCCTGAAGATTTTTTCAACGACATGTTCAGAAAGAGGGCAGTTTGTAAGATCAGGCCTCACTAATTCTAGCTCCTCGAAGAGCTAATCAGGAATGAATTCAGTCTAGATGAGCAGGAGCTAAGGAAGGAGAAGTGGATTGTCTACAAGAGAGCCCTTGACTTCATCCACCAATTTGATTCTAAGTATGATCCTCTTTCCAGTTTTACCCCATTTGAGGAAAAGATTAAATTCTTGATTCTTTATTTCGAGGATTTAATGCAAACCCTGAAGGAGAAGAGAGAGGCCATAATGCATAATGATCCTAACAGGGCTAAATTGGTCTTATCGAAGCCTGCCTTTGCCAAGGCTATTCCACCAGGTAACTATATAATGTAGAAAAAATCTAAATACACTGTGATGATGCTAGTGTTAGGCGAACCTTCTACTTCCAAAGGGAAGAGGACCATTAAAGATATTATAGAGATTCAGGATTCACCAAAATGGTAGAGGGTAGGAAAAGAAATTGAAACCGATGACCCTCAGTACTCTCCCTCTTAGTCCCCAATTCATATAGGAGATGAGCAAGCTATGGCGAAGGAATTATTACAATTAGGGAGTCTAGGTGAAATTGCATACACCTACAATGAGACTCAAGAAGGAATGCCAAAGGAGCCACCCAGTGCTGAAATGGACATAATTGATGGTGAGCTACGAGGAAAAGAGTTAGACATCACTATCAAGCAAGCTAGTGAAGAATTCCTAGCTGACAACAATTTTGTTGCATCAGGTGCTTTCATGCAGTTTCTATGGAAACAAAATATTGATCAGTTCAAGATCAGATGTGCAAAAAGAATAAGTGAACAACCTCATACAGATACGAATTCAATAGAAGAAGAGGTCAAACAAGAAATGATGGCTGAATTCAAAGCCATCACTCCTGAGGCTGGAAGGGAAATGGTTTCAAAAGCTAGTGTGCTAATTGTCCCTGAATGGGATATAGCTGATGCATTGGTCCTGGAAGCGGTCAGAAAGGAAACCAAGCCAATGTAAGGAGTGGTATTTAGCAAATATGATGCCTCTCTGGTAATGTGGTCCCTTAATAGAGATGAGGGTAGAAGAAGGAAGGACACCTTGGAGTCTAGTCTCTTAGGAGGAATGATAGTCAGGAGAGTCCAGGACACAGGGGTGGTGGAAGCAGCTAGTATTGTTTTGGAGACTGCTAAGTTCAATGTAGCAGTAGTAGAGAAGGAAGCAAAAGAAATGGCTGATCTTCAAATCAAATTGGAGATAGTTCTAAAGGCTTATAATGAAGCAAAGAAAGAGGTAGCCAACAGGGACAGTACCATTGCCAAGCTTCAAAGTTAGCTGATGGGACAATACCAAGGAGGTGAGTCCTCTACCTTGGCAATCTCTTCATCTCTAGCAAGACCTCCCTCTACTAGTCCCATCATAGAATTCCCTCCTTCTCCTATGCTTTCTAGTTTTCAACTAGCTGAGACCTATCAACATGAATTGGAGAAGATGAAATAGGCTCATGCCTTATTTGCTATCAAATATGAGGAGAAGATAAAGGCTACAATTTTGAGTTTTGCTGATAAAGTTTATTCTCCCACAGTACACATAAATATGAAGAGGATCTTGGACACTCTTAGTGATTTAAATGAGGACAAGGCTATTTTAGAGCCCATTCTGAATAAATGGTTGCCCAGAGAATTGGACCTAGAACTGATGTGTGCATCATATGATGAAGCTGGTTCTGATGCTGTTATTAAGTCCACATGTGAGTTGACCAAGCATTTGACAAAGGTGGTAGAAGGAAGAGCTAATGTGGAGAGGAAGACCAACTTGTATAGGAAAGAGTATACCAAGCATAAATTTGCATTGTTTCCTGGAGGTTTTGTTAATCAAAATCAGTTGAAAGATAAACAGGTATGGTTGGATGAGTTAGGGGCTAATTTATCCTTAAGGGTAAATGAAATAATTAATAAAGATGACACCTCATTGTTTGTTAAAACAATTGAGGAAATAGAGAAGATCAAATCACATTATGGGGTTTTGGAGTCAGAGGTAAGGAAAGTGAGGAACGCTTGGAAAAAGTTATTAAAGTTGAATAAAAGGCTTATTGGTCAGTCATGGCTTATTGATGATATTTTCCAAGAGTGGTCCAAGAAATATGTGGTGCAAGAAGAAGATGCTCCAAACTAGTTGGAAGATGCTCTAGGACAGTTAGAGGGTATTGCAGAAGAGTTACCAACTGAAAAGGCCGTTGAGTCAGAAAGAGACTTTTAACTATTTTTTGAACAAATTATAGTTGTAACAAATTCTCCTAGGAAAGTCCAAAGCTTGGTATGCATCCATGTTATTATAAATGGATACGAGGACTGTAAAAAAAAGGAGATCGCAAGAAATTGTAAGGAAACGCTGCAGAAATTTATCTGAGCTTTTTCTAAGTCTTATGGAGAACATTCAAGTGTTTTTGTAATATTTTCTGAATTAATATCAATACACAGACCATCAATTTTGAGCCTAGAATCTATGTTGTCTTCAAGTGTGCTCACAAATATTTACTATTTTCAATTGGAGTAATCTAGGGTTATTCATTTGAATATGGGTTATAAGGCAATCTTAAATAGATGTGTTTCTTAGCTTTTCTCTTCAGGAGGGGAATTAAATATGCAGGAATCATTTCTATCAGTAAATTCCTTGTGGGAGTCTTTGAATTTGATGAATTCTATCTAGTTTGATGAGGGTAAATTCTTATGTATGTCAGGCATATGTGGGGTTTATAAAAGCCAAGGTGATGGGATGTATGGAGATGTTTAATTGTGAGATTATTGTTTAAACTTTGATGACTCTATAGCCTGGATAAGGCACTGGTATCTATTGTGGTTATCTTTTACATATCTTGTAGGTCGATACTGAACATGAGCATAAGCTTTCTTTCTTTGTTTCAGTTAGTTTTGAGGCGATAAGATTCATTTGTTTTCAGACTAGTTTACTGTGTATTTGTTTTTAAAAAGTGTGAAGTCAATTCACATAAGGTATACCCGCTTGAACTTTGGATAAGTTCGAAGTGTAGAAGGTTCATCAAACCTTGTCATATGTTGCTTTGAAATTTCCTTCTCCTTGATTTCTCTTTTGCAGATCGAGTTTATTATTTTCTTATAAGGGATTTTAGGGGGAATCAAAATTTGGGACCAACACACCCGATTGAATGTGTAAACAACAATGCTAATAACTTCTCTCAAAAAGGTTTGTGCAACATTTCCTTCAATCAACATTGTCCTAGCAGCATCCAAAATGGTTCTGTTCTTTCTTTCAACAACTCCATTCTGTTGAGGAGTTCTAGGAGTAGATAACTATCTTCTAATTCCATTCCTCTCACAAAATGAATCAAACTCACCACATGTGAATTATACTCGTCTGCCAGATCTCAGACACTTCAACTTTAACCCTATAGCAATCTCCACCTTAGCTTTGAATATCTTGAATTTATCCAATGCTTCTAATTTCTCCCTTAGAAAAGTAACCCACATCATTCTAGAGTAGTCATCAATCAACAACATGAAATATCTATCACCCTGCATGCTTCTCACTCTTGTAGGACCACACAAGTCAGTATGAACAAGATCTAATAAACCATTAGATGTATAAAACTTACTTTTGAATGAAGTTCTTGTTTGCTTTCCCAACTAACATTCTTTACATACCTGATTAGAAGGCTTCACAATCTTAGGTAAATCTCTAACAACTTGAGTAGAATGTATCCTAATAATATAGTCAAAATTAACATGCCATATCCTTCTATGCTACAACCAATTTTCATTTATCTGTGCACTCAAACAACTTTTATCACTGGAATTCAAGTGAAAGATATTACCTTTAGTCTTTATTCCTGATGCAATCTCTATACCAGAGGCATTTAGAATCTTGAAGTTACCATTCTTGAATTGCAAATCATATCCCTTATCAACCATCTGTCCACCACTCAAAAGATTATGCTTCAAACCTTCAACATATAAGACCGCATCAATATTATTCTTACCATAAAAAGAAATAGAACTTCTTCCATGAATCACACAAGAATAATCAACTCCAAATATCACTATACCAACATCATACCTCTCCATATTCACAAATTTACTTTTATCACCTATCATATGATGTGAACAACCACTATCAATTACCCATTCATTTTTCTCTTCAATATTAGCAGCCAAAGATTTATCCTCAACAATGCGGCTTGTAGAATTCACTGGTACCAGATCATCTTCCTTGATAGCAATAAATACAAATTCATCATCAGAATTCCCATTCTCAAACTCTTCATCTTTCACACCCTCATCAACAACATAATAATATCTCTTTTGATATCTGTACTTCCAGTTAGGCTTATAGGGCTTATCATACTTATCATGATTCTCATATCTATCATGCTTATCAGATCTATCATATTTATCATACCTTGAAATTCTTTTAGGACACATAGAAGCAAAATGTCTTATCTTATTACAAGAGAAACATTTCAAAGGTAAATTTCCATCATACTTACCGACTCCCTTAGGCAATCTCTAAGAAATAAATGCTTCAAGCTCATCCAAATCTCTTTCATGTTCTTCCATCTCTCTCATTTCTCTTTCATAGCTAGAAACCCTAGATGAAATTTCTCTCTAATCATACTTTTTTGTTTCCTGAATACAGTGGCTTTAAATGAAGTCTCAAATTTGCCATGAGATTCTCCAAATTCACTCAGCTCAAAATCAGAAATCTTACCAACTAACATGTCTCTTGTCACAGTGGTCATAGTCCGGATCTCATCAATAGAAGCAACTTTAGATTTGTAAGTAGGAGGCAAAGATTTCAACACTTTAGCAACAATCTCATCTTCTTCAAGAGTTGCACCAGCACATCTGATGTTCACGACAAGTTCATTCACTTTAGCTATAAAGGATGATATATTCTCATCTTCTCCCATCTTCAACAACTCATACTTTCATTTAACACTTTGCAACTTAGCAACTTTTACATGTTTATCTCCTTCATACAAGGTCTCTAAATTTTCCCAGATCTTATGTGCAGTCTGTAGACCCATCACATTAGTCATCTCTGAATCAGTTAAGGCACTCAACATTGCTTCCTTAGCTCTTAGGTTATGTTCAACATCCTTGATCTCAGCTGCAGTAACTAGACCATTTTGAGGAACATTGTAGGTATTCTTTGTAATCTTCCAATAATCATCTCTAAGACACTTCAAATGACACTCCATCCGGTCCTTCCATACAATGTAATTGTTTCCATAAAATCTCACTCTCTTTCTTGAACACATAGGTTGCCATCCCATATCTCCTCAAGCGGCCAGGATTCCTTTGGAGGATCTAGCTCTAATACCAATTGTTGGCAACAACAATGAAGGAAAACTATAATGCCCCTACCCTAGTCGGCCTTGTAAAACCCATTTGACCTTAGTTGACTTCCTATGTGGCATTCTTGAATGGTTGATTTACTATGATGTAATGTTGTAGATTAGATAATATAAATAATTGTGCATACCTATTATTGTGCTTTTGCATCGATTCTTGTGTAAATATAATTATTCCCTAATTCTTGTTATAAATCTCGAGCTAACGCCTTCATTGGATATGTATATATATGTATGCTTGCGTGACTCATGGTTGCAGGAGATTGTAGGTACTATATCGCCTAGGGCAAGGTTCAGCTCCACCAGGATTCACAGGGTTGAGTATACCTCCTTCATCCTTAGAATTCAGATTAGGTGGTCATAAAACTCTCGTCTTGCCTAAGCCATGATCAGGTGTGCATCTTGTGTGGTCTATAGGGTTCCTTTGTCGTTTGGGTTGCGTGTCTTGTGATTGGTGGACTTTCTTGGTTTGTGTGCCTTGCATGTGGTAAATGAAGTATTTTATCCTAAGTATTTAATTTAATTTAAAGTGTTCATTTACACATTTGTAATTGAGAAATCAAAATAAATAGGTTTCTTTTAGGAGATTAATCATTAATTAAAAAGATCGCTTTATTTATGTTGTAGCGAATTCAATTTAATGGTTAATTTTAAATAATGAATTTAATTAGTTTATGTGTTTTAAAAAAAAAAGAAATATTTAAGTTATTTGAAATATAATTAATTTAACCTCTTTTGCATTTTGGAAAAGAAAGGTTAATTTTACTTATTTAAGAAAATCATTTTTATTAGAAAAACAAGTTTAATTTATAAGTAAATTTGATATAGTGTGAAAGATTGATTTTGGGAATTAATTTAATTAAATATTTACCCTTGTCAATATTGTGAAATATAAATGTTGGCTTAATTAATATTGAGAAATTAAAAAATTTAATAAGAGATAAGCATTTTAATTTTAATTAGAAAATCAAGTTAAATTATTCGAATAGTTGAAAAGAATTATTATTTCCTTTTTATTTAAAAAGTGCTTAAATTTTGAAATTAGAAATTAGGTCAAAGTGTGATTCATTTAACCTAGGTTGAAAAATATTTTGGGGGGTTGTTAAATTTTTAGAAAAGAAAAATATGGGGATGGAGATTTGAGGATTTTGGAAGGATGGATTTCTACAGCTGCAGGTTGGGGGCTCTTCTTCGAATGTTACCAAGAATGCAAAAGAGGCAGGATCCTAGTTTTTCCCTTTTGTTTCTTTGCTAAATCAAAAGAAAAATGGTATTTGGTGGATCTTCATGAAATGCTGGTTTAAAAATATCCATGAATGCTCTTAAAATTTGAGTATTAGTTGTGAATATTGTTTGTTTTTTGGTTCAAGAATGTTTAAATGGTTTCGTGTTTGAACAAATCTTGTTATTTGAAAGCTATTGGTTTTTTGGGAAAATCATGAACTTGCTGAAAAATTTCCCCATTTTATTGTTTTGAACATTCTGAAAAAATATATATATCTGTGACTGTGAATGAATGAGATTTGGGTTTTTGAGAAATGATAGAAAATGTTGTTTTAGAATGTCAACAATATCTCCAAATTTACAATTTGGGTTCTACGAAATTTTTTGGGTTTCTTTGTGACTTTGCTTTATAACTTTTGTATAAATTTCGTAAAAATAAAGTTCTGGGTTTTTGAGAAATGACAGAAACCGTGTGGCTGTTAAAACAAATTTTATTTATTTTTATTAAATTTAAATTTTGATTTAAAAAAAAAATAATTTTTTTTTTTAATGTTATTAAATTTTAATTAATATATTTTATTAGTTATATATTATATATTAATTATTAATTAATGTATAGATTTAATTATATGTTAATTGTGATAATTTTTATAATAATATATATTAATAAATATATATTAATTGCTGATTCCTAATTTGGAGTATACTTTCAAATGCATAATAATTATTGTTTAGTCATTGCTTTATTAATTTAGGCATGTATATACATAGAGAAGTATACGCTAATTCATACCTTTAGATCATGTATTTGTTTAGTATATGCAAGGGAATTATATTTTTATGGGAGATTTTCGAATTAAAATATAATTATTATTTGGTGATGTTTAAAAATAATATATTATCCAAAGATATATTATTTTCGGATTTTAATGTTATAGGTCATCTGGTAAATTTAGAAGTGGAATACTAGAGTTTAGGAGTAATTGGAAAATGAAATGTTTTATCATTGGATCTTTCTTTTAAAAATTAAAATGAGATGCTATTAGAAATAACGGAAATTTAATAATGTACCATTGGAAAAATTAGTAAGTTAATGATATCTCATTTGATAAAATAAATGGGTTAGTTTTACTCATCCTCGGCATTGGGAAATAGACAAATGGAAATATGGCAAGTTTAATTTATTAGTATTTTCTTAGTTTAAAGTGATGGCAAGACCTTGTTATGTTTGTTTAGACTCTGTTGTCCGTATGGTTGCTTGTGTTTGGTCATAGTCGGTCAAGTCCCTAGTTAGGGAACCGTCAGACAAGAGACCTTTGTAATTGCTTTTGATGTGTTCAGTTGGATCAACTTCTATGAAGGAATAATTTATGCAATTATTGGCCGAAGTGGTTGTTGTATAGTGGTTGTGTTTGCCTTTAAGGCAGAGATGTAAAAGACATGAAACTTATGTAATCTTAACTTAATTAATTGCCAAAGGGGTCTTGCAATTGAGCAGACCTGGAGATGTAGCCCTTTAGGGGTGAACTCCGAGATCATATCTCTGTTATGTGATGCTTTTGTTCCTCATGTTTCATACTTAGAGCTAACATGTATGGTTGTATTTTGTAAGTGTATAATGGGGATTTAATGAAGTCATTTGTTGAATGCATAAATATAGTCATCTTATTAAAATGTAGTAATTAGGGTCATAAAAGGTTGTAAATATGATTATAGAATTTATTTTGTTAAGGAAAAGAAGTAAGCATGGAAAGAAACTCACTAGGTTACAATTATTGAATTAACTTGTCATAAAGCTTGTAATTTGAAAGTAATAAATGTACAACAAATATTGGATTTACTGTCATAATTTCTAAATTGAAATCTAATGGATGAACCTCATTTGGGTATTTACCTTTTTATCTTAGTAAATGAACATCGTCATGTTAGCTATATTTCACTAAATTGGATGAATTCATTTAGTTAATTATGTTTTATTCTAAACAAATAATCCTCACCAAACTAGTTGTATAATTGGACTAACTCAATAGGTTATCCGCATTATAACCTTAATACATGAACTTCATCATAATAGCTATAATTGAACTAAAATGGGAGAACTCATTTAGTAGTTTATATCTTAATCTTAGCAAATGTTTTTCTTCATATTAACTTTATTTTAACTAAAATGAGTGAACTCAATAAGTTACCTATATATTAACCCTATTGGATGATCATTTGGCTATTTACATTTTATCCTCTATAAATGAACTACGATTTAATAGTTGGTTATGGTTAAACCCTAATGAATGAAATTCATTTTGTTTGTTTACATCTTAATTCGTAATGTATGAATTTCATCTTATTAGCCATATTTTAACTATAGAGGATGATCTCATTTGGTTGGTTATTTTTAAACCTAAATAAATGAACCTCGATATATTAGTTGCACTGTATCTAAAATGGATGGCTCACCAAGTTAACCATATTTAAACCTTAAAGGGAGAATTTCTTAAGTTGCCTACGTTTAAAATTCATTCAGTAAATATCCTCATGTTAGTCTCATCTCCAATCATATTAGATGAACGCTTCCTAAATTCTAAAATGTCAATTCAATAAACATAATATATCCATGTCTTAAGTATTAACTTGTAATTAAGATATCCAACTTAATTGGATCAAACGTCACGAATTGAGTTAGGTGTAAGGATACGTAATCACGTTGGAAAAATCCTTAGGTTCATTTAGTCTTCCACTGTGTTATCTAAGCGTTAGATAACTCCAAAGTATCTTAATGTTGTGACTTAATATTAACACTCTTATTATTATAAAACTATAACTCTAAAAAAATAAAAATAGTTACACTTCGTTTGAGTGTTTTATCTTTCACCCTTCGGGGTTTCCTGGCGGGGCATTACAAAAATTGAGAGAGGGGGGGGGGGGGGGGGGTGAATCAGTTTTCACCAGATTCAATAATTTAAGCACAACCTTAGATCTGATCAGGAACAATAAGAACATAAATGAACACAATAATAACAACACACATAACACCAATATTTTGACGTGGAAAAGACGATTAAGGGAAAAACCACGGTGGGAACTGACCCACAATAAGATGAGACTGTTTAGTAGTATGTGTAAATATTACAATGGGGAATGTACATGCATTTAGGCCTAATGCCTAGAGTTCACTACTCAAATATAATGACCTAGAAGGCTACAACCCTCTGCTAAGGTTCACTACCTTACACTAACATTCAGACTACAATCTGAAATACATGAACTGAAAGTATAACATCTCCAAATGCATGATGACAGTTTCGGTTAAGCACATTTGTCTTTCTTGATACAATCTTTGCTCAACACTTCACACCAAAAGATGAATTCTCTTATTTGTACATACACCACTCTCTGATAATGCATACACAACCTCTTACAACCACCAATACAAAAATTACATGAATACAACGCGTATTTATACAAATAATCAACCTTGACTTCAAGGTTGGCTAAACCCTTAACACCTAATTACAAAATTACATCACATGATACATAAATAAACTACTAGACCTATACAATGCCATAGACAACATAAAATGGACCCAAATCGAATAATCGAACACGTAACACCTCCATAAATATCGCCAATATCAACCGCAATATGCTACACCACCCAAAATGCCGCATAACACGAAGAACATCACCAAACCCATAAGATCTTAAATAACACACACAATGATCAATGCATACCACCAAAATAGATAGGACACAATTAGGAAACACCAACAAGAATGTTAAAACCCTCTGCAATAGCTACACAAACACCACTTAATCAAATATTCATCAATCAAAATGCTAATACTCAAGAACACTCAACAATAGCAATTGGGACAAGAAAGAGAACTTGTGGAGCACCAAATCATAAACCATCTAAATTGAAGATATGCACAAACATCCCAAACACTCTCCGAAATCCACAACCAAATATATAATCATACCGAAGCACAACAAATCAAACACCAACTTAACTCTCTGTAATACTGGAACACAAGAATATGTTGACATCAATGACAACAACATATCCTAGTAGCAACAATATCCAACATCATGTGTAGCTGGTAGGCTCCCCATACTACATTAGTCACTTTGAGTAGTTTCTAATTTCAAAGTATTTATCCATCTTGGTAAGTCAGGCTTCTATAATATCTCCTAACATTGAGCCATTAAATTTAGGAGGGGTAATTTTCTTCATATCTTGAAAAAGTTCTAATTCAAGTCAATTTATCATCTCATAATGAGCCCTGGAATTTGAATATTCTTCCTTATTGTCACTTTTTGTACTATGTTCTCATGTATTATCATCCCCTCTTTATTGGGTTCCCTCTTCATTATTTGTAGGCCTACTCTAGCCCCTCACTTGTTCCAATGTTCCAAGTCTATCTCTAGTTTCATTAAATATGGACAAAATTTATTCTAGCTTAGCCATAGGGTTTTTAGAGGAATTAGATTCCCCATTGCTCCCTCCAATATTAAAACTAGTGTGATCTATTTTGATTTATCATAGTACTTGGTAGAAAAATTAATGTTTATTAGCTATTATGTTTAACTTTGTATTCCAATTCAATCTCAAATTAAAACATTTAACAAGATAATTCACATATTTTTAAAAATGAAACTCTTTTATTATTTTTTATTCTAAGACATACACATCAAAGCTTTATACATCATCACTTTTTTACTATTTCTCTTTGTACATAATTTCAAAATTTACAAGTTTACATGTCACTATCTCTATTGGGGGATGATGCTTCTATTAGCACTTATTGCCTATCAAAATCATATATAAGGAAGTAGTAGGTGGGATGTACTCGTAGGTTCCCCTCTTCCTCTTTTACTTCTTTCCCCTTGGAAGGGATTTCACAATCATTCTCCTTTGACATCCCAAAGTGAATAGCTAATTTACATGTAGATTAATGGTTTGATGTTTTCTTGTCTTCAACTAGCCATTTCTTTCTCTCACTCCACAAATGTTTATAACATTTGCAAGGATCTTATCATCAGATATAAGGGCACATTTTGGATAATCATTGCATGCTAGAAATGTGGTCCTCCACTTGGAAGAGGGAAAACACTTCAAACACACCAATGAAGAATTGCATTAGATGTTAGAAATCAAAACACATGAATAGATTAAAAACTCTAAAATTGCCTCATTGTCCTCTATCTCTAAAGATCTCTAAGATTCAAGGTGGCCCTCTGGTGCAGGGCACCTAGCACTCCAAGAATGTAAGATTTTATTTTATTTTAGTTTTTGAGTTAATGTGTGATGTAATAATGGACCAACCATTCAACACTCAGTAGAGCCATGGTTGAGTTGTCCAAATTTTGGTTTGAGTCAATTGTGCTCAGGATGCTGCTAGCCTGAGAAGTGAGTTGCTTAGGTAGGTCACAGGAAAATAATCCAAATGAATGTATTCATGGATTAGGATTAAATTGAGTTATATTTAGGTCTTGTAAGGTGTTTGAGGACCTTCAAGAGTCTTAGAATGCAATAGAATACAAAATTTCATCCTGGAGCAAAAGTTGTCAAAAGTTGCTGAGCAACATTTTGCAATTTCTTGCAAAAGTTGCATTTTTTCGGTTATGGGTGTTAGGTAGTTGGTTGAACCAACTAAACTAGTGGATACAAGCCAAATTTAACTTCATTGTATGGGTTGGAGGAATGGAAATGCAAGAGCAAGTTTTTGGTTTGTGAAACAATCTTGTTTCCACCGGATTTTTGATAGTTTTGTCTTGTTTTTCATTGCTTGTACGGTCCAGTATGGACTGGATGGTGTAAAATCATTGCCATATTTGTATGTTCATTGTATTTTCTTTCAATAAGGTTGATTTTCAGGTTTGATTGTTCCAGGTTGTGAAGATTTCTGTCATTCTTTGCAACTAGGAGCAAAACCCTTGCAAGTAGGGTTCAAGAGCAAGAAATGGCTCTAGCCTAGGCATTCTTTGATGGAACTTGTTGTAATCATTAAGAATGATAGGTTAGGGTCTGTATATAGTTTTTGAATAGGGTGTGTGATGTTTTAGGTCCAGGAGGAGGAGAAACAATGAAGACCTAGGCTCACCGCTGGGAGTAGGTAAGTTAGGACAGTAAGCAAAGTGCGATTTGTGAGCACTTGGAGATTGATGCAGACCCAAGTGGAATATGTATGAAAATACCTTAGAGTGTCCTTGAAGGTTCCCAAGGTGTTTAGAGAAATATTTTTGATTGGTGAAAGGTTCTAGACCAAGTTTGTCAATCCACCTGTTAAGCCTAAAACCCCACAAAATGGTGCAACATTGGAAACCACACCTGTACGGATAACCCAAATGCACTTTTCTAGTATTGTCTACAAATTCAAAAAGGGTATCCTAATCCATGATTTATTCCTAGGATTGTTTGGGAATTTTGAAAATTAAACCCCAAAAACCGGTTAAGGAGGGCTAATGCAATTAGGCCTATTTAGGTGCCAGTAGAGACCTAGAAGGGTGGAGAAACCATGGCGATGGAATTGGTAAGTCTTAAAATTAAAAACACAATTAAGACACCTTATTAATGCATTGGGAAACCATAAGGAGAGTTGGTGTGTTAAGATCCTAGCAGGAGTGGTTGGAGCCCAGGAGAGGTGAGTGTGAGTATCTAAGGTGACAACCTCAAGTGGAGGAGTTGATTGTCCAAAAACCATTGGCTATACCCAAGAGGCAAGTCAAGAAAGTTAAGACCTTGGAGGTCTCATTTTCATAACCCTTACCAATTTTGATAGGAAGGACTTGAGTAGTTGTAGGGTTGAGTAGGACAAGTCCCTCAAGAAGGTGAAACAAACAAGGCTCCAAGACTCTCTACATCATCCTCACTTGGAAGAGCACTTGATCCTCAAGATGACAACCTAGAGAACGAGCTATATGAAAAATGCTACTAGAATAAAAATGGATGCAACTAGGATTCTAGTGTGTGCCAAGAGATGAAGATGAAGATGAAGGATGCAAGCTAGGTGATTAGGAGACAAAGTATATTCCAAATTGAAAGCTAAGTATGCTATGTGAGTTAATTAAACTAAGATGAGAATGCAAAACTTATAAAAGAAGTGAAATTAAGCTAGGATGGAAGATTAAAATATAACTAAATGAAGCTAAATAATGTGATATGGATGTTTGAGGATGATGTTGATGCTTGGTGATGATAAAAAGAGCTCCTTAACCTGCAATGTGACTATAATTTTGATGCACAAAAGACTTGATCAATTGAAGAACGAATGGGATCTATCTATAGGGAAAACAAAGAAATGGATGGTTGAGATTGAGTAATCTCAACAAGGGCTAGGATTGAAAGTTATGAATCCATGGGAGAGACTCAATCCAATACCAAGTTGACAAATGCCACCTTGAGAGGGCTTGAGAGGATGCTAAACAAGCATTAGATGCTAAGAAAGTAATTAGGGATAACCTCAAGGAGTGACATCAATGGATAATGTCATTAACCAGGGAGGAATGCTATTACCCAAGAGGTAAACTCTTGTATAACATGGGAAAATGGTTAAAGGGACAAACATCAAGGATAAGGGGGGTGGGCTTGTAAGAGGAATTAAATTCCTTTTGAAGACTTTGGAGGCTAGCTTGCCCAAAGAGGAAAACCATTAGTGGTTTATGCAAGAGCCTTACATGTTTGGAAGACTCAACAAATTAACTTGTTGAGATAGATAAAGTCTTAAATGCATTTTGAAGACTTTCTTCCAAATTTGGAGAAGTGACTCCCCCAAATTTAGGGGAAGGACATGATTAGGAGATTATACATGATTAGGATGGGATTAGGAGGTTTCTAGAAGGATGATTATGGAGGCAAGTGGGAGATGTAGGATAATGCAAGTAGGTGAGGAAAATAGGTAATTTTAGCAAATTAAAATGGTTTAATTTAGCCAAAAGGGATGCAACTTGCATTTGTAGGATTTTGCAAATGGGGGGACTATTCAGAAATAAATAATGATTTATTTATTTGCAAATGGATTTTCAATTAAATGTGAAAAGGGGAAAAGGGATTTTAATCAAATAAATAAGATTTATTTAATCAAATGGCTAAGGGTACTTAATCAAACCTTAGTTTAAGTAATAGGTTAGGCTAGAAGAAGGAGATTTAAACAAATCTTTAATTTGTTTAAAAGGTCATTTAGAAGAATAGGGATATTAATTAAATCTTAATTTAATTAATTGGAAGAATTTGGGATAATTAAATGAATAAGATTCACTTAATTCATTGTGCAACTTTTAGGTGTCTACATTTTGCGCCTTTTTGAAGTGACGTGTGACCACATGTTGATTCAAAGAAAAACGCTCAATTTGTTGTCCAAATTTTTCGATATGATGCTGCTACCAAAATTGTCGATATGATTCCATGGATTTTAAAAATTGATTTCGATATGATACACTAATGTGATTTGATTGGTCAATACGGAGCTGATATGAGACTGATATGGAGATTTGATATGATGATATGCCCCCTCGGGTGATAAATTGAGAAAAAATATGTTTTTCGAGGGAACAACACGAAGCATGATGGTTTGCAAACTTTTTAGATTTTTTTGGATTTTTGGATTTTTAAAATTTTTGATTCTTGTGAAATTTAGAAACAAAATTGAATTTTTTTTTTGGATTTTTAAGATTTTTGATTTTTTAGATTTTTAAAATTTATCACCCAATAGAATTTTTTAAAAATGATATGTAAAAATGGGGTTAGGACTATGTGGGGATAGTAAGTACATGCCCCACATGTCCACCGAAGCATTACAGTCGCTTGCATCAACATGGGCTATATAAGCCTCCAAGGGCCCATTTCCACCTCATTTGCACACTTGTCATTTGAAAATTGGAGCGCGTACATGCCCCCACACGTCCACCGAGGCATTATAGTTGCTTGCATCAACATGGTCTAATTAAGCCTCCAAGGGCCCATTTCCACCTTATTTGCACACTTGTCAGTTGAGAATTGGAGCTCTGGAGTGGAGAGGAGAAATGGCACCGCCTTACCATCATCATCGATTTGAGCGAATTTGGCGATTTGAGAGGCCAAGGGAGTATGGCCTACCGGTAAGTTCAATATTCTGAGCCTTCTTGTGAATTTTTAACTTAGATTTTAGTTGATTTTGGTAGATTTTGCAAGATTTTTTGAATTTTCTAGGGGTTTTTCTGTGTTTTTATTTTTTGATTTTCTTAGCACATATGATTTTTCTATTCGCACATTCGAATTTTTTTTTTTTTTTTTTTTTTCTGTGCATTTGATTTTTTCCGTAGCACATATGAATTTTTCCTTAGCGCATTTCATGTATATTTTAGCGCCTTTGGTTAGGGTATTAGCACATATGAAGTTTATTATAGCGCATATGCCGAAATTTTTAGCGCATTTGATAAAAGTATTAGCGCATATGAAATTGCGCATATGATGACTGTTTTAGCGCATTTGACACAGTGCGCTATTTTTTGATTTTTTGGAAATTTTTTGACATGTGCAATTTGATTTTTTAGTTCGTTATGAGTTTCCGCACCTTGTTGATGTGTCAGTTTGTGTCATTTTTGTTGATTTGTTGTCGATTTGTCGATCCTTGTTGATTTGTTGTCGATTATGAGTTGGTTTATATGGTTCATATGTTGATATGGGTCAAGTTTGGTCTAAGTTGATATGTTGTGAGGTCGATATGGGTCTTTTATCGATATGGGTTAATTTTTGATATGGGTTTGTTTTCAATATGGGTCAAATTTGTTATGGGTCTCAAATTGTCGATATGGGTCCCAGTGTGATATGGGTCCAGTTGTCGATATGGGTCTCAAATTATCGATATGGGTCTCGATTCGATATGGTTCTTGTCGATACGGGTCCTGATTTCGATATGGTTCTCTCATCGATATGGAACTTGGTCTTTCGATATGTGTCTTGATAGATAGATTGATCTTTGATATGATACTTGTTTGATTGATATGCAACTTGATTTTGATGTGGGTCTATTTGCGATATGATGTTGGGTTTTGATATGAGACTTGTTTACATTATGAGTCTTATTGATTGGTTTTCAATAAGATACTCGATTGGTGGTAGGATAGTCCTTGTGTGAAGTCGTGACCATCGTCACTTGATAGAGGTCTGTGTTGTTGGTTTGTTGATTGCTTAACTTCTTAGGATAGATAAAACTGATATAATACCTCTTTGTTGATATAGATCCAGCGAGGAGTTCTCATGCTTTGGGAGAAATACTCGAAGACTTTTGTGATGAGAGATTGATTGAATATCAATGATTTGGTAGTTATAGAGGCTTGTGATCTCATTCATTTGTTGTACATGTCGCCCTATTGTAAGAATAGGGCACTACTCACCGCGCTGGCTGAGAGGTGGCACAACAAGCACAACACCTTCCATTTACCGATGGGTGAGATTACAGTGACACCCAAGGATGTCTATCAGAATCTTTGGATTCTGATTATAGGAGAGCTGGTTGTGTATGACATGGAGGAGGTTGGTGGGACTGATGCATTGAGGGAGGTGTTTGACGATCCACAGATTGTAGGTTACTCAGTGGCTTGGTAGGATATGGTGGATAGCTATGCCCCACTCCCTTCAGTATTGGCCGACTTAATTGGTAGCTTTCTTATTTCTAACAGGAGGTCTCATGGGTTATTAGTTGGATGGGTCCAATTTCTATGATAGATGGTGCAACTACACACACATTATGCATGGGAGATATGTCTGCTTGCACATCTATATAATGAGCTCCTCAGGTTGTTTATGATGATGCGGCCTGTTTAGCTTTTGGGTGCACCCTTCTACATATTTGGGCATGGGAGCATATAGTAGTGAGTCATCCACTTGGAGGGAGATTCAGGCTAGCAGGGGCACCGTATGTGATGATGTACAACTAGGTTGCTTCCCAGCCAATACTCGGGAAGTTGGAGTATTGGAGGTGGACATTAGATGATATGGATACAGTGGTGTGGAGGTCGTATCGACTGTGTGAGCTTTGGCCTGAGGATGGATTTGAGGTGCCCTATTTGGTTTTTAGCAGTTTTCTTTTGGGTCACACCCCCTATGTGGTAGAGCGGTTTATTTTTTGTTGGGTATACCGGTAGTCTATTTGCATGCAGCCTATGCCACAGGGGATGACTATGTATGCTAGGGTATACAAAGAGAGGACATATTAGGGGCTAGCATTGAATTTTGTGATAGCTCAGGCTAAGTTATATTCCTTGCCCTCTTGTGTATGGAACCTGCTAGTGGACATGGCTGATGCGGGCATGATCGATGAGTATACCCAGTACTTTATGACATAGGTTCCCATGACTAACAGGGCTAGGAAATCCTATTCCTGCATTGGAGGAGGTTGATGATTACAATGATGATCAAGGTCAAGGGGGGTGTTCCTGAGGTGGCAGGCGAGGATGAGGAAGAGGTAGGATGGGTGGGAGAGATGGGAGAAGTGGTGTGATTAGTCATGACCAGGGAGTAGGTGGTGGTGGGGGTGGAGGAGGAGATGAGGGAGGAGATGGGAAGGGTGGTGGGCAAGGTGTGAGGGGGAGAGGAGTGGGATGGATTCAATAGTTGGGATGGGGAGGGGCAGTGTGGGTTGAGGATGCTACTGCGGTGGAGGCTGGGGAGAGGTCAGGTGATGATGGATCTAAGGGGGAAAATGATGATTCTTTAGATGAGGAGACTGAGTCTAAGGAGATTGGTGGAGGAGGGTTGATTGGATTGGGTGGGATGACGATGGAGGAGGAGGAGGAGGATGCTCAACCACTTTCTCAACGAAAGAGAATTGATATGCCCCCTCCTGTTTCTTGATAGGTTGGTGTTCAAGATACACAACCTTTGTAGCCACAGGATTTATAGATTAGAGTGCCTCAGCATCAACATTAGGTTTAGATTGCTAGATTACAAGCCTTGTTGTAGAGGCTACAGGGTCAAATCACACAGGCTCAGACATAGGTGGCACAACTGTAGAGATAGGTGGTGACAGTGTCATTAGAGCGGGACACCACTTGGGTTGAGAGAGATACAGTGCAGTAGGGTCTACAGGCCACCTAGGCTCAGATTACACAAGTTACAATAGACTGGGACACCAAGATAGAGCATCAAGGCCGAGCCGGGGAGATGGTTCAAACTCTACAACAGGCAGACACAAAGGGGGTGACAGGTGAGACTATCCGAACTATTGTCTATCAATCTGAGTGGGCCACCTATTATAGGGACTTGTACTTTGCGGCAGTGTCGACAACTCAGTAGGCTCCTAGCTATGCAACTAGTTCTCAATGGGGTGGACCTCGTAGACATAAAGGTAGTGAGGGGGTCATGGGACCTAGGAGGGATGCTCCTAGCAGTAGCACATGTGCAGGTAGCTCGAGCTCTTGGCTGACAGGTTCTGGCGGTGGTCATGCTGATCCCACCCCTTGACTGTGGTCATAGATGTTGTATTTTTTACCCTGATTAACTTTATTTATGTATACACACATCATTGTATTTTGATGACCTCTTGATATGATACATTCTTGTACTTTGATCTTGTTGATATGATACTCATTGATGTTCTGATATGATGCTCTGGTGATCTTATTGATTATCCATGTTCATTTATTTCCTTGATACCGATGTTGCTTGATTTGATGGACATTGTTATTGATATGATATCCAGGGACTTTGGACATTTTATTGTTTCACTGATGATTGGCTCTAACTTGTATCATTGATTTTTCTTTAGATCAGCATGTGGCCACACATATGCATGATGATATGATGGTAGAATATGTTTATACATGCAACTACTTTGATTTCGATGAGCTATATGATATGCCTTTGATCTATATGACTTTTGCTTGCAGATGATGTGATGTGTGTGTTTTTTATTCTTATGATCTACATGCTTCTATTGCAATGTATGTCTAATGGATACTATATGCTTGGAAAGTGATATGCCTATAATGGTTGGATTTGATGATTGCAGATGCTTATGATTGTATAAATGTTTCTAACATGTTTTTTTGTGTTTTTGAGTGTTTTGGATAATGCGATCTAGAATGCCAAATGTTCTTGATAGGAAATGCACTATGATAGTGATGTAAAATGTGATAATGATTTGAAACATGAAATGTATCTTAAAAATGAGATGTATGATTTATGATATGAGATGTATCTTGAAAATGAGATGTATGATGTGAGATGTGTCTTGAAAATGAGATGTATACTGATAATGATGATATGAAATGTAATACACTTACAATGATATGGAAATGATTATGATATGGTATGAAAATGAGACTATAATGTGATATGAAAATGATAATGCAATCGAATGCAATTTTAAAATGATAATGCAATCGAATGCAATTTTAAAATAATAATGCAAATGCACCTAAAAGAAATTTTAACATGATAATGATGTGCAACCTAATGGAAGATTAATATGATAATGATGTACAACCTAATGCAATATTAATATGATAATGATAATGAAATGATACTAATGCATTCTCCTTCCTAGATGTTGTCATCTATTGTGATCAAAGTGTCGGTGCTTCCTTTGTTTTCATAATCGGGCCTTGATTTCTTGAAAGTTGATACAAGCATCATGGTATAATTGAACCATAATGAACCAAGGATAAATTACATGGATTTTGATATTGCAAGATGACACAAGCATCGAGGTATAATTGAACCAAGACGACCTGAGTTTTGCTTGTGTAAAATAGACAATAGTTAACCTTTGTCCTATATAAATCCAAAATGTCTTCAATGATATGTTACCTGATCACATTGTAAGACAAATTTGCATAGTAGAAGGCTTCACTCCCAAACAAAAGACAAAAAAAATCACATTCCTTCCTTGCTTCTCTAATCATTGAGACATCCTTGAGTCACTTAGGAGATATGATAAGAAAAAATTAACAACCAAGAGTAAGCATGCATGCTATCTGAAATGTATTCTTGTCAAGTAAAACATCTTGCAAATAGATCTTTTGTTCAGTTCAAATCAGTTCAGTTCCTTGATGTCTAACCTCTTGTATTGTTGTTGTCATTGTTGGTTGTTCTAATCCTTGTTGTCTTGCTAGGTTTTTGGTCTGATGTCTAAAACCCTCAAGGTGAAATGCCCCTAGTGAGGTCAGGATTTTTCCCCTTGCTATTGATACTACCTCGATATGAATATCTACACTGATCACCAAGCCATAGTGGGATATGAGTCGGATAACTGATTCAGATAATCAAGGAAAGTGACACACTAAGTATGTTCGAGATAATGCTGCATGTACAAGCATTCTGTGATGGCTATTAGCTTAGATCTGATGGAGCCAAATATATAATGAAAGTACTGATAGATAGAGGAGTTGTTATCTCACAAATGGTGCCTGTTGCCAGGTTTTCACCGCTTGTTTTTATTGCACTTTTTGACTTGTTTTTTATTTTTTGTATTTTTCTTGATTTTTGATTTTTTTATGTCATAGAGCACCCGTTCGCCAAGTTTTTACCCTAGTGATGATTTTTGATACCTTTTTGATTATTTTTTCTTTTTTGCCTGATCCATGTAGTGGATGACTCAAGTGTAGAATTTTTTCAGATGGATGTTGTTGGTTGGCTTATCAAGAACTTCCACTTTTGAAGTTGATAACTGATACTATCCCAATCCATAAGCTGATATGATAACAAAGGGTCCCAACCAGTTGGGTTCAAATTTCCCTTTCTTTTCTTGAGATTGTTGATTCTGGGGATTTTCCTTTAGGACTAGGTCACCAAATTTGAATGCTCGTGGGCTGACTTTGTGATTGTAACTTCTTCACATTCTTTGTTGATATGCCTTGAGATGATCAAAGGCACATTGGTGACATTCATCTAGCAGCTTGAGTTATTGCAACTTGTTGACTCGATATTCCTCATCTGGAATGAGGCCTTTTAATGACACCCGAAGTGATGGAATCTCTACCTCAATAGGTAGGATAGCTTCTGATCCATACACTAATGAGTATGGTGTAGCTCTTTTAGGTGTGTGGATACTCATTCTATAGGCCCAAACTGCAAGATTAAGCTAGACATGCCAGTCTTTACCAACATCATTTATTGTCATTTTGAGGATTTTTAAGATCGTCTTGTTTGAGGTCTCTGCTTAGCCATTCCCTTGTGGATAATAAGGTGTCAGAAAGTGATGTTGGATATGGAATCTCTCATAAAGGTCTTGTACATCCTGATTCTTGAAAGGTCTTCCATTATCTGTGATAATAGAACTAGGGATGTCGTACCAACAAATGAGGTAGTTCAGAATGAAGGAAGCTATATGTTTGCCAGTCACTGTAGTCAATGGAACTGCCTCAATCCGTTTGGTGAAGTATTCAGTGGTCATGATGATGAACTTGTCCATTCGATGAGGAAGGATGAATCTTTCCCACTAGGTTGAGTCCCCATTGACAGAAAGGCCAAGATTTAGTGAATGGTTACAACTCTTGCGTTGGTGCATGTATGAGGTTGCCATGAATTGGGCACTTAGGGAATTTATGAGCAAACTGATAGGAATTTTTCTCCATTGTCAGCCAATAATATCCCATCCTTAGTAGTTTCTTGGCAAGAGTAGGACCACTTGAATGTGTACCACAAATATGTTTGTGAAGCTCATGTAAGGCGGATTCGGATTTGTTATGATCGAGGCATCGAAGAAGAATACCATCAAGACCTCGACGATAAAGCATATCAGTGGTAGTAGACTGCTTGTCAGATAAAGTTTCATTTTTGGTTACGAGATAGGTCTGGTGGGAGGGTATTGTCTTTGAGGTAGGCATAAATCTTCCCATATAGGGGTGAATAGGAACCGTTAAGGGCACAAATGACTTGGGATTCTATATTGTCATAGGCAGGGGAAAATAATTGCTCCACCAGGAATTCATAGCAATTTTGTTTATCTGGAATTTGTAAAAGTGAGGCGATAGTGGCCATTGCAATAGCATCTCTATTGTTTAGCCTTGGAATTTGTTCAAATTTGATGTGTACAAAGTATTTCTTAAAATCCTCCACCATGCATTTGTACGACATCAACTTATCATCTTTCATTTGATAGTCATCAATGATCAGATTGATAACTAATTGAGAGTCCCCATAGACTTTCAATTTTGTGATTTTCCATTCCATGACTACTTTGATACCTATAACTAGAGCTTCATACTCAGCGATATTATTGGCGCATGGGAACATCAGTTTGTAGGATCGCAGAATTGTGTGTCCTTCTGGAGTGATGAATAAGATGATGACACCTGATCCATGCTGTGTATAAGATCCATCAAAGTGTAGGGTCCATTAATTTGGCACAACAATGAGCACATCCATATTTGGAAATTCCAGTTGTAGTGGGTGTTTGTCTGGTAGAGGTGCTTCTGCCAATTGATCTGCTATTGCTTGTCTTTTTATATCCCACCATTTTGTGTACTAAATGTTGAACTCGCTTAGGATCATGACCCATTTTTCTAACCTCCTTGTGAGAGTGGATTTGTTGAGTAGATATTTTAGTGGGTCAATCTTTGCCACTAGCTTGATAGTATGGGCTAACATATAGTGTCGCAACTTTTGGGAAGTGAACACTACAACTAAGCAATATTTTTAGATGAAAGTGTAATTGAGTTCATAGCCATTCAACATCCTGCTAATGTAATAGATGTCTCTTTCCTTTCCTGTTGAGTCCTCTTGTGCTAGTAATTCCCCCATTAACACTTTTGTTGCTGATATGTAGAGGATGAGTGGCTTTCCCGCTATTGGCGGTACTAAAATAAGTAGATTCATGAGATATTGCTTCTGCTAATGGAATGATTTTGTACACTTGTCCTCCCATCTAAAAGGTACATTTTTATGAAGTAGATGGTTGAATGGGAGACATTTATCTGCTAATCGAGCGATGAACCTTCTGATAGATTGTAGACTACCTTGAAGAGATCATAGTTGACTAATGTTCCTGGGAGGTGGAATTTCCATGATAGCTTGAACCTTTGCGAAGTCCACCTCGATTACTTTTTCTAATACAATGTAGCCCAAGAGTTTTCCAGATGTGACCCAAAAAACACTCTTTAAAGGATTCAATCTGACATTGAATTACTCTAGTCATTGAAAGATTTTATCGAGAATATCTAGGTGTTCTGCTCTTGTGAATGATTTGGCTAGCAAGTCATCCACATAATCCTCCATAAAAGTATGCATCATGTCATTGAAGATAGTTGTCATCGCTCTCAGATAGGTTTCGCCAACATTTTTCAAGCCAAAAGGCATGGCGTTCCAACAGTATGTGTGTGTGTGTGTGAAAAGTAGAATAAGGTATTTGCAAGCTGTAAGACACAACACTTCAATTAAGTTATTGCATGCATGTTAGATAGATATAATCATGAATATGAAAACCATAACAAATCAAACTATTGCCTTCTAAATGATGTGAGTATAGAATTTCTCTTAGATTTGTCGAAGCAATACCAGTGACTAGAATACACCAAGGTGAAGGATTTAATCTATATGAGCACAAGAATAAGCTAAATGGATGCAAGATTAAGAGAGATGAATGAAATTTAATCTAGATGAATGAATAATAAGCTAAATGAATGAATGTTGAGCTAAATGAAATCAAGCAATTGTGATTAAACTAAATATGCAAAAAGCTAAACTAAGATGCAATAATCTCAAAGCACAATATTTTCAATGACTCTAGAACAAAAACTGCACAATAACAATAAATATCTTGGGTGTTTTGAATGAGAGATGAAGGCTTAATTTTTAGAGACTCAAAAGAGAGACCAACAGTCAAGATCAATTAGCAATGAGTGGCTGAGATTCCTCAAGAAAAACCACAATCTAGGATAATTGAAATAATTGAGAGATCAAGCAATCATGATTAAACTAAATATGAAGAAAGCTAAAGTAAGATGAAATAATCTCAAAGCATAATATTTTCAATGACTCCGAAGAAAAAACTACATAATAACAGTAAATCTCCAGTGTGTTTTGAATGAGAAATGAAGGTTGAATTTATAGAGACTCAAAAGAAAGACCAACGGTTGAGATTCCTCAAGAAAAAACACAATTGAAATAATTGAGAGATAAGGTTAAGTTAATCTTGAGATAGATTCCAATTATAGCTTGATTGAATGTATTAAGATTATAAGTTTGAGTTTGCATTGGAGATAAATTAGTTGATTCCATGCACTTGAGATAAAAATAGGCGATTCCATGCACATTTCTTTAATTTGCTCAAGATTTTTATTTAGAAAAAGCCTTTTCAATGCAACTGAACCTCTTTCCTCAAGAAAAGCTTTGAGTTTTAATTTTAGAGAAAATGATTAATCCAATTTAATTGGTTTTTGAAATTTCTCAAGTTATCTCAATTTTAGAAAAAGAAATATCTTAAGTTTGATTTATTCTCTCAATTTAATTCTTCTTTTATTTTCAATTTAACTCTTTCTTTTGTAGATTAATTCCTCTTTTTGTAAATTAATTCCACTTTTCTTTAAATCAATTCCTTTTTTTGTGAAATGGAAAATTTATTTATTAATTAAATATGCTAGAATATTTAATTAAATAAATAGGATAATTGATCAAATTGATTTACTTGGAATGATTAATTAATTAAATAAATATTTCATTAATATAGAGTGATTAATTTTCCATGTAACATTAAAGATTGAAGGATTAATTAATTAGATGCTCAAGGTTGATTTATATGCCTTTGGTTAGGACCTTGGTGACGTTCTTGAGATTAGGGGCCCATGGTTTAAGTGACCATTTTTTAGGGTGTTACAGTATGTACCCCATGGACATGTGAATGCAGTTTTATCCCAATCTTCTAGATCTATCTTGATTTGGTTGTTGCCGGAAAAACCATCCTTGAGGGATAGCATTGCATGCCCTTCCGTTAGATCATCAATGTTGTCGATGCTTGGTAAAGGAAAGGCATCCTTCAGACAAGCCTTGTTGAGATCCTTGAAGTCTGTACAAATCCCAATGCTTTTATTTGGTTTAGAGACTAGCACAATCTTAGAAATCCATTCCGCACAATCAATGGGTCGGATGAATCCTACATAAAGTAACCTCTTTAGCTTTGCTTTGACCAATATGGCAACATGTGGGTTCATGTTCCTTAATTTCTATTTGACCGATTTATCTTCAGGAGTGATGGACAAGTGATGCATGATGAGATTTGGACCTATCCCTGGCATGGCTGCATAAGACCAAGCAAAGTTGATTTTCTTCTCCTTGAAAAATTTGACAAAGTCGGGTTTTTCTTTTTCCATTAGTGATTCCACCAGATGTATGGTTCTTGTTGTTGCTTCAATGTTGATATTTATTGATTGAGTTGGCTCGATCAAGATGGGTGATCTCTCCTGGTAATATTCAGGAAGAGTCTCAAGTCTCTCATCTTCAGGTGCCTCAAAGAGGTTTTGACCATCAGATACATCCTTTGTTTTTATGTATTTTGTGATCTAATACTGCCATTAGATGGTTTTAACCATTAGATCAATTTTTTATTTTGTTCATTTTGCGACTGAGAGACTTGACACTCCCTTGATTGCAGATAACGTTATGTGGTTCATTGGTGGAGCATGTTTAAGGGTTGAATGAGCAAAGGTATTGAACAATGGCCTAATTATTTTGGAATATTGGTATGTCATTGTGCTTAGGTTCTTCCCAGTCTATAAGGTTAGGATTTATGAGAGGTAGGGAGTCATTTGGCAAGTTAAGATCTGCCGCTATAAGATTCATGATAGAGATATTGCTTAGCTGTCCATAGCATGGGTGAGGTCTATAACAGTCTCAAGGTTTTCGATGGTACTCTTGTCGATATTTCCTCTTTCATATTGAAGTTGTTCGTTATCACTAGCCTCATATATATGTTGTGGTCCGAATTCAAACAATCTAGATCTTGAGCCTTTTCCCTCATAAGGAATGGATGTGTATGCATGGATTGTATCCACCTCAATATCCTCAATAATATCTAAACAAGTGTTCGATTCATACTCATTGGAATCTATTTTAGAACTGTTGTCCAAGGTTACCCCACTGAACCAACCATAAATGTGGTATGACGAAAAAAGCTCACTAATTATCGATACCAGTTGGGTAGCTTGTTCTGATTCAAGATCTGTACTTGTTTGTACTCTTTGTATTTTCTCATACATAGTTTCCCTTCTTTGAGTAGCAATCTCCTCAGGTTGTGGCTCACATTCAGTTTGATTAAGTGCTTGTACATGATGTACTTTTTTATAAGAATCCTCCTCTCTTTGGATAGCGAGTTCTTCTTGTCGCTTCTCATTTTCTTCATGATCTTGTTCTTTTCTTGTCTTTTCTGCTGCTTGGTGTAGCATCTGTTACCATGAGTCGTTGTTATGTGTTATCTTTTCTCTCCATCCATTGGGGTTTTTGATGGTGATCTTACTTTTGCACAGGTTTAACATGTCGGCTATACTCAAGTCCTATTTTGTCTTTTGCAAGTTGTGAATGAGGTTGTATGGGTTCTAGGATGCCCTCTTGATGCTTTCCAATAGGTCCTTTTCCTTTGTATCCCATTCTTTGCATGATTCTGAACCCATTTCCATATTTTTCTGTGGGAACGACCACTTCTAGGGCAACAACTCTTATTTCTTCCTCATCCTTGTATATCCAGCTAAGGATGTCCTTGTCTTCCGATTCTTCTACAAGTGTGTTGATTTAGATAAATTTACCATCAAATTTCTTGATGGGTTGTGTTGCTTGATGTCTTTATTTGGAAGGTTGTCCATGAGATGTTGGCGAGATTGGCAATTTTGATAGACATAGGCTTCAAAAGAGTACTCCCCCATACCTTGGTCCTATATCTTCATCTTTTTCTCAAAGTTCATGGAAATTGTCTTGAGTTTTTCTTGATTGTTGGATGATGAGGAAGCTTGGGCCTCCCTATTGTGTGGAAATAAAACATCTTGTGTTGCCCCCATAGTATTGCAGTACTGAAAGGGGTTAGTGTCTGCTGATATTGAAATCTCTTGTCCATTGTAGGGGAATTTGAGACATTGATGGTATGTGGAAGGTACCACTTTCATTTTATGGATCCAAGGATGACCTAATATTATCTTGTATGTCAAGTCCATGTCCAAGACTTAGCATAATGTGTCTCTTTACACAGGTCCTACCTCAATGGGTAGTACCATTTTTCCTTTAGATGACTATTCTTCATCATCATAGGCTTTGATAGTGATCTTGTTTTCAAGGTCAATAACTTGCTCAGAGAAGCCCAATGCATGGATAAGCTTCGAGGTACATATATTGAGACCAACTCCTCCATCTATTAGCACTCTTTTCAGTTGATGTTTATAGACTAGGACTTCGATATGGAGCGGGGTGTTATGCGGATGACTCAAGGAGATGTCATCATGTCTTGAAAAGGATATGTTATGTGGCACTGCCATATGTGCCACCATGGCTTGGAACAGATTGATATCTAGATTGTTTGGAACTATTGATTCTACAAGATCTTGCTCCAAGATATCCTTATGCTTTGGTGATAGTTTAAGCAATTCAAGTATTGATATCTGAGTGGGTGTCCTTTGTAGTTGATCGACCAAGTTATATTGAGTCTTGGAGATAGTTGTTGCTTTAGATGTGTTCCCCTTCAAGACATATTTCAGAGCCCTCGTTGTCACGTTTACCAATGCATGCTCTTGTTTATCTTTGATCTTTATGAAATTTATTTGATTGTCACATGCCGATATGTGATTTATGATATTTTCGTATATGTGATTGATGCGGGCTCCTTTGTTGTTGTTTGACGTTGATGCTCCTCCCTTGTCATAATTAGGAAGAGGATTTTTGAAAGCCTCATGATCTCTAGTGGTTTTATGATCATAGACCATTATGTCTCCCTTATTTATCATATCTTGAACTAGGTTTTTCAACCTCATGCAATCGTTTGTTCTGTGCCCCTTGTTTCGATGATAATCACAATAATGTGAGCCATTCCACCATGATGGTTTGACTTAGGGTTCAAAGTTGCTTGTGACTGGCAATGTGATAACCTTGTTTGTCAATAGTTCTCAAAATGCAAATTCTAGGGTTTGTCCCAATGGTGTATATGTTCTTCGATACAAGGGAGGTGGAGTGTTAGCGTTACCCCCTTGGTTGTTGTTGTTCCCCTGATTGTTGTTGTTATTCCCTCGGTAGTTATTGTTTACTTGGTTGTTTGTTGTTGTTGTTTCCTTCATTGACAGTGTGTTGATAATTGTTGGTGCCTTGATTGGCACTTATTTTATCATTTTTGGATGGTGTGTTACTTGATAAAGTCAATACTAGTTGTTTAGACTTTACATTATTGGCATTGACTACACCATCATTAACAATAATTTTGTTTCTAGTAAAAAATATGGACTTGTCTGATTTGTTGTTATTATATTGATTATTATTGGTGTTATTGATTGATGAACTAACACCTTCCTTAGAGAATTTTAAGGTCCCCTTCTTGATTGAGGCTTCCTCTACTTGGATACTTTTATCTATCAATTTTGTAAAAGTAGGTAGACATTGTAGTTTGAGTTGATAACTCATTTCATCGTTCAAATTATCTATGAAGATTTCCATCTTTTCCTTTTTAGGTACATCTCATGGGTACCTTGAGACCACATGTCTCCATCATTGTAAGAATACCATGAATGTTTCATTATTCTTTTTCTTCATATTGCACATGTCAAGCATGGTAACCTCATGTTGGATATTGTAGGAGTATTGTGCGATTAATTTATTCACCAACTCATTGAATGATCTGATGGGAGGTGTGAGTTTTGACAACCACTCCATTGTTTGCCCTCCCAAACTTCTTGGGAATAGCCACATCATGTATGTATCATTATGAGAAAAATACAAGCTCATAGTACAAAATTCCCTGACGTGATCACGGGGATCACTCTTACCATTGTATTTGTCATACTTTGGTATATCTGAATTTTGTGGGAAAGGTATCATGTTTAGCCTCCTATCAAAAGGATAAGGACAAATTTACTCCAAAGAATAACTTGTCATAGATCCTTATTTCATATCTTGCATTTGTCATTGGAGTGCTTGAAGTTGTTGCGTAATGTTAGCTAAGGGAAAATTTTCTTCATTGGAGCTTTGATGACAGGCATCTCCTTGTTCACTAACATTGCCATAATTACAGATATCATCTCAGTTATGGGTGTTGTCTTGATCATGTGTGTCCTCTCCTCTCAAATGCTCTTGATTCAGAGTATTATATGTGTAGGTCCTTGCCCTTGTTCATGAGATTCTTTCATCAATATTCCTTAATTTTCCTATGTCAAAATCTTTAGGAATCTTGACTCCTTTACTAGTTAGCATGAGGAGATATTTTTGTTTATCTGTGTCTATAAGCCTTTCCATGAGTTTTTGGAAAGTGGCATTCTCTTGACATTGTTGGACAAGCTCCTCGATGATCTCCTCTTCTTTCATGTTCGTATTAAAAGGATTGGACTTCATTTGACTTGTACTTGATTCTGGTTGTGGATCCTTTCCTTTGTTTTTCTGAGATCGAGTGACAACGGGAATCAATAGATTTCTATAGTAGTGAATTCTTCCTCTTCTAATGGGGTTCTTGGTGGAGTTTGTGGCTCAGGCTGAGCCTCGTTGTAAGTGATGTAATTTTTTGGAAAACAAGGTGGGATTAATCTTTCCCCGACTGTTAAGGTGTTGATTGAATGTTGCTTTCTGAATATACGTCCTACTTCTCAAAGGTTCTTTGTCAAACTCATTAGATATTCCTTGAAGGTACAATCACATATGACACAAGAAAATGCAATGTGATGCAAAGAGTTGACGATTGATGTAGAGAAACTTTCTCCTCTTGATAAGTGCTCTAGGACTAGGTTGTCTCTTCTTCAACGTAGTCTTTTGACGAAGAATTCTTCTTAAAATATGGGGAGTGGTCATACAAATGATCAAAGAACATTGATTTTGATGGTTGATATGGATACTTTGTTTTGAATACTCAAACTTACTAAGCTGAATAGAGGGTTTTTTGGACAGGCCCCTATGGCAAAGTGTGTCAAATGATATGGATAAAGTCTCCCGATATGGAAACTTGATTTGACTAACTTGAATACCTAGGTAGGTATTGTTGTTGAGATAGTTGGATGATAAAATATTGATAACTTGGTTTTGATACTCCTCTATGTTGATTGGATGAAAATATCACCTAAAGATAGTTGAAATGTTGATAACCACCTCCAAAGGTGCTTGGTTGGATTCAAAATTTCTCACCTATGACTTTTCCTTGTTTTTGAACTGATTTTTGAGTTTGATTTTAGATGTTTTTGCAAGATATTTTAGCTTTTATGAAAAGAATACGCAGCATACCTAAAAACAATGGCCATCCTAATGCTAAACATTGAGTGTATTTTCTTTATATGTTCAAATCCCCAATGTTTTCACTGGTTTGTATCACAATAAATACACATTAGATACTCTTTATTCAAAGGTCATTAACAATATCATAGCCCACTAGTCTTCATACTCTGTCAGCTCAAACAACCTTGTCACCCCCTAGAGGGCGCTCGTTATTTTGCCTTTTTCTAGAAATTAACCCAAAGTGAATTGCTTCACAATTGGGTAGTTATCTTGGGATATATATGGTGAGTAATCTTAGGGGTGGATTCTTCTCCACCCTTGCACTATGATATTGCCAATGTTTGGCAATTGACACGTCTCAAAGTCTCTATCACTATGGCTTTTATTAAAGGCTTCTGTTTGAAGATACCCTTTGAAGTCACACAAGCGCGATTGAGTCCTATAGCCCAACAAATTACCAAACAAGATGTAGTCACGCAAGCGTGATTGAGACCTCAAGGCCCTACAAAGTGTTTGATATGAGATAACTCAAAAGAGATAGCTCAAATACACTCTGTCCCCCCGATATTTTCATCTCAAAAGGCAAATTGATTATAGTGAGTTATAATACTTGGCTTTAGCTGTACTCACTTGGGTCATTCTCTTCTCACTAGCCCCCTCAAGGCGTTTGGGAAGACATGCCCTCTAAAGGTTGTAAAATGCTTAAGAAAAATAAAACAATGAAAAAAAAAGTGGGTTTGGCTTTTTGATGACCCAATTAAGGGGGAGCATATACCTACCACTTAAGACAAAGCACTTAAAAGTTTATTTTATCCTTCAAGTCAATTGTTTGCTAACCTCTAATTAGAGATGTTGCTCCAACCAAACATGGTGTTCCTTTTAATCCTTCATAATAATGATTTTCTAGACTAGGAAAAGGGAATCCTAGTCTACATAAAGTAAAGCATGTTGCTAGAAAGAAAATTGCTTTGCAAAATTGGAAATTGTGGCTTGTTCCTTTTAACTTGCAAGAATAAGGTGGATTGTTCATTTTATCCTTTTGCAAGAAAATAAAAGTTTGTCTTGTTCTTTTTAAGCCCAAATTTGAAGTGTTTTTCCCTAACTTGAAAGAAAGAAAAAGTGTGATTTTGTTGTTCTTTTTACCTTGCAATGAGGTTCTTGTTAATCCCAAAGGAAATTTTGATTTATTTTAAGCCCAAAATGAAAATATGAAGTTGTTTTCAATCCAAAGTAAAATGAGTTCTTTTTTTAATCCAACTTGAAAAGGTAGAAAGAAATCAAAATTCCTAATTCTGACTCCATCCTGCAAGAAATGATTAGCAACCTGCAAGAAGAGGAAGTTAGTGAAAAATCAAAACTTTAGGTGGGCTTACACAAGCCTAAATTCAAACTTGGGTTACAAAATTCATCCTCTATCTCATATGCGCAAAAACAAAGATCGTATGTGCTAATTCATATGCATTAAAATAATAGTCATATGCACAAAAATAAAAGTCAGATGTGTGAAAACCGCGGTCAAATATGCTAAAATAACTTTCAAATGCGCTAAAATAATAGTCAGATGTGCGATAATAACTGTCAAATGCACAAGAAAAACTATTAGATGTGCAAGATGGTGGTGAAACTTTATGGGCATGAACTTGCGAAAAAAATGTTAAAAATTTAGAAGTTTCAAGGGTCTAGCCCCATGGTCGGCACCAATTAATGTATGCCATAAATGTGGTCTTCCACCTATAAGAGGAAAAACACTTCAAACACACCAATGAAGCATTGCATTTGATGTTATAAATTAAAATACATGAATAGATTAAAAAATCTAAAATTGCCTCAATGTCCTCTATCTCTAAAGATCTCTAAGATTCAAGGTGGCCCTTACTTGAAAGAGCACTTGATCCTCAACATGACAACCTAGAGAACGAGTTATATGAAAAATGCTACTAGAATCGAAATGGATGCAACTAGGATTCTAGCGAGTGTCAAGAGATGAAGATGAAGATGAAGGATGCAAGCTAGGTGATTAGGAGACAAAGTATATTCCAAATTGAAAGCGAAGTATGCTATGTGAGTTAATTAAACTAAGATGAGAATGCAAAAATTAT
Source organism: Cryptomeria japonica (assembly GCF_030272615.1). Taxonomy (NCBI): domain Eukaryota; kingdom Viridiplantae; phylum Streptophyta; class Pinopsida; order Cupressales; family Cupressaceae; genus Cryptomeria; species Cryptomeria japonica. The sequence continues at coordinate 524,147,432 of NC_081411.1, forward strand.
AAAAGAAGTGAAATTAAGATAGGATGGAGGATTAAAATGCAACTAAATGAAGGTAAAATATGTGCTATGGATTCTTGAGGATGATGTTGATTCTTGGTGATGAAAAAAAGAGTTCCTTAACTTGCAATGTGACTATAATTTTGATGCACAAAAGACTTAATCAAATGAAGAAGGAATGGGCTCTATTTATAGGGAAAATAGAGAAATTGATGGTTGAGATTGAGTAATCTCAACAAGGGCTAGGATTGAAAGTTATCAATCCATGGGAGAGACTCAATCCAATCCCAAGTTGACAAATGTCACCTTGAGAGGGCTTGAGAGGATGCTAAACAAGCATTAGATGCTAAGCAAGCAATTAGGGATAACCTCAAGGAGTGACATCATTGGATAATGTCATTAACTAGGGAGTCATGCTATTACTCAAGAGGTAAACTCTTGTGCAACATGAGAAAATGGTTAAAGGGACAACCATGATGGCTAAGGGGGGTGGGCTTGTAAGAGGCATTAAATGCCTTTTTAAGACTTTGGAGGCTAACTTGCCCAAATAGGAAAACCACTAGTGGTTTATGTAAGAGCCTTACATGTTTGGAAGACTCAACAAGTTAACTTGTTGAGATAGATAAAGCCTTAAATGCATTTTGAAGACTTTCTTCCAAATTTGGAGAAGTGACTCCCCAAAATTTAGGGGAAGGACATGATTAGGAGATTAGACATGATTAGGATGGGATTAGGAGGCTTCTAGAAGGATGATTATGGAGCAAGTGGGAGATGTAGGATAATGCAAGTGGGTGAGGAAAATAGGTATTTTTAGGAAATTAAAATGGTTTAATTTAGCCAAAAGGGATGCAACTTGCATTTGTAGGATTTTTCAAGTGGGGGGACTATTCGCAAATAAATAATTATTTGTTTATTTGCAAAGGGGATTTTAAATTAAATGTGAATTTAATAAAATGGGGAAAAGGGATTTCAATTAATTAAATAAGATTTATTTAATCAAATGGCTAAGGGTACTTAATCAAACCTTAGTTTAATTAATAGGTTAGGCTAGAAGAAGGATATTTATTCAAATCTTTAATTTGATGAAAATGTCAATTAGAAGAATAGGGATAGTAATTAAATTTTAATTTAATTAATTGGAAGAATTAGGGATAATAAATGAATGAGATTCACTTAATTCATTGTGCAACTTTTAGGTGTCTACAATCATATAAGGTAGTTTGGTAGTTTGTTTCTTGTTCAAGTTGAACTTGGGTAGGTTCTTGCAAACTAAATTTCAGGAGGTTTGTATGATTCCCATCCTTGTTAACCAAATTAGAAAACTTGTTTGTATTAACTAATAATTAAGTTTTGAAAACAGAATACTGGTTGTGAGCTCTTAGGTCCAAGTACTAAAATCAGTAGCTCTAATACCATGTTAAATAACTCATTCTACTTAACATAGGAATGTAATTTTGAATTTCACTGTAAGGTAAAGTAAAACATGAATGCAAATAGCCATATGAAAAATTTCTTAACTTTCGCAAGATATATCAATCCGTTTCATTGCATTGCATAAAAAACACTATGGTAGCTATGGATTTCTATTTATATATTAAGAATATCATTTTCTTTTCAAATAATATAATACTTTCAATTTAAGAATTAGAATTATAGAGCAAGTGATAGAGTTAAGAGTTTATTGGTGTCTAGATAAATTGATTTGTATCTTAAGTCTTAGTGAGTTATCTACAAGAGAAAGAGAATCACCCTAGTAAATTTCATCTAACCATAGACCGACAATCCCCACACACCTTCCAACTGGAAGTGGCCCTACCCTTCATGAGGGTATAGACAAGGGAATGGTCAAGGCATGTCATCTGAGTCTAGTGTGGTGTCCTACATAGTTCCAATAGACTATACAACTATAGACATCCTTCTTACTATGTATGACCAACTTGATTGAACTATGCTATTGGAACATAGTGAACTAAGTGGTTGCAAGAAGACATTTGTGTCACTTTGTTTGAAGGTTCATATAAATAACACTTATAAGAAGTGTAGTCAAATGTATGTGACATACCCCTACTTGGAATACTACAATTATCCTATAGTTTCATCTAATTTAATACAAATCTAGAGTAGCCATGCATTCTCACATCCCACTAACTCTGGCAATAAAGTGTTTTTATGAGAAAATCTCAACATAAAAAAATATAACTTGTAATCTAGATAAGGTATGTGCAAGAACTGTCACCCTTCACATACTCGTGACTTGGTGAGTTATAATGCAACTTGTGAAGATAGAAGACATATTGTTTTAACCAAACTTCTCTTATGTTAATTTGGTTGAGTTTTTAAACTGATCTTAACATGATTTTAGTTGTAATTACCCCACAAATTCTTCCAAAGTTCATATATTTTTTGAAACCCCAAAGGTTTACAATATACTGGTTCATTTTTTAGGACTCATGAATAAGGTACAACTTTCTTGATGCCCTCATTGGTCACAAATATGACTTCTAATGTCTTAAACATGCTCAAAGTACTTGATACTAGCATAATAGCATCATACGTTCATATGAATACATATAAATACAAAACATTCACGTATATGTATGCATGCAAACATATGAAAACTAAACTCATACTATGCTCAAAGGCATTTTAAAAAATAATTTAGGAAAGTCTTTTCATAACATGTTTTATCAAGGCATGAATTCCCCATCGAACTATGTCAATATTCTGTCGACTTCTCAGACAACTCGTAAAGAGAAATATTTAGAATGTGATTTCCAAGCTATGTTGAGTTTAGAAAAAAATGAAATGACATAATGAATACAGTTGAGAGATTTATATCCCTTAATTTACACATTGTGGTTTAAAGATGCCTCTTCTTCTTTTACTCGAGCTCCCACAAAAACCATACCCAAAAATTGAAATGAATAATGAAAAACGGTTCAAAATAACATATCGTACAGCATAATAAAATGAAAAGGCCATTTTCAAGAAGCATATATCACCATGAATTAGATAAGTAAAAATGGTTTGAGGAAATACAATGCAGATAATTACAGAAGAATTTCATTCCACTATCTCTAGGCTGATATGGGACGAATTAAATCACACACATTAAGATTTGATATTTGTAGGCTTAAAAGTGTTAAACACTCAGAATTGACTGACATTCTCTAAGCTTAATATGTTGCTTAGTGTGTTTGGTTTAAGGTTGGCCAATTGATAGCTTCAAATTGAGGTTTATTGATCTTAATGGTTTAAAGCAATCATGGATATCATCCACTTTGCTACATAACAACAAAATAACATTTAAACATAGCTTCCCAAGCTTGTCGATATTGACCATATTGAGACATAGTTTTGGTATTATGAAAACTCAATTTAAAAGATATAAATGCACACACAAATCGATGCGAGGCTATGAAAATTTGTATATAATAGAGTAAGCACAAAGACATAATGTCATGACTAAAAGAATTTTCTCTTTGATATAAATAAATTACTTAAGTTATTATAAAATGGATCTATAGCCACATGAGTAATTTAATCCCATTAATAATGCAAAATACAAAAGCTTGTATAAGTTAACTTCATCACATTATTTAACCTCTATATATAAGTTAGTATATTTGTACATATATTTACTTCTATATATACATATATGTTGGCATTTCAATAGAAAGAAAGATTGTTGATATTCATTAAGGATATTGAGAAGGTTGTTGAAGAATATTTGATATAACTGAAAAGGGATGATAACTATCTTTATAACATTATTTTGTCATTGATGTCAAGAAATTGATTTTCTAATTCAGTATGATGTTGCCATATCTTAAGAAGTATGTTTTGATGAGTATTAAGTGGTCGGTAAGTGACACAAAAAGAATGTGATAAGAAAGGGGAGAAATAAGTTATTCAATGGGAAACTATTACCGAGTTAGACAATGATGAGATCATGATGTTTAGATTGTTTTGATATCCCACATATGTTGTTGATTGTAAGGTTAATACTATACTATGTCACCGAGCAAAGAACCTAGTTGGTAAACCCTAAGGAACCTAGTCAGTAAACCCTAAGGTTATCGATATCGGTTAATGAAAACGGAATGTCTACCGAGTAAAGTTTAGTATTTACCAAGTTGCAACCGAGTTATGACAGATCGCATTGGATGGATAAACGCATTATTTAATGAAGGATGCTGATGAGTTGGAGATGTATAAATGATTGGTATGTCGTGCATGAAGTTTGTTAAGGATCTATGGCAATGAAAGATCGACAGGAAGATCTACAGCTTAGATTGAACCGCAATAACCTTGTGCAAGTTCCAAGAAAGGAATGAAAGTCCCTAGGAAAGGAATGCATTAAACTTGGTCAATATTGAAGATCTGATGGCTAAGATTGATCATGGGAAATGCGATGAAGGAGATTCAGCGGTTAGCAAATTGTTTATAAATAAGAAATTGTTGATGAACAATGTATGTGGGCAAGTGTAAGCACATGGATGCTACATAGTGATTACCGAGCATAGAAGCTTGAAGACCTGTTTGAATAATAGAGTAAGGAGCCCAGCAGAGGGACAAGATAAGTCCTATGACAAGATTGCTTTGAGCAAATAAGAATCTGCTTTAGCATTTTAGATGTGAAGTTGCAGATATATTTATTACTATTGTTTATTTTGTAAGTGATAGAAAATCTCTTAACCGAGTGGACTTAACAGTCTTATTTGTAAATCCTCTAGCAAGGTAACATTCTAAATGAGTGTTTGAAATCCTTTAACAAGGTTACTTCTAACAAAGTGAAGATCCTAACAGATCTAAGGGAAATCCCTTAACCGGGTCACATCTAGCAATGTGTTTGTAATCTTTAATAGGATTTGTTTTTAACCGAGCATACTCTAGAAGAATATATTTCTTAGTGGGTCTGAAATCCCACAGTGGTTTTTCCCTATTTGGGTTTCCATGTTAAATCTGGTGTTATATGTGTTATGATGATTTTGTGTTTATGAGTTTGCATGTTTAGCAGTTTTTGGTTATATTGCTAAAGTTTAAGTTACTAAGGTTGAATCTGTTGATTTTATGGAAGATTAAGTTTGTTTGATTCAGCCCCCCTTTCATCTTGTTAGCTATTGGCATCAGAACTTTACAATTGGTATTAGAGATTTGGACTCCAGAAGAAAATTTTAAAGGTACTTGAGGCAAAGATCCGAAGATGTATAAAAGGGATGCACCAAAGCTGAACAAGTCAAGTTTCTCCACATGGCAGAAAAGGATGAAGCTGCATTTATCAGGAATTGGAGAATATACAACATATTATTTGGAGAATAATTACATACCACGAAGCACCAAATTGATGATCTTGGAAGAGATAAAGGCAAAGCAAGAACATATTCAAGCTATGATTGAAGTAACATCAGCATTGACCGACTCAGAGTTTAATGATCTAGAAGGTTGGAATGATGCAAAAGCAATGTGGACTAAACTCATATCTGTGTATGGCAGTGATGAACATGTTCAAAGAGAAAAAGTAGATAGTCTAAGAGGACAACTTGAATCCATGAGAATGAATGAAGGTGAGAACATAACCCAATATAGTACACGGTTAAAGGAGACTGTCAATCAAATTAAAGGAGCAGGAGGAACTATTGAAGAAAAGGATGTAACAAGTAAGTTGTTGAGAACCCTTCTACCTGCTTATGCCATTCGAGTCTCTGCAATCAATGAATTGAGGTCTGTACCTAACATGCTAGTTTCTTTGGATACTACTATTAGTAAGCTACATGCATTTGAGTTAAGTAATTTTGATAACAGTGGGTCTTCGGTAAATAAAGTAGAATCTACATTCAGTTATTTTCATATTGGTGAATCTGATGATTACAATGATAGAATGAGTAAGTACTCTGAAGGGAATCATAGTGGAGCAAGTGAAAGATTTTGTAAGAACATGGAAGAAGTGCACAAACTATATGAGGAAATCAAGAAGCAAGAAGAGTTTGAAGCATTATTAGCTAGAAGGTTACCGAGAGGAAAAGGTAAGTATAAAGGAAAGCTACCTTTAAAATGTTTCAATTGTGATAAAATAGGATATATGGCTTCTAACTGCCCTGATAAAGAATCTAGTGAAAAGAGAGAATAACGAGATAACAGGCAGAAAGACAACCAATACAGAGGACACCGAGACTTGAGAAGGAGAGATAGAAAGACATGCCTAGTAGCTGATGAGGAATCCAACGATGATAAATCTGATGAAACTGATACTGAGGAAGTTGTTTATGTGGCTATTAAAGATGGATCAAATGAAGAAAGGTATGAAGAAAAAGCCCTAATATCTCACATAAATAATAATGATTCTTGGATCATAGACAGTGGATGCTCACATCACATGACAGGTGATAAACACAAGTTTGTTAAATTAGAAGACTATGATGGAGGCTATGTAAGATTTGGTAATGATGCACCATGTCTGGTGAAATGTAAAGGATCTATAACACTTATTGACAATGCTAAATGTGATGATGTATACTGGGTTGAAGGATTGAAATACAATTTGTTGAGTGTAGCACAACTAAACAATATAGGATGCCGAATAGAATTTCAGAAAGGAATTGTCAAAGTTCATGACAAGCATGGAAAGTTAGCTGCTACTGGGACACAAATAAAAGGTAATACATTTCATCTTGACTCAACTCGGAACAAGTGTCTTTATGCTAAGATAGATGATACCTGGTTATGGCATAAAGGGTTTTGTCATGTAAATTTTGATAATCTGATCAAAATAAGCAAGAAGCACCGAGTAAGAGGTCTACCGAGCTTAGAAAAACCTGAGAATGCTATATGTCGAGGATGCTAGATGGGTAAGATGACAAGATCAAGCTTTACAAGTAAGTCCTACACTTCTAAAGGAATTTTAGATCTAGTACACACTGATCTTTGTGGTCCTGTGAAAGTTCATAGTTAATATGGTGATAAATATTTCATATTATTTGTAGATGATTACTCAAGGATGATGTCAGTTATGTTTTTAAAAGAAAAATTAGAAGCTTTTCAAATGTTTAAATGGTACAAGGCAAGAGTTGAAAATGAAACAAGAAGACAGCAGAAATGTCTTAGATCTGATAGAGGAGGAGAGTTCACTTCTGATGAATTTAACTTATTCTACAATGATCATGGTATAAAAAGACAAGTATCTACACTAAGAACACCTCAGCAAAATGGGATATCCGAGAGAAGAAACATATCAATTGTGGATTTTGCCATAACCTTGATGATAGAAAAAAGGGTACCTCAAACATTTTGGAGAGAAGCAATCAACATTGCAGTTTACACCCTAAACTAAGTTCAACTGAAGAAAGGAACTATGAAGACACCATATGAGATCTGGTATGATAAGAAACCTAATGTAAGTTATTTTAAAATCTTTGGAAGTAGATGTTATGTTCACAAAGATGACAAAAATGGAGAGTTTGATTAGAAAAGTGAAGAAGGAACATTTCTTGGTTATTCTTCCAGAAGTAAAGAATTTAAATGTTTGATCAAATCATCTAACAAAATAGTAGAAAGTGCAAATGTGAAAATTGATGAATGTATAGAAAGAAATGATGAAGGAAATTCCAAAGAACTCGAAGATTATGAAGAATTTGTTTATGTTCAACTGAGAAAGTTGCTGAAGAAAATGAAGATAATGTCTAGTTACCGAGTGATGAAGAAGATCATACAAAACCTACTGAGCCTATATTAGCCAAATATGTCAGAAGACATCATGCATCAAGTCAGATTATAGGAGATAAGGATGATCCAGTGATGACAAGGAACAAACTGAGATAGAACACATGTCTGATATCTGAATTTGAACTGAGAATAGTAAAAGAGGCATTTAACAGTGATGATTGGGTAAATGCTATGACAAAAGAGATTGATGAAATCAAGAAGAATGACACATGGACACTGATCCCAAGACCGAAGGACAAAAATGTAATTGGTACAAAGTGGATTTTCAGAAAAAATCTAAATAAAAAAGGTGAGGTCATTTGGAACAAAGCAAGACTAGTTTGCAAAGGTTATGCTCAAGAAGAAGGAATAGATTATGGTGAGACTTTTGCACCTATGGCTAGACTTGAGGGAGTAAGAACATTGTTGGCATATGCTGCTTTCAAAAATTTCAAGGTATATCAAATGGATGTTAAATCTTCATTTTTGAATGGTATACTAGAAGAAGAAGTTTATATTGAACAGCCTAGAGGATTTGTTGAAGAAAAAAGTAAAGATTAGGTATGCAAATTAAGAAAAGCTTTATATGGTCTGAAACAAGCACCTAGAGCATGGTATGAAAGACTGCACTCTTATTTAATCAAAATTGGTTTTATAAGGACAAGTGAAAACAACAACATGTACATGAAGAGGGATGAGGACAATGGAATACTGATCTCAACCAAATTTGTTGATGATATTATTTTTTGTGGTAATGACTCCTTATGCAAGAACTTTGGAAATGAAATGAGCAAAGAATTTGAGATGTCATTAATCGGTGAGATAAAGTATTTTATAGGTTTACAGATACTACAAATGAAAGATGAGATTTTTATTACTCAATCCAAGTACATAAAGGAAATCTTGAAGAAATTTGGAATGGAGGATTCTAAACCAGTAAGTACTCCTATGACTACTAACTGTAAACCATCAAAGATTGATGAATCTGCATCTGTTAATGAGACACTTTACCGATCTATGATTGGGAAGTTGCAATATGTTGTGCATAGCAGACCAGACATAGCACATGTAGTAGGTATTGCTGCAAGATTTTCTACAGATCCCAAGGAAACCCATATGACAACAATGAAGAGAATTTTCAAATACCTGAGAGGCACTGAAGATTATGGCTTAGTATATGAAAAGAGGAATTATTTTGATTTAAAATTTTATATTGATGCTGATTGGGCAGGCAACATAGATGACAGGAAAAGCATAAGTGGTGGAGCTTTCTTTTTAGGAGAAAGACCAGTAAGTTGGCTTAGCAAGAAACAAGGATGTATTTCATAGTCAACAACAGAAACTGAATATGTTGCTGCAGCATTGAACTGCACAAATATAGCATGGATCAAACAACTGTTGGAAGGTATAAATGTGAAAGTTACCGAGCCAGTAACTATATTATGTGATAATACGAGTGCCATTAACATTTTAAAGAATCCAGTAATGCACTCTAAGACAAAACATATCTCTATAAAGTATCATTATCTTAGAGAAGAAGTTCAAGAGAAGAAAGTTGTGCTAGAATATATCAGTTCAAAGGAGCAAATAGCAGACATCTTCACAAACCCACTGCCAAGGGACACTTTTGAGTATCTCAGAAGCAAGTTAGGGGTCCTACCCCTATCTTCTACTCACTGACAGAGTTTAGTGAAAGCAACAATTTGATGAATCTACAGAATATTATGTGTGGATTGATGTTGATTTACGCACTTTAGAAGGTTTTCCAAAGGTGTGCAGGAAATAGTGAATAAAGTCAAGTTGCTCTGACCAAGACTGAGATGATACACAGCAAGGCAAATCACTTCACAGAGGAAGAAATCATGATTTAGTTCTTTTACTTTTTGGCATTGTTGTCAAAGGGGGAGAAGACTAAATGGTAAAATCCTAAATGAAGAAGATAAGGAAAGACTAATGACAGGGGTAGAAGATTACAAAAGGGAGCAGACTAAATGCAAGACAACAACTCAGAAACCTAATGAAAAAGGGAGAAGACTTCAGAAGATTTTAACAGCTCAAGGATAATAGGAGAAGTCTAATAGCAATCTGAATACAAATCAATTTGAATATCTTATTGGTATTACCATTTAAAAGTTGGTTTTGCCATCAATGCCAAAGGGGGAGATTGCTGGCATTTCAATAGAAAGAAAGATTGTTGATATTCATTAAGGATATTGAGAAGGTTGTTAAAGATTATTTGATATAACTGAAAAGGGATGATAACTATCTTTATAACATTATTTTGTCATTGATGTCAAGAAATTGATTTTTTGATTTAGTATGATGTTGCCATATCTTAAGAAGTATGTTTTGATGAGTATTAAGTGGTCGGTAAGTGACACAGAAAGAATGTGATAAGAAAGGGGAGAAATAAGTTATTCAATGGGCAACTATTACCAAGCTAGACAATGATGAGATCATGATGTTTAGATTGTTTTGATATCCTACATATGTTGTTGATTGTAAGGTTAATACTATACTATGTCACCGAGCAAAGAACCTAGTCGGTAAACCGTAAGGAGCCTAGTCGGTAAACCCTAAGGTTATCGATATCGGTTAATGAAGGCGGAATGTCTATCGAGTAAAGTTTAGTATTTATCGAGTTGCAACTGAGTTATGACAGATCGCATTGGATGGATAAAAGCATTATTTAATGAAGGATGCTGATGAGCTGGAGATGTATAAATGATTGGTATGCCGCGCATGAAGTTTGTTAAGGATCTATGGAAATGAAAGATCGACAGGAAGATCTACAGCTTAGATTGAATCACAATAACCTTGTGCAAGTTCCAAGAAAGGAATGCAAGTCCCTAGGCAAGGTAAAACATTTTCAGATTGAAGGATGCATTGAACCTGGTCAAGATTGAAGATCTGATGGCTAAGATTGATCATGGGAAATGTACTCAAGGAGATTCAGCAGTTAGCAAATTGTTTATAAATAAGAAATTGTTGATGAAAAATGTATGTGGGCAAGTGTAAGCACAGGGATGCTACATAGTGATTACCGAGCACAGAATCTTGAAGACCAATTTGAATAACAGAGTAAGGAGCCCAACAGAGGGACAAGATAAGTCTTATGACAAGATTGCTTTGAGCAAATAAGAATCTGCTTTAGCATTTTAGATGTGAAGTTGCAGATATATTTATTACTATTGTTTATTTTGTAAGTGACAGAAAATCTCTTAACCGAGTGAACTTAACAGTCTTATTTGTAAACCCTCTAGCAAGGTAACATTCTAAATGAGTGTTTGAAATCCTTTAATAAGGTCACTTCTAACAAAGTGAAGATCTTAACAGATCTGAGGGAAATCCCTTAACCGGGTCACATCTAGCAATGTGTTTGTAATCTTTAACAAGATTTGCTTTTAACCGAGCATACTCTAGAAGAGTATATTTCTTAGTGGGTCCGGAATCCCATAGTGGTTTTTCCCTATTTGGGTTTCCATGTTAAATCTGGTGTTATATGTGCTATGATGATTATGTGTTTATGAGTTTGTATGTTTAGCAATTTTTGGTTATATTGCTGAAGTTTAAGTTACCTAGGTTGAATCTGTTGGTTTTATGGAAGATTAAGTTTGTATGATTCAACCCCCCCTCTCATCTTGTTAGCTATTGGCATCAGAACTTCACAATATATACGTACATATAGATACATTTATATGCAGATACACATATACATATACATACATACATATATATATATCTATGTGTGTGTGTGTGTGTTTAATTGAGATCAAGTAATATTATATTCATCAATAAAGAATAATAAAATCACAAAAAATGACTAATGAGACTCAGGTTCTATCTAACCCACTCATAGATCTAGGTCTTGACAACATAGGATCGACATAGGTACAAACTAACACCATACCTAAAGTGACGCTGTTGGCATTTGCATGAAGATTACATTAATGAAGTCTAAGTTTTGTCATTGATGTCAATTGTAACCAATAATGGATTTGTTTTGCAACCGGTAGTTGAGCAAGTAATGGAAACCGATAGTACTATTTGTAGCAGTGGGATTAACCAGTAACCCTACTTGTTGATATGCCAAATCCTAACCGATGGATCTTGGTGAATCAGTTGTGTTGATCTATGATCAAATGGTGATCGGAGATGATTATGCCACGTATGCATGATGCACATGATGAGTTTCAAGGGGTTTTTGGCACGTAGAGATAATTGTTTTATCTTGGGAATGAGTGAGTACATTGGATGAAGTGGAAATTGCGTGATGAGTTACAAGATTCAATGAGTGGTGATCAAGGAGCGGTCGAGGTTGTCTTGAACAATGTGGATGATTGCTATGTGGTCTAACGGTCATGTTTGAACTGATTTGTTTGTAATCTCTATGAGATCTTAGGTTTGTGATATATTACCGACGTATTGTTTTGCTTATAAGGTCGATGAGTTATTTTGTCATAGTGTTGGCAATTTTTGGTTAAGTGTTAGTGTGATTAATTGCTGACCCAGAAAGAGTATTTGCAGAAATTTTGAAGGTAGATAGGGGCATGAAAAGGATCTGATCAAGTAGAGTAGTGCTATTTACCAGATAAGAAAAACCTTATTGTTCTCTAATAATTACAATAATTAAATCCCTTAACCGGGTAAGCTTTAACAGGCTTGGTGTTTTGTAAATCCTCTAACCAGGTGATCCATTAGCTTGGATTTCAAACCCTCTATCGAGGTTACTCTTAACAAGGTATTTCCTTTAATAGGGTATTATAGTCAATCCCTTAATCGAGTGGTCCTTAACTAGATCTATTTCTAATAGGACATTTTTGTAAAGATTCTAACAAGGCTTGGCTCCTAACAAGGTGAACTTTAGAAGAGTTCAGAATACTTGTGGGTAGTCATACCCATCGTGGTTTTTCCCATTTGGGTTTCCAGATAAAAAATCATTGTGTCAAGTGGTGAATGGTTTTTGTGGTTATGTTTTGATATGGTTAATTTGCTTAACTGGTAAATCCACTTAGATGTGTTAAGATGACCGACAATGATCTGGATAATGCTTTTACTAATATTAATAAAGTATTTTAATGTTTTGGTTAAATAGTTTGAGAGTTTCAGATCTATTATACTATTATTTTGTTATGCCAGTCAACTGGTAAACTTGACAGTGCAATTGCAGTTTATAGTTCAATGTTTGAACCAGTTAGTTCAGTGATTGATTTATGAGTTGGGTTTTGAGTTTGGTGAAATTTTAGTCCATTTTCTATCTACTAATTCACCTCCCCTCTCAGTAATTGACCGGATCATTATTGATTCATATCATCAATTGGTATTAGAGCGTTTCAGGTCCTCTAGTGTCTAAGCCTAACATCTTGAGGTAAAGATCTAGAAGAACATGATGAAGAAAGAAGGTCTGAAGTTCAATAGGGAAAAATACAAAATCTGGAGTGATATGATGAATATCTATATCAAGAGTCTAGGAAGTCAATATTGAGAACATGTTGTTACCAAATATACCTTACCTAGTGGGATTTTGACTTATGATCAAAAGAAGGAGAAACAAGAGAATAATAAAGCATTGGAGGCTATTATCAGTTCCTTGTGTGATTCATAGTATGTTGATGTCCATGGTTTGGAGACTGCTTATGATGTGTGGAAGAAAATTGAGGATATCTATAACATTGATGAGCATGTGAATATTGCCAAACAAGAGAGTTTGAGAGGTAAATTTGATGACATGTAGATGGTTGAAGGTGAGAATATTCAACAACATGGTCAGAGGATCAAAGAGATAGTCAATGAGATCAAAAGTGTTGTTGATAAAGTGGAGGATACCACAGTGGTTAGTAAGGTGTTGAGAACCCTTCTGCCGGTCTACGCTATCCGAGTTGCAGCCATTCAACAAATCAAGTCTATTGATAAAATAAAGGTAACTCTTGACTCCATCATTGGTAAACTAAATGCATTTGAATTAAATGGTTATGATGGTAGTACTAAAAAATTAGAATCTGCATTTAGAGCTTCAGTTTCTAACCCACCTATGAGGAAAAGCAGGGAATCCAGTCACAGTTATGAGTCTAGATCCAATAGAGAAGTTGATGATGAAGACAGTCTGATTGAGCTTGAATCATTGTTGGCCAAGCGGTTACCTAGAGGTACTGGTAAGTATAGAGGTAAATTACCTTTGAAGTGTTTTACATGTAACTGAATTGGACATATTACAGCTAACTATCCTAATGGAGACAATGATCATAAACATGAGAAGTATAAGAAGTACAAAGGAAAAGGCAAAAGAGATTTCCTCATTGTAGTTGATGGTGGAATTAATGATGAGGAATATGAGGGAGATGCTAATGAAGACATTGTATTTGTTTCCATTAAAGAGGAGACATCAAATCAAAAGACATTAGTCTCTCGTATGGATAATTCTGATGATTTGATCATAGATAGTGGTTGTTCATACCACATGACCGGTGACAGAAGTAAATTTCTTAATTTGAAAGAATTTGATGGAGGTGTTGTGAGATTTGGAAATGACTCACCCTGCATGGTAAAAGGAAAGGGAACCATTTGTCTTAATGGAAAGAGCAGTGCAAATGATGTCTACTAGGTTGATGGATTGAAACACTATCTTTTGAGTGTTGCTCAACTCAATGACAGAGGTTATCCATTGGAATTCAAGAATGGAATGTGCAGAATCTATGAGAGAAAAGGTGAACTGATTGCAACTGGAAAGTAGACAAAAGGTAACTTGTTTCACCTAAATCCTAAAGTCAACATTTGTTTAATTGCTAAAGTAGATGATAGTTGGCTTTGGCATTGAAGATTTTGTCATGTAAACTTTGATAACATTGTCAAAGTCAGTAAGTCCAAGTCTGTAAGAGGTTTGCCTTAGTTGGACAAACTAGTGAATGTGCTGTGTAAGGAATGTTAGTTAGGAAAGATGACATCCTCAACTTTTAAGAGAAAATCTTTCTCAGCAGAACATTCGGTAGATTTGGTTCATACAGACCTCCGTGGACCAAAAAGGACTAGAAGTATTTAGGGTGATCAATATTTTATGATCTTCATTGATGATTGTTCAAGAATGATGTGGGTCACATTCTTGAAGGACAAAACATAAGCCTTTATCAAGTTTAAGGCATTCAGGGCCTTAGCTGAAAAGGAAAGTGGAAAGAAGATAAAGTGCTTAAGAACTAATCAAGGTGGTGAATTTAATTCAGAGGAATTCACTAGATGTTGTGAAGATAGTGGAATTAAGAGGCAAATTTATGCACCTAGGACACCACAAAAAAATGGTATTGTAGAGAGGAACAACTGATCAATTGTTGAAGCTACTAGAACTATGCTAATACAAGAAGGTGTTGCTAAAAATTTCTGGAGAGAAGTTGTCAGCACAGTTGTCTACATGATGAACTGGATATTGGTTAAAAGGTAAGGATAAAACTTCTTATGAATACTGGTATGGTAAGTCGCCTAATGTGAGTTATTTTAAGATTTTTGGCAGTAAATGTTTTATCAAGAGAGGTGACTATGTTGGTAAGTTTGATGCTAAGAGTGATGAAGGCATATTTCTTGGTTACTCCACCAAGAGCAAAGCCTACAAATGTTACAACAACTAGACACAAAAGATCATTGAAAGTGTTGATGTCCAAGTGGATGAGTGTCCTAAAGGTGCAGGAGAAACTAGTGAGGAGAAGAAGGAAGATGAACCTTACATTTTGATTTTGGAGCCAAAACTGGTGAAGCCATAAGTTGTTAAAATGAATGATGCTGCAGTACTAGTTCAACTAGAATAGGTAGATTCTGTAGAAGATGAAGATAGTGAGGAAGTAGAACCTGAAGATAATGATCATGTTATTCCAAGGTATGTAAGACTCAATCATAATCCTGATCAGATTATTCAAGATAAAGATGCTAGAGTGTTAACTAGAAGAAGAATTAGAGATAATTCTTGTATGATCTCCACTTTTGAGCCTCGAACAATAAAGGAAGCCTTTGGAGATGATCACTGGATCAAAGCTATGGAAGAAGAGCTTGACCAAATTGAGAAGAATAATACATGGACCCTAGTACCCAGACATATGAATAAAAATGTAATAGGTACTAAATGGGTATTCAGAAATAAACTGAATGAAGATGGAGTAGTAGTCAGAAACAAAGAAAGATTGGTATGCAAAGGTTATGCACAGGAAGAAGGAGAAGACTATGGTGAGACATTTGCACCATTTGTTAGTTTGGAAGGTGTTAGCACTATACTTGCATTTGCAGCATATAGGGGATTTAAAGTATATCATATGGATATGAAGTCAATATTTCTAAATGGAATACTGGAAGAGGAAGTCTACATTGAACATGCAAATGGTTATGCTTTGACAGATGCAAAGGATATAGTGTGTAAACTACACAAGGCACTATACAGTTTGAAGCAAGCACCAAGAGCATTGTATGAAAGACTACATTCACACTTGGTGAAGATAGGTTTTCAGAGAACTAGTCAAGACAATAATATATATCTCAAAACTGAAGGAGATAAGATATTGGTTAGTGAAGTGTTTGTGGATGATATTATTTTTGGAGACAATGATGACATGAGTGATGACTTTTCAAATGAGATGAAAAGTGAATTTGAGATGTCTTTGGTAGGAGAGATAAAATTCTTCATAGGTTTGCAAATTCAACAGATGAAGAATGGTATCTTTATCACTCAGTCCAAATATGTGAAAGAGGTATTGAAGACATTTGGAATGGGAAACTATAAACCAGTTGAAAGCCAATGGTCACAGGTTGTAAACTGTCTAAGGAAGATGATTTTGAATCCGTTGATGAAAAGAAGTATAGGTCTATGATAGGGAAGCTGCATTATGTTGATCACAGTAGATCGGATATTGCTCATGCAGTTGGATTAGTGCTAGATTTTAGAAGAACCCAAAGGAGACACACATGATTTCAACTAAAAGGATATTTAGATATTTGAAAGGTATTATTTATTATGGATTATGGTATCCATATGCAGGTAACTTTGATTTGAAAGTCTATACAGATGCAGACTAGGCAGGAAATGTTGATGACAAGAAGAGCACAACCAGAGGTGCATTCTTACTTGGAGGAAGGCTTGTATCTTGGAGCAACAAGAAGCAAATCTTTATATCACAGTCGACTGCTGAAGCTAAATATGTTGCAGCGTATATGAATTGTACCTAGGCAATCTGGATGAAACACATTATGGAAGAATTCAAGTTGAAAATCACAAAAACTGGTAAGGATTTTATGTGATAACACCAGTGCAATAAATATTTCAAAGAACTTGTTGTTGCATGCTAGAACCAAACATATTGAGCCGAAATATCATTTCTTGAGAGAAAAAGTGCAGAGTAAAGATGTATTACTGGAGCATGTATCTACTAAGAAACAACTAGCAGATATCTTTACTAAACCTTTGCCTAAGACTACTTTTGAGTATCTTAGAAGTCAGCTAGGGGTTGTGCCCCTACATGAGGTCAGTTGAAAAGATGTGGAAGACATTAGTCCTAGAGCTTATTGAAGATCTTGAAGCAGGACTGGTGTAGAGTGGAGCTACTCCACAGGGGGAGCAGACACTGTATGTTTTACTTTCACTTTGGCATTGTTGTCAAAGGGGGAGAAGAACTGTATGATTATGGGGGAGAAGAACTGTATGATTTATAGGTAGAAGAACTATAGCCAGTTACCATCTAAAGACATGGAGACACAGTTGCAGGAGAGTTCATGGTAAAATGTAAACCAGGATTCCTATACCTGTGTATTTGCATTACTCTCAATCATCACAATCAAAGGTATTGATATTTGTGTTTCCATCAATGCTAAAGGGGGAGATTGTTGGCATTTGCATGAAGATTGCATTAATGAAATCTAAGTGTTGTCATTGATTTCAATTGTAATTGGTAATGGAGTTGTTTTGCAATTGGTAGTTGAGCAATTAATGGAAACTAGTATTACTATTTGTAGCAGTGAGATCAACCGGTAACCCTACCTGTTGATATGCCAAACCCTAACCGATGGATCTTGGTGAATTGGTTGTGTTGATCTATGATCAAATGATGATCGAAGATGATTATGCCACATATGCATGATGCACGTGATGAGTTTCAAGTGGTTTTTGGTGCGTAGAGATAACTATTTTATCTTGAGAATGAGTGAGTACATTGCATGAAGTGGAAACCACATGATGAGTTACAAGATTCGATGAGCAGTGATCAAGGAGTAGTCAAGGTTGTCTTGAACAATGTGCTGATGATTGCTACGTGATCTAACGCTCATGTTTGAACCAATTCTTTTGTAATCTCTATGAGATCTTAGGTTTGTGATGTGTTGCCAACCTATTGTTTTGCTTATAAGGTTGATGAGTTATTTTGTAATAGTGTTGGCAATTTTTGGTTAAGTGTTAGTGTGATTGATTGCTGAACTAGAAGGAGTATTTGCAGAATGTTTGCAGGTAGATAAGAGCATGAAAAGGATTTGATCAAGCAAAGTAGTGCTATTTAACAGATCAACAAAACCCTATTGTTCTCTAACAATTACAACAATTAAATCCCTTAACCCGATAACCTTTAACAGGCTTGGTGTTTTGTAAATCCTCTAACTAGGTGATCCATTAGTTTGGATTTCAAATCCTCTATCGAGGTTACTCTTAATAGGGTATTGCCTTTAATAGGGTATTATAGTCAATCCCTCAATCGAGTGGCCCTTAACCGGATCTGTTCCTAACATGATATTTTTGTAAAGCTTCTAACAAGGCTTGGCTCCTAACAGGTCAAATTTTAAAAGAGTTTAGAATACTTGTGGTTATTTATCCCCACCATGGTTTTTCCCATTTGGGTTTCCACGTCAAAAATCATTGTCAAGTGGTGAATGGTTTTTGTGGTTATGTTTTGATTGTTGGTATTTTGGATATGTTGATATGGTTTTGTCATTGATGTCAACACCTATTTGATAACTCAATGATGAACGAATTGTACCAAACTGGTACTGAGAGGGGGGTGAATCAGTACAAACACAAATACAATCCAAAACCAGTTTGACAGCAAATACTCCAAATGACTAGCAAGCAGGGATACTAGTTGAAACAGAGTGCAATCGGTAAGACCCAGAACAACTAAAACAATCATAAATCGGTCACTCACTAAGCTTTCCTCTTAGCTCAATACTATAGTACCATTACACCCTCATGCATGAACAGGTAAACTATCATCAGATCTTCATAATAGTTAGTTCAATATGTTTTATAGACAGGCATAAAACATAGAACCATCATATGCTCAACAGGTAATAACAAAGCATCACAAGAGAAAAGCATCACACATGACACACATATTTTTCACATGGAAAACCAATTGGGAAAAACCACGGTGGGGATGAATACCCACAAGCTGCTTTTGAACTCTTTAGAAGTGCGCTCTATTAGGAGCCTTGTCCGGTTAAAGACATTACAATAGGTTCTGCTAGGAACCAATCTTGTTAGGGCTCACCCGGTTAAGGGATGGCTACAATACCCGGTTAAGGGTTAAACCCAGTTAGGGCTACCTTGTTAGAGGATTTCAAGAACTCAATAGCTAAAGGATCTCCAGAGCTCTATAGCTTCCCAGAACTCATTAACTTTGAGTTACCCTGTTAGGGGATTTGAATCAAGCCGGTTAAAGCTACCCTGTTAAGGGTTTTGTATCAAGCCAATTAAGGCTACCTTGTTAAGGGATTTCATAATTGTTGAAGTGGTTAAAGATCAACAGGAATTACAATGATCTGGTAACAACACTCAATGCTAATGCAGATCCATTTTGGCTCCTCTTCACCTTCTGCACATTCACTTTGCAGGTATCTCTTCTCTCCTTTGGTCTGGCAAGAATCGTGTATCACTTCTCTTGGATACACACTCACAACTTTTTGCCAACAACCTTAGAAAGAAACACAACATCGACCTTATAGGAAACAGACAGGTCGGTAGCAAAAACCCTAAACCCTAAACCTGTTAGGTTGAGCAATTCAAGCGGTTCAATCCTGACCATTGAATCATACTACATTAAATGCAACAATCTTGAATCAATCTCAAGACATGCTCCATCATCCATTATCCACTAATTTCATGGCGGCTGATAACCCATCACGCGTTATCACCGTTTGACAGACTTTGCACATTCCTGAGGTAGATAGGAATAGTCTTCTTCATGCAAGATCCTTCATGTGCACAGAGCTTACATGGTAACATGATCTATTCTCCGTTATACTGCTAACTCATCACACTAAGATCACCGATTGAGTCACATAGGCTTGAGGTACTCCAACCAAAAATCCTGAAGTGGAAACTACCTACCAACCGGTAGCCATACAATGCTTCCATGTGTCGGTTCACCGTGAGCAAATATACCGCTTCACTTTGGCATATATACCAGTTCACACATATGCTGGTTCTTTCTTCTTACATATCACATATGCCGGTTCACTTCATATCACATATTGACATCAATGACAACATACAATATCATTATGTCCTTATACCGATTCACATAATGCCAACAATCTCCCCCTTTGGCATTGATGGAAATATACCAAGATATCTCTCCGCTTCACATCTTCTCCCCCATTTTCTGCAGATATCTTTTCTACTTCACTCCTTCTCCCCCTTTGACAACAATGCCAAAGTGGAGGCACAAGCATCCCTATTCCATTATACTGCTCCCCCTAAGGAGTAGCATCCTTCAACACATCAATTAACAAAAAATTGACTATGCAATACCTGACTGATGTGGAACAAAATTCTTTTAGTTCACCTCCTGAAGGGGCAGTACCCCCAATTCACCTCTTAAATGCACAAATGTAGTCTTTGGGAGAGGCTTGGTGAATATGTTTGCTAACTGCTCCTTACTAGAAACATGGTCTAGTGCAATCTCTTTATTTTGAACCTTTTCCCTCAAGAAATGATACTTAAGCTCAAAATGCTTGGTTCTAGAATGTAAAACCAGATTCTTTGAGATATTGATAGCACTTGTGTTATCACAGAATATACTTACCAGTTCAGATATAGGGATTTTGAAGCCATTTAAAACATGCTTCATCTAGATTGTCTAAGTGCAGTTCATGAAAGATGCAACATACTCCGCTTCCGCTGTAGACTGAGAGATACAACTTTGCTTTTTACTCATCCATGAGACCAGTCTACCACCGAGAAAGAATGCACCACTATTTGTTCTTTTCTGGTCATCCAAATTGCCTGCCCAATCAGTTTTTGTGAATACTTTTAGAATGAAATCATTGTTGTATGGGTACCACAATCCATAGTCAACTGTTCCCTTCAAATACCTAAGAATCCGCTTGACTGCAATCAAGTGGGATTCTCTTGGACTTTTCTGGAACCTTGCAGTAATGCCAACTGCATGTGCAATATCTGGTCTGCTATGCACTACATAATGCAACTTACCAATCATTGATCGGTATTCCTTCTCATCAACCAGTGTGGAGTCATCCTCTTTTGTCAATTTGCAACCAGTCACCATCGGTATACCAACCGGTTTGCTATCTTCCATGCCAAAGGTCTTCAACACCTCTTTGACATATTTGGACTGAGTGATAAAGATTCCATCTTTCATTTGTTGGATCTGTAGTCCAATGAAGAACTTAATCTCCCCTATGAGTGACATCTCAAACTCTTTCTTCATCTCATCAACAAACTCATGACTCATCTTGTCATCTCCACCAAAGATGATGTCATCAACAAAAACCTCACAAATTAGGATCTGATCTTTTTCAGACTTCAAGTAGATATTGTTGTCTTCACTTGTTCTCTCAAATCCAATCTTCACAAGATGGGAATGTAGGTGCTCATACCATGCTCTAGGTGCTTGCTTTAGACCATATAAGGCTTTATGTAGCCTACATACCATGTCACTGTCTTCAGATAGGGAAAACCCATCTGGTTGCTCAATATACACCTCCTCTTCAAGTATACCATTTAGGAATACAGATTTTACATCCATTTGATATACCTTGAATCCTTTAAAAGCTTCATATGCAAGAAGCATACGAACTCCTTCCAATCTAGCTACAGGAGCAAAGGTTTCTCCATAATCTTCTCCTTCTTCTTGAGCATATCCTTAGCACACCAATCTGGCTTTATTCCTAATCACTATGCCATCCTCATTCAGCTTGTTTCTGAACACCCATTTGGTGCCAATGACATTTTTATGCTCTGGTCTGGGTACCAGGGACCATGTACCATTTTTCTCTATCTGGTCAAGTTCCTCTTTCATTGCCTTGATCTAGTCTCCATCTTTATAAGCCTCTTTGAATGATTTGGGCTCAAATTCAAAGATCATACATGAGTTTTCTCATACCTTTCTTCTTGTAAGGATTCCTAAATTCTTATCTCCTATGATCTGCTTAGGATCATGATTCAGCTTGACATACTGAGGAATGGTCTTGACTGGTTCTTCTTGCTTTTCCTCTTCATCCTCATCTTCATCAGTATCAACATTCACCAGTTCAAGAACACTATTACTGGTACTTGGTTGACTGACAACCGGTTCCCAAAAGGTTGCAACCGGTTCATTTACAGCTTGCTCACTATCGGTTTCCTTAGTTTTTTCAGAGGATTCATCAACTCTTACATTGACACTTTCCATAATTCTCTGAGTCCTATTGTTGTAACACTTGAGAGCTTTACTCTTGGTGGAATATCCTAGGAATATTCCCTCATCACATTTAGCTTCAAATTTGCCCTAATGTTCAGTCCTCTTGATATAACATTTGCTACCAAATACCCTAAAGTAGCTGACCACAGGTGTCTTACCAGTCCAGTACTCATAAGGAGTTTTGTCCTTACCTTTCTTCATGATTACCCGGTTCATAGTGTAGACTGCAGTGCTCACCGCTTCTCTCCAAAAGGTGTGAGCTACCTTTCCTTGAATCAACATGGTTCTAGCTGCTTCAACCACAGTCCAGTTATTCCTCTCTGCTAGGCCATTCTGTTGTGGAGTCCGAGGGGCAGATAGTTGCCTTTTGATGCCAAATTCTTCTCAATACTTGTTGAATTCACCGGAAGTGAATTCCCCTCCTTGATCAGTTCTGAGACACTTGATCCTTTTACCACTTTCCTTCTCCACTAACTCTCTGAACGCTTTGAACTCCATAAAGGCTTCAAACTTGTCTTTCAAGAATGTGACCCACATCATTCTTGAGCAGTCATCAGTGAGAATCATGAAGTACCTATGACCCTGCACACTTTTAGTTTTCATAGGACCACACAAATCAGTATGCACAAGATCAAGCAGGTTGTCAGCAGTGAAAGATTTACCTTTAAAGGTTGAGGAAGACATTTTCCCCAATTGACACTCTTTGCACAAGGTATTATCTGGTTTGCTTAGCACCGGCAACCGTCTAACTGCCTTGATCTTACTAGCCTTCACAATGTTATCAAAGTTTACATGGCAGAGTCTCCTATGCCATATCCAGCTATCATCAAGCTTAGCCATAAAACATGTACTTATATTTGCATTCAGATGAAATAGGTTACCTTTGGTCTGCATGCTGGTGGCCACCAATTCACCATATTTTCCTTTGATTCTGCAAACTCCATTCTTTAATTCCAGAGTGAGGCCACTGTCATTTAGCTGGGCAACACTTAGAAGGTTGTGTCTGAGACCATCAACCCAGTACACATTGTCAGCATTTCTCTTTCCATTCAAAGAGATGGATCCTCTGCCTTTGACCATGCATGGTGCATCATTCCCAAAGCGAACCACACCACCATCATACTCCTCCAAGGATAGAAAATTGCTCCAGTCACCTGTCATATGGTGAGAACAACCACTGTCAATGATCCACTCATTGGAATTATCAAATCGGGAGATAAGAGCCTTCTTATTTGCCACATCTTCCTTTATAGCAACAAACACAATATCTTCATTCTCTTCATCTTCTGATTCCTCATCTGTGACACCTTCATCAACTACCACAAAATAGTTTCTCCGATTTCCTCCTTTGAATTTCCTGAACCTTTTTGGTTTGTCCTTGTTATCGCCATTAGGACAGTTCATAGCAATATGTCCTATCCGATTACAAGAAAAGCATTTCAAAGGTACCTTACCTTTGTATTTACCGGTTCCTTTAGGAAGATTCCTAGCAAGGAGAGCTTCAAATGCCATCAGAATCTCCTCATCATTCATTTCTCTACTCTTACTAGGTTCCCCACTAGTGCTAGCCTCTTTTCCTTTTCTAGATGGTATGGCAGAGGCTTTAAATGGTGATTCAGTCTTTTGAACACTGCCATCAAAACTATTCAGCTCATAGGCTGTCAACTTGGATATGATGGAGTCCAAGGACACCTTAGACTTGTCTATTGATCTCAGCTCCTAAATAGCAGCAACTTTAATTTCATAGACCGGCAATAGGGATCTCAGGACTTTGCTTACCACAGTGGAATCTTCTATTTTTCCACCTGCACTCTTGATTTCTCCAACAATTGTTTTGATCCTTATTCCATACTGCTGAATGGTCTCACCTTCAACCATCCACATGTCTTCAAACTTCCCTCTCAGGATTTCTTCCTTAGCCTGTTTTACATGTTCATCACCACCATAGATATTTTCAAGAGCATCCCATACCTCTTTGGGATTTACCTTGTCCTAAACATCAATAAACTCAATGTTAGATAGACTACTAATGAGGGCTTCCATGACTTGCCCATTTTCTTGTATCTCTCTCTTTTGGTCATCGGTGAGAGTACTGGTAGGGACAAAATAGACATTCTCAACATAACTCCAGTGTTGAGCACCCATGCTTCTGATGAATATCTTCATCTTATCTTTCCATATACCAAAATTTTCCCTGTTAAACTTTGGACCTTCCCTCTTCATCATTTGACTGGGATCTTTACCTCAAGCTATTAAGCTTAAAACATACAGGACCTAGAGTACTCTGATACCAATTTATAACTCAATGATGAATGAATAGTACCAAACCGGTATTGAGAGGGGGGGTGAATCAATACAAACACAAATATAGTCCAAAACTGGTTTGATAGCAAATACTCCAAATGACTGGCAAATAGGGATACTGGTTGAAACAGACTGCAACCGGTCAGACCCAGAACAACTAAAACAATCATAAACTGGTCACTCACTAAGCTTTCCTCTTAGCTCAATACTATAGTACCATTACACCCTCATGCATGAATAGGTAAACTATCATCAGATCTTCATAATAGTTAGTTTAATATGTTTTATAGACATGCATAAAACATAGAGCCATCATATGCTCAACAGGTAATAACAAAGCATCACAAGATAAAAGCATCACACATGACACACATATTTTTCACATGGAAACCCAACTAGGAAAAACCACGGTGGGGATGAATACCCACAAGCTGCTTTTAAACTCTTTAGAAGTCCGCTCTGTTAGGAGCCTTGTCCGGTTAAAGACATTACAATAGGTTTTGCTAGGAACCGATCCTGTTAGGGATCACCCAGTTAAGGGATGGCTACAATACCCGGTTAGGGTTACCTTGTTAGAGGATTTCAAGAACTCAATAGCTAAAGGATCTCCAGAGCTCTATAGCTTCCCAGAACTCATTAACTTTGAGTTACCCTGTTAGGGGATTTGAATCAAGCCAGTTAAAGCTACCCTATTAAGGGATTTGTATCAAGCTAGTTAAGGCTACCCTGTTAAGGGATTTCACAACTATTGAAGTGGTTAAAGATCAATAGGAATTACAATGATCTGGTAATAGCACTTAATGCTAATGCAGGTCCGTTTTGGCTCCTCTTGACCTTCTGCACATTCACTTTGCAGGTATCTCTTCTCTCCTTTGGTCTAGCAAGAATCACGTATTAGTTCCCTTGGATACACACTCACAAATTTTTGCCAACAACCTTAGAAAGAAACACAACATCGACCTTATAGGAAACAGACAGGTCGGTAGCAAAAACCCTAAACCCTAAACCTGTTAGGTTGAGCAATTCAAGTGGTTCAATCCTGACCGTTGAATCATACTGCATTAAATGCAACAATCTTGAATCGATCTCAAGACATTCTCCATTGTGCATTATCCACCAATTTCATGGCGGCTAATAACCCATCACGCGTTATCACCGTTTGACAAACTTTGCACATTCCGAAGGTAGATAGGAATAGTCTTCTTCATGCAAGATCCTTCACGCGCACAGAGCTTACGTGGCAACACGATCTGTTCTCCATTATACTGCTAACTCATCACACTAAGATCACCGATTGAGTCACACAGGCTTGAGGTACTCCAACTGGAAATCCTGAAGTGGAAACTACCTACCAACTGGTAGCCATACAATACTTCCATGTGCCGGTTCCCATAACTGCATGCCGATTCACCGTGAGCAAATACATCGCTTTAATTTGGCATATATACTGGTTCACACATATGTCGGTTCTCTCTTCTTACATATCACATATGCCGGTTCACTTCATATCACATATTGCAATCAATGACAACATACAATATCATTATGTCCTTATACCGGTTCACATAATGCCAACACTATTAACACTTATCAACTCTAGTCACCCTACTGGCACTTGGAGAATTGGCAATGTTCATCGACAAGCAAGTGACTTATGCATAGTCACCAGTATCTGGTACACCGACATAATATATTGTTCACCGACACTTGGAATGATATGGAAAACACTTGGTTAGGTCAAAGACATCATTTGGACTCTTTGTCTTGGAGATTTATTCATTGGTATATTCGTGTTTGCATATTTGCTGTTACTGGCAAATAGGTCTAGGATAAGCACCGACAGGTTTATCTATTCCAGATCAACATGACATGCTATGGAGATGATTTTGTTGTTATTGTAAATGCATTGAGCTAACATCATGCATCGGATATTGTTTTATTTGTAATTGATTTTGTTGTAATATCTTTTAGATCCGACCTACTAAAATTGGTCTTAGGCTTTGGTATATATGTAAGATCTTATTAGTAAGATCGATATACGAATGAGGAAAGGATTGTAACAAGGTATATGTGAATATAGGCAGAGTTATACACGTAGACATCATTCAGATTGAAGGAAGGTATGAAGAAGGCATATTAGAGCTAAATCGGTATTGAATCCAGCATATGGAGATGATATTTTGAGTAGTATATCAATATTGGATTTAACCATCCAATTGTAGTCAGTGTGACTCCTATTTGTGTTTGAGTAGTGAGCTCTAGGTGCTTGGCCTTTCTGCATGTGCAAACCCCATTTGTATACACATACTCTCTGCAGTAGTATCATTTGATTGTGGGTAAGGTTTCCCACCGTGGTTTTTCCCCTTACAGGGTTTCCACGTACAAATATTGGTGTTATGTGTTGTGGATGTTATTGTCTTTTTTTTTCATGCATTAATCTTTACCGGTATTGCAATTAACTGATAAACTGTCTACCAACATCAAGTTTGGTTCACCGGTATTAAGCATTAAGTTTGGTTAAGTTGTTTTTGGTTTGAAATTTTTTGACAAATGATTCACCCCCCCTACCTCAGTTGTCTTCGAGACCTAACAATTGGTATCAGAGCCTAGTCCTCTTTTTGTAGAAGTTTAACAACTTGAGGAGATCCAATGTCTTCTAACTATTTCAGGAAGGACAATCCTAAACTCGATGGAACCAACTATGGCATATGGAAGATCAGGATGGAGACACATCTGAATTTCATTGGAAAGGACATCTGGGAAGTTAAAAAGAATGGCTATACTGCTCCTACTCCCAATCAACCTAATCCACCTACCTTAGGAAAAGATGAATAAAATGATTGCAAAGCAAGAGAAGCACTTTTGAACGCATTATCAGATCAACAAATCATGGGTTTATCAGATAGATCTACTGCTAAAGCTATTTGGGACCATTTGGAAACATTGAATGAAGGAGATTCCATGGTCAAAATTGCAAAACTTGAAAGCTTCCGGGTCAGGTATGAAAATCTGAAAAATGGAAGAAGATGAAAGGATTTCTGCTTTTATGGAAATAGTTAATGAAATTGTTTTGGGTATTAAATATTGTGGAGGAACCTTAAGTGAAGATGAAATTGTTTCAAAAGTTTTAAGAGGATTGCCACCGACATACAAAATGAAACTTACTGCTATAAACGAGTTAAGAACAATGCCTAATACATCAGTAACTAGGGACACATTGATTGGAAAACTTTCAGCTTTTCAAATTGAGGAATTTGGTCATGTTGCTACTATAAAGACAGATTTACCTTTTAAGGCATCAACATCATCCACACCATCATTTGACAAATATGATTGGAAAGCCTTTTATGCAAGAGAACTTGAAGAAAGCAGGAGAGAAAATGAAGAACTTGAAGCACTATTTGGAAGGAAAATGCCTAAAGGTCTAGTTGGAAGTAAGTATGAAGGTAAAACACCCTTTAAATGTTTTAACTGTAATAAGATTGGTCATATGACTTCAAGATGCCCCGATAGACATGCAAGATTGAGAGAAGAAGCTAGAAGAACATACAAGCCTAACCCTAAATATCAGAGATACGGATTTAAGAAGAATAAAGACAAGTCTTGTTATCTTGTTGATGAAGGAGTCACTGATGATTCTGATGAGGATCTGATAGACAATGGATTGGTCTTTGTTGCTATAATAGAAGATCAACCGACACCTACTGTTCAATCGGTAGAGCAGACCCTGGCAGCTAAATTGAAGTTAAGGATGAATGGATCATTGATTCAGGATGTTCACATCATATGACTGGTGATAAAGGTAAATTCTTGAATTTTGCATGAATATGATGGAGGTCTAGTAAGATTTGGAGATGATAAAGCTTGTTTGATCAAAGGAAAAGGTACTATATCTCTTGATGGTAAGCATAATACTAACAATGTTTACTATGTTGAATGTTCAAAGCATAATCTTTCAAGTGTTGGTCAATTAGTTGAAAAAAGATTTCAGTTACAATTCAAGAATGGGAAATGCAAAATTATGAACAAAACTGGTTTGGAAATTGCAACTGGTAATCAAACTAGAGGTGATATCTTTCATTTGAATAAAAATGAAAAGACATGCATGATTGCACATATTGATGAAAACTGGCTGGCATAAGAGACTCTGTCATGTAAATTTTGATTGTATTGTGAAAATTAGTACACCTAAAGCAGTTAAAGATTTACCTAAGATTGTCAAACCTCACAATCCGGTATGTAAGGAATGACAATTTGGAAAACAAGTTAGAGCATCTTTTAAAAGTATTCCAAAAAAATCCAATAATGCTCTTGACTTAATTCATACTGATTTATGTGGTCCAACTAGAACTAAAAG
Organism: Cryptomeria japonica; assembly: GCF_030272615.1. Lineage (NCBI taxonomy): Eukaryota > Viridiplantae > Streptophyta > Pinopsida > Cupressales > Cupressaceae > Cryptomeria > Cryptomeria japonica. The sequence continues at coordinate 524,176,442 of NC_081411.1, forward strand.
CTTACAAGGAGATAGATATTTCATGCTAATCATTGATGATTATTCTAGAATGTGTAGGGTTACTTTTCTCAGAGAAAAATCAGAAGCACTTGGGAAATTAAAGCTATTCAAGGTGATGGTAGAAAATGAAACCGGTAAGAAAATCAAATGTCTGAGATCAGATCAAGGAGGCGAATTTACATCTAAGGAATTTAATACATTCTGTGAAGTGAATGAAATCAAAAGACAGTTATTAGCACCCCGGACACCACGACAGAATGGAGTTGTAGAAAAGAAAAATAGAACTATCTTGGATGTAGCTAGGAGTATGTTATCAGAAGAAAATGTACCACATGTGTATTGGAGAGAAGCAGTGAGGACATCGGTCTATACATTCAACAAAGTTCACATCAAAGGAGAAGCTGGTAAGACCCCTCATGAACTATGGTTTGGTATTACTCCTACTCTTAAATATTTTAGAATATTTGGAAGTAAATGCTATATTAGAAGAGATGAGTATATTGTAAAATTTGATCCTAGAAGTGATGAAGGAATATTTCTTGGTTATTCATTTAAGAGCAAGGCATATAGATATTTTAACAAGAGATTGCAGAAAATTGTGGAGAGTACAAATGTGAAAATTGATAAATAGTTTAGAGGAACTTCAAGGTATATAGACTCTGAACCGACAATAGAGATACTGACAAATGAACCTACATTGAACCCACCGGTACAAAATGAAGATCCCGTTACACCGGTATCATCTGAAAATTCCACTGTAACTGAAGAACAACATCAAACAAAGACACTCTGGTATGTAAGATTGAACCACTCTAAAGATTAGATAATTGGGAACAAATATCAAGGAGTTATGACAAGAGGAAGACTGGCGAATGAAGAGGTATGTCTTATTTCTCAAATTGAAACAACATCAATTAATGAAGCATGTGAAGATAAACACTGGATTAAAGCTATGGAAGAAGAATTAGAACAAATTGAAAAGAATAACACATGGAAATTAGTTCCCCGATGTAAAGACAAAAATGTAATTGGAACAAAATGGGTAATCAGAAACAAACTCAATGAAGATGGTAAGGTAATAAAAAATAAAGCAAGACTAGTGTGTAAGGGATATTCACAAAAAGAAGGAATTGATTACAATGAAACCTTTGCATCGGTAGCTAGAATTGAGGCAGTCAGATTATTCTTAGCTTTTACAGCACACTAGAACTACAAAGTATATCAAATGGATATTAAATGTGCATTTCTAAATGGAGATCTTGAAGAAGAAGCTTACATTGAGCAACATGATGGATTTTCTTTGACAGCTAACAAAGATATGGTTTGTAGGTTAAGGAAATCTTTGTATGGGTTAATGCAAGCTCCAAGAGCTTGGTATGATAGATTGGATAAATATCTTTTGAAGATTGGTTTTTCTAAAGGTAATGCTGACAACAACTTATACTATAAAGTGACTAATGATGACATCTTGGTTATAGAATTTTTTGTTGATGATATAATCTTTGGAGGAGAAGATGGGTTATGTAAAGAATTTTCTATTAAAATGGAGCAAGAATTTGAAATGTCTATGATTGGAGAGATAAAATTATTTTTAGGATTGCAAATTTCATAGACTGATAAAGGTATATTCTTGAGTCAATCTAAGTACTTAAAGGAGTTACTAAAGAAATTTGGTATGGAAAAATCTAAACTGGTAAGTACACCTATGACTACAAATGAGAAATTATCACTAAGGGATGAATCTACACCTGTTAATCCGACTAGGTACAAATCTATGATAGGAGGTTTACTGTATTTGACACAAAAAAGACCTAATATTATGAATGCAGTATGTATTGTTTCAAGATTTCAGAGTAATCCTATAAAAAATTCATGAATCAACAGTAAAAAGGATTTTTTGGTACTTACAAGGCACTACAAATCTTGGCTTATGGTATCCTAGAGATGAAAACTTTGAATTATGTGCATACACAGATGCAAATTGGGCAGGAGATGTAGATGACAGAAAAAGCACCACCGGCGAAGCATTTTTTCTTGGAAGCAGATTAATTTTTTGGTTGAGTAAGAAACAAAGTTGCACATCTTTATCAACAACAAAATAAGAATATGTTGCAATAGCAACTAACTGTACACAAGTATTATGGCTTAAGCAAATGTTGAAGGAAATAAAGGTAAAATGCAAGGAACTTATAACTATCTATTGTGATAACACTGCAGTAATTGATATATCTAAGAATCTGATACTACATTCTAAAACTAAACATGTTTCTATCAAACTGAATTTTCTAAAGGAGAATGTTGAAGCAAAAGAAGTAAAACTGGTTTATGTGAATACTAAAGAGTAGATTACAGATATTTTCACTAAGCCTTTGCCTAAGGAGACTTTTGAATATCTCAGAGATCAGATTGGGGTCATACCCCCACCAGTAGAAACTTAGATAGTTGATGTTTGTCATCAACTAGCAGAACTAATAGAGAAATCTTTTACTCTGGCTTTGATGAGGAGAGCTACTTCTCAGGGGGAGTAGTTGGTATACTGAATAAGTTGGTATTTTGTATTTGAACCTGGTTTTTGCATTACTTTGGCATTTGATGTCAAAGGGAGAGAGATTGATATGGAAAAACACATGTTACTCCTAGGGGGAGAGATTGTTATTTTGGAAGAGATTGATTACTCTTTGTACCTGAATTTTGATTTTTGGTTTTGATCTCTTTTGGGAGATTGTTGGTTTTTGGTATTTGGCATTTCTATTTTGGCACATTGATGTTTTTTCCATCTTGTGTTGCCATCAATGCCAAAGGGGGAGATTGTTGGTATTTTGGATATGTTGATATGGTTTTGTCATTGATGTCAACACCTATTAACACTTATCAACTCTGGTAAGCCTATTGGCACTTGGAGAATTGGCAATGTTCATTGGCAAGCAAGTGACTTATGCACAGTCATCGGTATCTGGTACACCGGCATAATATATTGTTCACTGGCACTTGGAATGATATGGAAAACACTTGGTTAGGTCAAAGACATCATTTGGACTCTTTGTCTTGGAGATTTATTCACTGGTATATTCGTGTTTGCATATTTGCTGTTACTAGCAAATAGGTCTAGGATAAGCACGGACAGGTTTATCTATTCCAGATTAGCACGACACGCTATGGAGATGATTTTGTTGTTATTATAAGTACATTGAGCTGACATCATGCATTGGATATTGTTTTATTTGTAAATGATTTTATTGTAATATCTTTTAGAGTCTACCTACTAAAATTGGTCTTAGGCTTTGGTATATATGTAAGATCTTATTAGTAAGATTGATATGCGAATGAGGAAAGGATTGTAACAAGGTATATGTGAATATAAGTAGAGTTATACACATAGACATCATTCAGATTGAAGGAAGGTATGAAGAAGGCATATTAGAGCTAAACTGGTATTGAATACAGCATATGGAGATGCTATTTTGAGCAGTACATCATTATTGGATTTAACCATCCAATTGTAGTCAGTGTGAATCCTATTTGTGTTTGAGTAGTGAGCTCTAGGTGCTTGGCCTTTCTACATGTGCAGACCCCATTTGTATACACATACTATCTGCAGTAGTATCATTTGATTGTGGGTAAGGTTTCCCACCATGGTTTTTCCCCTTACAGGGTTTCCATGTACAAATATTGGTGTTATGTGTTGTGGATGTTATTGTCTTTCTTTTTCATGCATTAATCTTTACTGGTACTGTAATTAACTGATAAACTATCTATTTTCTTCACCGGTATTAGGCATTAAGTTTGGTTAAGTTTTTTTTGGTTTGAATTTATTTGACAATTGATTCACCGCCCCTCTCAGTTGTCTCCGGGACCTAACATTGATATGGTTAATTTTCTTAGCTAATAAATCCACTTAGATGTGTTAAGATGACTGACTGTGATCTGAATAATGCTTTTACTGATATTAGTAAAGTATTTTGATGTTTTGGTTAAATGGTTTGAGAGTTTCAGATCTGTTATATTGTTATTTTGTTATGCCAGTCAATTGGTAAACTTGACAGTGCAATTGCATTTTATAGTTTAGTGTTTGAACCAGTTAGTTCAGTGATTGATTTATGAGTTGGGTTTTGAGTTTGGTGAAAGTTTAGTCTATTTTCTAACTATTGATTCACCCCCCCTCTCAATAGTTGACCAGATCCTTATTGATTCATCATATCATCGGATGAAAGGTACTTCAATCAATAACTTAACCATAGAACAATGATGACATGAAACTACATATATGTGTGGTGGAACTCAGATGTCATCACTCACCTATTCATCGCATCTATATCCATCTGCTTCGTGATACTCTCCCTCTTTATCCTTGAGGAGAGGGTAGATCATCCTGCATTCAACTTAGTAACCACAATAGTAGTTAGCCATTACATAAACATCATCATATACATTGAAATAAAAATGATAAAATATATCATTAAGCATTAATGATAAACATTAGATATACATATAAACATTTCAAAAAATCTATCTAATGAAAACTCAACCTCACATGCATATTTACACATAATAAAATGAGAGTAAAAATTATTGTCATTTCCATTAAATGGGGTGTAACATTATCAAAATCAAGTAGAAGAATTCCAATATTTTGATTAGACAATCTTTCCCATTCCATAGCTTCTCAAATTTTAAGGAGTCCCTCTAAAATATATCTACCATCCGTAAATTATATATGAGTACTACTAATTAATGAAGCAAGAATATCAACGAGCCTAAAGGCCACCATTTTAGCAACAATATTGTATGAAACATTGAGAAAATTAATGGGCAGTGAGTTCTTCACTTAAGTTTTATTCCCATCCTTAGATAGTGGTGCAGCCATAACCGGCAAAACCCTCAAAGATAATCAACTGGTTTATGCAGCAATAGTTACACAATGAAAGCAACAAGAAAACATAACAAGATCACATAAAAACATCATATTAATGCCTTAGAACTTCCGACAATCATGCAACCATCATCATATTTTCATCAAAGAACATCCAACAATTGACTGGTTACATGTAGACTATCAACCAAATACAATTCAATCTGGGACTCTAAGAATCAACCAGATCACAATATCCAAATCTAAATCCTTATTCTCAATTCTACTTCCTCTACCCCACAAATGGTTACATAAAATCATATTTATACCCACCAGAACATATCCAGGTCGGCCTCATAAGATTACATTTACCAATGCAGGAAAATGAAACATGTAATTAGGTCAGCCCTAAGAATTAAGAAATATTTCTAGAAAATAACAACCAAGAGGTGCAGTTGAAGAGGAAGGTCAGCCACACACCAAAGAACATCAGAAAAGACCCAAGGTAGATCCACATGCCAAGAATCACACTAGTAATGAAGGAAAACCAACTAGTGAGCACAAGAACTATCTGATAACCCATAAAGAGTCAATCGATAGCGATAATTGACTGAAAAAGAACCCAAAAGAACTAGAAATATAGAATTAAGTACATGAACCTCCCTATAAACCAAAAATAAGATCTTCCACAAAGAGCAAGCAACTACCGGTGCCAACTGATAAGAACACAAAAAACTGCACAAAGAACTAAACAAGAAAAAAATGAAAGGAAATATTTTTGGATGATGCAGTATTTCTCATCGACCACGGATGCTTTTGCATGAGACAACTCAGGGAGAAAAAGATGTTCCATGGGAGGCATCTCATGAACATCTAAAAGGATTTAGAATAAAGACCTTATTCTCATTTATGATCCAAACATCTTCTTTATCTGCCAACCTCTGCTTTAACTCCTCTGGTGCCTCAAATGACATCTCTAACCTCTGACCCTCTTTGTTTCTCTTCATTTGCTTCAGATCTGCACACTATCTCTATTTACTGTTCTCTTTCTTTTGCAATTTTGATTTGGTTTTGCCATAACACTTCATCTTTTTTGTCACCATAAGCTCTCTATCATTCGGTTCCACTCGTCCATTAGGCTCAACTGTCAAATCTTTCTGCAAACTCATGTCACCTTCCGGTATAACCTTTGCAACCAGTTCTATTATATCTTTCTTCAAAACCTCTGGTATAACCTCTGCAATCAGTTCTATCAAACCTTTTGGTATAACCTCTGCCACCGATTTCTCAGTACTGCAACTTTTCTCAGGACTCATATTCTTCACCTCCTTCTCTTTCTCCTTCAAATAAATCAATATGAACTTCTGCCCATCCTTCTCAATAGTGAATAGGTTTCTTGTATAGTCATGAATAGCTCCTCTATCATATTGCTAAGGTTTTACCAATAAGACATGACAAGCACTCATAGATACAACATCACACAAAACCTATCTTTGAAAGGCCCAATATGTAAATTCACCAAACACTACTATGTTATCTCTATCTTTTGATCATCTTGTAACCAACTTACCTCATAAGGACAAGGATGCTCAAGCCTCTTCAATCCAAGCTTCACAACCATCTCCCCAGATACCAAATTATCAACACTTCCACTATCTACAATAACCTTGCAACACTTACCACCTGATTTACACATAGTCTGGAAAAGACTCTTCCTCTGAGTAGATCTGATATCCTTTCTTCTGAACATCAGGGATTCTCCTTTCTCTGGTGCATAGTCAGATCTGATACCATCACCTTCTGGTTCCTCATTTGCCACACAACTTCTTTCCATTCCCTGCTTACTTTCATAGAATCTATGCCCGGTTTCTCCACACTTGAAATTTTTTCTAGGAAATACTCTACTGATATAGCTGCTACCTTTCCTCGGTGTCTTCTACTCTAGTTCTTTACTCTACTGAGGTTTTGACTCATCTTATTCAACCAGTTTCTTCATACTATCACTCATCTTGAATTTATCCTTCCCCCTATTCGGTTGTCTTCTTCTCATCTTCTCCTCAACCTTCAAAGCATACTGGTAAGCTTCTTCAACTGTGGAAACCTTCAACATACTCATCTCATCTTGAATGTTAAAAGAAAGCCCATTGATGTACCTCACCACCTTTTTTCTGTCCATCTCTCTATGTCCAGATCTAATCACCACCTTGTATAATTCCTTAGTATATTCCTTCACTTTCATCTTTCTCTATTTTAGGTTCTGCAACTTCTTGAACAACTCCAATTCATAGTCTTCCGATATGAACTTGGCCTTCAATCTTGCAACCATCTATCTCCACCGGGTGATCTTGAATTCACCATTCTCCATTCTATCTTTCTGTAATTCTTTCCACCACAAGACAACATGACCTTTCAACTTTGTCTATGCCAACCAGACTCTCTGTGGGTCCTTGACATCCTCAAACTCAAAGTAATCCTCCAATTCTCCAATCCAATCAATCATATCCTCTAGGTTCAACATTCTTGAAAAGTTGGAAACTTCAACTTTATGAACCTTACTCTCTTGCACCACTACTCTCAGGAATCTTTCATCTCTTTCATCTTTCGGTCTTCAGCTTCCTCAAGCTCTTCACCGGCTTCCTCATATTCATCCTCAGAATCAAGGTTTCTCCAAAAATCAGCCAAAGCATTTCAGATTTTATTCCTCACTTCATTCTTGAAATATTCCATCATCTACTCTACCCTCTAGGGGTTTGTCCTTCTCAGCAACATCTCCTCTTCCACTCTGGCGAACTGCCTCAACTCAACAATTTGACTGCTAGTTTGAATTGCCTCCCCTCGATAATCTATTGAACACATGCACAACCTACCTCTAATCGACGATCTATCCACCCAAAGGAATGCCTCAATGTTTGCAAATGATTCTTCCACTAGCCAGTCCATAACCAGCTCTGATACCACTTGGTACAACCATAACCGGTAAAACCCTCAAAGAGAATCAACCAGATTATGCCACAAGAGTAACACAACGAAAGCAATAAGAAAACATAACAAGATCACATAAACACATCATATTAATATCTTATAACTTCCGACAATCATCCAACCATCATCATATTATCATCAAAGAACATCCAACAATTCACTAGTTAGATGCATGCTATCAGTCAGATACAATCCAATCTGAGACTCTAAGAATAAACCAGATCACAATATCCAAATCTCAATCCTTATTCTCAATTCTACTTCCTCTTCCCCTACAAATGGTTACATAACATCATATTTATACCCACTAGAACATATCCAGGTCGGCCTCATAAGATCACATTTACCAATGCGGGAAAATGAAAGGTGTAATTAGGTCGGCCCTAAGAATTAAGAAATATTTCCAAAAAATAACAACTAAGAGGTGCGGTTCAACATGAAGGTCGGCCACACACCAAAGAACATCGGTTAAGACCCAAGGTAGATCCACACACCAAGAATCATGTTGATAATGAAGGAAAACCAATCGGTGAGCACAAGAACTGTCCGGGAACCCAGAAATAGTCAATTGAAAGCGATAACTGACCGGAAAAGAACCCAAAAGAACTAGAAACCTAGAATTAAGTACATGAACCAGCCTAGAAACTAAAAATAAGATCTACCACAAAGAACAAGCAACTATCGGTACCAACCGGTAAGAACACATAAAACTGCACAAAGAACTAAACAAGAACAAAAACAGAAGGAAATATTTTTGGATGATCCAGGATTGCTCATCGACCGGGGATGCTCCTGCATTAGATAGTAATTAAATAATTCCTTTGTTAATACTACTACCTATAGAACCCTTGGAGAAAGGCTCAACATAAACTTGCAACAAATCCTCACAAATCCATTAAATTTTCTTCTTATAAAATTCCATAGTTAGTCCATCAACAATTGAGACTTGTCATTCCTAAGGGCTTGAATAGCATACATAATTTTCTCCTTGGAAATTTATTTTGCCAACAATTTTGAGTTTTCCTTTGTGATTTTTCTTTTAATAACACTTTTACATAAACTCCTAGCATTGTGCCACTCTTGACTATCTCCCTTAGAAAAAAATAATTTTGTAAAAATATTAATTGGCATTTAACATTCTCTAGAATACATAATAGAGTATTATCAACCCACACACTACCCAAATTTTATTTCACATTTTTCTGTTTGATGAATCTGAAGAGGAAACTAGACCCTTTGTCACCATGACACAACCATTTAATTTTAGCCCTGACTCTTAGGCCTTGGATCCTTTTGGATTGAAGTGTCCTCAAACTTATTGTTTAACATAGATCAATTCCTCATTCATGACTTCATTATTGAGATCACTCTACAACCCAAACTCTATGGTGAAGAAATTTTCTTGGAGTTCACTCTTGACTTTATTGCTATGCATAGCCCTCTTCTTAACAATAGTGCAAGTTTTAACATTAGCTATTCGTCTATTAATAACAAAAATATCCTTTGACAAGTATTTATTTATCTCTTCAAGTGTGAAAATGACCTCATCACAATTCCCATCCTTAAAAGAAAATGGTGCTAAGGAAGACTTTTTTATTTATTATATCTAATTTATGACATATATTTTATTATATATGATCAGTTTAATTATATGTATATATTTTATTTTATTATTTTTGAAACACAAAATGTTTATTATATATGATAATTTTTTTTTATAACATATGCTTGTGCAACCTTTGAGAAATTAATCTTTTCAATAATTTATATAAAAAACATTAGTATATATTAAAACCTTTTCTAGATTTTATTTTCTTTATTTATTCATTGAAATTCTTATGCCTTTTCTCTTTTTTTACTCTTTATTTATATTCATATTTTTATATTTTTCATAAATAATTATTTCTTATCCAGACATTCAAACTTTCAAATCGTATATATTAATAATTATGTTATATTATTCATGTTTTTTGAGTTTTTAATTTTTAAATAGTTGTCTTATGTCTTTGTTGGAGATTGCTGATAGTATGCTACAAATATGTGCTTGATAGATATTTGAGGATGTGTTGTCATTGATGTCAACATATTTCTCTATTTGTGATAGTGATGGAGTGGTTTAGTGAGTTGGTTTGTTTTGTATGGTGATGACCAGAGTTTGCAAATTAAAGGGTTTGTAGAGGATTATGTATAGATGATTCAGTATAATTTTTAGAGGTCTGCATGAATATTTGATTAAGTTATGTGTGTTAATGATGTGTAGGAGATTTTTGCTTTCATGCTTGATTATCAGATCTAAGATTAAGTTTAAGTTGTGTGTTTTTGAGACAACTGATTCACCTCTCTCTTAGTTGTCTGCCTAGAATCAGACCTATTTCATCAATTGGTACTAGAGCAGGTTCCTCTATAGAAGCTTAACCACTTGAGTTGATTTGAGATGGTGACTTACAAGAAGGAAAATCTGAGATTTGATGGAACTAAATACTCTTTGGAAGAGCCGCATGGAGTGTCATCTGAGATGCATTGGCGAAGCTTACTGGACTATTACAAAAAACAAGTATATTGTTCTTGCAAATGGACCTTCTACTCCAGATGAGATAAAGGAAGTTGAATGCAATATTAGGGCTAAGGAAGCATTGTTGAGTTCTTTGATTGATTCTGAGATGACAAATGTTATGGAATTATATATTGCTCATGAGATCCGAAAGAAGTTGGAAACCTTGTACGAAGGAGACACTTATGTGAAGATTGCCAAGTTGCATATTCTGAAAGGAAAGAATGAGATGTTAAGGATGGGTGAAGATGACAACATAAATTCTTTTATGCAGAAGGTGAATGAATTTGTTTTCAATATCATATGTATCAATGGAAAGTTGGAAGAATCTGAGATTGTTGCTAAAGTGCTCAGATCTTTACCTGCATCCTACAAAAATAAAGTTGTTGCTATTGAGGAGATCTAGATTGTGACTGATGTGACCTGAGACATGTTGATTGGTAAGCTTTCAACATTTGAGTTGAGTGAGTTTGGTGATTCCCTTCCTAAGACATAATCTACATACAAAGCCACTTTTTTCAGGAAAGGATAAGTAGAGATATGATCAGGGAGAAAGTTCTTCAAGGAGGATATCAAGATATGAGAAAGAGATAAAGGAAATGAAAGAAGAAGAGCGAGAGCTTGAGGAGATTGAAGTGTTGTTTTCTAGGAGATTACCTAAAGGAGCCGATAAGTATGAAGGAAAGTTGACTGTTAAATTTTTTTCATGCAATAAGATAGGGCATTTTGCCTCAAGATGTCCAGAAAGAGTTCCTAAGAAAACTTACAAGCCTAAATTTCAGAAGAGATGTTATTATGATTCTGATGAAGGTATTTCATATGATGAATTAGATAAAGGAAATACAAGTGATACTGAATGGGCATTTATTGCTATCAAGGAAGATGATCAAATACCTATTAATTATGCTAGTTGCATTAATATAGGAAGAGATTTGGTTGCACAAGTTGAAGAGAAAGATGAATCAGTGATTGGGAACGAATGCTCTCATCATATGACAGGTGATAAGAATAAGTTTGTGATCTTGGAAAAGTATGAAGGTGGACATGTAAAATTTGGTAATGACAAAGTTGGTATAATCCTTGGAAGAGGTTCTATCTCTCTTGATGGTAAGCACAATATTGATGATTTCTTGTATGTAGAAGGCCTAAAGTATAATATTTTGAGTGTTGGATAGATGGTTGACAAGGGACATGATCTTTAGTTCAAGAATGACAAGTGTAGAAGATTAAGTAGCTCCAGAATTGAGATTGCATCAAGTACAAAGACGGTAATATATTTCATTTGAATAGTGCCAGTAAAAGATGTTTAATTGCTCAGGTTGATGAAAGTTGGTTGTGGCATAGAAGGATGTGTCATGTAAATTTTGTTAATATTATTAAGATAAGTTCTACTTAGACAGTGAGAGATATTCCTAAGTTGATAAAACCCACTAACCCTATTTGCAAGGAATGCTAGTTAGGGAAGGAAATCAGAATATCTTTCAAGAGTAAGAAGAATTTTTTAAATTGATTATTGGATCTTGTGCATACTGATTTGTGTGGTTCTTCTAGAGTTAGAAGGTTGTAAGGAGACATATATTTTATGTTGTTGATTGATGACTATTCAAGGATGATGTGGGTTACTTTCTTAAGAGAGAAGTCTAAAGCTCTAGAGAGGTTCAATATTTTCAAAGCTATGGTTAAGATAAAGATAGGTTTTAATCTGAAGTGTCTGAGATCTTATAGAGGTGGTAAATTCACTTTTAGTGAAGAGAATGGGATAAGAAGATAGTTGTCTGCTCCGAGAACCCCTTAGGAAAATGGAGTTGTGGAAAAAAAGACCAGAACTATTTAGGAAGATGCAAGGAAAATTATGATTGAAGGAAATGTTTCACATGTCTATTGGAGAGAAGTTGTGAGTATTGTGGTTTACACTCTTAATGAGGTGCATATCAAAGGTGATAATGGTAAGAATCCTTATGAATTATAGTTTGGTCATGCTCCTACTATTAAATATTTCAGAATTTTTGGAAGTAAATGTTATATCAGAAGAGATGAATATCTAGGAAAGTTTGGTGCTAGATGTGATGAAGGAATATTTCTTTGTTATTTTATTAAAAGCAAGGCCCATCGGTGTTATAACAAGAGACTTAGAAAGATAGTTGAGAGTAAAAATGTTAGAGTTGATGCAGACAATGATAGTCAGTATAGATCATATAGATATGATTCAGATGATTAGAGTGATAGTGCAAATAAAGGAAAGCAACTGCAGACCCATAATAAAATTCATATTGTTCTGGTGAATCCATTGAATCAAGAGGAACAAACTAGTAATAGTGCAGAAGAAAGAAATTAAGAGTCTGAAATTCAAGAAAATCCTAATACTCCCAGGTATGTAAGATTGAATCATTTTGAAAATTAGATCTTAGGAGATAGAAATAAAGGTGTTCAAACTAGAAGAATTATTGTAGAAGATCAGGTTGAGTATTATTTGATTTCTAAGATTGAACCTAAAGATGTAAGTGAAGCATGTAAAGATGAACATTGGGTAAAGGCAAAGGAAGAAGAATTGAATCAGATTGAGAAGAACAATACATGGATTCTTGTGCCAGACCTAAGGATAAAAATGTAATAGGAACCAAATGGGTCTTCTAGAACAAATAAAATGAGAAAGGTGAAGTTGTTAGGAACACAACTAGACTTGTTTATAAAGGCTATTCTCAATTGGAAGGAATTGATTTTGAAGAGAGTTTTTCTATGGTGGCAAGAATTGAAGTTGTCAGATTATGTCTTGCTTATGTTGCTTACAAATTTTTTAAAGTTTATCAGATGGATGTCAAGTCAGCATTCCTAAATGGTGAATTGGAAGAAGAGGTGTACATTGAGAAACCGGATGGATTTCTATTGACTGATTAGAGTGATATAGTTACCAATTGAAGAAAACATTGTATGGATTAAAGAAAGCACCAAGAGCATGGTATGCCAGATTGGATAAGTATCTACTGAAGATAGGATTTAACAAAGGTATTATTGATAGTAATTTGTATTTCAATATTGATCATGATAACATTCCGATTGTTGAAGTTTTAGTTGAAGATATTATTTTTGGAGGGAATGATGGTTTGTGCAAAGAGTTTGCTAATGAAATGTAGAATGAATTTGAGATGTCTATGATTGGAGAGATGAAATTATTTTTGGGATTGCAAATTACTCAATAGAAAAAAGGATCTTTATATCTCACTCCAAGTATGTGAAAGAGTTATTAAAGAAGTTTGGTTTGGAAGATACAAAGCTAGTTGGAACTCCTATGGTGACTAGATGTAAATTGACTAAGGATGGTGATTCCCCTATGTTAATGTGAGGATCCGGTAACACTGAGAGGGGGGGGTGAATCAGTTATAACAATAAATTGAAAACTTTCAACAATCTGAACAATACTTCACAAAACAATTCATAACTAGTATAGGTAGCTGATCAAATAAACACTTAATGCATATTTACCAAAACATTACCAGTAGCAACTTAAGTGTTCATCATAAAGTAAAGACATAAAATGCATAATCCATCCACAACGAGAACACAAGGAATTTTTATATTGAAACCCAAATGGGAAAAACCATGGTGGGAATTGGTTCCCACAAAATATTGCACTCTTTCGGAATGTGCCCTATTAGGAGCCTAGCCCGGTTAGGAGTTTTACAACAATGGACGGTTAAGAGAAGACCCTGTTAGGAGTCACTAGGTTAAGGTATTTTACAACTGAGCTCTGTTAGGAGCTTTACCCTATTAGGAGTAACCTCACTAGAGGATTTAAACTCAAGTTGTTGAGCTGCCTGGCTAAGGGATTTATACCATCAAGCCTGTTTGGACCTACCCAGTTAAGGGATTTTAATGCTATTGAAATTCTTAGGAAACAATAGATAAATGATCTGGACTCAACACTTCATAGCTTTCTATTACAAATCCTTGTCAACTCCATTCTACTTCTCTCATCCAGACATCTCAATCTGGTTTGGTACATACACACTTCTCTTATTACCGACACTCTCAACCTTCTCAAACTCGACCTAAATACATTTTACAATTATGTCGGTTACAAAACCCTAACCTACAATGAATCTACATCATAGATCATATTAGAACATTACAAATCATTACAAACCATCATACAAATCATTACAACAAATTACAAGATAATTACAGTTGTTGAATGATCATAACTCATCATCGCAGATCGATCTGATAAGCTGTCAAACCCTTATCACATTCTGCTAAGCACTTCATTGTTTTCCAAGAAATTTGATCCTTGTACGCATTAAAAAAACATTTTATCTTTTCACACGGATTATAACACATCATCATCAACTTATGAACATGAAAATAATCACCGCCAAACCATAAATCATCACCGATCAAAGATCTTGTTACCGGTTCTCGAACCCTAGTTGATTATACTTCAGTCAATTACAAACATGACTTCCAGTTCTCCAAATATGGTGCGATTCAAGTCATAGACTCCTTATGAGGTCATAAGCACACATTCCAAACCGCAACACCCAACTCAACATGAATCTCTACTCCAACCATCTCCTTCTCTGTTCCTACTTACCGGTTCATTGATACTTAGCAGTATTGCTATCCAACTCAATCCAATTAAATCCACTACTGATTAGACTTAGTCAGTAGACTTAGATGACATACACATCATAAACAAACATGGACAAATATGGACAAACATGGTTGCCATCAATGACAACACAAATAACTGATCATCAAGCATCATATCATAATTATATTATCATCAACACTCATTTAATATATCATCACAAACAATCCTTTACTAGTACACCATCATCTCCATCAGTTATGCCAACATGCCAATAATATCCCCCTTTGGCATTGATGGAAACACCAAAAACTACAACACCAAAATCTCATCATGAAACCTATTATATCACTGGTCGGTCATCGGTTCTTCTCCTTTGATTTTTATTGCTCTTCTCCCCATGACTATTACATTTATTCTCCCCCTTTGACAACAATTCCAAAGGTGCAAAGGCATCTTCTGTCATTATCTCAGATCCTCCCCATGAGGAGTAGCCCACTTCTCATCAATCCACAGTGAAAGATATTCAATGTGTCCACTGGATTGATGCTTTACCAGTATCCTAGTTGATCTTAGGTAGGGGTATAACCCCTAACTTACCTCTAAGATATTCAAAGGTATCTTAGGCAATGACTTTGTGAATATATCAACCAATTTCTCTTTACTTGATACATGCTCCAATCTCACTTTCTTTTCTTGCACCCTTTCTCTCAGAAAGTTATACTTTAATTAAATATGTTTAGTCCTTGCATGCAATATTGGGTTCTTGGATATGTTAATAGCACTAGTGTTATCACAATGTATAATCATCAGTTCTGTCATATCTTGCTTGAAACCTTCCAAGACATGTCTCATCCATATGGATTGTGTACAATTTATGGATGCAACCACATGTTCTGCTTCAGTTGTAGAATGAGATATACAAGTCTGTTTCTTACTAGTCCAAGATACCAGTTTACCACCTAGAAATAATGCACCACCAGTTGTGCTCTTTCGATCATCTACATTCCCTGCCCAATCAACATTAGTGAATACCTATAAAGAAAAATTGCCTTTGTGTGGATACCATAATTCATAATCAACTGTCCCTCTAAGATATCTAAATATCCTCTTTACCATTGTCACATGTGTCTCCTTGAAGATCTTCTTAAATCTTGCTACTAAACCAACTGCATGGGCAATATCCGGTCTACTATGAACAACATAATGCAATTTCCCAATCATGGACCTGTATTCCTTCTCATCTACAGAGGGTGAATCATCCTCTTTTGACAATCTACAACCGGTTTACAATCTTCCATTCCAAAGGTCTTTAACACTTCCTTCACATACTTGAAGTGATAGATAAAAATTCCACCTTTCAGCTGTTGGACCTGCAATCTAATGAATTGTTTTATCTCACCTATAAGAGACATCTCAAATTCTTTCGATTATTTTCGGGCTCTCTCAATTCCATAATGGCCCATTGATCAAATGAATGACTTGTTTCAGCTACTATGAGAATGAACTAGAATTGGATTTGAAAAATGTGTAAGAGAAATAGTGTCCTGATCCGAAGAAGAAAAGATAGTAAGTCACAATAATATCTTGAAATAAGAAGAAAAGGAGTGTGGTAAAATACTCATTTCAAAAAGATAGGATTGTGTGTAATAAGCCATTATTGTTCCTAGGATCTGGATCAGTGCATACCCAAGGGATTTCTCGATGTACCCATTTTGCACTATTAGGTTTGAATGAGAAACCGATAATTGAATTGATTATTGCTGCAAAAGTCATACTCATATAATCATTTCCATTAAATATGGTATCATCAACAAATACTTTTGCAATCAACATCTTGTCTCCTCGAGTCTTCAAATAAATATTTATGTCCTCACTGGTTCTCTGAAATCCTATCTTTATCAGATGTGCATGAAGTCTTTCAAACCATGCCCTTGGTGCTTGCTTCAATCTATATAATGCCTTATGCAGTTTGCATACCATATCCTTATCTTATGTCATGGAAAAACCATCTAGTTGTTCAATATATACCTTTTCATCAAAACTTCCATTCAAAAATGTTGACTTTACATCCATTTGATAGACTTTAAAGCCTTTAAAATCTGAAAATTCAAGTAGCATTCTAACTCCTTCAAGCCTAGCAACTAGTGCAAAGGTCTCTCCATAATCTTCACCTTATTCTTGTGCATACCATTTTCATACTAGTCTTGCCTTATTTCTAACAACTTCTCCATCTTCATTCAACTTGTTTCTAAATAACCACTTTATACCAATCACTTTTTTATCATCAGGTCTAGGAACAAGTGACCATGTATTGTTTTTCTCAATCTGATCAAGTTCTTCATTCATTGCATTTAACTAATCATCCTTAAGAGCTTCTCTAACTGTCTTCAGTTTAACTGTAGAAATCAGACAAGAGATTTCTCTGATCTTCCTTCTAGTATGCACTCCAACATTCTTGTCACCTATGATCTGGTCTTCAGATTGATTTAACCTTACATACCTAGGAATTACTTGTTCTCATTCAACAACCTCTTCTTGTTCTTCATCTTCTTCATCTACTAGTTGAGCTTCTTCCACTGCACTGTTATTCTCAACATCTTTATGTACTTTCAGTTCAATAAACACAAGTTTTTGTTCATCATCAACTGGATCATATTTGCTGGTATCATTAGTTTTATCAGGAAATTCATCAATTTTTATATTCACTCTCCACAATCTTCTTTGTATTTTTGTTGTAACACTTGAAATATTTGTTCTTAGTAGAGTAGCCAAGAAATGTTCCTTCATCACTCTTAGCATCAAATTTACCATTATAAAACATCTGCTGCCAAAAGCTTTGAAGTAACTAACACTAGGAGTTCTACCATACCATAACTCATAAGGTCTCTTATCATTACATTTCTTAACAAGTACCCGGTTTAATGTGTATACAACAGTACTAATTGCTTCTCTCCAAAACATCCTAGGTATATCTCCCTGTATCAGCATAGTCCTTGTTGCTTCAATAATGGTTCAGTTTCTCCTTTCTGCAATTCCATTATGGTGTGGCGTCCTTGGAGTAGATAACTTACTCTTTATTCTATTTTCATCACAATATCTCACAAACTCATCAGATGTAAACTCTCCACCCCGATCAGATCTCAGGAACTTAAGATTCTTATCGGTTTCCTTTTCTACCAAGGCTTTGAATGCCTTGAACTTGCTGAAAGCATCTAACTTTTCCTTCAGAAAAGTAACCCACATCATTCTAGAAAAATCATCAATAAATATCATGAAATACTTGTCACCATAAAAAATTCTAGTCCTCATAGGACCACATAAGTCAGTGTGCACCAAATATAGAATATGCTCAGAAGAAAAATATTTGCTCTTAAAAGAAGATGTAGTCATCTTACCCAATTGACATTATTTACACAACACATTGTCTGGTTTAACAAGCTGTGGCATACCTCTCACCATACTATATTTTCTGACCTTAACCACATTATCAAAGTTCACATGACAAAACCTTCTATACCATAACCAACTATCTTCAACCTTAGCAACCAAACAACTATTCATATTAGCATTCAGATAGAATAAGTTACCTTTAGTTTTCTTACTAGTAGAAATCAGTTCTCCTTTGCATCCTAAGATCCTACAAACTCCACTTTTAAAATCAAGATGATTACCTTTGTCATTCAATTGACCAACACTGAACAAGTTATGTTTTAAACCTTCAACCTAAAATAAATCATTAGGATTACTTGTACCATTCAAAGAGATAAAACTTTTGCCTTTAACCATACAAGGTGAATTCTTTCCAAATCTTACTACACCGCCATCAAATTCTTTAAGAGAAATAAACTTGTTCTTATCACCGGTCATGTGGTGTGAGCAACCACTATCAATAATCCATTCATCACTGTTGTCAATGCGAGATACTAAATCCTTTTTATTAGACAAATATTCCTTAACATCAACAAAGACAATCTCCTCATTGTATTCATCCTTAGATTCCTCATCAGTAGCACCTTCATCAACTGCAGCATAACACTGTTTCTTTCCTCTTCCCTTATATTTTCTAAACTTTTCCTTTTGATCATTATTAGGATAGTATACAATAATATGTCCTATCTTGTTACAAGAGAACCATTTGAGAGGCAACTTATCTTTTTACTTACCAGTGCCTCTACAAAGTCTTTTAGCCAATAGAGCTTCAAATTCCACCAGATTACCTTCATCATCCATATCAACTTTACTACCGCCAAGATAACTTGACCTACATTCATGACTTTGACAAACATCTTTTCCTTTTCTCACCGGTACACTAGATACAAATGATTTAAAAGCAGATTTTGTCTTAGGTACACTGTTATGAAAACTATTTAACTCAAAATCAGTGAGCTTACCAATCAAAGAATCAACAGTAACCTTATCCTTAGTAATTGACCTCAACTCTTGAATAGCAAACACTCTAATGGCATAGGCAGGAAATAGGGTTCTAAGCATCTTATTCACAAAAATGTCTTCTTCTATAGTACCACAAACACTTTTGATTCCACCGACAACCTCTTTAATACTCTGTCCATACTAAGTAATATTTTCACCTTCCAACATTCTCATATCATCAAACTTTCCTCTAAGATTCTCTTCTTTAGCCTTTTGAACATTCTTATTACCACCATAGATTAATTCTAACTTCTCCCAAACTTCAAAAGCAGTCTCTAAACCATGGACATCAATATATTAGTATCAGCCAGTGTACTTACTATGGATTCCAGTGCTTGAATGTTTTCTCCCTGCTCCTTCAATTGATCTATAGTCAGAGGACTGGTAGGAGGTACATACTGAGTAATAACATGCTACCAAACCTAAGCACCCATACCTTTGATATATACCTTCATTCTATCACTCCATTTCGGGTAGTTGTCCTTAGTGAATTTGGGACCCTCCTTCATCATCTTCCTCGGATCTTTTCCTGAAGCGGTTAAGCTTCTGCACAAAGAGGACCTATTCTCTAATACAAATTGTTAATGTGAAGATCTGGTTAACACTAAGAGGTGGGGTGAATCAATGATAACAATAAACTATAAAATTTCAATAATCTGAAAAATACTTCACAAAATAATTCATAACCAATACCAGTAGCTGATCAAACAATCACTTAATGCAGATTTACCAAAACATTACTGGTAGCAGACATCAAATGCATAATCCATCCACAACATGAACACAAGGATTTTTCACGTGAAAACCCAAATGGGAAAAACCACGAAGGGAATTGGTACCCACAAAATATTGCACTCTTTCAAAATGCACCCTGTTAGGAGCCTAGCCTGGTTAGGAGCTTTGCAACAATGACCGGTTAAGAACAGACCTGCTAGGAGTCACCTGGTCAAGGGATTTTATAATTGAGCTTTATCAAGAGCTTTACCCTATTAGGAGTAACCTCGCTGGAGGATTTAAGATCAAGTTGTTGAGCATCCCAGTTAAGGGATTTATACAATCAGGCCTGTTAGGACCTACCCAGTTAAGGGATTTTAATGTTGCTGCAACTGTAAGGAAACAACAGATAAAGGGTCTGGACTTAACACTTCATAGCTTTCTATTACAGATCCTTGTCAGCTCCAATCTGCTTCTCTCATGCAAACATCTCAATCTGGTTTGGTACACACACACTTCTCTGATTACTGACACTCTCAACCTTCTCAAACTCAACCTAAATACATTTTGCAATTAGGTCAATTATAAAACCCTAATATAAAATGAATCTACATAATAGATCATATTAGAATATTACAAATTATTAAAAATCATCATACAAATCATTACAACAAATTACAAGACAATTATAGACGTTGAATGATCATAACTCATCGCCACACATCGATTTGATAAGCTGTCAAAGCCTTATTATATTCTGCTAAGCACTTCGTTGTTTTCCAAGAAATGTGATCCTTGTACATGCTAAAACAACATCTTATCTTTTTCACATGGGTTCTGATATGTCATCATCAAGTTATGAACATGAAAAGAATCACCGCCAAACCATAAATCATCACCGATCAAAGATCTTGTTACCGGTTCAAAAACCCTAGCTGATTATACAACAGTCAATTACAAACATGACTTCCGGTTCTCCAAACATGATGTGGGTCAAGTAATAGACTCCTTATGATGGCATAAACACACATTCCAACCCACAACACCTGAATCAACATGGATTTGTACCCCAACCATCTCTTTCTCTGTTCCTACTTACCAGTTCACTGCTATGTAGTAGTTTTGCTATCCAACTCAATCCAATTCAATCCATTACTGGTTAGACTTAATCAATATACTTAGATGACATACAAAGCATAAACAAACATAGACAAGTGTGGAAAAACATGGTTTCCATCAATGACAACACAAATAACTAATCATCAAGCATTGTATCATAATTATATCATCACCAATAGTCCATCAATATATCATCACCAACGGTCCTTTAATATATCATCACCAATAGTCCTTTACTGGTACACCATCATCTCCATCAATTATGCCAACATGGTAAGACCCTAAATCAAATCAGACCAAATACAAATCTATGATTGGTGGATTGCTCTATTTGAGTCATACCAGGCCTGATACCATGAATGTTGTTTGTCTTGTTGCTAGATTTCAAGTTGATCCTAAGGAATCTCATGTTGTAGTTGTTAAAAGAATTTTCAGATATTTGAAAGGAATTGCTGATTTTGGTTTATGGTATCCTAGAGATGATGATTTTACTTTGAGTTCTTTTACTGATGCTGATTGGGCAGGTGATGTGGATGACAAAAGAGTAATAGTGGTGGTGCATTTTTCTTGGGAAAGAGATTGGTTTCTTGGTTGAGTAAAAAGTAGAATTCTATTTCTCTATCTATTGCAAAGGCAGAGTATATTGTTGCTGCTAACAATTATACTTAGGTTGTATGGATGAAGAAAATGTTGAAAGATATCAGAGTAGTATATGATGAGCCTATTTCTATATATTGTGATAATTCAAGTGGAATTAAAATTTCTAAGAATCCGGTGTTGTATTATAAGACTAAGCATATATCAATCAAGTTTGACTTTTTGAGGGATAAGGTAAATGAGAAGGAAATCAGATTGGACTATGTACCTACAAAGGAATAGGTTGTAGATATCTTCACAAAGTCTTTGCCTAAAGATAATTTTGATTACCTCAGAGAGAATCCAAGGGTGATTTCCCCTCCTGATCAGAACTAAGATGCATTAGTATGCATCAATCTGGTGTATTTCACAGTCATCTCTTGTGATCCAGATTGATGAGTGGAGGTTTCTACTCAGGGGGAGTAGTCAGTGAGTAAATTTTGTGTGTCAATTATTATATTTTGTGGTGGAAATATGTGCCTTTTCCATTAATGTCAAAGGGGGAGAGAATCATGTGAAAAACCGTGAAGAGTTTAGGAGGATATAGTATCATAAGATTTTTGAGGGAGAGAGAGATTTTCCTTTTCTTTGTCATTGATTGTTTTTCACATCATATGTTGCCATCAATGCCAAAGGGAGAGATTGTTGGAGATTTTTTATTGTATGCTACAAATATGTGATTGAGAGATATTTGAGGATGTTTGAGATATGTGTTGTCATCGATGTCAACATATTTCTCTGTCTGTGACAGTGATTCAATGAGTTCAGTGAGTTGGTTTGTTATGTATGATGATGATCAAATTTTGCAGATTAAAGGGTTTGTAGATGATTGAGTATAATTTTCAGAGGTCCACATGAATATTTGAGTAATTTATGAGTGTTCATTATGTGTAGTTTATCTATGCTTTCATGCTTGATTATTAGATATGAGATTAAGTTTAATTTGTGTGTTTTTGGGACAACCGATTCATCCCCCCTCTTAGTTGTCTGCCTAGAATCATACCTATTTCATCAGTCTCTAGTTATGTGTAACATGTCCCCTCCTTTTCCTTTCTTTCTATTCATTTCATGATTTGCAATCAACCACCATTCTCCTCTAGCTCTTCATCTTGATTATGGATAATTAAGTGTGATCTAAAATATTAATACAAAAAAAAGATACAATAGTTGAATGGAGAAATCACATGTGCCAGTTCCAAGTTGCTAATTGAGATCCTTCATAGGAAATATCTTCATTACAAATCCAAGTAGCTATTAAGATCTATGTATGATAAAAATGAAATGATTAATCTATTGTAAGACTATAAAAGATCCAACCACATAAAACCCTAGTTCTACAATTAAGAATCAACCATACACCAATGAAGAACCTAAAACATGCAAATCACAATAAAATAGAAAGGTTATACCATTCACAGGCTTAGTAGGGTTTTATCTCCATTGATCTTTTTTGATATTGGTTTCTCTAAGATTTTGTATTGTGCACAAGAGCTCAACAAAGAATGAATTGTGGTTGTGAAGTCGATCGCTTGAAGGCTTAATTGCATAAAAGTGTTAGTTCAGATTGATAAGGATGAAGGAATCCTCTTATATAAAAAGACACCTTAGAAAATGAATGGATAGTAATAAGAGCTGAAAGGATAAATGGTTGGCTAAGATTAAAGGGTAGGTTGGAAAAAGGATAAAATATGAAGGGGGTAATTAGGGGAAAATTAAGAGATAAATGACAAGTGTCATGGAGAGAAAAAGATAATTAATTAATTAAATAAATAAAGATCTATTTAATTAATATAGGAAGTGGGACCAATTAAATAAATACAATATTTATTTAATTTAAAGAAAAGATAATTTACATAAATAAAAATATTTATTTAAATAGGGAAAGGCTAGAAGAGGATAAATGAATTAATTAAATAAATAGAGATTTATTCAATTAATAGAAGGCTTAGGACAATATAATTAAATAAATAAAGTATTTATTTAATTAAGCTAGGACAACTTTAGGTGTCTACAAGTTCATATTTAATCTCTCAAAGAAGTTAGTTGACCTACTCTAGCTCTAGCTAGTCCTAATGATGAATCTTAGAGTATGATCTAAAATGTTGATTGTAAAAAAGTTTCATAGTCAAAATTTTATGTACATTGATATCATGGACTATGTAAATTTGGTGTTTTTAATTGATACACTTCATGGGAGAGAAATTTACTGCAAATTTGAGCAGCTATAAAAGGTCAAAATTAAGCACTTAAAGAAGTTAGAAGAAGTATTCTATCTATAACTAATCCTAAAGATGGATCATGGAGTATTACATGAAATGTTGATGGTAACAAAGTTACAAGGTAAAAATATAGAAATATATGTATATTGATATCATGGGTTATGAAAATTTCATGTTTGTAATTGATACCTTGCATGGGATGTAACTTTACTGCAAATCCAAGCAACTAGAGAAGCTCATAATTAAGCTCTCAAATTATTTATAAAATATGCTCTATCTCTAACTAATCTTGATGATGAAAATAAATTTGCAACCATATATGACCATTTCCACATAATTTTAAGAGAGAAATCATGTACACAAATATTCAAAATTTGCATGTGAAAGAATGGACAAACATACCATCAAGATGACATGTAATATCCTATGAAATCCTTCAAGAGTGAAAATGTACCCTCCAAAGCATCCATCGTTATGTATTATCTGATGACCAAATATTACAATACATTTGCAAAGTCTACATGAATACCTTTGAAGCATCAAGCTCTCTACATGTACCCCTTATGAACAAGAGAATGAGAATAATCTAACCACACATGCTAATACATGCTTCCTTCCCTCACATATGAAACCTGCAAGAATCCTCAAACTAGCCAACTAGCCAAAATAACCAACAAGGAAATCCCAACAACTACTTGTGTGTTTTCTTTTATAGATATAAGACTGCACAAAACCACTACATTGGTATCACATAAATCATGTGACTAATACAACAAGCTTACAAAACCATTTCCCCCTTCATTTAATTTTTGGTACCAATAATTTTTCTATTACTAAATATTTTGATAATGTGAAAACTGACACTAAATATTTATCCCAATGTTACTAGAACAACATATAAAGTTGCCCCAAGAATGTCTAGCCCATGTGATGCACAAACCCCTATATCTTCTAGTTGTACCATAAATATTATTAATTTACATTATAAAATTATGTGAGGTGTAAAACACACCTTTTTCAAGGTTCTCCCACTTTAATACATTACATGCTGGCTGGGTAAATAGTAAATTAAACATCAAAGAAACAATCCCTATATCCATCATGTACCATTAAGAGATCAAAGTGATCAATGGGCTCCATCTAAATACTTGCAAAAATAATTAATATGATGAACATCTCAAACATGAATCCTCTCACCCTCCATTATGCCAATGCACAAAACATAATATCCCATCTAAAGAGATGTCACAATAATTATCAATATAATCATAGGTCCTACCTAAAAACTGATATCTAAACACAAAAAAATAAATTCGATAGTAACAAATAAGCTTCAATGGCTATCAAGAAATAATTTTAATAACTAGAATAGAAACCACAACTAGTTGCTAACACATCCAACTAACCATACATCCAAACCACTGTATATACACCATAACATGTAAACCAAATACCATCAACATATCCAACCCTTAAAATGCAGTCACAAGCTCCATGTATAGAACTTGTCCATGAAGACCATATGCATCTAAGATCTCCACTGCATATGTAATGTTAAATCTAATAATGATAAAGGCATCCACATATCTACCAAGAATCATTCACAAAGATATGCCAACTCTCACCTTTAGTCCCCATAACTCTCCCAAGTTATCCCACACTCAACAAAATAAGGAGATCAAAAATCCTCCTAACGTCACCAAATAATAATGAAGTTCAATGACTAAAAACATGGTTATCACCATACTACAAACAAACCTGAACTCCAATATCAAGTGAACATGAACGTCCATGAAAAAATTAAAAATACCCAAAGGGAGAATTTGTAAATAAAAACATGTAGAATGTCCTACGAACACCTCTATATGCTCAAATTTTTAGAAGTATCATGATAGGTCCTTAATTTGTCTATCTTTTATAACCTACATTTTATACTTTAGTTAAGTTTCATGACATAAGTATTACAAACTCTAGTCATAGTGTGACTTATTACAGTATTAAGACTTCACTTGAGCACTTTTGATATGTTTAATTAATGAATCTACTATAATACATATATTCTTATAATTGTGAAGGTTGGATGGAAATGGCTAATTGTTATGATTCCCAATGTTGTATGTACTAACTTGTTTTGCAAAAAAATTCTCTTAGGCCAGAAGCAAGGATTCTTGGAGCCAAGCATTATGTTAACTCCTATAGCCATAAGCATGATAGTCCTACAAAATGACAACAAAAAAATTGATGATCTTGTGAGAATATTGGTCTTTTTCAATTAATTTTTTTCTCTATTATAGCCCTCAAGCTTAGGGTTTAGGGTTTATGCATTTTGATTAAGTCCTATTGATTAAACCCTTAAACCTATTTTAATTTTGTTACCTTTTTTGACTTAAGGCCGAGGGTCATCCTGTCGTTGAAGGGGCCATGTCTTTTCCTAGGTGTTATTTGTTTGGTCAGCCCCTTGTTAATTTTTCCTAAGTTTTGTGCGCTTTATTTTTAGCCCCATGAGCGAGTCCCCCATTTATTTTCCAAGGTTATGTCTACCCCTATCATCCTAGGTGGGGCCCCTTTAATTTTTATTTAGCGGGCACTTGAATTTTCCTAAGTCCGAGTCTTTTATTATTTCTGCCTATGTCTTCTGCTAAATATTGCACTGCTAAAGTTTCCTCTATCTGCACATGCATTAAATAGACAACGATGTTTTAATCTTGATAAAAAAGGTTCTCTATGGTTAAGAGGCTACAATGGTGATCACCATGGTAGGAGGATAACATTCGAGTAGATCAGATGATTCTCGCAACCCCACGATCAAAGATGCGAGGAGGATAATCATCACGACATCACGAGATGATGCCATGTATCCAAGGCGGGCTGAGGTAAGCTGGTGGTGGGACCAATTGACCATGGTTAGATGGTGGTGAGTTGGACATACTATGTCATGCCTTTGATGGGGCCACTTGCCACATATGATAGTCAATGTCAGATTAACCAATGTGGTTCATTGCGATCTACCAGCTTGGAGATGATCAACGGTTGAAATTTAAATTTGATTCAAACGCAAAATGGAGTTGTTTTTACACTTGTGCAAGAAGTAATGGCAGATAGGACAATGACTCTTCAATTCAGAAGGAAATTAAATATTTTTTCTTAGTTATTTTGAATCATCAAAGCATTCAGAAGAGATCAAAGAGTGATTCTAGAGCCAAGGCAAATTTCAACTTCTTGCAGTGCGAAATTAGGGTTTTCTGGTGAGATTAAAGTAGTAAATTCATCTGATATTTTTCATTTGTTTTAAAGCAATTAAAGTTGTGGATTACTTGAAAATCATAAGGAAAGAGTTATAAATTGTTCTAGGGTTAGAGGTTAGACAAATAAAGGTGAAAATTTGCCTAAATTGTTGTTGCAATTTAAATTTCATGCTAGCCCTAGTCTTTTCCTTCCTGATTCAAAAAACTATAGTAGAAACCCTAGTTTAAGAGATGGCACCTTAGAGAAATCATCCAGGATAGACATAATACTTGAAGATAAAACTTTATGATGATTTAGTGGACCAATTGAAGCCCTCAATGAACGATAAGTACTAGGGGCAGAGGTTTACACATGGACAAACCCTAGGGGAAGGTTTAGTTGACAAATCTTGCAAGATATCAGATGCAAAGGTGTCGATGTTAGGGATAAATATGTTTAGGCTATGGTTTGGTCAAATGAATTTACCAGCCCCAGTTTCATAGACATGGCAATATGAATTAGGCAAATTGGTGGTGCCTAATATATTCATGAATGTTGACCTATTCAGATCAGTTGTAGTTAGATATGACCCTATTATGAGGGTCATAAGAGGAAATGAGGGAGAAGTTCTACTGTCCGTCATAAGGGAGGAATTTAAAAAGGTTTTTAATCTAAATGAGTCCTCTGCTATCCTAGAACCTATTGATTTGGAGGATTGAAGAAGGATTATGAAAAGATAAGGTATCTGATCAGAGAAAGATTGCTCCCATCCCACTTGGATAAGGCAACAAACACTCAATATTACATTGGCCCAAGTGTTGAATAGCCTTTTCCAATTGATGCTTTTGCACATTATTTCAGGGCTACATTCTTCTCAGTGTGTCAGATTTTAGGTCTCCACCCAGGTACTGTAATCTCGAAAGCATATATGCACATGGGGATTCAGATTCAACATCCCCATTTTGTAGTAATTTATGAGTTTGCTCCATATCTTGCAGAGAAGATACATGAGAGGTTGCTGCAAATTAAAAAAAGGGTGACATTAGTGCCTCATTTTACTATATTCCATTCTTATGTACATGTTCTTGTACAAGAATGCAAATTTGTTTGTAGAAGAAATGAAGTTGAGAAGGGTGATGGATTTGAGAAAACATGCCAGTGCAGGTTTGGAGCATGGACATGTCATGGGACAAAAAATATGCAAGCTATGTAAGATTTGACAATCACTTTGCATCTAGGCTTAGGGATCAACTGGTAGTCAATCCACCAAGAATTCCAGTAGAATTGCATTATTTTCTGAGGCCAATGGAGAGAAAACCAGAGTTGAAGCTTGAGCATAATTGGGGGGATAAAATTCCCTATTATGTGAGAATAATTATAAGACTGTATGGTTTTCATGGACAACCACATATATTGTCCATCAATGTACCTTTGAGATTAGGATTTGTAGGAGTTATGTGGCAATTGGGCTGCATACATGAAGATGAGATAACAAAAAAAGGTAAAGGCACATTCTTCCCCGATTACACTATAGTTCCTTATTTTATAATTCTTAAAGGAGGATGGGTCCATTTTGAGAAGGTTATTGATCCTTATTTTTTGAGAGTCAACAATAAGAGGCATAGTGACCTAGAGGGTTTCTTTCACATGTTTAGAAAAAAGAATAAAAGGAACCCAGATGCCTCATTATTTTTTTTTTCTAGAAGATATAATCAGGAATGAGTTTGATTTGAATAAACAAGAGGTCAGAAAAGAAAGGTGGTTAGCTTATAAAAAGATGCTTGATAAAGTCCATAGGCTGGATCCCAAATATGATCCATTGATAGAGTTCAGACTATTTTATAAGAAAATGGATCATTTGATGGAAAATTTTAATGGTCATGTACGATTTGATGGATGAAGTTGAGCAATTAGAGATAGCAGTAGGCCAAGAAATGAGAAAAGAGCCTCCAAAATTAGCAGCCCAACAAAGGCCACTATCAAAGCCTCCACAAAAAAGACACCAAATACAAAGGTTAGTATCACCACTAGAAGGAGAGATAGAGGAAGCAAGACCTATCCCCATGCCTTTAGGAGGGAGGATTATTTATAGAAGGTTAAGAGAGGAAGGTGATAAATTTATTGAAGAAGAGCTAAAGAGGAAGGGGAAGGGGATAATGGAACAACAAAAATCCCTTGAACCTCAGCATGGGCCCTTGGGTAGTGATTGTAGATGTTAAATATCCATCTAAAAGGAGCCTTTCACCTCCTCCCTCACCTCCTCCATCTAAAAGGCAGAAAATTGACAAGCCTGAAGAACAACCCACACAAGAAATAGAGGAGGAGAATGTGATTATTCTCACTAATGAAGAGTTGCAGGTTGGGATCCCGTCTCCACCAAGGTCATTAGATTGGTACCTTTCTTTACTTGATATACAAGGAAAGGCCATCCATGACACAAGAAAAGACGCATGCAATAAATTTATTGAAGATGGGGCTTTTGTACAAAGCCAAGCTTTCTTGCAACTAGTTTGGAAGATGAAAATTGATGAGTACAATATGAGATGTGAGGAAAGGAGAGATCAAAAGATGGATAAGATTGATTAGGAGAATCAAGATGAAGTAAAGGTTGAGATGATGAAAGAATTTAGAAGAATAACTGCATAAGAAGGCGAGAGAATTATTAGCCAAGTAGGGGTCCTAATTCTACCTGAGTGGGATATTGTTGATGTAGTGGCCCTTGATGCAATCAAAAAAGAACAACAACCTTTTAATTTTGAAGAAGAAGATAGGTTGGCATTAAAAAGATCTGAATTTGTGCAAGATTATGCCACACTAGTCATTTGGGCATTGGAACAAGGGCCTAAAAGGCCTGATATTAGTGATATCAACCCTAATCTGAGGGCAAGCCTAATAGTGAAAATATCCTGAGATACATCAAATATAGAAGCCTCAAAGTTAATGGTGGATGTGGCCAAATTGGCCCATGAGATAGCTAAGAAGGAGAAGGCAGATAAAGAAGAATATGAAAGGAAATATGAACATGTATTTGTAGAATATAACAAGGTGGAGTAGAGATGTATTGAGTTGTAGTCTAAGGTTCAACTTTTGGAGTAGAAACAATTGGAAGCATCCCCTGTTGCCCCTATAACTACTTCAAAACCATCAACCTCAAGGTCTCCTCCTATCACCATTGTTGATGCAACAACTCAGTGTTCTTCATCAGAGCCAATTATTGAAGAACCAACCAAGTCAATTGTTCCAACAAAAGCTCAACTATTGGAGAAGATCTCAGAATTGGAGAATAAATTGAAGGAATCAAAGGATCAATATTCCTTTGAGAAAAGGGAGATAGTTAGCTCTGTACTAACTCATTTAAATGAAAAAGTTGACTACAGGTTAAATAGTATTCATTCTTTATATTCTTCATTGTTTAATATTCAAGGTTTTGACCATGATAAAGAGGTGGCAATACCTCTGTATACTAAGTGGTTACCAAGGGAAAATGAGATTATATTGATGTCAATGGCTTCTAAATATTATGTCGAGAGGAAACCTACACTTTAGCCAACCTATTTGTTGGTGAAGTCAATGCAAGAAGCCCAAATCCAACTAGAAAGTATAGAGAGAAAAATAAATGAGTTGATGAGGAGTTTCAATGAGTTAACTGATACACTTCTACTAGGGATTTTGGATGAGAATGGAGTTGTCAAGCGTTTGTAGCTATAGAAGGAAGAGGCAGAGAGAATCATCAACACTCAAGTCCAACTAATTTGTGAGGATTTGGATACTGATTTGTTGGAGAACAATATGGACAAAATTATATGCATAGGGACATTTTTTGTGTCTTTTGAAAGAGAAGCAAATCAGGTTGTTGTAAAGTATGCCCCATATAGGGAAAAAGCTGACGAGGTCATGAGTTTTAAGTGGCCATCTGATGAAGAGTAAAACAGATGGAGCAAGACATATTTGAATGACAATTTGGTTAACGGTTTTGTCTTTTTGTATCAATTACATTTTTTGAACACAAGCAACAACAAGGTGGGCCTGTATCAAGATCTTTTTCGGAAATAACAAGGATGACAAAGTGCATAAAGTGTTATGATGAAGTGGTTAGAAATATTTTGGTCTTGGTTGTGACATTCCTTAAAAGAAATATTTTGTAACAAAATTATGTGTATGCGGTCATTTTTTATGACATGTCTCCTCTGGCCTGAAGCTTGTTTGCTCCCTTATTTTCTATAAAAGGGAATTCAAGGGCAAGAGATAGGGTACTGGTCTTGATCTTTGTACTTAGTTTTCTAAATTAGAGTCATAGGTTCCATTAGCAAGTTTTAGGTGTGAATGAGCAAAGTGTAAAGTCTTTTTGCAGAGCAAAAATAGAACGAGTCTTATGTCATATTTTGTGCAGGTTTTGAAGGATTGAATTGTACATTATTTTAATTGTTTTATGACAGATATAGCATTTAAGTTAATGAAATATATTCCAAGCTTATTTCTCTCCATTTGTACGATTCTACTATCTTTTGAATGAAATATAATCAAGAATTTCTTTCATTCATTGCATTGTTGTGATGTATGTGATTTGTGTTTATGCTTTAGTCTAAGGGACCAATTAAATGCTTAAACAAAATTTCAGAGTGGTAGGGCTTATGCAGGGATTCCGATAAGTAGTTTGGGTTGGGGTTATAATAGAGATATATTGTAATGAAATATATTCTTAGTTCAATGTGCTATCAGATAAATACTATTGTAATTCATCTTACATTTCATGAATTTGACTCCCCAACAAAATAAGGCACTGGTTATAGCTTGTCTTAAGTCTTTACAACTAGTTTTATGCTTTGTTTCATCTATATTTGTTATAAATTGTTGATTATCAGAATACATTTCACTTCATATATATTATTATTTGTTTTCTCCATCTCATGCTCCAATAGGTTGAGGATCACTGAAGAATTCACCATTCTTGAGCATTCTTCCTCTTTGTTGAGCTTGTATATGAGATTATCTGCTTTGTTTTAGTGCAATTTGTGAGTATGGCGCAAAGATCATAAATTCACTAAGGGATCACCCTCTTGGGTCTTGCAGAGCCCAAAGTGTAGAAGGATCTGTTGAATCCTTGTCATAGTTGGTCCAAGTTATAGAGGATATTGATAGTTGGAGTTGGCTTCTCCATAGATATTTGAAGAATCAACTTGGTTTCTACATTTTGCAGTGTAAACCCTTTAGGGAACCAACAAGGAAAACTAATGTGGATTCAATATAAAGTAGTTCTAGGTAGTCCAAGCTATCTAAGGGTGACACTCACATATGGACGTCCTCTATAATGATCTGAACCACCTAAGGATGTGTCATTTAGTAATTCATTGAACTGATTCAAGTGAACATTTATGTCTTAATGGTTGTTAAGAATTTCAATCCTAATAGGACTCTTTCTCAGTTTAAGGTTTCTTTACGCAATAAATAAATCTCTCCCTAGATGTGGGGATCGAATAGTAGTTAGCTAGGAGTATTAGTCATAGGTTTATCTATATAAATAAGTTTGAACACAACCTGAAAAGGTTAACTACTTTGTGAATATTATAGCCATTTAAAAAAAAGTATGATGAATATAATACAATGCATTTCTAAACCAATTGTGTAATCTTGTAATTTAATATTGAGTACTTACCAAAGGGGGCCCACTTGAGGTAAAACTACTCTTATTTTAGTTTATTTCAATTAGTTTTGTTTCAAGTGTTTAGCAATGAAGTAATCTTCTTGAATTTCAATAGGATAAAAGTTACATTGTTTATTGTTTCTCATAGAAACTGCTACTGAACTAGAATAGATTTGTAGGTAGTATATAATGGTTGTCTTGTTTAAATAGTAGTTAAAGGGTTTTTTTTTTGTAATTGATTTAGATTGAGTTATTTTAGCATAATGTTTAGTTTTCATTGCATTTGTTCTTTCTTCAACATCTCTATCAATAATAGTCATTATAATTAATTCCAACATTTTTCTTCACTACCATTTTTGAAGTCAATATAGGGTAGCAACCCAAGATAGGTTCATAATACACATATATTGGTGTACTATTTCAAGTTATACAACCCCTGGTTGACAAGTAAGTGTCACCTTTCAACCATGAAGGATTTCTCAACATGGATAGATATCCTTGAGTTGTGGAGACTAATAACTTGTCCTAAATCTCAATTGGAATTTTAAGGCTTGATATTTTTGGCACTATTGTTGGGGATTGTGTCAAGTTATGAAATTATCTGGGTTGGCTATTAGTTTTTTATGCTCTCTTAGAAAGGGGAATTATTTTTTTCAGTTTGTAGGACTTTAAATTCTAAACAAACCCCCATAATTTTTACTAAATATTTGCAGGTTTGCTAGAGCAAGGTCTCTATATCTTGTATGCATAGAAGGAGGAACTCTTGTGGAAGATTCCTTCCTAGTATTGATAGCCAAACCATCCAAGAAGCTATGGAAGAGATCCAACAATATCATTCACCTCCATATTCACCAACCTCTCAATCCTCTTCTAATTCATCCCATAATTCCACTTCACATAATTCTCCATGTATATTTATACATAGACTAAGATATCCATTTTACATCCACATTGATAGCAAAACTTATGAATGAATATAAGCTTAGGCATGCAAAAGCTACTTGATATCACCCTTAGACCAATAGCCAAGTGGAGGTCACTAATTGGGAACTAGAAGCAATCCTTACCAAAACAATGACATTTCATAAAAAGGATTGGGCTTTAGGTTACAAGAAGCACAATGGGCTTATAGGACCACATGGAAGTGATGCAGGAGCATCCTTGGTTCACAACAATCTTGCATCAACCAAAAAACATTTTCCTTTCTGTTTTGTTTCCTGTTTGCAGTTTTAGTTTTCATTTCTGTGTGTCCCAGTTTTGGCTCACTGGATCCTGTGGAGTTGGATTCTACTTGAAGACTTGATTATCTTTCTTGATTTCAAACCATATCTCATTTGGATTACTTTTCAACAAGATATCGCCACTAGTTTCCATGATAGCTTCTTGTTACCAGTTGTTCCTTTGTTATTGGTTGCCTAAGACCTATTTTGGTGATCTACCAGAACCCATTATGAAGTTTTTGGAGCCTCGAGCATTGATCTTGATGTTTCTTGGCAGAGGCCGACCTTGTTCATTTGCACGTTAGGTCTTGTTCTTTGGGTTTTGATCCCTTTTGGGCCGACTGGATCCTTTAGATTGATATATATATATATATATATATATATATATATATATATATATATATATATATATATATATATATATATATATATATATATATATATATATATATATATATATATATATATATATATATATATATATATATATATATATAATCATTCTTTATAATGTAATCATTTAGAATCAATTAGAGTATCAGATAGATAGTCTATGCTTAGAAGATAAATCTTTCGATTCAAGGTCCTAGTTGTGACCTATTCTACCAGGCCTATGTGTCGGTATGTTGTAACCCGATTATTACTGGTTGGGTGTAATCAAATTTCATGCAATAAAACTATTTTTTATGCATTGCCTCCATCATATCTGTGTGTTTTTGTTGTGTTTACTATTGTTGACCGGTCTGGATTGATCTCTTTGAGGTCCCTCCTCACCGGTGACTGCTTCAAGTGGTATCAGAGTGAAGTTTCATTATGAAGGTTGCGTCTTGATTTTTTGTTGTAGGGTGGTGGATTGCGGATCTAACCTACAATTGTAGAGGACTAGCATGAATCAATGGCGCAAAGAGGAACTAGGAATGGGGGAGTGGATGGGAATGTAGACCCTGCTATGATGGAGATGCTATGAGGAATAGCAGCCCAGTTAGAAGTCATGGAGACAACCCAGAGAAGAGGCCAACATATTGTAGATGTAAGTGAAGATGAAGGAGAAGAAGCCTCGATAGAACAAGTAAACCTACCGATAGTTGATCCGGATGAAGAAAGGTTTTTAAGGGTTTTGAGTAGGGAGAATACTAAACCTCATTTTACCCTAGCAAAATATGATGGGAATTTGGATTCAGATGAATTGATGGATTGGATCTTGGAGATAGAGAAGTATTTTTATTTTGAAAACACTACAGAAGAGAGGAAGGTGAAATATGCTTGTACCTAGTTGAAAGGTCATGCATCTCTTTGGTGGGAGTATTTCCAAGTTGATAGACAAAGAAGAGGTAAAGAAAATATTAAGACATGGGATTAGATGATTGCCTAGTTAAAATTAAATTTTGTCCTAGCGAATTATCAAGTGGATTTGTTTCAAAAATTGTAGAACCTAAGACAAAAGGAATCTGGTGTGAAGGAGTACACCAAAGCATTTTACAAATTGAACATCTGATCTGGACATGTTGATGATGACATTAAACAAATTGCAAGATATTTGAATGGATTGCAGATGTCTATACAAGATGAACTCAGTATAATCAAATTGAAGAGAGTTGAATAGGCTTACTAGTATGCACTAAATGTTGAAGAAAAATTGAACAAAAGACATGAGCAGAAATAGAGAGGTAGAGGTGGAAGGTTTACCAGAGGAAGAGGAACTAGTACAGATCAGAACAAGGACAAGGAACTAAGCAAGGAAGGTAATTCATACCAGAAGGATGATAGAAATTTCTACCAGAGGAGAGAACCAGATGGTTACCAGAATGAGAAATCTGGAAGACAAGATAAGAGGACATTTAGAGGAACCTTCTTTAAGTGTAGAGGAGAAGGACATCGTGCATTTGAATGTAAGAAGATAGAGGCTACCGGAAGATCAGTAGTGGTGGAAGAAAACCGCACCGGATCAGACAATAAACTGAAAGATGGAGAACTGCTAATGATGAGGAGAGATTTGTGTCATACCGGAGGAGATGAAGAACCCTTGCAGGGGAAGAATATGTTCAAGACCATATGTAAGGTATCTGGTAAGTGTTGTAAAGTTGTTATTCATAGTGGTAGTTTAGATAATCTTGTTTTAGAAGAGATGGTGAATAAGTTGAAATTGGAGAGATTGAAACACCCTAAGCCTTATCAAATATCATGGATCGAGGATGAACATAAGTTGTTAGTAAGTGAACAGTGTTTGGTAAAATTGAAAATTGGGAATTATCATGATGAAGTTTTGTGTGATATTATGCCTATGGATATTTGTCATCTTTTGTTGGGAAGACCTTGGCACTTTGATAGACAAGAAATACATGATGGGAGGAAGAATACATACACTATTGTGGCCAATAGGATGAAGAAAACCTTGTTACCTTTGGAGGAATATTTAAAGAATGAAGTTTGTACAAATACCAAAATCTATTTAGTAGATGGAAGGAAATTCATGGATGGACTGAGACATGAGAATGTGTGTTTTGCCTTAATTCCTAAGAAGACTGAGAGACCAAAACCGGAAGGAGAACACTTGAAAGATATAAGAGATTTGCTGACAGAATATGAGGCATCATTTCAGATAATGTACCTGATGGATTGCTACATGTTAGAAGTATTAGTCATTATGGACTTGGTTCCTAGAGCTAGTTTACCTAACAAAGTTGTACACTAGTTGACACCGATAGAGAATGAAGAACTAGATAGACAAGTGCAAGAGCTATTG
Source organism: Cryptomeria japonica (assembly GCF_030272615.1). Taxonomy (NCBI): domain Eukaryota; kingdom Viridiplantae; phylum Streptophyta; class Pinopsida; order Cupressales; family Cupressaceae; genus Cryptomeria; species Cryptomeria japonica. The sequence continues at coordinate 524,213,360 of NC_081411.1, forward strand.
AAGAAATGTTTGATAAGGGAAAGTTTAAGCCCTTGTGTAGTAACGGCTATATTAGCACCTAAGAAGAATAGATAATGGAGGATGTGTACTGATTCAAGAGAAATAAACAAGATCATAGTGAAATATCGGTTTCCTTTTCCTAGGATGGATGATATAATGGATTGTTTGAGTGGAGAAAAATACTTTACAAAGATGTATTTGAAGAGTGGATATCATCAGATCAGGATCAGAGAAGGTGATGAGTGGAAGACAATATTTAAGACAAATAAAGGACTATATAAATGGTTGCTGATGCCTTTTGGATTGACTAATGCACCAAGCACTTTCATGAGGTTGATGAATGAGGTATTAAAGAAATTCCTTGGTAATTTTGTTATTTTGTATTTGGATGACATTCTAATTTTTAGTAAAACAAAAGAGGAGCATTTATTGTAGTTAATATAAGTTTTGTAGAGGTTGAGAGAAGAAAATTTGTTGATCAATATCAAGAAGTGTACTTTCATGAAGGATGAGTTGGTCTATTTAGGATATGTGATATCTGAAGATGGTTTGAAGATGGAACTTGAGAAAGTAAAAGCCATTGTTGAGTGGCCTACACTAGAAAGCATTGGAGAGGTAAGATCATTTCATGCATTGGCTAGTTTTTACTAGAAGTTTGGCAGAAATTTTAGTTTAGTTTGTAACCCTATGACTGAGACCATGAGAGGAGATCAGAAGGAATTCAAGTGGACCACCAGAGAAAATACAAGTTTTGAATTGTTGAAGCAGAAAGTGACTGAGTAGTCTGTGTTAGCTTTATCAGATTTCAATAAAGTATTTCAAGAGGATCATGATGCAAGTGGAAGAACAATAGGAGCAATTTTAAGTCAAGAAGGGAGAGCGGTAGCCTATTTCAGTGAGAAATTGAATGATGCTCGGGAGAGATATTTGTGTATGATAAAGAATTTTATGCCATAATTCAAGCCTTGAAGAAATGGAGACACTACTTGTTGCCTAAAGAGTTTGTGTTGTATATAGATCATCAAGCTTTGTAGTATTTGAACAATTAGAGTAAGTTGAATCAGGGACATATGAGATGGTAGAATTATTGCAGAGTTACACCTTTGTGTTGAAGCATAGAATTGGGAAATCTAACAAAGTTGTTGATGCATTGAGTAGGAGAAGGAATTTGTTGACAGAAATGAGAGTGACAATATTAGGTTTTGAAGATTTGAAGACCTTGTATGATGAAGACCCACATTTTGTAGAACCTTGGAAAGCATGTAGAGAATCGGTTATGGTTGATAGGATCAAATGGTTGGATTATTTCATTCAGGATGGGGTGTTATCAAGGGGAGTTCAATTGTACATACCTAAGAGTTCCATGAGAGAGAACCTGATAAAAGAGAAACATAGTGGAGGTTTAGCTAGACATTTTGGCATTGATAAAATAGTTGTATTGGTGAGTGAGCAGTACTTTTGGCCTTAGATTCATAAGGATGTTAAGAGATATGTGCAGAGTCATAGATTTTGTCAAGTTGCAAAAGTTAGTAGTCAGAATGTGGGGTTGTATACACCTTTGACAGTACCGGTAAGACCTTGGGAGGATATAAGCATGGATTTTGTACTTGGATTTCCTAAGACACCAAGAGTGAATGATTCTATATTTGTGGTAGTTGAGAGATTTTTAAAGATTACTCATTTCATACCTTATAAGAAGACATCAGATGCATTTCATGTAGTGGACCTATTTTTCAAGGAAGTGGTGAGATTGCATGGATTACCTAAGAGCATAGTTTCAGACAGAGACACTAAGTTTGTTGGCTATTTTTGGAGAACACTTTGGAAAAAGATGAAGATAGATTTGAAGTTCAGTTCTACTTTTCATCCATAGATTGATGGATAAAGAAAAGTTGTTAACCAAAGCTTGGGAAACTTGTTGAGATGTTTAGTAGGAGATAAAACCGGAAGTTGGGATTTGATCCTTGCAAAAGAAGAGTTTGCCTACAACAATTCAGTGAATAGAAGTACTGGAAAAACACCTTTTGAGATTGTTACTCAAGTGCATCCTAGAGGAATAGAAGAATTGAGAGACATTAGCAGTGAAGACCGAAAGAGTTTAGATGTAGAAGATTTTGCTGATCACATGGCAACATTGCATATTCAGGTTAAACAACATTTTGAAGACATGAATAGCAAATATAAGGAGAAGGCTAATGAGAAGAGGAGACATAAGGAATCTAAAGGTGGTGATGAAGTGATGTTTGTCCAATAGTCTTTATAATAGCCATGCTACCGGTCGTGGTTATTACCTTGCTTGATTCAACCTCTGGTAGGTTTGTATGTGTTTGCATTTCTACAAACAAAGGTTTATGCTTTTTATTTTGGGCCGGTGGCACTGTCTCTGTTTGTACCTATGCTTCAACCTATACCAGTTTTGGTTTCTCTAACTGTGTCTCAGAAGGTTTCTCTGAGTTTACAATTGCCAGTTTCTCAGATGTAATCTCGGTTTGTACCTCTGAACTTTGCTTAGCCATTTCTTCAGATGGTTTATCTATTGTATGTACCGGTTTCTTAGTGGTATCCTTTGCTGGTTGCTCTACCAGTGTTGGTTTTTCTATGTTTGTCTCAATCTCTACAGCTAGTGACTTAGTAGTCACAACTTTCTCCTTATCCTTAGTGGTTTCTCTGTCAACCACAATGTTAACTTCCTAAGTGTCTACATTTACTATATACAAAATTTCTGATTTAGGATTTGTATCTTCTACTGGAGTCTCCATACTCTTAGTGGCTGGTTGATTTTTAGTAGTGTCTACTGGTGGAATATTTGAAATAGGTGGGGGCATATTGTCAGTTATTTTCAGGCTTGGTGGACCACCTACCTTACCTTTCCCTTTATCTCTGTCCTTTTGATATACTTTGATAGGCTTAGGTCTAAGTAATTATTCTTGTTTTTCTTTCTCCACAAGGAAAATATCCCATGCATCAGTAGTTTCCTCATAAACTTCATTTACTCTTCCTGTCATTAATGCTACATGCCGGTGAGTAGTAGAAAATACTGTCTGGTTAGCCTCACTAATTAATTTGTCTATTTCATCAGGTGAGTTAACTAGATGTACTGCCAGTAATTTTTCAATCTTAATCTTTTTATCCAATTCAACAATAGCTAATCTTCTAGCTTCTAATCTCCTATACAAGTCATTTGGAATTTCGTCAACAATTTCCATTAAGAATTTCTCGTATATATCTAAGAGTAAAATTACACTGTTCTCTATACTTTCCTTATCATCAGCTGAAAGTTTATTGTATATTTTATTGATGTTCTTCAGCTTACCATCCTCTGTGATTTCACTAAGAAGTTTGTCTATAGGAGCAATAGTTTGTTTCACCTTCTTCTTAGGAGTCATCTTCTTCACCAAAGGCCTTACTTCCTGTTTCTTCTGTCTTGTTATTTAAGGTTTAGGAGAGGATGTCAGTGAGGGTTTTCTTTTTCTTTCAACCCTTTTAAATACATCAGGTATATCACTTTCAGAAGAAGTTCCGATCGGTGAAAAATGAGTTTCCGGTTGAGGTGCTTCCAACTCACTTTCACTTATACTAGTTTGTCTCTGAACATCTTCCTTGATTGCCTTTGCCTGCCGGGTTCCTTTCCTTATGGTTGCTTCAACCTTCTTAACCCTTTTTCTTGATTGAATTCCACTTTCTATTGTTTCAGCATTTCCAAAAACTTCCTCTTTCAGTTCCTTTGGAGCTTCAAGGAGGGCTTTTGCATATGTTTCTATGATGTTGTCATCTGTTTCATAGCCCATTTCAGTTACCCAAATAGTTCAAGGGACAACTGTTACCATCCAAATTTCATCTTTCTTGATCACAAAACATATTTCCTTTTGATACTTATCCACAATAGCTTGCGACAGTCTTACTCTAGTCTTCATTCAAGCCTTCAATGCTTGAAAATACTCATTTAGGTTTTTCTCCCTGTTTTCTCCCATATTGTTCAATAGATCTAATAGTTGTTTTCCTACCGGTATGTCAAAACCAAAATCTCTAGCACCAATACTGGGTACTTGTTTGGTTATGTATAGTATTAGACAAACAAGTAAGTTTTCAAATCTGAATGTTCCTTTCTTATCTCTTTTGATATTTCCCAAATTTTCTATCAACTCATCTTTAAGCCATTCACATATGTCTATCCTTGCATTATCATTGACCATATCATAGGCACTCTTGATACATACGCTAGAAACTGAGTTTAACCTATTTGCATATGTAGCCTTATAACCTAAGATCATATTGATAAATCTAACATTTATATCTTTCACATCATTTACCCTTAGAGATCTCTTATCAAATGTTGCACCAGTAAGGTTTATCAGTGTGTCATTTGAGACCTTCTTTGTTTTGTCTGGTCTGTTACCGGTCGAGGGTAACCCTATTACAACTTTTACTGCTTCTTTTGTGATTTTATGAATAGAGTCTAACTAGAAAAATTCACCATGTACTCTGCTTAACACAATCCTTATGATATCCTTGGGAAAATCCGGGATACTAAGAATTTCAGTGAAACCTAGGGTTTCTACTATCTTATGTTCAGGTTTGACATTTCCGGATTCATCACAAATCATAGTTTTAAACATGTTCTTAATCTCATCATCACCTAATTCATCAATATGACAATGTATATACATCCTAGGATCTTCTACATATACTACTCCTTTAGGGATTTGAGAAAATGCACCTATGCTATCATCTTTCTTTGCGATTTCGGGAACTAGCTGAAATACGGGTCTACGTCACTTAACAACTTCAACAACAGTAGGGTTTGCAATAAATTTAGGAGTGGATGAAGATGTCATAGCTATAAATACCTCAATCTGCCTTAAGTATGGATGATTTGATGGATTGCTTCACTTCTTTGCTTAGAATGTGTTTTCTCGGGAATTCTCACGCTCTTGATGATTTGAATGCTCAATGAATGAAAAAGGAGCCAAAACACTTGCTTTATAATGTTATTTTCACCAACTACCACATTTAATGCTTGTCAGTTAAGTCACAACTTAACTCATATGCCAGAATAGAAGTAATTTCAACTTCTTACCATCAACCGAGGGAATAATAAAATGTTTTTCATTTTATTGCTAAACCCCCAAAAGAATTTTCTTCAATTAGATGAAGATTCTCCTGCCATTGGAGTGTTACTCTGTTATGCCGGTGGAGGAGTATTCCCATTACTATTCTGATCTGACTTTCTGATCCATTGTTTTGAGAATTCTTGCTTTACCTCTTCAACTTTTTCTTTACCTTTCAAACTCAGACCTTTGTTATTTACTGGTGAGGACTTGCTTCTATAGAATTTAGCAATATGTCCAATCTTGTTATAGGCATAACAAGTCACATTGTTCTTCTAAATAGATTTCCCATATCCTATGCCAGTATGTGTTCTGCATTGATTAGATAAGTGCCCAAATCTTCCACAAACATAACATCTCACATTCATTCTGCAATTTTCTGAATTATGACCAACTTTGTTGCATTTGGAACACTGACTGGTGGGTGTATTAGTGTTTTGATAATTTCTAGATCTACACTGATTTTCTCTATGACCAATTTCAAAGCCAAGGCCATTTGTATCACCATTAGGTTTCTGATTCTTCAGCATGTCACCAAGTTCTTCTGAACTTTTCTTGAATTTATCCTTGTGATAATTTGTAGTAGCCAATTCATTTTCCAAGAAGTCTTTTTGTCTCATGAGTTCAGTTTTGTCATGCTCCAAATGAATTAGATCTATCTTTAGCACATCATTCTCATGACCGAGTCTTGTGTTTTCATTTCTAGCATCATTTAGTCTTCTAACCAAGTCTTCTTCATTCTTCTTTCTATCTTCAATTTCTTTACAAAATCTCATAGTCATATCCTGCATCTCATTCTTTGTTGTACTGATCTCTTGTCTTAGCTTGTTTACTAGATAATTAATAATTTCCTTTTCATTTTCCTCATTCTGCATTTTTTCACAAAGTTCTCTTCTCTTGTTCCTTGCAATAGTAAAATTTTCTTGAAGTGCTTGAATAATATCCTGAGCAGCCTTTAGATCATCTTCAAGTTTTATATTCTTCACCTTTTCTGCATCATAGTCTACAAGAGCTGTTTTCAATTGTTTTCTCAAGTTTTCCATCTCTACTGGTGACAAGATCTTCCTCAAGTTGTTAGGCTTTTGAAAATAGAGGACCGGGCTTTGATACCAATTGTTAGGGTTCCCAAAGATACTGAGAGGGGGGGTGAATCAGTATCTAATTGGTATGTGAATTAACTTGACTTAAAACATGAAAAATATATTAAAACTGTGTACAAGTAAACCAGAAATAATGCAGTAAGCAATAATAACAACAACCACATGAGAAGCACAACATAACATAGTATTTTAATGAGGAAACCCGGTGTGGGAAAAACCTTAGTGGGATTTGTGACCCACAATATTCACTTACTGGCCAATAAGGGAATATTACTCTTACAATAGGGGCCTGCACATGCAGGAAGGCCAAGTGCCTAGAGCTCACTGCTTAATTACAAAAGAAGTCACATTGACTTACAAAAATGGATTATATTAATCCAAAGTCTTGTACTGCTTCAGATTAGCATCTACTATGCCAGATCCAGTACCGGTTTAAGCTCTGCTACATACATAAACCCTTAACCAATAATTCGCATATAGGTCTGCATAATTTTGCCTATCACCTTATTACAAAATGATCTATAATGATCTCATACATATATGAGTCATATTACAACTTGCCATGTCAGCTTATGATGATTTTATGATTAATTACAAAATACATTTTAAACAAAATTGAAGTCGGCCAAGGTGTTGGTATCCTTCCTTTCATTGTCGGTGTCCTGTATGTTGGTGTAGAGTCTATCGGTGCCAGTGCCGGTATATTTGTCTTGCTGGTATCATATGATTGCAAGGTTGTCATCAATGACAAAGCCTTCAATCACCTACAATTTCTCATTGGAGTGTGCATTTGCAATTTTCTATTTTTGCATGTACTTCACATTTATGATAATTAGTGATAGTATTATTTAATGATTCATTATTACATTTTTTTTGTGCTCTTCCCAAATTAATCTAATCAACCCTTCCACTCAGCATGTGTGGACACTTATCTTACCTTAAGTTGGGGGGGTGGGGTGGGGTGGGGTGGGGGGAGTCTTGCCATAGTATTTCATGCTAATCATTATTTTTATACAATTTTTTTTTCTATAATTTGATTTATTTTGAATGTTAGTAGTGAAACACAACAAGATATACAAATCTACCCACATATTTATTCCTCACTGCCAATTAATATCACAACTTCATTTTTGAGTTTCATCCTGTCAAAAACCCTTCTCCTATTATGCCATTTTCTTTTATTTATCATAGTTGAGCATTTTGAAATAAATTGTATTAAATACTAGATACAAAATTTAGGCAAAGGTTAAAGTTTGGTGGAAACTGAAGAAAATTTGGGTAAGGAAGTGTCCAAGCGAAGGAATTTAGAAAGGATTTTTCAGGAGCATCGAATTTAATACTTGCATTTATAGTCAAAAGATGGGTGGAGATCCTATAAGAAAAAAACCTTTAGTTTGTACCCTCGTTGAAAATGTCCACTAATGTAGGGATGAGTTGGTAATTGCAGGATGGGTCGACTATTTTCATAAATTAGGAGAGTTTAATACCTAGATAGTGCTTGAGTTTGTGTGGAGTCTACATAATGGCATAACCCCTATACAAGGTTTGTGTGTAGATGACAACATGTTAGCCATTGCAGAAGTGATTAGACTTTCTATCAATGAAGAGGATTATCTTGACAACCATGATGTAGTTTCAATTAGAGAAAAGTTTACAAGGTCGGGTGACCCACCTTTAGATATCTCTCCACAAGGAACTTTGAGGCTTTTATTGCTAGAAAGATGGGTAGAAGAAGCTTAGCTCATAATAAAATATTTTTATTCCAAAATAAGGATGTCACTACTTTATTCACATCATTTCAATTTGCTTAGTCATTTGCACCATGATCAATTGGTAAATGTCCTTCATTATTTGGCCTATTTTATTACCAAGATGGTGATAGAAGTGCAAAAAGGTAAGGATACCTCATTATCTCACCATTGTTTAATAAATATTCTTGTAAAAATAAGTTTGAACATTTACTTTCCTAAAATAAGTTGGGAGGAGTTTTTAACAGTTAAGAAAGTGAAACATGTGAATTTGGATTCATGAGATAGGAAATTGGGATTTAGAGGGTTAGAGAAAGGGGATTGTAGTAAGTAGCCAATAGATTCAAACCAAGAAGAATCAACTTCTTATTAAGAAGGAGATACCTTCACCTCTAAAACCCCTAAATCTAAGTTGTGTCAAGAAGAGGAAGAGGAACACCACATGACTCCTCCTACAACCAAAAGCCAAAGCCAAAAATTGGCTCAAAGAGCTATGATTGAATCTAGACCCAAGGGCACTAGGAAACACCCTAAATTAACCAAGTGCTAAGGTTAAAACCCCTTTTACCATATCAAATAAAGAAAAAGAGAGGACCTCCTCTAACAAATGAAAAGAGCCTAAGGAAAAATATAGACCCTCAAAAAGTAAGAAATCCAAAATTGATGAGGTCAATGTTGTTAAGCAAGAGGACACACCTATTACTGCTGCAGGGAAGAAGAAAAGGTAAAAAACTCCTCCTCCTTTGGTTGAAACAAGTAGAAAAAATCAACCCTCTGCTACTCAATTGTAATAGGTTCTTTCTACCACTATTATTTTAGAAAATCCCACATCTGCTACTTTTTGAATTAGTGAAAAAAAATTGTCTGCAGATAGAAAGACATGAAAGAAAAAGGAGAAACAAAGAATGGATGCTATATAACAATAAAAGTCTCTTAGATTAAACAAGAAGACAACATGTACTAAAGGAAAAATTAAGTTTGGGATAGTCTTGGATATTGATTTAGATACTAGTAGTAAATATGAATTTTTGTTTAGACAAAGCTCTCCAATTTTAGAGGAAAGATAAGCATCCTCTGAGGCTAATATGGAATCATCTGATAAACCTCAACCATATTGGCCAAGGGAAGGAGATGCTAACATTTCTATGGAGATATCACAACCTACAAGGGGTATGTTATTAAAGAAATTAAAGAACAAAATATGGTCGACGAAAAAGGCGATGTAGTAGAACAGACAAAAGATGAATACGAAAGTGATGTGCATGATGTCAAATAGCCATATATTGAAGCAAATGAACCTGCAACATTAGAACATGTTAATTTGGATAATTGGTAGAAATGTGTTATCCTTGATTTTTGCTTGCTAAAAATTGTGGGATAACCCCTTCAAATTTTGTCCAATTTGTAGCCCAAGTTTTCTAAGTATGTTGATCGAGGTAAAATTCCATTGTCTCCGTTCATGACTTGGCCCTTGAGAAATCATCTCAATTTGAAGTCTCAAGTTGTTAATTTGAAATATTGATTAAAATGCCTTTTAGGAGTTTTTTTTTCACCTTAGTTGATTTTGGTGTCAAATCAGGTCTTAAACCTGACTCTACACTTGTGTAGTTAGTCTTGCTGTAGTTCGGATCCGTTGACCCAAACTACACTTGTTTTGGTGTAGTTCGGATCCGTAGACCTAAACTGCACCTGTATTGGTGTAGTTTGGATCCGTAGACCCAAACTGCACCTGATTTGGTGTAGTTTGATCTGTAGACTCGAATTGCACCCAACTTGCACTTTTTTAGTGTAGTTCGGACCTGTAGCTCTGATCTATACATAACTTTTATTTTTCCAAAGTTTAGTTCGGGTCAATGAACCTGAACTACATCTTTTAGCCACACTTAGCCTTAAGTGTAATTTGGGCCTACAAGCCTGAATTACACCAATGCACACATGTAAATAGGGTTCGTAGGCCCAATTTACACTTGTTCTACCATGATATAATGAGGGTTTTTGTAAACCATATGCATGATCTTATTTGGTTCAAAATGATCAAGATAATTGATGTTTTCTCTTCTTAGGTGCTATTTAAATGTCAGAACCATCTCTAGCGAAAAGACAATGAAGTTCAAGAAGAAAGACTCCTATCCACTCTTCCTCACATCCTTAATGGTATCAAATATCATGAACACCAGATGATTCTGAAATACAAGCTACTTGGCAATGATATAAAGATTTTGTGAAGAAGGATGATCATTAAAAAGATTTGTTTCAGGACACTTAGTCATTTTTATGTATCTCTAGAGAAGTGGCACTTTGTAATTCCAATCGACACCTCACGTGTCATTCTATGTATGCACCAGTACACTTATAGGATTGCATGTGTCCTAAGTCAAATCAAACTCTACTTTTGACTTAGTCATAGTTAGTTGAGTTTTTGCTATTTTTTCTCATTACACCTCCTCTATATATATGAGGGTCTAATGGGGTCATTATAATCCTCATTAGTTAATTTATCAATCCATGGCAGTGTCCATGGCTATATGCAAAAGATAATGAAGTAAACTGGTTTGACAATCTATTCTAACTTGTAGGAAATGAAAGCTAATCTAAGACACACCTACATGAAAGCAAAGGCTAATCTAATGCACACTTGCATGAATTGAATAAGGCTAAAATAATTCAAACTTTCTGGAAATACATATTTGATTGAATTCAAATTTAGTCTAAGAAATTATGGAAAATACATTGCTGGAAATGAAACTAGTCTATCCTATTTCCTTAGGCTAAAACAAGCCTTTCTAATCCCTCCTTTACTCAAATGATTCCAATGGATTTATAGAATTCTCATTGTGAGATTTTGCCAAGATCTAGAGGCAATGGAAAGCACAAATAAGAGAGAACAAAATATATGATAGAAATAAACTGTATTCTATCAAGATGAAAATACCGATCAACTGGATCATCAAGCGTTACATACAATGAATATGAGCTTGCTTATATAGGCAAGGCTATATGGATATGTGAGCACACAAACATGACATGTGGCTCAATAAGAAACAAGGGTAGGTAGGAAAGAGGTGTGGGTAGGTAGGAGAAACAATATAATATTCCACATGAGGTGGATCACCCACTAAAGGTGGATTTATCACTCCATAATAAGTGGATATGATACAGTAGTAACAAGATCAACACCATAAAAGGTGGAAATTCTCCTATACACACTATCCCAATGTGGCACAAACACCCAAGTGTCTCATACCCAAACTACTATGAGATGCATTTCCTAAGTAAAATTAAGTAAGTTGTAATAATATCCAAGATGAATAATTATTTACACCAACACCCCCCCTTAAGTGCAACTTAGGGGAATGCACTTAAGTCTACAATGCAACTAATAAATGCAAGATGGGTCCCGGCTACGAGGCCAAGTTAGATACCCATGTACAAATGCAAATGCAATCTCCCATAAATGGAGAAAGAGAGAAAAACCCAATGGAAAAAAACCCTCCCCCAAAAGAGAGATGATGAAAGCACACAATGCTCTCAATGATGAATGAGAAGAACAAAATATGTCCCCCCCATAAGAGAGAAGAAGAGACAATGAAGCCCTCCCTCAATGTCAAATCTCTTGCAAAGATGGTGCAATGATGTTGACCAAAATACCTCCCCATAAGGAAGAAAGAGAGCCTATGTTGCACCAATAATGTCAAAGTGTGACAAAACTAGGTACCAAGTCGATGACGATGAATCACTCGGTGCAACAAAATAAAGATCAGGCATGGAGACAACCTACTTTGAGCATCATCTGGATACTCGTAAATGGCAAAAATACCGGTACAATCCAAGCCTCACAGGAGCCATGCACAAATGTGTACAATCTAAGTCTCAACTAGAGCCATGCACCAAGTCTCACAAGATATTCCTAATCTACGTGTACAAGAGGATTACATCAAATAGTCAACAATGACATGATACAAAGAGGTGTGGCATTTTATGATAGTGTGAGTACAACATTGCTCATGCAAAAGCATACAACATGATAGTGCAAATCTGGAAACATGAAAATGATGTCACCAAGAAGCCCTATAGAATGTTGCAGAAAAAGATGCCTTCGATTGGGATGTGGGCAAGAGATATAAAGGAGCAAATCAAACCCCCCCCCCCCCCCCCCCCCCACTTGACTACCGGTTGGAAGCACTACAAGACGAGTATGAAGTGACAAGAAAAAATTGTGTTCCCAATTTGACTTATTCCATGATATTTTTGTTTTTAAAAGATTTTAAAAATCTAAATAAAACAATTTATTAAAGCCCATAAAGAAACTTTTTAAAAAATAAAGAGAAAAATTTTAAAAAGGCGATAATCATTTCTTTTTTAAAATTGAAAAAAAACTTTAATAAAAATTTATTAAAGATAAAAAAAACTTTATTTTTTGGTTATTAAAAAAACTTATTTTTAAAAAATAAGAAAAATTGATTTTTTTTATTTATTAAAAATAAAAAAATAAAAAAAATTAAAAGGTAACCCCCCCCTCACGGGAAGGGGCCCTCATCGCCTTGCGGGGCCACCGTAGAGCCTGCAGGTCGCAGTACTCTGCGGTACCCGCAGGTACCCTACGGAGGTGGCCGCAGGTGGCCTATGGGCTCGTACGGACCCCCCTCCCCCAAAAAATTTAAAAAGTTGAAAAAAAAAAAATTATGTAAAAAACAAACAAATCACCCCCCTTCAATAAATTTAAAAAATTTAATTATTTTTTTATTTTCTGAAAATAATTAAAAACAAAAAAAAAAAAAAATCAGACCTGTACCTGCAAGTCCTTACGGCGAGCCAGGACGAAAGATTTTTACAACTCAGAGTAACGGAGGCCAATTTTGACGAATTGACAATCGATCTTGGGGTTTTTGGGCCTTCTGAGTGCAATGGGACGATAGATTTGGCCAAAAATGCTCCAAAATTGCAAATCGGCGTCGGGACAAGTCACCACCCTCCACCTTCAAACGGCTCTAGATTTGGATGAAACAAAAGGTGATTCTTAATTGTTCAAACCTTCTCAATCCAATGGTGACCTCAGATCTGACCCAACAAGCTCCAATAAAAACCTACAATAGAAAGCTCCAAAATGCAAACCCCAAATTTCTCTCAATTGACAAACCAATGGCACTCTAATGGCTCTGATACCATGCGAGCTTTTGCCAAGATCTAGAGGCAATGGAAAGCACAAATAAGAGAGAACAAAATATATGATAGAAATAAACTGTATTCTATCAAGATGAAAATACCGTTCAACTGGATCATCAAGCGTTACATACAATGAATATGAGCCTTCTTATATAGGCAAGGCTATATGGATATGTGAGCACACAAACATGACATGTGGCTCAATAAGAAACAAGGGTAGGTAGGAAATAGGTGTGGGTAGGTAGGAGAAACAATATAATATTCCACATGAGGTGGATCACCCACCGAAGGTGGAATTATCACTCCACAATAAATGGATATGATAGAGTAGTAACAAGATCAACACCATAAAAGGTGGAAATTATCCTACACACACTATCCTAATGTGGCACAAACACCCAAGTGTCTCATACCCAAAATACTATGAGATGCATTTCCTAATTAAACTTAAGTAAGGTGTAATAATATCCAAGATGAATAATTATTTACACCAACACTCATTCCATATCTACCCAGCCAATTCCCTAATAATTTGGATACAAGATCCTATTTTTGAGGGAGCATTTACAAAAACTTTGAGAAAATTGAACTTGTTGTCCATCTCGACAATCTATCTTAGTCATTTTATGATATGAACTGCTCCTTATCTGTTGTGACTTTTGCCAAAACCTTAAAAGGGGTTTTAGCCCTTGAAGTCTAGTTTTGAGACCATTTTTAATTTTTGCATTTCGTTGAGAAACAAAGGAGATATGACCATTTTACTGAGACTGCATTTTTCATGATTATGGGTGCCTAATTTCTAGGAAGTCTCAAGTTCTCAACGTGAATGAAGGAAGTATTCTTCCTTTCAGTTGACTGAATCATTTTTTATCATGATGAAGTAGATTCTGTAATAATTCAATCACATTGGAGTTCTTTGGTAGCTTGAGTTATCTTTGTTGGAGAAAGATAACGTAGTGTAGTGTGCAACAACAACTTGCATGAAACAAATACTTTGCCGACTGATTTATAAATGGCTGATGCTTTATGATTTTGCATGAATGTTGGAGTGTGTTGGGAGTCTTCAATATTCTTCTATATCTTCTCTTAATGTCTTCAAATCCTTCTACAATATCAGGAGTTGTTAGGAGCTATTTGAAGTTAATTTCTGGAGCTCTTTGCTACAACTGTTTTTGAATCTTCACATTGTCATGAGTTATTTAATAATCCATTCATCTACATTGTAACATCTTTCACACTCATGGAGACATATTAGAATAATTTTGGATCACATTTATTTAACTAAAATAAACTAAATATCTACTTTTTATTCTACCTTAAACAAGCTAAAGAACTTTCAATTATTACTCAAATCCACTTTTACAACAATACACTAAGAAGAAATAGATAATTTTATTGGGTTAAATATGAGATAATTTATGATCTCATCATCTCCCCCACACCCAAAGTGTTGTAGGTCCCTTTGCAACTCTTAATGAGCCTTCACATTAGATAAATTCACTTTTGTAACAGTTGCTCCAGGTAGCTCCTGATGGCTCCCGATTAGCATTTAAAATAAAAATTTTGATCTTGACAACTCCATAAATCTTGGAATAAGCTTTGAGGCACATTTTCTTCTTATTTTTGAGTGGATTGAGTAGAATGAAATAAATTTAAGCTGAATAAGAGTAAAATAATAAATAAAATATTTTACCTTAGTTTTTCATGCAACCATCTTGCATGAGTTCTAGTTCACTTTCCCCATGATGCATGCAAAGAGTTTCTTCAACTTTTGAGAGCTACAACTTGGTCATTTATGCTAACTAATAACTCTGATTACTTCACCATATTTTTTTTCTTCCATGCTTTTGAAGATTTAGTGCTAGAGCTAGAGCTCAAGACTGCAACAACCAATCATCCATGATGCCAAAATATTTGTAGGAAGTTTTTAATGCAGCAACTTGTACATAAGTGAATGTTTACAACATTGGAGAAGAGGAAATAGCATGTGCAAAGTACTTATTTGCAAAAAATAAACTTACCCTAACATACTCTACTGAATGATGTATAGAGGTTACCAATAACCATTAACTGGTTGTGAGAAATATCTTCCCTCTCTTATAATATGTTTCCATGCATTCAAATTTTTGAGAGAAGATAATGAAAAGAAGATGACAATTTTTTTGAAATCCAATGCTTCACCTTCCTTTGAAGTGGAAAGCTTCTCCACGTTTCTTATTTTAGAAAATGCATGGGTTGATTGGAGAGATATTTCAATCCTTCCTTCTGAATTGGTGCATGCATGACTGGAATCAGCTCCTTGGTCTTCAAATCTCTGATTGGGTAGCTGTCCTTTGATTTCAAAAATCTACTTGGGCAACCATTCTTGGACTTTGAAGCTCTCCAAATAAGTCTTTTTTTTGCAAGCTTCTGTAATGAAGATAAGATTTCTCCATTGTATTCTCCACATTTTGCAAGCAATAAGTCATCAATTCTTTCTTTAAAGATATATCCTTTGATAGGACTTGGAGTGATGGTCCTCCAACTAAAGATATTTTTAAAAAATAGCACTGTCTCTCTTTAGATCAAGTGTTCAAGGGTTTTGAATTGGTATTTTGGGGGGCTTTTGAGAGACAAATATTTCTTGAGGAACTTTTAAACCTAAAAGGTTGCCAAGATAGTTTCCCTTGTTCCCAAATGACACCTATCCCCGGCAATGGTGATAAAAATGATGGGGTCATTGTATGTTGGCATATGTACAAAGCATGATGACATGAAAATAATGTATGTTGTCATTGATGTCAATATGTTGAGTGAACTGGTATATTAAAGTTAAGCAACTGACAAGAGAACCAGTATGATGTTGTGAACCAGAACCAGTATGTCAGAATGAGAACCAGTATATGGAATGTTTTGTATCAAGGGTTCATATGGCATGACTACCGGTTGGTAGTCCAGTCTCAGGGTTTCTGGTTGAAGTGAGCATTGTAATGGAAGTCAGATTGTGTCGCCACATCAGCCTTGTGCGCGTGAAGGATCTTGCATGAAGGAGATTGATCTTATCTACCTCAGGAATGTGCGAAGTCTCTACAAACGGTGGAGAACACGTGATGGGTTATCACCTCCAAGAAGCGGTGAAGAACGAATGATGGAGAATGTCTTGAGATCTATTCAAGACCGTTGTATTCAAATGCAAAGTGTTCAATGGTCAGGATTGAACCGACTGAATCGCTCAACCTAAATGTTTAGGGTTTAGGGTTTATGTTACTGACCTATCTGTTTCCTATAAGGTTGATGTTGTGTTTCATGTTAAATTTGTTGGTAAATGTTGTGTGTGTATCTATGTGCAAAGATATGTAATTCTTGCTAGACTAGTTGAGAGGATTGATACCTGCATAGTGTGTGTGCAGAAGGAAGGAACTAGAGCGGATCTGCATTGGCATTGGTGCTACTACTAGATTGTTATGATACTTGTTGATCTTTAACCACTTCAATAGTTGGAAAATCCCTTAACAGGGTAGCTTTAACTAGCTTGTTGTAAATCCTTTAATAGGGTGACTCAAAGCCATTGAGTTCATAAAATCCTCTAACAAGGTAACCTCTAATAGGGTTTAACCCTTAACTGGGTTTTCTAGCCATCCCTTAACCGGGTGATCCCTAACAGGATCGGTTCCTAACAGAGCCTGTTGTAACAGTCTGTAACCGAACTAGGCTCCTAACAGAGTGGACTTCTAAAGAGTTCAAAAATAGCTTGTGGGTATTCATCCCCACCATGGTTTTTCCCAGTTGGGTTTCCACGTTAAAAAATATGTGTGTCATGTGTGATGCCTCTTTCATGTGATGTTTTGTTATTTCTTGTTTAGTAGTAAATCATTGTATCTCTGATTATAGATTATTTGTTTAAGCGTAAGGACAAAGTGGAAATGAGGGAGTAGGTTATATGGAAAGCTAGGAAGTTTGACCAGTTCATGTCTTTCACAGTTGCACTGTGTTTAACCGGTAGTAATCTAGTTCGGACTGGTGTTAGGGATTGCCAGTAGCTTACAGTCTGCAATCAAATCGGTTCAGGAAAATTTTTTGCGCCTATACTAATTCACCCCCCCTCTCAGTACCGATTTGGTACTCACTATTCATCATTGAGTTATCAATTGGTATTAGAGCATCCTCCAAGCCCTTTGTGTTGTAATCTTAATTGCTAGAGGGAAAGATCCTATTGTAATGATGAAGAGGGAAGGTCCAAAGTTCAACGGAGACAATTTTAAAATATGGAAAGACAAAATGAAGATATACATCAGAAGCATGGGTGCTCAGCACTGGAGCTATGTTGAAAATGCCTATGCCATTCCTACCAGTACTCTCATTGATGATCAAAAGAGAGAGATCCAAGAGAATGGGCAAGTCATGGAAGCCCTAATCAGTAGTTTATCTGACATTGAGTTTATCGATGTCTAGGATAAAGAAAATCCCAAAGAAGTATGGGATACTCTTGAGAATATCTATGGTGGTGATGAGCATGTAAAATAGGCTAAGGAAGAAAGCCTTAGAGGGAAGTTTGAAGACATGCAGATGGTTGAAGGTGAGACCATTCAACAATATGGAATAAGAATCAAGACTATTGTTGGAGACATCAAGAGTGCAGGAGGGAAAATGGAAGATTCTACTATTATTAGTAAAGTCCTGAGGTCCTTATTATCGGTCTATGCAATAAGGGTTGTTGCTATTTAGGAGTTGAGATCAATAGACAAGACTAAGGTATCCCTAGACTCCATCATTGTAAAATTAATAGCCTATGAGCTAAATAGTTTTGATGGCAGTGTTCAGAAGACTGAATTAGCTTTTAGAGCATCTACTGCACCATCCAGAAAAGGAAAATAAGAAAGCACCAGCGGTGAACCAAGACAGAGCAGAGAAATGGATGATGAGGAGATTCTGATGGAATTTGAAGCTCTTTTTGCCAAGAAACTTCCTAAGGGAACCAAAAAATACAGAGGTAAGCTTCCTTTGAAATTCTTCTCTTGTAACTAGATAGGACACATCGCTATAAACTATCCTAATGGTGACAACAAGGACAAACCAAAAAGGTTCAAGAAATTCAAAGGAGGAAACCAGAGAAACTGTTTTGTAGCAGTTGATGAAGGTGTCATAGATGAGGAATCAAAAGATGAAGAAAAAGAAGATATTGTGTTTGTTGCAGTCAAGGAGGATGTGTCAGACAATAAGGCTCTTGTCTCCCACTTTGATAATTCCAATGAGTGGATTATTGACAGTGGTTGTTCTCACCATATGACTGGTGACCAAAGCAAGTTTATATCTCTAGAAGAGTATGATGGTGGTGTGGTTTGTTTTGGTAATGATGCACCTTGTATGGTCAAAGGCAAAGGGTCCATCTCTCTAAATGGAAAGAGCAGTGCTGATAATGTGTATTGGGTGGAAGGTCTCAGACACAATCTATTGAGTGTTGCCCAGCTGAATGACAATGGACTCACTATGGAATTCAAAAATGGAGTGTACAAAATCAAAGGAAATAATGGTGAACTGATGGCCATCGGTATGCAGACCAAAGGTAACTTATTTCAATTGAATGCAAATATAAGTACATGTCCTATGGCTAAGTTTGATGATAGCTGGATATGGCATAGGAGACTCTGCCATGTAAACTTTGATAACATAGTAAAGGCCAGTAAGATCAAGGTAGTTAGAGGACTGCCGATGCTGAGCAAACCAGAAAATCCTTTGTGCAGAGAATATCAACTGGGGAAAATGTCTTCCTCAACCTTTAAAGGTAAATCTTTCACTACTCACAACTTACTTGATCTTGTGCATACTGATTTGTGTGGTCTTATGAAAACTAGGAGTGTGCAGGGGGATAGGTATTTTATGATTCTTACAGATGATTGCTCAAGAATGATGTGGGTCACATTCTTGAAGGACAAGTCTGAAGCCTTTGGAAAGTTCAAAGCTTTCAGAGCACTAGTAGAAAAGGAAAGTGGTAGAAGAATCAAATGCCTTAGAACTGATCAAGGAGGGGAATTCACTTCCGGTGAATTCAACAAATATTATGAAGAAAATGGCATCAAGAGGCAACTTTCTACCCCCCAAAATCCACAGCAGAATGGCCTAGCAGAGAGAAACAATCAGACTGTGGTTGAAGCGGCTAGAACTATGTTGATCCAAGGAAAGGTTGCTCACACCTTTTGGAGAGAAGCAGTGAGCATTGCAGTCTACACAATGAACCGGGTACTCATCAAGAAAGGAAAGGATAAGACTCCTTATGAGTATTGGATCGGTAAGACACCAGTGGTAAGCTACTTCAAAGTATTTGAAAGTAAATGTTATATCAAGAGGAGTGAACATCAGAGCAAGTTTGATGCTAAATGTGATGAGGGAATATTCCTAGGATATTCCACAAAAAGTAAAGCTCTCAAATGTTTCAATAATAGGACTCAGAGAATTGTTGAATGCATCAATGTTAGGGTTGATGAAAACTCTGAGAAATCAAAGGGAATCGGTAGTAAGCAAGTAGGAGATGAACCGGTAGTAACTTTCTTGGAACTGGTTGCAAATCAGCCCAATACTAGTAATTGTGCTCCTACACCGGTAGATGCTGATGCTGATGAAGATGAGGATAATGAAGAAAAGAAAGAGGAAGTTGTTAAGAACATACCTAGGTATGTCAAATTCAATCATGATCCAAAGTAGATCATAGGAGACAAAGATGCAGGAATTCTTACAAGAAGAAAGGTCAGAAAAAGCTCATGTATGATCTCTAAATTTGAGACTAAATCATTCAAAGAGGCACATAAAGATGAAGACTGGATCAAGGCAATGGAGGAAGAACTTAACCAGATAGAAAAGAATGGTACATGGTCCTTGGTACCCAGACCGAAGCATAAAAATGTCATTGGAACCAAATGGGTTTTAAAAAACAAGCTAAATGAGGATGGCACGGTGGTAAGGAAGAAAGCCAAACTAGTATGTAAAGGATATGCCCAAGAAGAAGGAGAGGACTATGGAGAAACCTTTGCTTCAGTAGCAAGATTGGAAGGAGTTCATATGCTTCTTCCGTATGCAACTTTTAAAGGATTCAAGGTATACCAAATGGATGTAAAATCTGCATTTTTAAATGGAATACTTGAAGAGGAGGTGTATATAGAGCAACCAGATGGTTTTGCCCTATCAAAAGACAGTGACATGGTGTGTAGGCTACATAAATCCTTATATGAACTGAAGCAAGCAACAAGAGCATGGTATGAATGCTTGCATTCCCATCCTGTGAAGATTGGATTTGAAAGAACAAGTGAAGATAGCAATATCTACTTGAAATCAGAAGGAGATCAGATTCTGATCTGTGAAGTATTTGTTGATGACATAATCTTTGGTGGAGATGACAAGATGAGTCATGAATTTGCAGATGAGATGAACAAGGAGTTTGAAATGTCACTCATAGGGGAGATTAAGTTCTTTATTGGACTATAGATTCAGCAAATGAAAGATGGAATCTTTATTACTCAGTCCAAGTATGTCAAAGAGGTGTTGAAGACCTTTGGCATGGAAGACAGCAAACTAGTTGGTACACCAATGGTGACTGGTTGTAAACTATCAAAAGAAGATGACTCAGCATTGGTAAATGAGAAGGAAAACCGATCAATGATCGGTAAGTTGCATTATGTAGTACATAGCAAACTGGACATTGCACATGTAGTGGGTATTAGCACTCAGTTTCAGCAAAGCCCAAGAGAATCCCACTTGGTAGTAGTCAAGCGGATTCTTAGATATCTGAAAGGAACTATTGACTATGGATAATGGTATCCATACAATGATGATTTCAACCTGAAAGTGTTCAAAGATGCTGATTGGGCTGGTAATGTAGATGACCAGAAGAGCACAACTGGTGGTGCATTCTTTCTCGGTGGTAGACTAGTCTCATGGATGAGCAAAAAGCAGAGTTGTATCTCTCAGTCTATAGGAAAAGTGGAGTATGTTGTAGCTTTTATGAACTACACCCAAACTATTTGGATGAAGCATGTATTGAATGGTTTCAAAGTTCCTGTATGTGAACTGGTAAGTATATTCTGTAACAATACAAGTGCAATTAACATTTCCAAGAATCCGGTTTTACATGCTAGAACCAAGCACTTTGAACTCAAGTATCATTTCTTGAGGGAAAAGGTTCAGAACAAAGAAGTGGTATTGGAACATCTTTCCAGTAAGGAGCAGTTAGTAGACATATTCACCAAGCCTCTACTAAAGGTTACCTTTACCTATCTGAGAGGTGAATTAGGGGTGCTGCCCCTTCAAGAGGTAAATTAAAATTCTATGCTCCATATCAGTCAGGTCTTCCATTGATATATCATTTCAGGATTGATGTGTTGTAGGATGCTACTCCTCAGGGGGAGCAGCATAGTGGAACAGGGTAGCTTGTGCCTCCACTTTGGCATTGTTGTCAAAGGGGGAGAAGATGTGAAGCAGGGAAGATATTTGCAACAATAGGGAGAAGATGTGATGCAGTAAGAGAGATATCTTCTTATATTGCCATCAATGCCAAAGGGGGATATTGTTGGCATATGTACAGAGCATGATGACATGAAAATATTGTATGTTGTCATTGATGTCAATATATTGAGTGAACCGATATATTGAAGTTAAGAAACTGACAAGAGAACCGGTATGATGTTGTGAACTGGAACCGGTATGTTGAAATGAGAACCGGTATATGGAATGTTTTGTATCAAGGGTTCATATGGCATGACTACCGGTTGGTAGTCTCAATCTCAGGGTTTCTGGTTGAAGTGACCATTGTAATGGAAGTTAGATCATGTCGCCACGTCAGCCTTGTGCACGTGAAGGATCTTGCATGAAGGAGATTGATCCTATCTACCTCAGGAATGTGAGAAGTCTCTGCAAATAGTAGAGAACACGTGATGGGTTATCGCCTCCAAGAAGCGGTGAAGAACGAATGATGGAGAATGTCTTGAGATTTGTTCAAGAACATTGTATTCAAATGCAAAGTGTTCAATGGTCAGGATTGAACCAACTGAATCTCTCAACCTAAATGTTTAGGGTTGAGGGTTTATGTTACCAGCCTATCTATTTCCTATAAGGTCAATGTTGTGTTTCATGTTGAAGTTGATGGCAAATGTTGTCTGTGTATCTATGTGTAGAGATACGTAATTCTTGCCAGACCAGTTGAGAGGATTGATACCTACATAGTGTGTGTGCAGAAGGAAGGAACTAAAGTGGATCTGCATTAGCATTGAGTGCTACTACCAGATCATTGTGATACTTGTTGATCTTTAACCACTTCAATAGTTGGAAAATCCCTTAACAGGGTAGCTTTAACTAGCTTGCTGTAAATCCTTTAACAAGGTGACTCAAAGCCATTGAGCTCATAAAATCCTCTAACAAGGTAACCTCTAACAAGGTTTAACCCTTAACCGGGTATTCTAGCCATCCCTTAACCAGGTGATCCCTAATAGGATCGGTTCCTAACAGAACCTATTGTAACAGTTTGTAACCGAACTAGGCTCCTAACAGAACAAACTTCTAAAGAGTTCAAAAACATCTCATGGGTATTCATCCCCAATGTGGTTTTTCCTAGTTGTGTTTCCACATGAAAAAATATGTGTGTCATGTGTGATGCCTCTTTAATGTGATGTTTTGTTATTTACTGTTTAGTGGTAAATCATTGTATCTTTGATAATAGATTATATGTTTAAGCATAAGGACAAAGTGGAAATGAGGGAGTAGGTTATATGGAAATATAGGAAGTTTGACCGGTTCATGTCTTTCACAGTTGCACTGTGTTTAACCGGTAGTAATCTGGTTCGAACCGGTGTTAGGGATTGCCAGTAGTTTACAGTCTACAATCAAACCGGTTCAGGAAAAGTTTTTATGCTTGTATTGATTCACCCCCCCTCTCAGTATCAGTTTGGTACTCACTATTCATCATTCAGTTATCATCGTAATCCTCATCATTTAATTTATCAATCCAGGTCAGTGTCAATGGCTATATGCAAAAGAGAATGACGAAAACTGGTTTGATAGTCTATTCTAACTTGCAGGAAATGAAAGCTAATCTAAGACACACTTGAATGAAAGAAAAGGCTAATATAATGCACACTTGCATGAATTGAAAAAGGATAAAATAATTCAAACTTGCTGGAAATAAAATATTTGCTTGAATTCAAATTTACTCTAGGAAATTCTAGAAAATACATTGCAGGAAATGAAACTAGTCTATCCTATTTCCTTAGGCTAAAACAAGCATTTCTAATCCCCCCCTTTGCTCAAATGATTCCAATGGAATTATAGAATTATCATTCCATATCTACCTATACAATTTCCTAAGAATTTGGATCCATGATCCTATTTTTGAGGGAGCATTTACAAAAACTTTGAAAAAAATGAACTTGTTGTCCTTCATCCCGCCAATCTATCTCATTAATTTTCTGATATGAACTTCTCCTTATTTGTTGCAAATCTTGACAAAGCCTCAAAGGGGGTTTTATAAATTGAAGTCTAGTTTCCAGATAATTTTGAATTTTTTAATTTCATTGAGAAAAGAGGGAGATATGGCAATTTTACTGAGACCGCATTTTTCATGATTTCTGGGCTCAAGTTCTCAACGCGAATGAAGGAATTATTCTTCATTTTAGTTGACCAAATCATCATGATGAAGTAGATTATATAATAATTCAATCAAATTGGAGTGCTTTGGTAGCTTGAGTTATAGTTTTTGGAGAAAGATAACGTAGTGTAGTGTGCAACTGCAACTTGCATGAAACAAACACTTTGCCCATTGATTTAGGAATGGTTGATGTTCCATGAATTTGCATGAATGTTGGATTGTGTTGGGATTATTCAAGAGTATTCTATATCTTCTCTTAATGTCTTCAAATCCTTCTACAATGTCAGGATTTATTAGGAGTTGTTTGAAGTTAATGTCTGGAGCTCTCTACTGCATCTATTTTTGAATCTTCATATTGTCATGAGTTATTTAATAACTCATTCATCTGCATTGTAACATCTTACACACTCATGGAGACATATTAGAAGCATTTTGGATCACATTTATTTAACTAAAATAAACCAAATATCTACTTTATATTTTACCTTAAATAAGCTAAAGAAGTTTTAATTATTACTCAAATCCACTTTTACAACAATACAATAAGAATAAATAGTTAATTTTAATGGGTTAAATATGAGACAATTTATGGTCTCATCAGGGTGCTCATTTTAATAATATATCTTTTGGAAATGCAACAAAACTTTGTCAATTTGGGAAGAACTCTAAAACTTTATTTTTAGATGTAAATCAAATTGCAATCAATAAAAGAGACAAGTTTCTATTAATCTTTATGTTGGAACAAGTTGTAATGTGATGACATTATTTAGAGTTGATTGTGAGTATTGTCATATTATTTGAAAGAGATTTAAACCCAATCTTGTAGTCTTTGAGCTACTTATTGTGTTTATAATTAATGATATATTATAAAACTTGATCTTGTAGTTTTTGAGCTGCTTATCACGTTTGAAGCTAATATTTCATGCTCAAGCAAAGAGATAACTTACAGTCTTTGTGTTGTTTTTAATTTCTACGTTTCTCTTTTTAAGGTGAAGTGTATGTTAAAGTCTTTGAGCTACACATGTTCATCTTTGTCCTTGAAGATTTATAGGAATTCATGAAAAGTATTTGAGCTTTCATGAGCTTCTTGGTTAATTATAATTGGTTGTACTTGAAAGTTTATTGTAAGAAAGAGTCATCTATTTGTAAAGGTTTATTGTATAGTGATAAAAAGAAGACTTTGATCTTTATTATTACTTTCCTGTCCCAGAGTTATTTTTGGAAAAAGGGAGCAACAAGAGGCTTTGTACTCTTATGGACACTTTGCTTCCAATTAGAATAGATTTTTAAGATTACTGCAAGTTAGAAACACACATAAATAGGGTTTATAGGCCTGATTTACTTTTGAATTACCATGATACAAGGAGGGTTTTTGAAACCATAGTGACATCAAATGCATCTCATTCAGGAGCTTGTTCAATTCAAAATGAACAAAATGGTTGGTTGATTGCACTTCTCTAGTGCTTATGGTTTTCCGCATGTTACAGTGTTGTTATTGTATAAATGACAAAGTCGTCTTCAAGCAAGAAGGCCATGAAGTTCAAGAAGCAAGATCCACATCTGGTCTTCCCACCTTCATTAGTTTCATCAAATATAGAATAGATAAGGGACACAAAGATGGGACATGTTGACCTGCTGATTTTCTCAAGAGAGTTGAGAAACCTCCTTAATACTACAAAATGGAGTCCATCATCAATAGTGGCATCCATTTAGTTGCAAATTTCCCCAATATGTTGTCATGCCCAAAATTTAGGGCAAAAACGGAACAATTTTTTTTTTTTTTAAAATACTAATTTAATTAACAAGTACACTCTTGCGACAAGCGTTAAAGAAAATTTCATTATTAAATTTCGGCTAATTCCGAAACGAACTAAGCTTCGATAATTTGTTATATTTTAATTGCGGAAAATCTACTGGTTTAAATTCTATCTCCAAGAGATACTTAGTCAATAGTTTTATTAAATTAAACATACTAAAGGGAATAGGAGAGATATTTTAATTTATCCTCCAATATGACTATATAGTCTTTTCAATTCTTTTATATTTCTCTTTATAATTTAACCAAAATTAAAATCAGGATTAAATAAATATATACATATATACATATTTGATTTTGCATATATTTATATATTTATAATTTAATTACTTATACAAAATGCTCAAAATTCATATATTTATATATATATATATTCCCATATATATATATGGAAACATATATATATATATATTTTACTTAAATGGTAAATATTTTAATTCTAAATTTGAATACCAATATAATTACCAAATTATAAAACCATGTTTTTCCCCCAACCCTAATTAGGGTTCTAATTTCTTATATAAACATTTTCTAAACCGAATAACATATTATTTTTTTTAATTTTAAAAGCTAAACTGCCCTAGCCCCTTTCGGGCTAGGGTTTTAACCAAATTTTTTTTAACAGTTACAATCTCTCGCTGGGCCGAAGACCCTACGGGCAGCCACGAACACAAAGTTGCAGGTCACAGAGGTTGGGAGGCGTGTTTGGCTACGCGCGCGCCACTGTGTGAGCGCATAGTGGGTGCCGCAGCACCACTGTGTGCCCACACAGTGGGCGCCGCTGGCGGCACCACTGTGTGGCCACACAGTGGGAGCCGCAAGCGGCTCCACTGTGTGTGCACACAGTGGGCGCTGCGCGGTCGTCCACTGTGCGTACACACAGTGGAGTCCGCGGGGACCCAAACTTATTTTTTTTTAATTTTTTTTTTTTAAAATATACTATATAAAAATATATATATATATGTATATAAATATATATATTTATATATATATATATGTATATATTTATATTTGCATAACTTTTATAATTATAGTTTAAAAAGATGAAATTTAATTCAAAATAAAATTTATATATTTTTTTTTAAAAAGAGAATTTTACATACAAAATTCTAAACTAATATAATAAAGGAAAAGATAACATTAAGTTTAATCACAAATATATATATATATATATATATATATATATATATATATATATATATATATATATATATATATATATATATATATATATATATATATAAAGGAAAAGATAACATTAAGTTTAATCACAAATATAAATATAAAAATATATATATATATATATATATATATATATATATATATATATATATATATATTCATCTATAAAACAAGCTTTTAAATCAATGTTAACAAAAATACAATTTAAAGTATTTTACAAAGATACATTATACTTTTTCTGGAAATAAAGAAATCCATTTATATATTTTTTTTTTAATAAAATATTCACATAAAACAACTTTTTTCCATTTAAAATATTTAAAAGCTTTCAGCTTAAATAAACTTCTAATTTGTCTCAATTAAAAATACAGGTAAAATCTAAATGAAAACAAACCTTTTATTTCTTCCATAATACAAGAAGCTTTGCATGCATTACTAATTAACCTTTTTTTTTTCAAATATACTAGAAGTAGAAATAACAAGCTTTTTTCTTTTTTTTTTAAAAACATCTCAAAGATATTCTACAAATTTACAGAATGCTTTCTCTGAATAGTCACAACAATAAGACTTCAAGTCTACTTCCACAAATTACAACTTGCTTCTCTTTTCTATGATTGAGGCATATTTCTATAACAACTTTGTAAACAAACATCTGCAACTGAATTCAAGTATCTTCAATAACAATCTTCTGTAACTCTTTCATGGTTCCTATTCTCTTTCTTCTGTATTTTCCTGCATAATGGAAACACAAATATGACCACGGAGTGCTCACCTCCCAGCCTAGGCTAACTGGTAGCCACCCCCGAGCTCGGAGAACCATTTCCTAGACGGGTAACAAACAGGCAAACACATAGAAACACAAAGCATACAAATATCCCAGACACTTTCCCAACCTGACTTTCACAGCACCACACACTGGTGGTGATCATTTTCAAAGGGTGATAGTGGACCAAATACCCTGAGGAGAATCTGCAAGTATGTAAATACAAGAAGCCACCTCATGGCACAAATAAAATATCAAGAATCTCAACCCCTTAATCCTTATGCCCCCCAAAGGCATTCTAGCCTTATAACCCTCCTTATGACCCCCATTGCACAAACAGGCCATGCAGCAAGGGTCACACAAAGATCCCTTGTGATCGCTCTCAAAAGAGAGTCTCTCACTCGAGGGCTGTCACTGCTACCACCCTCAAGATCCTCTTCTCTCCCAAGAGTAAGAGATCTTGAGAAAACTCCCAAAACACATTCATTCATAAAACAAAACACCAAAAGATTTTCAAACATCCATTTTCAAGAATACAGATTTCTCATTCAACAACTTTCAGAAATAAACAAGAAAAAGACATTAAAAGTAAAAATTGAAACCAACCTTAATCTGCCCAAAGGTTATAATGATATCTGAAGTAGAGCTGCCCAATCCACCATTCTTTTTTTTTTCCTTATTCAATTTCTCTATCCCATAACATTATTTTTCTTCCAAATTTTCTTCTGTCTCCAAAAATGGAGAGTGGGTGATTACCCAGCTATTCCCAAAAATCTTCCTTAAGAAGCTCACTCTCTGAGTTCTCACAGGATTCTCAAAAAAAACCAAAAAGAAGAAAGAAAGCAAAAATGCAAAAAGACTTTCCTTCCCAAAAGGAAAATATCTTGATTTGATTTCACTTCAATTTTCAATTTTCGCTCAACTCAAAAAAGCCAATTTTTAAAGTGTTAAAAAGATCATTATAAAGTAGAAACTTGCCTAAAATTACCCCTAACCCCTAGGTATACCTTATGGGCTTCAGGAAACCCTAATAAACTACCCCTAGGTGTTCATTTAACCCATTTTAAACCCCCCTGAAGTTTATTTTCGGGTCAAACATAAGTTGACCACTCCAAATATTATATTCTCAAAATATCTTTTTTGACAACACATTTTTTTATTTAAAATTAATTATAATTAACACTTTCCCATCAAGAGACAAAATAAAATATTTAAATTTAAATCCACACATGTGTCAAGTGACACTAATAAAATACTTTTACAAAAATAAACATGAAATTGTCTCTTGAGGTTTTTACACAATAAATTTAAATAACACATAACACTCATACAGCATATACTGATACGAATAAAATACAACACAAACGGGGTGTTGTCTCTCCAAATAGACAAACCCTGGCTTACGAACATACATAAGTCTAGGTTTGATTCTCCGTAATTTTCCATGGTCACATGGTAAATTTCCTGCGCATCTCAATTTACACATTAGTACTTCCAAATATCCAAATATAATATAATTCAATAATATAACAATGCACATCATCACTTGCATACAATTTTCATCTGCACAGACTGAATACATCTTTTATCAAGCAAATTCACATAAGCAATTTCATCCCAATTCTCATAAACTAAACATACATCATAGTTCTATATTCAGAGTAAAGTCCTGCAAATTCCATAACGACATCTATCATTGCAATATCATCCTATCTGATAATCATGTAGTGTTCTATCCCATAAAGCATGTAAGTAAATCATAAAATCATAGCAATGTTATCCAATATCCTGAAATCATATAAGTTCTAAGTCTCAAAATGCATCAAAATAAAGTATCCATAATAGTCTAAAATATAAAATCCACTGAATGTCAAACTGAGTCGAGGTGAGGCCTCACATCCTCCCCCTCTAGGCATGAACTTCCTCCTGGAGTTCATCAAAGAGGTGAGGGTACTCAGATCTCATATGTGCTGTGTCCTCCCATGAAGCCGTAACCTCATTATAACAATCCCACTGGACCCTAACCTGGTCCAGCTCTCGACCTCGAAGGGCCAATGTCCGGCGTGCCAAAATGCGAATGGGCTCCAAAGCTAGCTGCCCGTCCGACTCCACTTGCAAGGCATCCCAATCTAAAAGGTGAGACTCATCATAAATATATTTTCTCAAAACTGAAACATGAAACACATCGTGGATGCGTGACAGGCTAGGTGGCAAAGCTAAATGGTAGGCAACTGGGCCTATCCTCTCTAGAATCTCAAAAGGTCCTACAAAGCAAGGTGCGAGCTTAGAACCCTTTCCGTAACGGATCGGACTCTTATGCGATCGCACTCTCAAGAAAACTCTGTCTCCAACCAAGTAACTACGATCAATCCTCTTTGCATCGGCATACTTCTTCTGTCTATCCTGAGCCTCTCTGAGACGCTACCTAATCAAATCCACCTGCTGTTCCATATCCCGAACTAACTCAGGACCAATAGCAACTCTATCCTCTATGCGATCCCAACTCAAGGGCATCCTGCAAGGCCTGCCGTATAATGCCTGGTAGGGTGGCATCCCCAAAGAAGTGTGGTGCCCATTGTTATAAGCAAACTCCACTAAGGGAAGATACTCCTCCCACCAGGTCTGATGATCCATGACGTACATACGAAGCATATCCTCTAACACCTGATTGACTCTCTCTGTCTGACCATCTGTCTCCGGGTGATAGGCTGTACTGAAATTGAGCTTAGTGCCCATAGCTGCCTGTAATGACTTCCAAAAGGTAGAAGTGAAAAGAGAATCCCTGTCAGAAATAATCTTGCGGGGTATGCCATGTAGTCTAACAATGTCTCGCAAGAACACCTGTGCTACTGCAGGAGCTGTGAATGTAGTACAAACTGGTGAAAAGTGAGCTACTTTGGTCAGCTTGTCAACTGTCACCAAGATAGCATCATGGTGATGAGAAGACATAGGGAGACCAATGATGAAATCCATGGATATAGTATCCCACTTCCACTCTGGTATAGCATGAGACTGAAGCAACCCACCTGGATGGCGGTGCTCCGCCTTTACCCTCTGACACTCGAGACACCGAGCTACTATCTCAGCAATGAGCTGCCGCATTCCCGGCCAATGATACAACTGCCTCAAGTCTGCATGCAACTTCTTAACCCCGGGATGCACTACATAAGGAGCTCTATGAGCTTCCGAGACAATGAACTCTCGCAACCCTCCGGAGGAAGGTATATAAATGCACCCTCTGTGGCGTAATAGTCCATCGGGCTCCAAAGAATAATCCACATATTTCCCTTCTAGAGTATCCTGAGAACTTAATACCTGACAAACCTCTGCATACCATCCATCCTCTGACAAGTGCCAAATTATACGGTCCCTCAAGTCTGTGCCCATGGATATGGTGTAAACCTCATGACATCTCCTACTCAAGGCATCTGCAACTACATTTTCCTTTCCCTTGATGTAGTGAACGTGCATTAAGGTTCGGCTGAGTGAAGATGTACTGAAGACTCTGATGATCTGAATGCAACTCGAAGTGATGACCTAAAAGGAAGTGTCTCCACCTCACAAGTGCATGCACTACTGCTGCGAGCTCAAGGTCGTGAGTGGGATAATTAAGTTCATGAGTCTTAAGTTTCCTAGACTCAAAAGATATGGCCCTACCACCTTGCATAAGAACTGCCCCTAAACCCTCTAAGGAAGCATCTGTACAGACCATGAAATCAGCTGAAGGATCTGGTACAACAAGGATAGGAGCACTAGTAAGTGCCTTCTTGAGTTCCTGAAAGGCCTTCTCGCACTTCTCTGTCCACTCAAATTTCTTCCCTTTACGCTGAAGAGAGGTAATAGGGTGTGCGACTCTGGAGAAACCTTCGACAAAACGTCGGTAATATCCTGCTAAACCCATGAAACTCCTGACCTCTGTCACACTGGTAGGCGCTAGCCAATCCATAATAGCCCTAATCTTTGATGGGTCAACTGAGGTCCCATCATCGAAAATAACGTGTCCAAGGTACTTGACCTCAGATCTAAAGAAAGCACACTTCGATAGGCTGCCAAACAACTGGTTATCCCGCAAACACTGCAATACCTGTTTCAGGTGCTCCACATGCTCCTTCTCATCTCAAGAATATATCAATATATCATTGAGGAACACAATAACAAAACGGTCCAGAAAGGTACGGAACACCCCATTCATGAGACTCATAAAAACTGTTGGGGCATTTGTAAGTCCAAAGGGGACTACGGTAAACTCATAGTGACCATATCTAGTGCGAAATGCGGTCTTGTGGATATCACTTTCCACTATTCTCAACTGATGGTATCCTGACTTCAGATCTATTTTGGAAAAGACTTTGGCACCCTGAAGCTGGTCAAATAAATCATCAATTCTAGGCAAAGGATATCGGTTCTTGATGGTTACTTTATTTAGCTGTCGATAATCCATACACAATCGGAGAGATCCATCCTTCTTCTTAACGAAGATAACTGGTGCACCCCACGGGGATACACTAGGACGGATATGACCCTTCTCAAGAAGTTCCTCAAGCTGAATTTTAAGTTCATTAAGCTCATTTGTGGTCATTCTATAAGGTGCTCTGGAAACTGGCTCGGCTCCTGGCACTAGGTCTATATGAAAATCAATCTCTCTGCGAGGAGGCATTCCCGGTAACTCTGAAGGAAATACATTTGAATATCCCTGAAGGATAGGATGGTCATCGAGCGATGTTTCTTTTTCCTCCTCTTCTCCTCTATCACTGATAGTGATAGCAAAAAGCTGACATCCCTTCCGCATACTCCGCTTGAGCTGCATTGCAGAGATCATACGAAGAGACACGGGCCTCTGAATCCCGGTGATAACTATGGGCGAACCATGATCATCCTCTCACTCGATCTTTTTCAGGTGGCAATCCATCTTGGCTCTGTGGGCATAAAGCCAATCCATGCCAAGTACGATTCCATAAGATCCAAGTGGAGTCACTCTAAGGTCTACTACAGTGGTGGTCTTGCCAATCTGCAACTGACATGCCCTAACCTCTGATTCCACTGACACTCTAGCCCCTGAAGCTAATTCCACTTCCCAACTGACACCCTGCCTAGTTGCCACTAGCCCGCAACGCTCCACAACCAATGGAGATATAAAGGAGTTAGTAGCTCCTGAATCAAACAAAATAGATACATTGTTACCTCTGATTATGTCTGAAGATTCGATAACCGTGGCCTGATGATCGGCCTAGCAGTTGTCAACCGCTGTGAATACTCTATGGGACCTGCCCATATCACCAACTGTCGGCTCTGAAGCGACCATCCGCTGACT
Organism: Cryptomeria japonica; assembly: GCF_030272615.1. NCBI lineage: Eukaryota > Viridiplantae > Streptophyta > Pinopsida > Cupressales > Cupressaceae > Cryptomeria > Cryptomeria japonica. Next base: position 524,246,157 of record NC_081411.1, read on the forward strand.
CCCTGCTACCTGTCCCTGAGGGCAATCCCTCGCCAAGTGCCCCATGGCTCCACAAGTAAAGCAAGCACCCCGTGCCTGGAACTGGGCACCCTGAGGCCTAGAAAAACCCTGACCTCCTGTCCTACTGGATCCATTGTACCCACTCCTGGAGGACTGCTGAGTCCCCGCCGGCTGGGTGTACTGCCCCTGTGCTCTCTGATCACGTTTCTGTCCCTGAGTCTGCCACTGCTTGGGCTTGGAGCCCTGCTGATACTGTGGAGGCTTCTGTTTCTGGTTCTGTGGTGTCTGTTGTGGAGGAGGGGGTTTGGAGAACCCCTGAGAATTTTGGTTGTTCCCTTTCCAATGTGGTTTCTGGAATCCATAAGTCTGAGGTGCGGGATTTCGGTTCTGATACCGATCCCTATTGTCCTGTGGTCTAACCTGAATTTCCTTGGCAATCAGTGCCTTCTCTACAGCAACCCGAAGGCTCTCTGGAGCGGACATCCTAACAGGCCCGGCTATTCTGGCGTTCAATCCCCTGATGAAGCAGTTTACAAGAAGTTTCTCATCCTTTAGATAATCTACATATGGCAACAACTCAAAGAATTTACTCTCATACTGGGTTACTGACAAGCCTTTTTGTTGGAGATCATGAAATTCGTCTATACGACGCTGCCTGAAGTGCTCTGATAGGTACCTCTCACGGAACCTCTCGGTGAATATCTCCCAAGTGAGTGTATCAGGTACTAATCTACATTTGTACTCTTCCTGTCTCCACCAGGTGGAGGCTGTCCCTCTCAGAAGATGAACTGCAACACGTGCTTTCAAGTTGCTCTCATAAGAACGCAACGCAAAGCACCTCTCAAGACTCAGAAGCCATGCCTCGGCCTCTACTCCATCTGTAGAACCTCCGAAGGATGGTGGTTGGAGGCGCATGACCTCCTTGATGAGATCCCCTGGATCTCGACGACCTCTCTCAAAATAAACTGGTTCCACTGCAGGAGGTGGTCCTGGCATATGCACTGACTCTAGCTCATTACCACCCTGGCTCTTTATAGGAATCGGAGCTGGGCTCCTACTTCGTTCTCTATCAACAGATCTATGACTCCCAGAGTCATGACTCCTAACTGGAGGGTTCTCTGCTGGAATCCTTTCCTGAACAATGCCAATAAGATTCTGAATGGCTGCTAGAAGGTCACGGTTAGGTTCATTTGGCTGTTCGGGAGGTGCTCCTGGGTTCTCCTCTAGAACCGATGCCTCCCTCTCTTCCTCATCGCGAGCTAGGTGCTCACGTCTAGGACCCCGTCCGCGCTTGCGAGCTTGTCGCGTCAACGGAGGCATCCTTAATCTGCCCAAAGGTTATAATGATATCTAAAGAAGAGCTGCCCAATCCACAATTCCTTTTTTTTTTCCTTATTCAATTTCTCTATCCCATAACATTATTTTTCTTCCAAATTTTCTTCTGTCTCAAATTCTCAAAAAAAACCAAAAAGAAGAAAGAAAGCAAAAATGCAAAAAGACTTTCCTTCCCAAAAGGAAAATATCTTGATTTGATTTCACTTCAATTTTCAATTTTCGCTCAACTCAAAAAAGCCAATTTTTAAAGCGTTAAAAAGATCATTATAAAGTAGAAACTTGCCTAAAATTACCCCTAACCCCTAGGTATACCTTATGGGCTTCAGGAAACCCTAATAAACTACCCCTAGGTGTTCATTTAACCCATTTTAAACCCCCCTGAAGTTTATTTTCGGGTCAAACATAAGTTGACCACTCCAAATATTATATTCTCAAAATATCTTTTTTGACAACACATTTTTTTATTTAAAATTAATTATAATTAACACTTTCCCATCAAGAGACAAAATAAAATATTTAAATTTAAATCCACACATGTGTCAAGTGACACTAATAAAATACTTTTACAAAAATAAACATGAAATTGTCTCTTGAGGTTTTTACACAATAAATTTAAATAACACATAACACTCATGCAGCATATACTGATACGAATAAAATACAACACAAACGGGGTGTTGTCTCTCCAAATAGACAAACCCTGGCTTACGAACATACATAAGTCTAGGTTTGATTCTCCGTAATTTTCCATGGTCACATGGTAAATTTCCTGCGCATCTCAATTTACACATTAGTACTTCCAAATATCCAAATATAATATAATTCAATAATATAACAATGCACATCATCACTTGCATACAATTTTCATCTGCACAGACTGAATACATCTTTTATCAAGCAAATTCACATAAGCAATTTCATCCCAATTCTCATAAACTAAACATACATCATAGTTCTATATTCAGAGTAAAGTCCTGCAAATTCCATAATGACATCTATCATTGCAATATCATCCTATCTGATAATCATGTAGTGTTCTATCCCATAAAGCATGTAAGTAAATCATCAAATCATAGCAATGTTATCCAATATCCTGAAATCATATAAGTTCTAAGTCTCAAAATGCATCAAAATAAAGTATCCATAATAGTCTAAAATATAAAATCCACTGAATGTCAAACTGAGTCGAGGTGAGGCCTCACATATGTCTTCTCAAGATCCAAAATTTATCATGGTAGTTGCGAGTCACTTTGACCCTATTAGAAAAAGTGTAAAGGATACTTGATGTAGGAGCATCCCCAGTTCTTGGCAATCTTGCATCAACCAAAAATATTTCCTTTTTGTTTTGCTTTTTGTTTTGCAGTTTCAACATTTCATTCTACATTTTCTGGCATTGGATCACTGGATCTCGAGGAGTTGGATTTTTTCTTGAAGACTTGATCATCTACCTTATTCCCAAACCACGGAGCATTTGGATCATTTTTCGGCAAGTTATCGCAACTGGTTTTCGAGATAGTTTTTTGGTACCAGTTGCCTAGACCTATTTGCATTTGTAATCTACTGAGATCTATTGGATCCCTTTCGTAGCTTGCAGAGCCTTGAGAGTTGATTCCAATGTTTGTTGGCCTGTGGCCCACCTCCCCTTTATCTGCACTTCATCCTTTGGATTTTCTGGAGGAATTTCATTGGTGGAGGCCGACCTTGTTGTTTTTACATGTTAGGTCTTGTTCTTTCGCTTTTGATCCCTTTTTGGGCCAAGCGGATCCCCTTGGATCATATAAATCATTGTAATTGAGAATTAGAATAGAGATCAGTTAATATATAGAACATAGAAGGCAAATCTTAAGATTTGAGGTCCTGGTTACGACCTGTTCTGTAATTAAGCATGTTTTAGCAAGCCAGTGACCCAGTTTCTGTAACCCGATTGTTACCAGTTAATCATAATAAGTTTTCATGATATAATTCATTTAGTTATACATTGCCTCCATCATATCCTTGTATTTCCATTGTATTTACACTTTTTGACCAGTCCATATTGATCTCTTTGAGGTCCCTCCTAACCGGTGTCTGCACTAAGTGGTATTAGAGCCAGCTTTTGTTTCGGAGATTGTGTTATCCTGAGGAATTTTGTTATAGGGTGGTAGACTATGGATCCAAGTTGTAGATGTAGAGGATTGGCATGAAGATGGCATGAAGAGGAAATAGGAATGGTGGAGTGCGTGGCAATGTAGACCCTGCTGTGATGGAAATGTTGTGAGGAATTGCAGCCCGATTGGAAGCTATTGAGACAATCCAGAGAAGAGTTTGACATATTGAAGACGTGAGTGAAGATGAAGGAGAAGAAGCCCCGATAGAACAAGTAAACCCACACATGATTGATCCAGACAAAGAAATTTTTTTGAGGGTTTTGAGTAGGGCGAATACTAAACCTCATTTTACCACACCGAAATATGATGGAAAGTTGGATTCAGATGAATTGATGGATTGGATCTTGGAGATGGAGAAATACATTGATTTTGAGAACACTGCAGAGGAAAGGAAGATGAAATATGCCTGTACCCAATTGAAAGGCCACACATATCTTTGGTGGGAGCATTTGTATGTTGATAGATAGAGAAGAGGTAAAGAGAAGATCAAGACATGGGATTAGATGGTTGCTAAGTTGAAATCAAAATTTATTCCAGCTAATTATCAAGTGAATCTATTCTGGAAGTTGCAGAATTTGAGGCAGAAAAATCTAGTGTGAAGGATTACACCAAAGCATTTAACAAGTTGAATACCAGATCCAGACATGTTGATGATGAGGTTGAACAAGTTTCAATAATTTGAATGGATTGTGGATGTCTATACAAGATGCACTTAATTTGATCAAATTACAGAGTGTTGAAGAGGCTTACTAGTATGGCCAGAAATTAGAAGAGAAGCTGAATAAAAGACATGAGTAGAGACAGAGAGGCAGAGGTGGAAGGTTTTTCAAAGGAATATTTCAAGGAGGAAGAGGAACCTATATGGATCATAACAAGGACAAGGAAGTGAGAAAAGAAGGTAATTTATACCAGAAGGATGATAAAAATTTCTTCCGGAGGAGAAAACCAGATGGCTACCAGAATGAGAATTTTGGAAAAGATGACAGAAGACAAGACAAGAGAGTGTTTAGAGGAGCTTTCTATAAGTGTGGAGGAAAAGGACATCATGCTTTTGAATGTAAGGCAACAAAGAATATTGGAAGAACAAAAGTGGTGGAAGAAAACCCCATCGGATCAACTAATAAACCAGAAGATGGAGAACTATTGATGATGATGAGAGATTTGTGTCATACCAGAGGAGTTGAAGAGCACTTGAAGAGGAAGAATTTGTTCAAGACCATATGTAATGTATCTGGTAAGTATTGTAAAGTTGTTATTGATAGTGGTAGTTCAGATAATCTTGTTTAAGAAGAGATGGTGAATAAATTAAATTTGGAAAGATTGAAATACCCTAAGCCTTATCAGATAGCATGGATTCAAGATGATCATAAGTTGTTAGTAAGTGAGAAATTTTTGGTAAATTGAAAATTGGGAATTATCACGATGAAGTATTGTGTGATATTATGCCTACGGATATTTGTCATCTTTTGTTGGGTAGACCTTGGCAGTTTGATAGACAAGTAATACATGATGGTAGGAAGAATACATAAACTATTGTGGCCAATGGGATGAAGAAAACCTTGTTGCCCTTAGAGGAGCCTTTGAAGAGTGAAGTCTATATGAATGCTATAATCTGTTTGGTGGATGGAAGGAAATTCCTCGATGGGATGAAACATGAGAATGTGTGTTTTGCCTTAGCTCCTAAGAAGATTGAGAATCTAGAGCATGAAGAAGAAGAACCAGAAGAGATAAAAGAGTTGCTGACAGAGTATGAAGACATCATTTTAGATAATGTGCTTGATGAATTACCGCATGTGAGAAGTAGCAGTCATTGGATGGACCTGATTCCCAAAGCTAGTTTACCTAACAAAGCTGCACATTGGATGACACTGGCAGAGAATGAAGAGTTGAATAGACAAGTGCAAGAGCTGTTAAAGAAAGTTTTGATTAGATAAAGTTAAGTCCTTGTGCAGTACTAGCAGTATTAGCACCTAAGAAGAATGAAGAATGGAGGATGTGTACCAATTCTAGAGAAATAAACAAGATCATAGTGAAATACCGGTTTCCTTTTCCTAGGATGGATGACATAATGGACTCTTTGAGTGGAGCCAAATACTTTACAAAGATAGACTTGAAGAGTGGATATCATCAGATGATGATCAGAGAAGGGGATGAATGGAAGACAACATTCAAGAAAAATGAAGGGCTGTATGAATGGTTGGTGATGCCTTTTGGGTTAACTAATGCACTGAGTACTTTCATGAGGCTGATGAATGAGGCATTGAAGAAATTCTTGGGTAAGTTTGTTATTGTATATTTGAATGACATTATGATTTTCATTAAGACAAAAGAGGAGCATTTTTTGCATTTAAGACAAGTTTTGTAGAGGTTGAGAGAAGAAATTTTTTTGATAAACCTTAAGAAGTGTACTTTCATGAAGGAAGAGTTAGTCTATTTGGGATTTGTGATATCCGGGGATGGTTTGAAGATGGACCTTGAGAAAGTAAAAGCAATTGTTGAATGGCCTACACTAGAAAGCATTGGAGAGGTAAGATCATTTCAGGGATTGGCTAGTTTCTACCAGAAGTTTATCAGAAATTTCATTCAGTTTGAAGTAGAAAGTGACTGAGAAGCCTGTGTTAGCTTTATTAGATTTCAACAAAGTATTTCAAGTAGATTGTTATGCAAGTGGAAAAACAATTGGAGCCATATTGAGTCGGGAAGGGAGAGCAGTACCTTATTCCAGTTAGAAATTAAATGATGCCCGAAGAAGATATTCAGTGTATGATCAAGAATTTTATGCCATAGTTCAAGCCTTGAAGAAGTGGAGACATTACCTATTTCCTAAGGAGTTTGTGAACAGGCAGAGTAAGTTGAATCAAAGACATATGGTATGGGTAGTATTTTTGCAGAGTTACACCTTTGTGTTGAAGCATAGAAGTGGGAAATCTAACAAAGTTGTTGATGCATTGAGTAGAAGAAAAAATTTACTGACAGAAATGAGAGTGACAGTATTAGGATTTGAGTTGAAGACCTTGTATGATGATGACCCAGATTTTGCAGAACCTTGGAGAGCATGTAGAGAATCAGTTACGGTAGATAGAAGCAAGTGGTTGGATTACTTCATTCAGGATGGGATGTTATTCAAAGGAGTTCAATTATGCATACCTAAGAGTTCTATGATGGAGAATCTAATAAAGGATAAACATAGTGGAGTATTAGTCAGACACTTTGGTGTTGATAAAACAATAGCAGTGGTGAGTGAGCATTACGTTTGGCCCCAGATTCATAAGGATGTTAGGAAATATATGCAAAGTTGTAGAGTTTGCCAAGTTGTAAAGGGTAGTAGTCAGAATGTGGGATTGTATAAACCTTTGACAGTACCAGAGAGACCTTGGGAATATATAAGCATGGATTTCATACTTGGATTGCCTAAAACACAGAGAGGGAATGATTCTATATTTGTGGTAGTGGATAGATTCTCAAAGATGGCTCATTTCATACCTTGTAAGAAGACATTAGATGTAGTGAATATAGCTGACCTATTTTTCAAGGAAGTGGTGAGATTGCATGGATTACCTAAGAGGACAATTTCAGATAGAGATACTAAGTTTGTTGGTTATTTTTGTAGAAAACTTTGGAAGAAGATGAAGGGTGAACTCACAATGCTGGTTCCCACTTTTTCGTACATCCTCATTTTTGTTGAAATCATACATTTTTTAGAAAATATAATGATTTAAGTTTTAAGAGGTCCCATTTTAAGTAATTAATTGAAGAGAGTTATATTAAAGGCTCTTAGATCAAAATTTCTTGGATAGAACCTCTCTACTTGTAAATCATACTTGCAATGGAGTCTCCTTTGCATCTATCAAATGCTGATAAAAAACCAATTTTACATTATCTTTAGGGGGGTCAAATGGATTCATTTAGAAGTTTTTTTTTTTTAAGTATTTAGGCCTTATTATAAGCTTTCTAAATATATATATTTTTTAATATATTTAATTTAATTAATATATTTTTATTTTATTTCTTATAAATGTAGGGTTATCACCGAACATGAACTTCTTTGTTCAATGCTTATGGAAAAATAGTAAACGTCACCCAAAAAATTCTGAAATATATTTATGCACTAGGTATTGAAGTCCTCTTTCCAACAAAAAAAATAAAATTGATTTTCGTTACATTTACAAGAAGTTATGTAATATCAAATGGACATATGTCAAAATTATAGTTAACTCGAATTTAAATCTTAATAAAATATGAAATATTGAAGATAATGTTACAAAACCACTTGCAAACACTAGATATGGATGTTACTGTAATACCCTAAAAATGGTCACCTAAACCATGGGCCCCTAATCTCGACTACATCACCAAGGTCCTAACCAAAGGCAACTAAATCAACTATGAGCACCTAATTAATTAATTCTCAGTCATCAATGTCACATGGAAAATAAATCATTCTATATTAATTAATTAATCATTTCAAGAAAATCATTTTAATCAATTATCCTATTTATTTAATTAAATATCCTAGCATATTTAATTAATAAATAAATTTGCCATTAAATCTTTAAAAAATGAATTAATTTGGAAAAAAAAATAAAAATTGGAAAAGAAATAAAAAAGGAATTAAATTAAAAAATCTCAGAAAAGCAATTAAATCAATTAAATGTCAAAATTGAATAAAAATATAAAATATGAAATAAATCAGTTTTTCTAATTTTATGTTAAAATTAGTTCAATTTCCTTTAAAGCTAAGAAAAGCAACCAATCACATCAAATCACCTGGATTGTGCTTCCTCTTGGAGAATCTTGACCGTTGGTCTCTCTCTGGATTTTCTATAAATTTAGGCTCTCATCTCTCATTCAAAAAAAGAACCTAGAGATTTATCGTTATTATGTTGTTTTTGCTCTAGGTCTATTGAGATTTTGTGCATTGAGAATATTGCATTAGCTTAATCATATTGCTTGAAGCATGTTAGTTTGATTAAAATCATATAGATGGATAAATTGCTTAGATCATGTTAGCTTAATCTTGCATCCATTTAGCTCAATTTCAGACTCATATATAGATTAAATCCTTCGTTTAGGTGTCATCTAGTCACTAGTATTGCATAAAAAAATCTGAGAGAAAAACTATACTCACATATACCAAAAGGCAACAGGTCGCTTTGTAATGGTTTTATTACTCATTCATTATTGATTTACTAACCATGCATCTAATGACTGAATTAAAGTGTTGTGTATTCAGATACAGATACAGGTCCACTTTTCAAACACATTTTTGGTGCCCACCGTGGGGCACGATAAGATTCAATTTTTTTTGGCCTTGCAAATCATTAATTTAAATTTTTCAAGTTTCGTCCATACAACCTCTGCAAAAGGTCATACGAGTTTTTACAACATACAGAACGAGTTTTGAGATTTGTCGTTCGGCTCTGTGAGAATCATCGTATGAGTATCTGCTTTTGTTGTTTCCTTCTGGGTTTACTCATTTGGTTTGGTGAGAATACTCGTCCTTCTTGGTAAGAATTGTCATACAGATTTCTGCTTTGCTCATTTTATAAACAGTATACATTATGGGGTTTTCTTGATTTGGTTTTAGATTTTAATGGCGCTAACCCTGAATTGTCTTCTATCTGCCTGAGATTTTTACAACCTAACTGATTTTCTATAGAATTCTTGTCAAATAATTTATCAAATCAAACTTATGCCATGTCAAAGAATCAAAAACAATATGACTAAAAATGCATTGGTTTTGCAGGTTGCCTAAGGAGAATCGACTAAATATTGTGCATTTTTTAATTCATTTTTAGGCATTTAAATTGCTATGTGGTAATGAACAAATCTATCTTTTGTATTTGAAAAAAAAACTATGAGGTAGGAGAGTATGCTCTTGTCTGCATAGACAATCATAAATCGAGACCCTTGAAGCTTTTCTAAGTTTGAGATTTGTGTACCTTTTAGTGGGCCTGTCATAGTGGGAAAAAGTAATCACCCTGTGAGAACAACCCAAGTGAGTATAGCTAAACCCAAGCATTTTGACTCACTATAATAAATAGGCCTTTCAAAATTAAAGTCTTAGAGGATGGGATTATTTGAGTTTTCTCTTTTGAGATCTCTCATATCGGGCATTTTGTAGGGCCTCGTAGTCTCAATCACGCTTGCGTGACTACAACTTGTTTCAGTACCTTGTCGGTCTATAGGCTTCAATTGCGCTTGTATGACTTCAAGGGGTAATTTTGAACAAAAATATTTACTAAGAACTTTAAGATAGAGGCTACCCAGTTCACCTCCAAAAGGAGGATAATCTTTGTGCAAGAGAGATAGTAACTCTCCCAAGACACTTGCCATATCATGCCCCCATTAGCATTTGGATTCAACTAATATGGTGTTGAGAATCCATTGCATGAGACTCAATGGCCATATTCTGATTAGATATTGGGTGTGTACCTAAGGCTTGTAAGCAAAGGTTTTCTCTCTCAGCCAACTTCCTTAGGGTTAGCATGCTATTCTTGGAATAATTTTCATCTTGAGTGTTTGTTGTGTATTCATCTTAAAAGTAGAAATTGAAAAAGAAAAAAATAGGAAAAGCTTAAAAAAAAAATAAAAAAAATTCAGTGGTCAAAAACTCAGTTTCCTTGTCAAAATTTGTCCTTGGTCAAAATTGTCATACGAGTTTCCTACTTTATCGTCTGAGTCATCTAAATTATCGTATGAGTTATCTACTTTGTATCCTGAATCATCTAGTTTTTCAATCTGTCTTCTCTGAACTATTGTTATGCTCTTTGAAGATTATCGTCTAGTCTTATAAACTTTATCATATGAGTCATCCTAGTCTCTGAAGATTTCTCATCTAGTAAGCTTTAAATAATTGTTCGAGTATAGGCAACAACTCATACGAGTATCTATCTGTATCATTTGGAAGTTACTAAATATCATCTGGGCTATTATATTTTGTTGTACAACCATCTAATTCTATCAGTCTAGAAGCCTATCTTTTTGCATCATTTTCAGATCTATCATACTTGCCTAATCAATCTACAGTGAGTGTAAATTTGGTATTTCAATCTTGAAGAATAAACAGTCTTGATAGTGTACCCCTGCCGATGTGCTGCACAACTTTGTTGATCATCTCTTAGCTAGTTCAATCAATTGCTTATCAAACTTAATCAACCTAGGTTTCTTAGATCACATCTTATACAAGATAGATCGTTCCTGAAACCAGACTGAGTCTTAGTCACCTCTCTCAATCACTACGTTAAACGCATAACTAGCTTTGATTTTATCTTGACATCTACATCACATATAAGCTCTCAATCACGTCGATTGTAAATGCTTGTTCAAACTAGGAGCTCTTCTAAGAACAAGAACAAGAAAAGGGAAGAGATAGTAACATTGCAAACATATCCTTTTTTCCAAGAACACCCAATTTTTTAAGAACCTTTTGGACAACAAACCTCTGACAAACCTTCATCGTGAAGTCAACTAGTATTTGATCAAACTTTATCTTCCAAAATGTTTGGACAAAAACAAGAAAAAGAGTCATCTAACCGTAAAGCTCATGATGACCTTAACATCCAGGCTAATGTCAATGATTCCTCTTCTAGTGATTCTAAAGTTTTCGAACCCAAAGAAGATACTATAGTAAAATATCAAAAGGACAAAGACTTCAGAAAGATGATGAATATTATCATGGCCCGAGAAAAAGAAGAATATTTTTTAGAATTGGCCAAAGAAGGAGCCAAACTCCCCCCTGATTACAATGTTGAAAGTCTTATCACTAAAGAAGATGATACTCCACTAGCATTGGTGACAAAACAATTAAAATAACTACAAACTGAGATTAAAGAATGAAAGAAAAAGACAAATCTCCCATGAAATATTCCTTGGATATAATTTTCCCGTTTCCATTCGACAAGAGTCTTTACATGCCTCTGTTTCCTTCTAGAACAAAAATTCCTAACATTGATAAATATGATGGCAACTCGGATCCCCAAGACCATGTCCAATAGTTTTGTGCTCTATGTATGGAGTTCATGCATGAATAGACTTATCTCATGCACCTCTTTCCAAGAAGTTTAGGAGGACAAGCTATGGAATAGTTTTCAAGCCTGCCTGTGAGAATTAAATCTTTTGAAGAACTGGTTGAATTGTTTCTACAACAATACTCCTATAACATTTGGCATCCGGTCACAATGATCGAGCTTTGTAATACCAAATAGAAGAGAGGAGAACCTTTTATCATTTTCCTTCAGCATTGGATAAAGAGGTTTTCTAGATATTCAAGACACATTCCTAATTCTGAGAAAATGGATATCTTTGTCAATAATCCGATTCCTGAGTTGAAATAAAATATCCAAATACAAGTATACCTTTCATTCAACAAGATGGTGGATAGTGCTCTCAAAATGGAGGACGTGGTTGTAAGGAAAGGAGATATATCACTTTATAAAGAAACACATCAAGGCTCTAGTTCCAAAGAGAAGAACAAATACTAGAAATACAACAAAGATAATAACAAAAATGTTGTTAATGATAGAGTGATTGATAATGTCAAACCAAAATTAAAACCTGTAGTATTCAATCTTACTAGTGGAACACAAGCCCTCAAAGCTACTGAAGGTGCTAGAAAAAACCCACCTAAGAAATCAAAAGAGTGGTTTAAAGAGAAGCTTTGGGTTTCAAAACCTAAGTGTGATTTTACTCCATTGTGAGAATCCTATGAGTTGGCTTTTAAGACTCTATTGGCAATCAAATTGATCACATTGCCTGATAACTCCAAGCCATATGATCCTAAGGTCAAACCCAAATGGTGGAGGGAAAAAGGATATTGTGAATATCATCAAAAAAGAGTCATACAACAAATAATTGCATAAAACTCAAACCTTAGATTCAAGACCTTATCGATGTCGGCAAAATTGTTGTTGGAAATCATGCAACCAATGTTGATCACAAAGATTTCAAAGATCCCTTACTAGCTTATGAACAGGATGGTTCCTCAAAATCCAAGGGAGGTGCCAAAGTCAATTATACCTATGCCAACAATGATAATGTGATCAACATGCTTGAAGCTTCCCAATCTGAATATTGCAATGTGATCATAGTCAAAGATAAGTAAAATAAAATGCAAACTACAAATGTTGTAACTCATGCTCAAAAAAGGTTACTCTCAAAGGAGCTAGCTCTTCCTCTCTTGATCAAACATCATCAAATCCATTGAAAGTGTCAAACCTACCAACTTCTTCAAACAAAGAACCAGATACAATCATGACTAAATCTAAACAGCTGGCCTCATCATCTTCTTCTGTTACAGTATTGTGGAACAATTAAAATGAACTACCACTCAAATCTTCATTCTTGAACTACTTAAAATCCCTTCTGCTCACAGAGAGATTCTGGACAAATCTTTTCTCACTACTAACATCCCTAAAGACTTAGATTTGGGTCGGTTTCAATCTATGGTGGGTCTCTTGACTTCACCTCACTACTTATCCTTCTCTGATGAAGATGACAATTCAGTGAATCATCCACATCATTAGCCATTGTACATTGAAGCTATGATCCATAAGCACCGAGTCAAGCGTGTTTTGATAGATGGAGGCACTAGGTTGAATATTTGTACCTACAATTTACTAATGTAATTGGGATTTTCTGATAATGTCACTGATCCATAAAAGAAAATAACAATCAAAGCTTATGATGAAGAAGAAAGAACCTCTAGGGGTCTAGTACTATTACTAGTTAGGGTGGGACCTATAGAACGAGATGTTATTTCTCAGGTGCTTGATCTTCCTCTCTCCAACAACATCTTGTTGGGAAGACCATGGATTCACAAAATGAAAGCAGTGCCATCTACTTACCATGAGTGTTTGAAATTTCCCTACAATGGAGTTGAAGTCAGTGTTCTTGTTGATACAATCTACACCTATAATGCTTTAAAGTAGTGTGCTAATACCCTTGTTCCTCATAACAGAGTAACCTCTATAGTTGAAAGTTCAAAAACTTTGATGAAAGACTTAGAAAGCAAATTGAAAATCATAGGTACTGGCATGGATGGATACAAGCTAGAACCTATACTCTCATTAATGTCTCTTCCACCATCACAAAAATAGTCTAGAAAACCATCAGAGGCTATGAAGCCACAAACTTCAACTACAAACGTCATCTATGATGGTATTTTTGTACAATCATCTACTTCCTTTGCAGATGAAATAGAAGAGGCGACTGTTCTCAAATAGCTTTTCAAAGTAGAGAGTGAAAATAAAGAATTGAAACACAGTAATATTTCCCCTAAACAATATGGATCAGGTTATAAGATGATTCAATGCATGGGATATTCAGGACCCGGTTCTTTGGGATAGCATCGAGAAGGAATCATTGAACCTATCAAGTTGCAAAATAAGTCTACAAATGATAAAACAAGACTCAAATACCATCTAGAAGAGTCATCAATTCAAAAACACACTTCTCATCAACAACCTAAGTGGAGGAAAAAGACATTACATCAAACATCACTAGAAGTAAATACTCATCAAATTAAGGATGAGTATGAGAAAGAACAAGGAGAATTGGCAATCAAGAGAGAAGAAGAGGCATGTAATCACGTTGCAATTTTATTATCAATAACACTACAAGAAGTAGATATTCCAGAAGACATAAGAGAAGAGGTGGAAGGAATTAAAAACATGTTTGCACCACTAAACATTCCTATCACATACATGAGAAGAATGCAAGCAGAGGATTGAGAAACAGACTCAGATGAGTATGAATGGGGTCCAGAGCCTCTACAACTACCAAAGTAACTCCTGAAGAACCTAATGATATCATAGACGAAGCACAAGAGATAATATGCTTGAAGTTGCAAAAGGAAATAGAGGAAATCAAACTAAAAAGACAAGAAGATTATGAACAACAACTAAAAGAAGGAAAAGCACAGAAAAAATCTTCACCTACTATATCTCCCTCTAATGAGATAGAGAAAATAAGATATGAGACTAGAAATGAAGAACTGGAGGCTAGACAAGCAGGACCAGTCATCAGTCCAGATGAAGCTAAAGGGGAAAGAAGACAGAGACTAACAAAGTCATCAAGGTTATGTCAACATGTATGTCAACTACAAGTAATCAGTAAACCAAATCATGAAGGAACTTGCAACATAAAAGATGTTGATATTAATACTATACATGCTTTCACTAAGCCACTTGAAGAGGAGTCAAAGGCTTCATTTTCTAAGTCCGATCACTCTGAAATAAGATCTACTTATGACATTACCTATTCAACACCAAATTATGACTACTTTTTCATGAATGTCAATACTTTGTCTGATGAACCTATTACTATTGAACCACATTATGTAGTCTAGTCTGAAGTAGAGGGAGGTTGTAGTGGTAGGTCTGTTTGGTTAGATCCCCTAAATACTAACGTAAACTTCGATAATTGTGTTCAAATTCTTCCCGGTCTCGAGACGCTTACATAAGGTAGTCTTCTAGAACTCAACTTGTCAGTCTGAGGTTGCGATGAAAATACCATGAATTCCCTTGAACTTGTTGAATCTTTATCCCTATTATATCTTGAGCTTATTAACTGTACTGTCCAAGATCAACCCTTGAACATCTGTACCTTTGCCAACAAATATACATTAGCCTGTTATCTTAATGCAGTCAAACAAATGAGCTCTTCCACCAGTGAACAAAGTGAGAATATGACAATAGCAGATGTCAAGTATCTTAGTCTCAAAAATCAAAAAAAGAAAAATAAGTATTCTGATGGCAAAAACAACACTATGGCAGTGTCAGAATAAAAAATAGTAAAAATAAAGGACATACCCAATGGTGAAAATCTCTCTGAGGCACCTGAAGGTGAGATACTTGATATTTTGCCTGATCACTTTCAAGAGTGATCATTAGTGTTGATTGAAACTACACAACCAATAAACATTGGAACAAAAGAAACTCAACATACCATACATGTAACTCAATCCTTATCTGCAGAAGAACTGAAAGAATTTTTTGATTTCTTCTTAGAGAAAAAAGATCAATTTTGCATGGACATATGCTGATATGCTAAGTCTGGATTCTGACCTCATAATGCATCATCTTTCTATCACTCTCAGAGTTAAACCTATCAAGGAAAAACTTCAAAAAATGCATCCTCATGTTGCATTACTTGTTAAGTCTAAGCTAGAAAAATTACTAAAATATGGATTCATCAAAGCAATTGATTACGCTGGATGGATATCTAATATTGTACTCATTTCCAAACCTGACAAATCAATACATGTTTGCACAGATTTTAGAGATTTAAATAAAGCATATCCAAAAGATGATTTTCCACTATCCAACATAGATGTGATAGTGGACATGACTACTGCTTATGAAATGTACTCTCTGATGGATGGTTTTTCTAGATATAATCAGATCGAAATTCCACCTAAGGTTCAAGAGAAAATGACTTTCACCTATGCATGGGTAGATTTCTCCTGGAATGTGATGCCCTTCAACTTAAAGAATGTAGGTGCCACTTATCAAAGAGTTGTAACAATAATCTTTCATGATATGATGCACAAAAACATAAAGGACTATGTTGGTGATACTCTACTCAAATCTATGAAAAGATCAACACATCTCTTAGAACTGGGTCCAATCTTAGACAAGATGGAAAAATTTAAACTTAGACTAAATCCTAAGAAATGTGCATTTGGAGTCATATTTCGTAAGCTCCTAGGATACATTGTTTCAGCAAAAGGAATTGAAGTGGACCCAGAAAAAGTTAAAGCTATCATGGAAATGCGACCTCTAAAGAATGTCAGTCAAACGAGGACTCTACAAGGGCGGCTCCAATCAATAAGATGTTTCATCTCTCAGCTCGCAGATAAGGCTCAACTATTCACAAAAGCTTTATGGAAAGGAGTTACATATAAATGGGATACAGAGTGTGAACAACATCTAAATAAGATCAAGGAATATCTTTCTAATCCACCTATCTTAATGCCATCGATTCAAAACAAACCCTTGATACTCTACATATTAGCTACTGATACATCACTGGGGGCACTTTTGGCTCAACAAGATGAGAATAAAAAGGAAAGAGCTATATATTATATTAGCTGGATGTTGGTGTCCTATGAGATGAACTACACTATCGTTGAGAAAGCTTGCTTGACATTAGTCTTTGCATCACATAAGTTAAGACATTGCATGGTAGCACATTCTATCAAACTGGTGGCTAAAATAGATCCACTCAAATATCTTATTTGCAAGGCAACACTTATAGGGAGATTGGCTAAGTGGGTTATGATACTTACAAAATTTGAAATTGAATATGTAGAACGCAAAGCTATCAAAGGACAAGTCATCACAGATCAACTTGGTGATGATCCACTTGAAGACAATCAACCTTTGCGCATAGAATTTTCAGATGAATCCATAATGTATCTTACTCAACGATCCTAGAAAATATTCTTTGATGGGTCTTTTACTCAACAAGGTTCTGGTGCTAAAATTATTTTTATCACTCCTCAAAGATACTCAATCCCAAAGGTGTACATGATCCTCTTTCCTTGTACAAACAATATTACAAAAATATGAAGCCTTGGTAAATGGAATCAAGCTAGCTATTGAATGGAAATTTGTCGAGTTATACATCTATGGCGACTCTCAAATGATAATCAACCAGATTAATGATATATATCAAACTCGGGATGAAAAAATGATTCCCTATAAAAGAATGGTTGATTACATTAAGAAATACTTTACCTTTGTATCAGTTTAGCAGATTCTTAGATTAGCAAACAGAGCAGCAGATGCTATGGCTACATTGGCATCTATACCACAACTGTTAGATTCAATGATATTCCCAAAGACACTGAGAGGTAGGGGGTGAATCAATGTCTAACTGGTTAGGAGAATATTTAAACTTATTTATAACTTTGCAACCCAAAATAGTGTACCGGTAAATAAAAATATAGCAGTAAACAAAAATAATAGAGACAACATAGAACACACCATAACACAAGATATTTATTGAGGAAACCCGGTGTGGAAAAAACCTCGGTGGGATTTGTGACCCACAATATTTACTCATTGGCCAATGAATAAATACTACTTACAATAAGGGGCATGCACATGCAGGGAGGCCAATAGCCTAGAGCTCATTGCTCAATGAAGAGTCACACTGAATACAAAATGGATTATTAAATCCAATACAATGTACTGCTCAAAACAACATCTCTAATGCCAGGTTTAGTACCAGTTTAAGCTCAGATAGATACCTTATCCAAAAACCTTCGCTGACACTAAACAATTATTTTCTACCATACATATTATCTCCTCTACTCTCAAAATGACCTATAGGATCTCATACATATATGAGTCTTTTACAATATACCATGTTGGATTAAAAAAGATAATTATATTACAATAAACAAAATTTCATCCCATGTTGGCTGGAGTGCCGATATGCTTTGTTGCCAATGTAAATTGAATGCCGGTGTAAGTGCCCGCTTGTGTTGGTGTCTATCGATGTATGAAGTTTGTGATGTCGAGCATGTAGAAACCAATTGCTGGTGAGTAGCTAGTTGGTTGCCATCAATGACAACATCAACTATTCTCATAAGAGTGTAGAATGCCAACAATCTCCCCCTTTGGTATTGATGGAAACACTCATGAGAAAAATCCAAAACTATTATCCCAAAACTTAAATCCAAGAAGATGTGCTTCCCAATCCAAAAAGGATGTGCTCCCCCTAAGCAAGTGATCTCCTTTGTACATGTAGTACATGCATTTTTCTCTCCACTACTCCCCCTTTGACATCAATGACAAAGGATGTCATAAATAATCAAAAGAGTACAAAAATGTTACCTCAAAGTCTGTAACCGATTGGTTACTATTTGAAAGATGTCTGCCAAAACTAGATTCAAACTCTGCATAAACTTGTTGTTGTCAGTTAGATTTGCATCTGTCTGTTGGATCATACTAGTGAGATAGTGCATTTATTGCTTTGGTGATCGCTCTCCTTGAATTGTTGCATTAGATATTTCAACTCTCTGAGTAATAAGACTATCCAACCTCGGACCAAGTTTATCCTTTAGTTCCGAGGCATTAGACCTTATTCTTGCCTTCTCTTTCTCAAGTTTTTCCAACTTCTCCTCAAAAACTGATATAAGTCCAGATGAACCTATTATATTATCCACAATGTCATCAATTTCCTTTTGTGTCTTTTTTATCTCCTTATCATTGTCCTCTATCAAATAGTGAGGTTTACATGCTTCCCTCTATAACTCCTTATACTCCAAAATTGTAGAATTGAGTATCGGTAAAAGTGTGTCCAAATGATCGGTACATTTCTTTATGGTGGTTTCAAAGAATGTATTTTTCTCTTTGTCAACTCTCTCCTTTATGGTGTCCTCATTCACCTTATCTATAGTTATTACATTATCAACAATGAATTTGGACAATGTGTCCAATTTCCCTAAAGAATCATTAATGTGATCTATCTTACAAATAGGTGCAATCATCTTCAGAATAGGTAATGTGTTATCAATTGCCTTAAATGCTAAGGCATTGCAATTAGTAATCCTCTTAATGGAATCCAAAAGTACCTTTGTAATGTTGATGGGTCTGAATTCACCTGTAGATGTGCATGGTTCTGTTGTAGGTTTCTTCTCAACAGCTATCTGACCAATCACCTTCACTACATCCTCTTTATTTCCATCAGATGCATCCACTTTACTTATATTTTCTTCTGGTGGATCTGTCTATGTTTGTACCTCTACCTTTAATGGTTTCTCAGTCTAATTAAGCTTCTCTGCAACTGCCGAAGTCACAAACTCAACACGAACCTCTACCTCAGATTGTTTCTCTGTTAGTACCACTGTTGGTTTCTCAGATTTCGGTGGCCCTGTGCAAGTTGTCTTGTCCTTTGTTTGTTTCTCAATCTCCAGTTGCTTTGTTTGGGCTGGTATCTCAGTTTCCTAAGAGTCAATAGTTTGTGCCAGTTTCTCTGAAATCTTGTTGTCCTCAACACTATCTACCTTAACCTCTGTAGTTTCTTTTTCCACAACAATGTTTATATCCTGAGTATCTACATTCATTGTAAAAAGTATCTCAGACTCCAGGTTAGTATCATCATGAGTTATACCTTCAGTAGCTATATCTGGTGGATTAGCTGTATGAACTGGTGATGAAGGTGCTAATGGAGGGGTGTCTTGAGTTGGTGGAGGGATGTTACCTATTATTTTTATAGAAGGTACACCACCTATTTTACCTTTTCCCTTGTCTTTTTGATATACCTTGAATGTCTTTTCCATTTTTGGTCTACTTCTTTCATCTTCCTTTTCCTTCTCTACAAAGAATATGTCCCATTTATCTGCAGTCTCATCTGCAATTTCTTTAACCCTTCCAGCCATCAGGCTCACTTGCTGGTGTCCACTAACAAATACTGACTGGTTAGCTTCAGAAATAAGCTCATCTATCTCTTCCTTAGAATTTACCGGATGGACAGCCAAGAGTTCTTCAACTTTCAATTTCTTGTCCAGTTCCATAATAGATAGCCTTTTAGCTTCCAATCTCATGTATAAATCATTGGGTAACTCATCAATCACTTATATCAAAACTTTCTTGTAAATATCTAAATGTAAAATAATTCTTTCTTCAATTGTGTTTTTGTCAAAATCATTTGAAGAGTTATACCATTTAATTACATTTACCAAATTACCTTCCTGTGTAATCTCATTCAGTAGATCATCCAGTGTAGGGGTAACTGGTGGTTGTTTCTTCTTTGGTGTAAGCTTCTTCTATGGTTCCCTAACTGCTTGCTGCTTCTTCCTTAGTGTTCTGGCTTTCTTAGGAGTAGGAGAAGGTATCGGTGAGGTTTTCCTTTTCCTTTCCACTCTTTTAAACTCAGCAGCCTTGCCACTGTTAGTATCAAAGGATGTTACAACTGGTGAAACACGTGCTACAGGTTGCAGTCCTTCAAGCTCACTTGCTGATATACCACTGATATTCATGACATTTTCTTTGATTTCTTTGACCTTCTTGGAGGCATCTCTGATAAAATTTTCTCTTCTTTTTGTCCTTTTCTGCATAGATACATTGCTCTCAATAGTTTCTGCATTACCAAAGAATTTCTCAGATGGCTCCCTTGGTGCATCAAGTAGAGCTTTAGTATATGTCTCCAGAACATATAGGTCTACCTCATAACCCATCTCAGTAACCCAAATAGTTGTAGGGCTTACTTCTTCCATCCAAGTTTAATCTTGCTTAATGAAAAAACAAATTTCCATGTCATACTTATCAATTATGCTTTGTGGTAGTCTCTCTCTTGCTCTCATCTTAGTTTGAAACATTTTGAAGTAGTCTATAATGTTCTTATCACAGTTAATGCCCATACTTGTGAAAGCTTCCAGTATCTATTTTCCTATCGGGATGTCATAACCAAAATCCTTTTGACCTATGTCGAGTATCTCTTTGGTAAAGTATAGCATCAGACATACTAGTAGGTTTCCAAAATGGAAAGTACCTTTATTGTCTCCCTTAATCTTCCTTAAGTTATCAATTAGTTCATCTTTAAACCATTCACACACATCAATCTTAGCATTATTTTTCACCATCTCATATGCACTATGAATACACAGGTTAGAAACATAATTCAATCTATTTGCATGAGTTTCTTTATATCCTAGTACCATACTTACATATTTCACATTTATATCCTTAACATAATTCACTCTAAGTGATTTGTTATCATATGTGGCTCCGGTTAACTCCATAACTCTCTTGTTAGGTATTTTATTGGTTTTATTTGGCCTACTACCGGTTGAAGGTAAATCAGTAACTATCTTAATTGCTTCCTTGGTTATCTTGCAAACTGACTCTAACCACATGAACTCTCCATGGACTCTGCTCAATACAAGTCTTACAACTTCCTTTGGAAATTCAGGAATGTTCAGAATCTCTACAAAACCTAAGTTTTCCACAATCTTATGTTCAGGTTTAATCACACCATTTTCATCGGTAATAACCTCATTAAATATTTTCTTCAAATCCTCAGTCCCTAGGTTTTCTATGTTGTAATGTATGTAGATTCTAGGGTCTTCTACAAATGCTACACCCTTCAGAATTTTTGAAAAATCTCTAACAAAATCATCTTGTTTTTCAATCTCGGGGATAATCTTAAACATGGGTCTAGGGCATTTGACATTTTCTACAATGATAGGTTTTGCAATAAACTCATGAATAGAAGATGAGGTTTCTATTTCAAAATATAAATACCTCTTAACCAAAATTTTGAATGCCTGAAAATAACTTCGTAGCTTTGCCTTAGAATGCCCTTGCTTAGTTTCATGCTCTCTGATTGTTTAAATGCTCGGTGAGTTCGAAATGAGGGTTTTCTAGTGCTTTATAGCCAAGAAGGTTCTTTAAAACCATATTAAATGCTTGTCGGTTAAGTGAAAACTTAACACATCTGCTGATAAAGAAGAAATGTATCTTCTCACCATCAACCGAGGATAGAATGCATGATTTTGAACTTGCTGCAATACCCCCTAAGGATTATTCCTTAGTTAGATGAAGAATCTCCTTCTGGTGGAGGGTTACTCTGTTCTACTAGTGTAGAGACAGATTCATCAACTTTCTGATCCGCCTTGTTAATCCATTGTTTTGAAAATTCTTGTTTTACTTCATCTACCTTTTCTTTGCCCTTCAAACTAGATCCTTTATTGTTCGTCAGTGTATTCTTGCTTCTACAAAATTTTGCAATATGTCCAATCTTGTTGCATGCATAACAAGTTACATTATTCCTCTGAATAGCCTTTTCATATCCTTGACTAGTTTGTGATCTGCATTGATTAGATAAATGCCCAAATCTTCCACAAACATAGCTTTCACATTCATTTTGCAATTTTCTAAATTATGACCAACTTTGTTGCATTTGGAACATTGATCGGTGGGTGAGTTTGTATTCAGATTATTTCTAAATTCACACTGATTTGCTTTGTGACCATATTTGTTGCAATTGAAACATTTCCCATTAAATTTATAAGCATTAGGTTGTCTTACTGGTTTGTTCTGATATTGATTATTTGCAGTACCAGAACTTTCTCCATTTTCAAATCCAAGTCTATTTGTATCTCCATCAGGTTTCTGTCTTTTAAGCATGTCATCAAGTTCTTCTAAACTTTTCTTGAATTTTTCTTTGTGTTTATTTGCAGTAACCAACTCATTTTACAGAATTCCAACTTGTCTCTCAAGCTCATCTTTATCATGTTGTATGTGAATTAGATATGTTTTTAACATATCATTTTCATGACCAAGTCTCAGATTTTCATTTCTAGCATCATTAAGTCTCCTAGTCAAGTCTTCTTCATTCTTCTTCCTATGTTCAATATCCTTACATAACCTCATAGTCATATCTTGCATTTCATTCTTCATATTACTGTTTTCTTGTCTCAACTTATTTGCAATATCTCTAAGAGTTTCCTTTTCATCATCATCATTCTGCATCTTCTCATGAAGTTCCTTTCTCTTATTTTGTGCTATAACCAAATTTTCTTGAAGTCCTTCAATGAATTCCTTAGCAGTCCTCATATCATCTTCAAGTTTGATAGTATTCAATTTTTCTACATCAAAATCTTCAAGAGCTCCTTCCAATTATTTTCTTAAGTTATCCATCTGTATTGGTGTCAAAATCTCCCTCAAGCTATTAGGCTTTTACAAATAGAGTACCAAGCTCTGATACCAATTATTAAATTCAATGGCAGTCCCAAAGACACTGAGAGGGGGGGGGGGGGGGTGAATCAATATCCATCCCATTAGCAAAATATTTAAACTTATTTATAACTTTGCAACCCAAAACACTGTACCGGTAAATAAGAAATATAGCAGTAAACATAAATAATAGAGAAAACATAGAAACACACCATAACACAAGATATTTAACGAGGAAACCCGATGTGGGAAAAAACTCGGTGGGATTTGTGACCCACAATATTTACTCACTGGCCAATGAATAAATACTACTTACAATAAGGGGCCTACACATGCAGGGAGGCCAATAGCCTAGAGTTCATTGCTCAATGAAGAGTCACACTAACTACAAAATGGATTATTAAATCCAATACAATGTACTGCTCAAAACAACATCTCTAATGCGAGGTTCAGTAACAGTTTAATCTTAGATAGATACCTTATCCAGAAACCTTCACTGCCCCTGAACAATTATTTTCTACAATACATATCATCTCCTCTACTTTCAAAATGACCTATAGGATCTCATACATATATGAGTCTTTTACAATATACCATGTCAGCTTACAAAAGATAATTATATTACAATAAACAAAAGTTCATCCCATGTTGACTGGAGTGCTGGTATGCTTTGTTGCCGATGTAATATAAATGCCAGTGTAAGTGTCTGTCTATGCCGATGTCTTCCGGTGTATGAAGTTTGTGATGTCGGGCATGTAGAAACCAATTTCCAGTGAGTAGCCAGTTGGTTGCCATCAATGAAAACATCAACTATTCTCATAAGAGTGTAGAATGCCAAAAACAACTATAAGAGTTTGAGTACTGCTATGAATTCCTTGTGGAAGAGCTTCAAAACCTCATCTGAAATGCTTCACGGTATGTCGTCATTACTAACGATCTGTATAGGCGAGGTGTGGATAGTACTTTGCTTAGGTGTCTAGAACCTGAAGAGTCCCAACATGCATTATCTAAAGTCCATGAAGGTATTTATGGATCTCACTCAAATGGTTTAACTTTAGCTCGGAAAATACTAAGGGCTGGCTACTATTGGCCAGATATAGAAAAAGATGCTATAAATTTTGTGAAAAGTTGTGAGAAATGTCAACTACATGGACATCTCATACATTCTCCAGTAAGAGAGATAATACCTTTTATCACACATTGGACTTTTCAGCAATGGGCATTTGATCTCATCGGCCAAATCTATCCTGCATCCTCTAATGGACACAAGTTTATCATAACTGCCAATGAATACTTCACCAAGTGGGTTGAAGTAATTCTGCTAATCAAAGTAAGCAAACAGGTATCTATGTTCATTCTTAACTATATCATCTAAAGGTATGGAATACCTTCTTTGATTGTGACTGACAATGGAGGACAGTTCAAAAAGAAAGATCTACATGAGCTTTGTAAAAAGTTCAAAATCAAACAACATTGGTCTTCTATATGTTACCCTCAAGGTAACGGACAAGCTGAAGCATCTAACAAAAATCTATTGACTATCTTACACAGAATGATCAACAAATTTAGAAAGTTTTCAAAAGTGCCCATGAATCCAACTAATCAATCACGAAAATGTAATACCCTAAAAATGGTCACCTAAACCATTGGCCGCTAATCTCGACTACATCTCCAAGGTCCTAACCAAAGGTAATTAAATCAATCATGAGCACCTAATTAATTAATTCTCATTCATTAATGTCACATGGAAAATAAATCATTCTATATTAATTAAATATTTATTTAATAAATTAATCATTCCAAGAAAATCATTTTAATCAATTATCCTATTTATTTAATTAAATATCCTATCATATTTAATTAATAAATAAATTTGTCACTAAATCATTAAAAAAGGAATTAATTTGGAAAAAAGAATTAAAATTGGAAAAGAAATAAAAAAGGAATTAAATTGAAAAATCTCAGAAAAGCAATTGAATCAATTAAATATCAAAATTGAATAAAAATATGAAATAAATCAGTTTTTTTTTAATCTTAAATTTAGTTCAATTTCCTTTAAAGCCGAGAAAAGCAGCCAATCACATCAATTCACCTAAATTGTACTTCCTCTTGGAGAATCTCTGTCATTCATAATTGTTCGATCTTGACTATTGGTCTCTCTTTGGATTTTCTATAAATTCAGGCTCTCATCTCTCATTCAAAAAAACCTGGAGATTTATTGTTATTATGTTGTTTTTGCTCTAGGTCTTTTGAGATTTTGTGCATTGAGAATATTGCATTAGCTTAATCATATTGTTTGAATCATGTTAGTTTGATTAAAATCGTATAGATGGATAAATTGCTTAAATCATGTTAGCTTAATCTTGCATATGTTGATTCCATTTAGCTCAATTTCATACTCATATAGATTAAATCCTTCGTTTAGGTGTCATCTAGTCACTGGTGTTGCATAAAGAAATATGAGAGCAAAACTAAACTCACATCTACTAGAAGGCAATAGGTCGCTTTGTAATGGTTTCATTATTGATTGATTATTGATTTACTAACCATGTATCTAATGACCTAATTGAAGTGTTGTGTATTTAGATACAGATATAGGTCCACTTTTCACACACATATTTTTGGTGCCCACCATGGGGCACGATAAGATTCAATTTTTTTTGGCCTTGCAAATCATTTTTTTTTCAGGTTTCATCCATACAGCCTCTGCAAAAGGTCGTATGATTTTTTACAACATACAAGACGATTTCTAAGATTTGTCGTTCAACTCTTTGATAATCATCATACGAGTATCTGCTTTTGTTGTTTCCTTCTGTGTTTACTCATTCAATTTGATGAGAATACTCGTTCTACTCGGTGAGAATTGTCATATGGATTTCTCTTTGCTTGTTTTATAAACAATATACTTTTTGGGGTTTTCTTGATTTGGTTTTAGATTTTACTAATGCTAACCCTGAATTGTCTTCTGTCTTCCTGAGATTTTCACAGCCTAACTAATTTTTTGGAGAATGCTTGTCAAATAATTTATCAAATCAAACTTATGCCATGTCAAAGAATCAAAAACAATATGACTACTGATGTGTTGGTTTTGCAGGTTGCCTACAGAGAATCGACTAAACATTGTGTATTCTTTAATTCATTTTTAGGCACTTAAATTGTTATGTGGTTAATTAACAAATCTATCTTTTGTGTTTGAAAAAAAGTATAGGAGGTAGGAGAGTCTCTTGTCTACACAAACAATCTGAAATCTAGACCCTTGAATATTTTCTAAGTTTGAGATTTATGTACCTTTTAGCGGGCCTCTCACAATGGGAAAAAGTAATAACCCCATGAGAACGATCCAAGTGAGTACAACTAAACCCAAGCATTCTGACTCACTATAATAAATAGGCCTTTCTAGATTAAAGTCTCAGAGGATGGGATTATTTGAGTTTTCTCTTTTGAGATCTCTCATATCGAGCATTTTGTAGGGCCTTGCTATCTCAATCATGCTTGTGTGACTACAACTTGTTTTGGTACCTTGCTGGGCTATAGGCCTCAATCGTGCTTGCGTGACTTCAAGGGGTAATTTTGAACAAAAATATTTACTAAGAACTTTAATATGGAAGCTACTTGGTTCACCTCCTAAAGGGGGATAATCTTTGTATAAGAGAGATAGTAACTCTCCCAAAACACTTGTCATATCGTGCCCCCATTAGCATTTAGAGTCAGCTAATACGACGTTGAGAATGCATTGCATGAGACTCAGCAACCATATTTTGAGTAGCTATTGGGTGTGTACCTAAGTCTACAAGCAAAGGTTTTATCTCTCAGCCAACATCCTTAGGGTTAGCATGTTGTGCTTGGAACAATTTTCATCTTGAGTGTTTGCTATGTATTCATCCTAAAAGCGGAAATTGAAAAAGAAAAAAAGAAAAAAACTGGAAAAGGTCAAAACAATAAAAAAAAATTAAATTCAGTGGTCCAAAACTCAGTTTCCTTGTCAAAAATTTGTCCTTGGTCAGAATTGTCGTATGATTTTCCTAGTTCATTGTCCAAGTCATCTAAATTGTCGTACGAGTTATCTACTTTGTCGTTCGAATCATCTAGTTTGTCATTTTGTCTTCTCTGAACTATCATTCTAGTCTTTGAAGATTGTTGTATGAGTCATCCTTGTCTGTGAAGATTTGTCATCTAGTAAACTTTAAATTGTTGTTCGAGTGTAGGTAGCGAGTCATACGAGTATCTATGTGTATCGTCTGGAAGTTTCTAAACTATCATCTGGGTTGTTATATTTTTTTGTATGACCCTCTAATTCTATTAGTCCAGAAGCCTGTCTTTGTGCATCCTTTTCAAATCTGTCATACTTTCCTAATCAGTTTGCAGTGAGCGTAAATATGGTCTTTCTCAATCCTGAAGCATTAATAGTCTTGATAGTGTACCCTTGCCAATGTTTTGCACAACTTTGTCAATCATCTCCCAGCTAGTTCAATCAATCTCTTATCAAAGTTAATCAACCTAGGTTGCTTAGATCACATCTTATACAGGATATAGATCATTCCTGAAATAAGACTGAGTCTTAGTCACCTCCCTCAATCACTACGTTAAACACATAACTAGCTTTGATATGATCTTGACATCTGCATCACATCTAATCTCTCAGTCACATCAGTTGTAAATGCCTGTTCAAACCAGGAGCTCTTCTAAGAACATGAACAAGAAAAAGGAAGAGACAATAACATTGCAAAGTAATCCATTTTTCCAAGAACAAGCAATTTTTGACAAACCTTTTGAACAACAAACCTCTAACAAACCTTCATCGTCAAGTCAACCAGTATTTGATCAAACTTTATCTTCCAAAATGTTTAGACAAAAACAAGAAAAATATTCTTCTAAACATAAAGCTCGTGATGACCTTAGCATCCAAGCCAATGACAGTGATTCCTCTTCTAGTGATTCTAAAGTTTCCTAACCCGGAGAAGATACTATAGTAAAATGTCAAAAGGACAAAGACTTTAGAAAGATGACGAAGATTATCATGGCCCGAGAAAAAGAATATTTTCTAGAATTGGCTAAACAAGGAGCCAAACTCCCCCTGATTACAATATTGAAAGTCTTATCACTAAAGAAGACGGTACTCCACTAGCATTGCTGGCAAAAAAATTACAAGAACTACAAATTGAGATTAAAGAAATGAAAGAAAAAGAAAAATCTCCCATGAAATATTCCTTGGATACAATTTGCTCGTTTCCATTCGACAAGCGTCTTTACATGCCTCGGTTTCCTTCCATAATAAAAATTCCTATGTTTGATAAATATGATGGCAACTCAAATCCCCAAGACAATGTCTGATAATTTTGTGTTCTATGTATGGAGTTCATGCACGAACATACTTATCTCATGCACCTCTTTCCAAAAAGTTTAAGAGGATACGCTGTGAAATGGTTTTCATGCTTGCCTATGGGAATTAAATATTTTGAAGAACTGGTTGAATTATTTCGACAAAAATACTCCTATAACATTCATCATCTGATCACAATGATTGAGCTTTGTAATACCAAATAGAAGATAGGAGAAGCTTTTGTCACTTTCTTTCAACGTTGGAGAAAGAGGTTCATTCAACAAGATGGTGGATAGTGCTCTCCAAATAGAAGACGTGCTTGTAAGGAAAGGAGATATATCACTTATAAATAAACACATCAAGGCTCTAGTTCCAAAGAGAAGAAAACATACTGGAAATATGGAAAAGATAATAACATAAATGTTGTTAATGATGGAGTGGTTGATAATGTCAAACCAAAATTAAAACCTATAGTATTCAATTTGACTAGTGAAACACAAGCCCTCAAAGAAGCTAAAAGCACTACCAAAAACCCACCTAAGAATTTAAAAAAGCGGTTTAAAGAGAATCCTTGGGTTTCAAAACCTAAGCGTGAATTTACTCCCCTAAGAGAATCCTATGAGTCAGCTTTTAAGACTCTATTGGCAAACAAACTGATCACATTGCCTAACAACTCTAAGCCATATGATCCTCAGGTCAAACCTAAATGGTGGAGGGAAAATGAGTACTGTGAATATCATCGAAACAAGGGTCATACAAGAAATAACTATATGAAACTCAAACACGAGATTTTAGACCTCATCGATGCTAGAAAAATTGTTGTTGGAAGTTATGCAATGAATGTTGATCACAAAGCTTTCAAAGATCCCTTACCTTCTTATGAGTAGGGTGATTCGTCAAAATCCAAGGGAGGTGCCAAAGTCAATTACACCGATGCCAACAATTATAATGTGATCAACATTCTTGAATCTTCCCAATTTGAATATTGCAATGTGATCATATTCAAAGATAAGCAAAATAAAATGCAAACTGTGAATGTCGTAACCTGCGCTCAAAAAAGGTTACTCTCAAAGGAGCTAGTTCTTCCTCTCTTGATTAGACATCATCAAATCCATTGACAACATCAACTATACCAACTTCTTCAAAAAAACAACCAGATACAATCACAGCTAAATCCAAACAGCTGGCTTCATCATCTTCTTCTAGTTACAAAATTGTTGAATAATTAAAACGAACTACCGCTCAAATCTCCATTCTTGAACTACTTAAAATATCTTCTGCTCATAGAGATATTCTAGACAAATCTTTGCTCACTACTAATGTCCCTAAAGACTTAGATTTGGGTCAGTTTCAATCTATGGTGGGTCACTTGACTTCACATCACTACCTATCCTTCTCTGAAGAAGATGACAATTCACTAAGTCATTTGCATAATCAACCATTGCACATTGAAGCTATGATCCATAAGCACCGATTCAAGCATGTTTTGATAAATGGAGGCACTAGGTTGAATATTTGTACCTACAACTTACTAATGTAGTTGGGATTTTATGATAATGTCATTGACCCAACAAATAAAATCACAATCAAAGCTTATGATGAAGAAGAAAGAACCTCTAAGGGTCTAGTACTATTACCAAGTGGGGTGGCACCTATAGAAAGAGATGTTATTTGTTAGGTGCTTGATCTTCTTCTCTCCTACAACATCCTGTTGGGTAGACCATGGATTCACAAAATACAAGAAGTGCCATCTACTTACCATCAATGTTTGAAATTTCCCTACAATGGAGTTGAAGTCACTGTTTTTGCTGATACAACCTACACCTGTAATGCCTTAAAGTAGTGTGTTAATACCCTTGTTCCTCATAACAGAGAAACCTCTACAGCTGAAAGTTCATAAACTTTGATGAAAGAATTAGAAAAGAAACTGAAAGTCACATGTACTGGCATGGATGGATACAAGATAGAACCAGTACTCTCATTGATGTCTCTTCCACCATCACCAAGACAGTCTGGAAAATTATCAAAGGCTATGAAGTGACAAACTTGAAATACAAACGTCATCTATGATGGTATTTTTGTATAGTCCTCTACTTCCCTTGCAGATGAAATAGAAGAGGTGGTTGTTCTCAAATGGCTTTTCAAAGAAGAGAGTGAAAATAGAGAAGGGCAACACAATGATATTTCCCCTGAACAATATGGTCCAAGCTATAAGATGATTCAATGCATGGGATATTTAGGTACCGATCATTTGGGAAAGCACCAAGAATGAAACATTAAACCTATCAAGTTACAAACTAAGTCTACAAATGATAAAAATAGACTTAGGTACTATCTAGCAAAGTCATCAAATAAAAAACACACTTCTCATCAATAGCCTAAGTGGAGGAAAAAGATACTACATCAAACATCACCAGAAGTAGATACTCAACAAATTTAGGATGAGTATGAGAAAGAACAAGAAGAACTGGCAATGAAGAGAGAAGAAGCAACTTGTAATCATGTTCCAACTATATTAGCAGTAACACTACAAAAAGTAGATATTCCAGAAGACATAAGAGAAGAGGTGGAAGGAATTAAAAACATTTTTGCACCACTAAACATTCCTGTCACATATACAAGATGAATGCAAGAAAAGGATTTAGAAACAAACTCAGATGAGTATGAATGGGGTCCAAAGCCTCTCTCAGATACATATACCAAAGAAACTCCTGAAGAACCTAATGATATCATAGACGAAGTACAAGAGATAATAAACTTGAAGATGCAAAAAGAAATAGAGGAAATCACACTAAAAAGACAAGAAGATTATGAACAATAGCTAAAAGAAGAAAAAGAACATGAAATTTATTCACCTACTATCTCTCCCTCTAATGAGATAGAGAAAATTAGATATGGGACTACAAATGAAGAACTGGAGGTTAGACAAGCAGGACCGGTCATCAGTCCAGAGGAAGTTGAAGGGGAAAGAAGACAGATACCAACAAAGTCATCAAGGTTATGTCAATAGGTATGTCAACTACAAGTGATCATTGAACTAAATCATGAAGGAACTTGCAAAATAAAAGATGTTGATATTGATACTATACATGCTTTCACTAAGCCACTTGAAGAGGAGTCAAAGGGTTCATCTTCTGATTTAGATCACTCTGAAATAATATCTATTTATGACATTACCTATTCGACACCAAACTATGACTACTTTGTCATGAATGTCAACTCTCTTTCTGAAGAATCTGTTACTGTTGAACCACAATATGTAGTCTAGTTTGAAGTAGAGGAAGGTGCTAGTGGTAGGTTTGTTGGGTTAGATCCCCTAAATAATAACGTAAACTTTGATAATTGTGTTCTAACTCTTCCTGGTCTTGAGATGCTTCCGTAAGGTAGTCTACTATAACTTAGCTTGTCGGTCTGAGGTTGTGATGACAATACCATGAATTCCCTTGAACCTATTGAATCTTTATACCTAGTACATCCTAAGCTTATTGACTATACTCTCCAAGATCAACCCTTGAATATCCCTACCTTTGGCAATGACTACACATTAGCTTGTTATCTTAATGCAGTCGAACAAATGATCTCTTCCACCAGCGAACAAAGTGAGAACATGACAGAAGCAAATGTCAAGTATCTTTGTCTCAAAAAAATAAAAAATAAAATATAAGTGTTCTAATGGCGAAAACCACACTATGGCGGTGTCAAAATTAAAAA
The DNA here is from genome assembly GCF_030272615.1 of Cryptomeria japonica. Lineage (NCBI taxonomy): Eukaryota > Viridiplantae > Streptophyta > Pinopsida > Cupressales > Cupressaceae > Cryptomeria > Cryptomeria japonica. Next base: position 524,278,358 of record NC_081411.1, read on the forward strand.
ATAATAAAAATAAAGGACGTACCTAACGGTGAAAACCTCTCTAAGGCACTTGAAGGTGAGATACTTGATATTTTGCCTAATCACTTTCAAGAGAGATCATCAGTGCCAATTGAACCTACACAACCAGTAAACATTGGAACAAAAGAAGCTCAACATACCATACATATAGCTCAATCCTTATCAGCAGAAGAACTGAAAGAATTTGCTAATTTCTTCACGGAGAAAAAGATAAATTTTTCATGGACATATGCTAATATGCCGAGTCTAGATCCTGACCTCATAATGTATTATCTTTCTATTGCTCCCAAATTTAAACTTGTCAAGCAAAAAATCTGAAAAATGCATCCTCATGTTGCATTACTTGTTAAGGCTGAGCTAGAAAAATTACTTAAAGATGGATTCATCAGAGCAATTGATTATGTTGAGTGGATATCTAATATTGTACCTGTTTCCAAACCTGACAAATCAATACATGTCTGCATAGATTTCAGAGATTTAGACAAAGCATGTCCAAAATATGATTTTCCATTGCCCAACATAGACATGATAGTGGACATGACTGCTGGTTATGAAATATACTCTCTAATGGATGGTTTTTCCAGATATAATCAAATCAAAATTGCACCCGAGGATCAAGAGAAAACAACATTCACCTGTGCATGGGGAATGTTCTGTTAGAATGTGATGCCCTTCGGATTAAAGAATGCAGGTGCCTCTTATCAAAGAGGTATAACAACAATATTTCATGATATGATGCACAAAAACATGGAGGAATATGTCGATGATACTCTACTCAAATCTATGAAAATATCAACACATCTCTCAAAACTGGGTCCAATCTTAGACAGGATAGAAAAATTTAAACTCAAACTAAATCCTAAGAAATGTGCATTTGGAGTCACATCTGGAAAGGTCCTAGGATACATTGTTTCAGTAAAAGGAATTGAAGTGGACCCAAAAAAAGTTAAAGCTATCATGGAAATGCCACCTCCAAAGAATGTTAGTCAAATGAGGACTGTACAAGGGTGAATCCAATCAATAAGACATTTCATCACTCAGCTCACAGATAAGGCTCAACCACTCACAAAGGCTTTACGAAAAGGAGTTACATATAATTGGGATGAAGACTGTGAACAACATCTAAAGAAGATCAAGGAATATATTTCTAATCCACCTGTCTATCTGCTGGCACTGCTGCACTATATGCTACCACATAATAAGTTGCTTGGCTAGACTAATGTATAACCTCATGTCAAGAGGTAGCTAACTCTCCTCATAATCTCTATAGCTTACTGATCATGCACTGCAACCTGGGTCTGCGTGACTGCTAGCTGTGTCTGGAGGGTCCTCACTTTTCCTCTCAGTGTGCTAATCCTATCTACTGGTGTCTGTTCCTGAGGTATCTCCTCCTCTCCTCCCTCAACTGGCTCATCCCTCCATTGTCCAACCTATCGAGGGGCATCTCTCTCTCCCATCTCCCCCTCACCATCAGTACCACCTCTAGCCTCTGCACCCCGAGGTCCACCTCCCTCGCCTTTGACTGCACCCAATAAACCACCCTATCCTCTCCTCCGCTGCTGACTTGTCACTGGTTCCCTACTGCTGCTCACACTAGTATCACTTCCTGCCCACCTAGGTGGATCTTCTCTCTATCCATGTGCCTGAGCTGGTACGTCATTTCCACCCTCATCAATCTGAGGCCCTCGCTCAGCTGGATCTGTAAATCATGGGAATGGATGTCTCAATGACTCATCCCTGTACGCTGGGGTCACCCCCGCATCAGCAATATCCTCTAAATAGTCCCAACATTGTGGTTAGAGGTCTATCAACTCCTATGTTACCAGAGCGTAAGATAAATTCAGCCCCCATCCCTTCCTCTCCTCATTCCCAAACTGAGCGTAAGTAGTAAACTCCTATGAAATGACATGCACTCACCCGTACTACCTCATAACCCGACTAACAACAAAATGCTTAACAATAGGTTGAGATCTCCCACTGAGTGGGCGTTTCATAAACATAAATCTCCGCTCTCGCCTCCAGTCATCCAATTCCTCTAAACACCTATACGACCTCCAAATAACTGCAATCAGGTCATCCAATTGGCACCTCTAGAAACCTATCTTCCCCAATTGGGGGTGCATCAAATAACCTAAATATCGACACATGATTGGTTGATGTGGCTCTCTCAAATCATCGACAATTGGCCTACAAACTGGGATATGCTCCCATGCCCATATCTGTAGTACAAGAACCCCAACAACCATGCTCTTTGAATCTTAGTATGCAATCTCATGCATCTCATGGTACATGTGTGCTAACAAGAAAGATCCCCAACTTAATCTCCTCTATTGAGTGAGTAACGTCTCCAATATCCTCCCCCATCCACACAATAATCCCTATTGTCCTCTATCAAGCATAAAAAAGCATCTTATAAGTCCAACGAGCACAAGAAATCTCCCTCCATATCTTCTCATCATGTCATCCTGTGAAATGGATTGCACTATAAGGCTGTCATCCTGGAATACCATGCGTAATTTTGTAATCCCCACTTGAGGAGAAGAATCATAGTCCACTCTGCCACTTGAAAAAGGAATCCTCAGAATCCTATATACGTCCTTGAGAGTGATCGTCATCTCCCCGATAGGCAAGTGAAAAGTGTTATGCTCTGAATGAAATCTCTCGACTAATGCACTAAGAAATCCGTGATTCACATGAATATCAGGCATTTGCAACAAGTATCCAAAACCAAATGCATCAATATGAGCCCTCTGAGCATCTGAGAGTTGCCAAACTAATCTCATCATGGGCGGATAGGTAGATCGAAACTGTATGTCTGGAAAGCTAACCTGCAAAATTGAACGACAACTCATCAGTATGCAATACAAATTGAGTTAGAAAGCTATAAAAAGTGCCCATGTATCCAACTAATCAATCACGAAAATCAAATACCCTAGATATGGATGTTACAAAACCAAATTCAAAAGAATCATGTTCATATCCATTATAGAAAAAAAGTTATGCTATACAGAGTGAGTATCACTCTTTAAAAAAATTGTGTTTTGAAAAAAACTACTTTTCGAGGGAGATAGAAAAATGGAAGCAAATTGATTGAAAAAATTGTCAAAAAAATATTTTTAGAATCTACATACAAAATGATACAAATCACTAGTTTATATCATCTACAAATTCTCTATGGTTTAGAAGTAATAGGCATTTGAATCTAAAGTGTTTTCTAAAAATGAATATTGCAGTGTCAAAGTTGGCAAAAAAGTGTAACCCACTATTGTGGGTTCACCCTGAAGATAGATTTGAAGTTCAGTTCTACTTTTCACCCACAAACTGATGGACAGACGAAAGTAGTTAACTAGAGCTTGGGAAATTTGTTAAGATGCTTAGTTAGAGACAAAACCGGAAGTTGTGATTTGATCCTTGCACAAGCAAAGTTTTCCTACAATAATTCAGTAAACAGGAGTACCGGAAGGACACCTTTTGAGATTGTTACCGGAGCACACCCTAGAGGTATATCAGAATTAAGAGATATTAATAGTGAAGACCATAGAAGTTTAGAAGTAGAAGAATTTGAAGATCACATAGAGGACTTACACATTCAAGTTAAGCAGCATTTGGAGGACATGAACAACAAGTATAAGAAGAAAGTAGATGAGAAGAGGAGACATAAGGAATTTGAAGTTGGCAATGAAGTGATGGTGTATCTGAGAAAAGAAATATTATTGATTGAAACTTATAACAAGTTGCAGATGTGGAAGTTTGGACCTTGCAAGATTTTAAGAAAGTTGAGTTCTGGAAATGCATATGAAGTGGAGTTACAAGATTGTCTAAGTATTTCACCTATATTCAACATTGTAGATGTACATTAGTATCATGAACCAGGATTCAATGAGGACATTATTGTGGACTTGGAGAAACAATTGCCCTAGAAGGAACTAGATCAGATTGAAGACATTTTGGACAGTAGGATTGGGTGTAGTACCCAAAGTAGTCAGTATAAGGAGTATGTAGTAAAGTGGAAGGATAGACTAGTTGAAGATAAATCTTGAATTTCTTAGGCAGAGGTAGACCGCCTTGGTTTTCCTCTGACCCCAACAAAGTGAGAGACTCACTTTTTTTTAACAACCCCAGATGTTTGATGCAAGAGCATCCCCAGTTCTTGGAAATCTTGCATCAACCGAAAATATTTCCTTTTTGTTTTGCTTTCTATTTTGTAGTTTCAACATTTCATTCTGCATTTTCTAGCATTGGCTCACCGGATCTCGAGGAGTTGGATTTTTTCTTGCACACTTGATCATCTACCTTATTCTCAAACTGCGAAGCATTTGGATTATTTTCTGGCAAGTTATCGCTACTGATTTTTGAGATAGTTTTCTAGTACCGATTGCCTGGACCTGTTTGCATTTGTGATCTACTGGGATCTACCAGATCCCTTCTATAGCTTGAGAAGCCTTGAGCATTGATTTTGATGTTTCTTGGTGTGTGGCTGACATTCCCTTTGATTTGCACTTCATCCTTTGGATTTTTCAGGAGGAATTTCTTTGGCGAAGGTCGACCTTGTTGTTTTTACATGTTAGGTCTTGTTCTTTGGCTTTTGATCCATTTTTGGGCTGATCGGATCTCTTTGGATCATATAAATCATTGTAATTGAGCATTATAATAGAGATGAGTTAAGATATAAAACACAAAAGATAGATCTTAAGAGTTGAGGTCCCTGTGAGGCCCTACCTTGAGCCGTCATAGCATTTCACTTATTTTCATGTTGGACCTATTATTGATGTTAGGATTCCCAAAGATATTGAGAGGGGGGTGAATCAGTATCTGACCGGTATATGAATTTTCTTGACTTATTATATGAAAAGCAATTCAAAACTATGTACCGGTAAGCTAAAATTAATGCAGTAAATAAGAACAATAAACACAACATGAAAGACATGCCATAACACAATATTTTTAATGAGGAAACCCGATGTGGGAAAAACCTCAGTGGGATTTGTGACTCACAATATTCGCTTACTAGCCAATAAGGGAATATTACTATTTATAATAGGGGCCTGCACATGCAGGAAGGCCAAGTGCCTAGAACTCACTGCTCAGTTACAAAAGAAGTCTCATTGAATTACAAAATGGATTATATAAATCCAATGTCATGTACTGCTTCAGATCAACATCTACTATGCTAGGTTCAGTACCGGTTTAAGCTCTGCAATATTCATAAACCCTTATCCAAAATCTGCCTTACAATTCGCATATTAGGTCTCCAATAATCCTTCCATCTATATATCCTAAATGATCTACAAGATCTCATACTTATATGAGTCATATTACAATCCTCCATGTCGGCTTACAAAAGGATTTTACAATTAAATACAAAACACAATTAAACAAAATTCCTGTTGGCCAGGGTGTCGATAATCTTTCTTTTTGGTGTCGGTGAACTGTATGTCAGTGTAGAGTCTACTGGTATCATATGATTGTAAGGTTACCATCAATGAAAATACCTTCAATCACCTACAATTTTCTCATTGGAGTGTGCATTTGCCAACAATCTCCCCCTTTGGCATTGATGGCAACACTCATGAGAAAAATCCAAAAAGTATCCAAAAATGTTATCCAAAAAGATTTTGCCAAAATTGTCTTACCAAAACTGTGCTATCAAAAAGTGTGCTCCCCTTGAGCTGATGATGTCTTTCTTCTGATCATTTTTCTTAGTTCCACTACTCCCACTTTGACATCAATGGCAAAGGTTGTCAAAGTGTCAACTGAGTGCAGTTTCAGCTTGATCCTTGTAACCGGCTGGTTACAATCTAGAAAAGGTCTACCAATACAAAATTCAGGCTCTCAGTGAACCTTTTGTTGTCCTTCAAAGTTGCCTCTATTCTTTGAATTATACCGATGAGGTGATGCATTTTCTCTTTCGGTGTCTTCAGTCCTTGAACAAGTGCCTCTGAGATCACTTTTCTCAAAGAGATGAGGTAGTCTAGTTTGGGACTGAGTCTGCATTTAAGATCTTTTGCCTTTCCTTTTAATCTTTCCTTCTCTTTTTCAAAATTTTCAAGTTTCTCCTCAAAACCTTCTATTTCCTTCTCTATAACTGGTAATGGTTCAAATGAATCAATGAAATTGTCATCTACATCATTTATCCCTTTCTGTACCTTACTGATCTCCTTGTCTATATCTACTGTCAAAATATTAGTTTTACATGTGTCTCTATACAACTCCTTAAACTCCTTTATTGTTTTTCTTAGTGCCGGTAAAAGGATATCAATGTGTCCCATGCACTTCTTTATTTTCTCATTAAATAATTTATGTTTTTCTTTATCCAATTTTTCTTTAAATGTCTCCTCATTAATTTGATCAACTGTCAAAATGTTATTGGTAATATACTTAGACAATGTGTCTAGTTGATTTAAAGACTCTTTATTTTCCACATTGCACTTGGGTGCTATCAATTTTAGAATAGGAATTGTATCATCAATAACCTTATATGCTTGTGCACTACACTCTATGATTTTCTTGATGGAATCCAATAATAACTCTGTCACATTTGTTGGTCTGAATTCTGTCATGGAAGAACTAGATGATTGTTCAACTACCTTAACAATCTGCATTCCGTCGGTGTGAGTAACTTCTTTTCTTGTATTGACCTCTGGTAGGTCAGTTTGTGTTTGCATTTCTACTAGCAAAGGCTTGGGTTTCTCAGCTATTGCCGGTGGCACTGTGTGTGCATGAGCCTGTGCCTCAACCTTTTTCTGTTCCTGTTTCTCAACCTGTGCCTTAGTGGGTTTCATTGTGCTCTCTACTGCTGGTTTCTCTGATGAAGTCTCAGTATTCACTACCGGTTTCTTAGTATGCACCTTTGTACTATCCACTACCGATATCTCAACTAGTTTCTCTATGTTGTCAGCTAGTTGTTCTAGCTCAGTGGGTTTTGTATCAGCCACCATTCTAGTAGACAGGGGATCAACTAATTGTTCAGTTTGTGTCTCAACCCTAATCCCAACATCTACCGTCAGTGGCTCAGTAGCCACATCTTTCTTCTTATCTTCAGTGGTCTCTTTATCAACCACAATATTTACCTCTTGGGTGTATATGTTCATAGTGTATAAAATTTCAGACTCGGGATTTGTATCCTCATGAGAAGTATCCATACTCTCTGTTGCCAGTTGTGTGTCAACAGTATCTACCGGTGGATTATCAGAAAGAGGTGGGGGAAAGTTATCAGTTATCTTTAGGCTTGGAGGTCCACCTACCTTACCTTTCCCCTTATCCTTGTCCTTTTGGTAGACTTCGATGGTCTTAGGTCTTTTGAGTTCTCCTTGTTTCTCCTATTCAACAAAGAATATATCCCATTGATCTGCAGTTTCTTCAATGATTTCATTCACTCTGCCTGCCATTAGTGCTACATGTTGGTGACCGGTTGAAAATACTATCAAGTTGGCCTCACTGATTAATTCATCTATCTCTTTGGTGGAGTTCACTGGGTGAACTGCAAGTAATTTTTCTATTTTTATCTTTTTATCTAACTCAACAATAGCTACCCTTCTAGCTTCTAGTCTTTTGTATAAATCATTGGGTATATCATCAACAATTTCCATCAAAAATGTCTTGTATATGTCTAAGTGTAAAATTACACTATTCTCTACGCTCTCTTTATCATCATTGGAAAGTGTGTTATAGAGCTTACTAATATTTTTCAATTTTCCATCCTCAGTTATTTCATTTAGAAGTTTGTCCAGTGGAGCAATAGCCTATTTTTCCTTCTTTTTCTTTGGAGTTAACTTCTTAGCTGGAGGTCTAACTGCCTGTTGCTTTTGCCTTGTTCTTCTGGGTGTAGGTGAGGGTGTTAGTGAGGGTTTTATTTTCCTTACTACCCTTTTGAACTCAGGCGGTATATCACTTTCAGAAGAAGTTGCAACCAGTAAAAGATGAGCTTCTGGTTGAAGTCCTTCCAACTCACTTTCCTTGATACCATTTTTGTTTAATACATCTTCCTTAATTGCTTTAGCTTGTCTTGTACCTTTCCTCACCATCTGTTCAGTTTTCTTGACTCTTTTATGAGATTGGATGCCACTCTCAATTGTCTCTGCATTGCCAAACACTTTCTCAGATGGTTCCTTTAGTGCTTCAAGGACGGCTTTTGCATAAGTCTCAATTATGTTATCATCTATCTCATATCCCATCTCGGTTACCCAAAGAGTTCTAGGGACAACTGCCTCCATCCAGATTTCATCTTTCTTAATTACAAAGCATATCTCTTTTTGATATTTATCAACAATTGCTTGAGATAGCCTTATTCTTGTCTTCATTCTAGCCTTCAATGCTTGAAAATGTTCATTTATATGTTTCTCTCTGTCTTCTCCCATGTTTTTTAATGTATCCAACAATTGCTTTCCTACCAATATATCAAAGCCAAAGTCTTTCCTACCAATACCGGGTACTTCCTTGGTAATGTAGATTTCAGTTTTCTTGACTCTTTTCTGAGATTGGATGCCACTCTCAATTGTCTCTGCATTGCCAAACACTTTCTTAGATGGTTCCTTTGGTGCTTCAAGGAGGGCTTTTGCATAAGTCTCAATTATGTTATCATCTGTCTCATATCCCATCTTGGTTACCCAAAGAGTTCTAGGGACAACTGCCTCGATCTAGATTTCATCTTTCTTAAGTACAAAGCATATCTCTTTTTGATATTTATCAATAATTGCTTGAGATAGCCTTATTCTTGTCTTCATTCTAGCCTTCAGTTCTTGAAAATGTTCATTTATATGTTTCTCTCTGTCTTCTCCCATGTTTTTTAATGTATCCAACAGTTGCTTTCCTACCAGTATATCAAAGCCAAAGTCTTTCCTACCAATACTAGGTACTTCCTTGGTAATGTATAGCATTAAACATACAAGCAGATTTCCAAATTTGAAAGTTCCCTTCTTATCACCTTTGATTTTCTTCAGGTTGTCTATCAATTCATCTTTGAGCCATTCACACACATCTATTCTTGCATTGTCATTCACCATGTCATATGCACTTTTAATACATAGGTTGGATACTGAGTTTAACCTATTTGCATGTGTATCCTTATAGCCAAGAATCATACTAACAAATCTAACATTGATGTCCTTCACATCATTGACTCTTAGGGATCTTTTGTCAAATGTTGCGCCGATTAAGTTCATCATAGTATCATTAGAAACTTTCTTAGTTCTGTCAGGTCTGCTACTGGTGGAAGGTAAGCCTGTTACTGCCCTAACTGCTTCTTTAGTAATCTTATGGATGGAATCCAACCAAAATAATTTGCCATGGACTCTGCTTAGGAATATTCTTATCACATCTTTAGGAAAATTAGGAATGCTAAGAATATCCACAAAACCTAGGGTTTCCACTACCTTGTGTTCCGGTTTGATATTTCCATTTACATCTAAAATCATAGTCCTATACATGTTCTAAATTTCATCATCTCCTAATTCCTCAATATGAAAATGTATGTATATTCTAGGACCCTCTGCATAAACTACTCCCTTAGGTATTTTTGAAAATGCTCCTAGGGTATCATCCTTTTTCACAATTTCGGGAATAATTTTGAATACGGGTCTAGGACGCTTGATAACCTCAATCACAGTAGGGTTTGCAATAAATTCAAGTGTAGATGAAGAAGCCATAGTTATAAATACCTCAATCTACTTTTAGGATGAGTGCTTGGATGAACTGCTTCACTTTTCACTAAGGATGCCTTTGCTTAGAAATTTTTGCGCTCTCGAAGATTTGAGTACTTAGTGAATGTAAAAAGGAGCCAAAACACTTACTTTATAATGTTATTTTCTTCAACTACCACATTTAATGCCTATCAGTTAAGTCAAACTTAACACATCTTGCCGGTAAAGAAGTAATTCAACTTCTCACCATCAATCGAGGGTATATTAGCATTATTTTCAATTAGTTGCCAAACCCCCAAGGATTTTACTTCAGTTAGATGAAGAGTCCCCTACCGGTGGAGTGATACTCTATTTTGCTGGTGGAGGAGTATTTCTATCAACATTCTGATCTGACTTTCTGATCCATTGCTTTGAGAATTATTGCTTTACCTCTTCAACTTTTTCTTTACCTTTCAAGCTGGGTCCTTTGTTATTTGTCGATGATGTCTTCTACAAAATTTTGCAATATGTCCAATCTTGTTACAAGCATAACAAGTCACATTGTTTTTCTGAATAGATTTCCCATATCCTATGCTGGTATGTGTTCTGCATTGATTAGATAAGTCTCCAAATCTTCTACAAACATAACATCTTACATTCATTCTGCAATTTTCTGAATTATGACCAACTTTGTTGCATTTAGAACATTGACCGGTGGGTACATTAGTGTTCTGATAATTTCTAGATCTACACTGATTTTCTCTATGACTATACTTGTTACAGTTAAAGCATTTCCTATTAAATTTGTAAGCATTAGGTTGTCTTACTAGTTTACTATGATCATGATTGTTTGCAGTACCAAAGTTTTCACCAACTTCAAAGCCAAGGCCATTTGTATCACCATTAGGTTTCTGATTCTTCAACATGTCATCAAGTTCTTCTGAACTTTTCTTGAATTCCTCCTTGTGTTGATTTGTAGCAGTTAGTTCACTCTCCAAGATTCCTTTCTGTCTCATGAGTTCATTTGTGTCATTTTGTGTATGCATCAAGTCTGTCTTTAACATATCATTTTCATGACTAAGTCTTGTATTTTCATTTCTGGTATCATTTAGTCTTCTAACCAAGTCATCTTCATTCTTCTTTCTATCTTCAATTTCTTTACAAAATCTCATAGACATATCTTGCATCTCATTCTTCATTGCACTGTTTTCTTGTCTTAGTTTGTTCACTAGATCATTAAGAGTTTCCTTTTCATCATCATTATTCTGCATCTTTTCACAAAGTTCTCTTCTCTTATTCCTTGCAATAGTGATATTTTCTTGAAGTCCTTGAATGATATCCTATGCAGCCTTTAGATCATCTTCAAGTTTGATATTCTTCACTTTTTTCTGCATCATAGTCTGAAAGAGCTGTTTCTAATTGCTTTCTCAAGTTTTTCATCTCTACCGGTGTCAAAATCTTCCTCAAGATGTTAGGCTTTTGAAAATAGAGGACCAAGCTCTGATACCAATCATTAGGATTCCCAAAGATACTGAGAGGGGGGGTGAATCAGTATCTGATCAGTATATGAATTTTCTTGACTTATTATATGAAAACAATTCAAAACTATGTACCGGTAAGCTAAAATTAATGTAGTAAATAAGAACAATAAACACAACATGAAAGACACACCATAACACCTAATTTTTAATGTGGAAACCCGATGTGGGAAAAACCTCGGTGGGATTTGTGACCCACAATATTCACTTACTGGCCAATAAGGGAATATTATTGTTTACAATAGGGGCCTGCACATACAGGAAGGCCAAGTGCCTAGAGCTCACTGCTCAGTTACAAAAGAAGTCTCACTGACTTACAAAATGGATTATACAAATCCAATGTCGTGTACTGCTTCAGATTAGCATCTACTATGCCAAGTTCAGTACTGCTTTAAGCTCTGCAATATTCATAAACCCTTATCCAAAATCTGCCTTACAATTCGCATATTAGGTCTGCAATAATCCTTCCATCTATATATCCTAAATGATCTACAAGATCTCATACTTATATGAGTCATATTACAATCCACCATGTCAGCTTACAAAAGGATTTCACAATTAAATACAAAATACAATTAAACAAAATTCTTGTCGGCTAGGGTGCCGGTAATCTTTCTTTTTGGTGTCAGTGAACCATATGCCAGTGTAGAGTCTGTCGGTGTCAATGCCTGCCGGTATCATATGATTGTAAGGTTGCCATCAATGACAATACCTTCAATCACCTACAATTTTCTCATTGTAGTGTGCATTTGCCAACAATTGATACTATATTTTGATGCATTATGGACATAGATTCTATATGATCTAGTGATTGGATAACATTGATATGGTATATGTCATTTATCTCTGATTTGTAGTACTTTATTTTGATGCTAGAAATTATGGATGCATGCTCTATAAATGATTAAATTTCATGATGATTATGATGATGCCATTTAGTAGATTATTTTATGTGGATTTTATTAGATAATTTGAAACTTGGTTATTATAATTGAAATTGTATGCAAATGTCTGAATTGTACTCTTTTCATATGATAATATAATATGTGATTTTTAGAATTACTAATGTGCAAAGTGAGATGTGTAGGAAAACTGATCCATGTAACCATGGAAACTATTCGGAGAATCAAGCCTAAACCTATGTGTGTTTGTGAAGCCAAGGGTTGTCTATTTGGAGAGACAAAACCTCATGTGTAAATGTGTTTTAATTTGTAAATATTTATGCTTGGATGTGTGTTTAATTTGAAAATTGTTTAATTTATTAATTCCAAAAAAAGGGACATTGCCATGTGTATTTAAGTGACGTGTAAATTTGTGGTGTCACTTGACACATGTGTTGTAAAGTGAGTTGGCAGTGACATGTCCCTTGGAAGGAATTTGTTTTACCAATGCATTTTTTCAAATATCCTAGTATGGTCCCAAGAAAGTCTTGGATAGGGAGCCATTAGAAAGGTCAACTCAGGGTTGACTTGTAGGTAAACTTTGGGTGAGTTTCTAGAGGGTTAAACTAACTCCTAAGGTCAAGATTAGGGGCATTTTTAATGGGCCATATGATGTACCTATGGATGAAGCCCAATTTTAGCCATGTGCTCACTCCCTAGGGGCTGTTTAGTCACCCCAAAAGTTGAGTTTTTTAAGATGGCCGAATTTCAACTTTTGAGGATCTTACCTAGGTTAGACAACCTTCCTAATGAGTGATATTGCTCTTCCCCATTCTCTTTTATCTTTTTGAGGTACCTTGGCTAGAGAGATTGTAAGGTTTTGGGAATACCAACCCATGAAAATCCTTCATCCTTCCCAAGAGGATTGGGAGAGAGTGAGGATTGTCTTCTTAGGGAATGGTTAGAGAGAGAGAAGTTTTATCACCCACTCTCCATTTTTGGAGACATGGATTCTTGAAAAGTTTGAGAATTTTGATATTGAAATTTTGGCTAAGTCTTGTGAAGGAAAAGATTAGTGGGTTGGGCATCTCTCCTACAACTTCTACTCATCCCATTTGTAGTTTTAAGGTTGGTTGAATACTTCCTCATGTATGTTGTTTTGTAAATTTGAAAAGATTGTTTGTTGTTTTCTTAGTAAGCTTAGGAATATGTTGAGTTCTTCCTTGTGTATTTTTATTGCATGTATTTATGTTATTGTTTTGGGTGTTTCAAGTCCATACTCACCTTTGGGAGGGTAGTGTAGCCTTGGGGTGAAGGGTTGTTTGACAGCCTAAGAGTGTAGAGGCTCTCTTTGGAAGAGAGTGATACACAAGGGATTATGGAACCCTTGCTGCGTAGTGTTTTGTTCATGCAATGGGGGTCATAAGGGGAGTTTGTTGGCTTGTATGCCTTGGGAGACATAAGGATTTGTTGGGACAAGTTTGGAACTTGTGGTTACTCTTCGTGGAAGCATTGCAAAGGCAATATGTTCTCCTTCTTGCAGATTTCTCCTCTTGGTATTTGGTCCACCTTCACCCCACAAGTTATAGTCACTAAGTGACTTTGTTCATCCTTGGGTTGGGAGTATTATATTGTGTATTCTTCTTTCTTGTGTGTTAAGCTTGTGTGTAACCCATTTATCCTTGGTTCTCCTAGCTCGGGGGTGTTTCATGTAATCCTAGGTTGGGAGGCGAGCCTCCATGGTCACAACCTACAAACCTTTATTGTAGGTTTTCTTGGGAAAAGATTGGAAAGAAAGCTATGGTTGATCCTATTATTTTTATTTGTATATAGCTGCAAGAAAACAAATGTATTTGGCAAGCCCTCATTTAGTAGAAATGGGAGGCTTGATTTAGTTATCTTCCTATTTAGTGAAGGGAACCATGATGTATTAAATGTAATTATTTGACTAGTTTTTCCATGCAATAAAGATGTATTTTACTTGAGTATATATTCTTGCAAAGAAAAAAAAAGAGATATTTGGGTTATTTCCTTATAGATATTTACTTCTTGAAATAAAATAGTTAAATGTTAGTAGTGTAGTTATGTAAAAAGAAATTAAATAAATTAAATGTGGTAGTGCAGTTATTAGTAAAAGAAATGAAATATTTGCTTATGTCTATTGTTTAAACACAAAAAAATAAATAAATAGACATTTTAGAGTTAATAATAATCTGCATTATATCTTGTTGTTTATTGATAAAAAGTAAATTAGAAAAAGATACTTGCAGCTATAAATAAAATCATTAGTGTTATATTTTTCTATTCTGAAAATGCATGTGTAGTGGAAAATAGATTAATCTAGATATTGTATGAAACAAAATAAAACTTCTTCCATTCTATTTAATTAAAAAATAGCCTGCTCTAAGCTATGGAAATGTAGATCTAATTATATATATATACTCAAATATATATATATATATATATTTATTTATTTTGTGTAAAGTTTATGCCTAATGTTTTAAAATTTACATCTAAACTGTTGTATTCATTTAAGAAAAATAGATTGACTTGTATGTTGTTAAAAAATAATAAAATAAACATACATTTAATAGAATATTAATAAGCTAAAAAAAAGGGGGAAATACATTTTACCTTAATATTCCGGCCTTATAATATTTGTGCATGTTGCATTTTTGCAGTCACATATACATATATAATAATTATATATTATATTATATATATATATATACATATTTATATATATATATATAATATTATATATTAATATTATAAATAAATAAAAAATTTAATTTTAAAATATAAAAATTAAAAAAAAGAAATAACAAAAACAAAACTAAGAGAGCCCTCGGCTCCGTGGGTGGGAACCCACAGAGCGGCTCCAACCGCACTGTGGGCCGCGACTCATAGTGGTGGCCTCGACCGCCACTGTGGGCCACGACCCAAAGGCTACTGCGGCCGCACTTTGGGCCACGACTCACAGTGGTGGCCTCGGCCACCACTATGGGCCATGACCCACAGGCACAACCTCAGTCGTCCTGTGGGTAGCCCACAATGGCCACCACATAAAATGCCACCACTGTGGGTCGTGACCCACAGGCACGACCTGAGTCATCCTATGGGTAGCCCACAATGACCGCCACATAAACTGTCACCTTTGTAAACTTTGTCGCAGCATTTAACCTTGACCTTTCTTGAAACACTTTGGCCTCTCCTTTGCTCGGCCGCCATGGCCGTCACCTGCACACACACACACATTCAACAAAAACAAAACATGTTAGAATAAGAAGCCCTAACCCTATTTTGGGTTAGGGTTAGAAATTAGAAATTGAAGGAATGATGTTAGTTATAAAATAAAACCAACCCTAGTTAGGGTTCAAAAAGAAAATAATTATTAAATATTAAAAGAGGGGGGGAACCTTTTCAAATTTGAAATAGGTAACCCATTTGTAAATTTAGTTAATTATTAGAAAAAATTAATTCTCCAATTGATATTGTGGCTATTATTTTAAAAACCTATATATATATGTTTAAGACAAATTACTTTTGTAAACTTTAATAATGGATGATATATAAGTAAAATGTTTAATTTTAATCTATAAGGTCAATGTTGACCAAGTATTAAATATTTGATATTTAATATCTCTAGGGGGATTAAATTCGACTTTAATGTGAGATGGATTATTAGACAAATATTATATTTGTTTTGGTTAACTTTATTAGTCAAATTTAAAAGCATTATTTGCACTTTCTCATTTAATTATTCTGTATTAATTAAAATATATGTTAATGTGATTTTATTTAATCCTATATTATTTAAATACTATTTGAGATAATTAATATCTCTTGATTAATTATTAGAGAATTTAATTAGGATTTAATGAAATAAATTAAATTAATAAACTAAGTTGTGAGGACCCTTTTTGGGGTATAATTAGTCTACTCCAAATGTTAATGCTAGAATGGTTGAGTTAATCTAATCAGTTTTAGGAAACCATTCTTTTAATTCCTAAGTTAACCTTTAGTTAAGACAAAATTTATTTATCCCTCCTTTAACATAGAATATTTAGTATTTTATATTGTTTTAAAAAAAAATTGTTGTTGCATTTTTGCCCAAAAGTTTGGGCATGACAGTCCCAGTTGCAACCTGTTCTATAATTAAGCATGTTTTAGCAGGCCAATGAGTCAGTTTCTGTAACCTGGTTGTTACCGGTTGATTGTAATCAGTTTTCATGATATAATTCATTCAGTTCTACATTGCCTCCATCATATCCTTGTGTTTTCATTGCGTTTACTCTTATTGACCAGTCCAAGTTGATCTCTTTGAGGTCCCTCCTAACTGGTGACTGCACCAACACCATTGGTAAGAAGTTGATCAGACTGGATGAAGATTTCTTCGACACTAGTTTTAAGTGTCCTAATATTGAAAAGCGCTCAGATATAACTATGCAAAAAAACCCATGATTTTTCTTCAGGTGATGTTTAGTCAACTTTAGATGCTCTTAATGCTAGGTACTATGAAGACAACATAAAAAGGGATAAACTCAATGCACAAATTGAACAGATCACCACTATGTTAATTATGGTTACCAAGTCTTCGAAAGCCATTGAGATAGTGACTTCATCACTGGATGAGCAGGCTATAAAAAGGGTTGAGCAAGCAACGTCACGAAGTATAGTAGTGGGAGAATGGATGGACCAAGTGCTAAATCAAGGTACATGGCTCTCGAGCTCAGATTTCACTATTGTCAGTAATCTTGATGGCATAAGGATAGAAGTGGACAAAACCATGGAAATCTTCTCCCAAGAATTGGAATCACAAGAGAAGAATTTTGAGGCATGGTTAAAACTTGAACATTTTGATTTAGATGTCCTAGTATAAAATGGTGTTATTCCTTCTTGACATATGTATTTTGAGAAAAGAGAGGTGCCAGAGCACCAAATGAATATTCTAGAGTGCCTTATCAAGGAAATGGGGAAAGCCCAAAAGGAATGTGCAGACAAAAAGGAGATCATTGATCAAATCTCTAAGATCCCATGTACTTTCCTTGATGAAAATAAAAAGATTCTTGAAATGGATGTGGTCATTAAGGAAATCAACTTGTTGTTGACTGCTGAAATTGATAGAGAGGACTTCTCCTTGTCCTCTATTGATAAATTGGTTCATGTACAATTCATCCTAGACTTTCTAGATTCTCATCAAAGGAAACACAAAAAGTGTTGTGTTGATTTAGAAGACTCTATCACATGAGTTAAGATTATCACCAGCCATAACTAGGGACTCAATGGAGCTCAGATGAAGAATGTCTTGTATAAATTTGAGGAATTTTAGAAACGAGAATCAACTTGAAGAAAATGAAACTTAATCATTTTTTCGTGATTTTCTAGTGGCATTTTGTAATATCAATTGACACCTTAAGTGTCTTTTTGTTTATGTTCAGTATACATGTAGGATTTCATGTGTTCTAATTCAAATAGGTCTCTACTTTTGACCTTGCATTTTGAGAGGTATCATCTCATGTACTAGCGTGAAACACACATTTTGTAAACCTTTACTAGCTTGCAAAATTTTCACCCAACAAAATGACTACCAAAGAAACAAAGGATGTCATTGAGACCATTCTAAGGCAATAATTTGTCCCAATAATAGAGTTTGTCATGGGAGGTATTGTCAACACTCAGGTGGCACATATTTCTTTGCCTTTGATCATTTTAAAATTGTGAATTTTTTTTAAACATCTATAACTATGAGAGAAAGAATTGATAAAAGAAAAGGAGAAAATGTGGGAATTAATGGAAAATAAGCTACAAGAAAAGAAAGCAAAATTTGCAATACTGAGGAATATGGTGGATACTATAGATACCTAAATTTTATTAATCCAATTAATTGAATTTATCTATCCTGAATGCTTTTAAATTAAATAATTACACTTTTATCACATAGATTTGCACCCTACTGAGTAAACTCAACAATATAGTGATACATGTGAACATTTTTAGGTTGTGGGTAACCTGCAGTGAGAAAGATCCTAAGGAGAAGGATGGCTTCCTCTTGATACTTCACCTAAAACTACTAAAAAAATCTTTTGTAGAGGGAAGGGTAAAAAGGAGAACATGAAAATAAAACACTAACTCCTAAAGGTGATGCACCAAAAAATGTTGATTTGAAACCTAAACTACTGGCTAACACACAACTTAACCAATAATAGAAAACTCCTATGCACAACTCAGAGACACATAAATTTTTACATAAACAATTTATAAGAAGGCTAAAACAAAAGAATCTTAGTAGGAGAAAGATGCTTTCTCACAACTTGAGACTATTTTTATAACTATCACAACCTATAACCTGCAAATAAGTAGAAATTCCCGCATAAAGGTGCTAATGGAAACACAATCACAAGGACAAAATTCATCACATGAAACTATATCAACCGCCATGCACACAATATTTAGGAAATCTGAGAAGGCAAAATGCTCTATTACTGTCAAAAAGGTGTTACAATGTTGTCAAACTTTAAAACTAAGTTACAAATTTACCACTTCTGCCAAAATAACTTTCTCCAATTACAAGTAGCAAGAAATGAATAATAAGAACTAACTTCAAAAATGAAGTTTTAAGTCATACTTATGATTCTCCAAGATAGAAAATACTCCAACTCCCCCTAGATTGACTCAAAACAACCCTATATACCCTCCAAATGTATAGCAACTTTTCAAACCTCCCTATATATTTTCCACATGTTTTGCAACTTCCCTATGACTTGGCACTTGTCATAAATTTTCCAGTTACATCTCTTTGACATGTTATTTAAAACACATGTTTATTTATTTGCTCCATAAATAGTATTATTAAGTGATTTATAATTCATTACTTAATAAATATTAACTAAATATAAAGGAGATGCAAAGTAAAAACATTGTCATACCCTAATGCCCACGAGGGTATTAGTAAGGAAGGAGAAATTTTAAAAGAAAGGAAAAAATGCCTTAGTGTAAATGATGAAATAGGGTAAAAGAAACCCTAAATACATCACAGTCACCTATTCATTCTTTCATTTTGTTATTTTCAGCTTGCTAGGTGTTGCCATGTTCTTTTACATATGAGGGTTTTCTTGAGGAATTTCTAAAAATTTAATTGCAGATCTTTGTGCATATGGAAGCTGAGCTTAGTAAGTTCTCTTCCATTTTAGAGTAATAATTGTAAGTATGAAAGCTCACGGTATTCACTATTCCAAATTTTCTCTTGGCTTTATTATGTTAATGCATCTACTGCCTTCTTTATGTCTTTAATCTGATGACTTTGGCTTTGATTTGACCGTCCTTGAATTTGTTTGCATTGCAATGATGGCCACAATACAATCTCACATCTTTATCTGTCGATCATTGACTGTCAATATGCATTTTTAATGAACAAACCCTTATTAATTAGGATTGTCAATACTGAGAGATTATCTTGACTTCTCTATGAATGCCATGTCCTTGTATGGGTCCTTTGACCTTCCCTCTGAAAGAAAAGCCCCTAACAAATTTGCATTTGTTCTTAGGGCTGCTATATTTGAGAATACTCTTTATTTACTACTTTAGGACTGCTATGAGGTCTTTGACTGTGTTCTTCTCTACCTTAGGGCTCTCTGCTATCTTGACAATAGTCTTATTGGTTAGGATACTCCATATGCTCTTTGACTTCACTAGCTCACTATTATCTTAATCATAAGTGTGTCTTCTTGCATTCACCGTGTAAATAATAATCTCTTGGGACATTACTTGGGCTCATGACCGTGACTAAGATTGTATCTTTTAGGACTTATGGATTGTCCATTAAGATTGATATATTCCTTGTTCATTGTTCTTTAAGACTGAATATGCCTCTTGTTGACTATTCATCTTTCAATCTGTGTAGTGCTAAAGATACTATTGCTTTCCTCCCTTTCAAAACCATGATACATTTATTCACTGCTATTTGGCTGATCATTATGCCTCTTAGTATGTGTGTGTGTATGTGTGTGTATACATATGTACATATACATATATATATATATATATATATATACATACATATGTATGTATACACACATATATGTACATGTATATACATGTATTTATGTATATACATGTATACATACATATACATATATATATATACATATATATACACACATATATACATATATATACATATATATATACATATATATATATATATGTATATATATATATAAGTATATATATACACACATATATATGTATGCATATATACATATATATATGTATAGATATATATACATACATATATATATATATACATACATATACATATATATATACATACATACACACACACACACACACACACACACACACACATATATATGACATACATATATATATGTATGATACATATACATATGACATATATATATATATGTATATGTATGTATGTATATATATAGGTATAGATGTATATACATCTATATATACATACATATATATACATGTATACATATATATATATATATAGACACACACACACACATATATACATACGTGTATATATGTATATATACATATATATGTATATATATATAGGTGTACATATATATATATATATTTATATGTATACATACATACACATATATATATACATACATGTACATATATATATACATACATGTACATACATATATATATATATACATGTACATACATATATATATATATATACATGTACATATATATATATATATGTATATACATATATATATGTACATGTGTATATATATATACACACGTGTACATATATATATATGTATACATATATATATGTATATACATATATATATATATATACATACATGTACACATATATATATACATGTATATATGTGTATATACACATATATGTATATATATATATATCTTGATATTGTTAAGAGCTTCTCTAAGGGTCTACTGCTCTTCAATGTCTAGGCTTGAATATGACTATCAAAATCTTCTCTCCAGATGTATATTAATGGAAATAATAGTTATGTATTGCATGCTACCGATCTCTGTGCCACATGTCTTGGTCTCTGTTACAAGTAGTTATTTAATGCTAAATACCTCCTTTCTTTAACTAAGACATCTGAGGTTGGTCCATGGGAGCTTATGACTATTGTCCTTAAGGGTGTCTGTCCTCTTAAATGAACTACAGTAGTTTCTTGAAAATGCTATGAATGTTCCATTTGATGGTGACTATTATGTCTCTATGATTGCTACCAAGACAACCCTTTATCCTTCTCTCATGACTACATATGTACTACATTTTCATCATTAATGATGTATGCATTGTCTTTATTGGCCAAATCACTGTCAATAAGGTCTCTAAAGCTGTTCTAGATCAGTGAGAAATTCTTTCTATTGTGGTGATTGCCATTATATTCTGACTTTGGTGAATTGTAGCAGGGCTATCTTGGTAGTGTCGATCACTATGATAAGATAACAACATGCATTTTGGATACATTCCATGAAATAGTTAGACTGTCCCTTTATCATGAAGGTTTTGGTACTATTTTCTCTAGACCTTGTCTTTGATGCCCTACAAACTCTGGTACTTGATCTTTCTGTGCACTATTCTCTGTGAATCCTCCAAGGTATCTTTGAATGCTTTATCACTACTTTGATAATATCTAAGACTCAATAATCATCACAACCATTGACTGCCTCTATGACCTTGACTAGGACTGCTTATTTTATATGAATGAAGAATTAATCTCTTCATTGCTTTCAATGATCTATTAAGATGCTCTTCTTATGAATTCATCATTGTATCTTATGATCCCCCATTCACTACCTTTTGTCTTCAATGGATGCCCTTTGTCATATTTGTATTACACTTGACCTATTTGGCTGTCAAATATTTGACTATCAAAGCCCTCTCTAGGACTGTTATTTTCCTTTCTTCAAAGATTTTAGTGCCTTGTGAATGGAAGATACTAATGATGTTTATTTTCTTTTCTTTTCACTGCATCATCCATATCACTTTAACCTCATTAAGAAATTATGTATTACTTATGATAAAGACTTCATCAACTCACTATCCTAGGTGATGTATAGCTGATTGATTGGATTACCATGGTATGGATGATGCACACCTACCTCTGTAGTCACATAAATCTGTCCAGCTTAATTAAATAAATATTTGCTATTTATTTGATTAAAAATCCATTAGCCATCAATTAATTAAATTAATATTTAATTAATTCATCCCCAAACATTCTTCTATTAATTAAATAAATTATTCAATTTATTTTAATTAATTCATTAAATCAAATTCACAATCAATTAAATAAATAAAATTTATTTATTTAATTAAAATCCCCCTTTTCCTCTTTTAAATAAATTAAATAAAACATTTATTTAAATCATTATCCCCACCCCACTTGCATTTTCCTACAAAAGCAACTTGCACACATTTATTGGAATAAATGAATTTTTATTTTAATAAAATCCTATTTTCCCTCACCCACCAAATCCACTTGCAAAATCTAATCCCCTTCTAGATTCTTCTAAACCCTTCCTAATTAGCTTAATCCATCCTCTAAACTTTGTCACATCCCTAAGCAAAGGGAAGTCACTTCTCAAAACCTCAAAGTCTTTGATAACCATTAAAGGCTTCAAGTCTTCAACCACTAAATGGCTCAAAGTCTTTGATAACCTTTAAAGGCTTTCAACCTTCAACCACTTAATCCCCAAAGTCTCCAATAACCATTAATGGTTAACTCAAACCCTCCCACATGGTTAAAACATTTGTTTTAACTCAACCTCTATCCAACCCAAGGGTCTCATCAGGCCATTAATGCTTTGACCATGATTACCTCTTAATCATTTGCACAAAGGTTTATCCTTGGATTAACTCTTAATCCAGTGGGTAAGCTTAATTTAGACTTGACCCTTAGCCTTTAGATAACCATGAGGTCTTCTCAGGCCTTTAAATGCCTCCAACTCCTTTTCTCAACCCAACCCTATGTTGACACTTGTCACCATTTCATTGGTGCCAATTGTGCACATGGATCCCTAACTTTCAAACTCAACCCTTGATTGAATCTTTCAATCCTGACCATCCATTGCTCCATTTTTCCTATAAATAGAGCCCATTCCTTCATAATCCAGATCCTGAAAACTTGTATGCATCTAAGCTATAGACATTTTAGAGAGCATTCTTAGCATAATCATCTAATATCTTGTTATTTTGGTTAAAATATATCAGTTTAGCATCAATAGCATAGCATTAGCTTTTTATTTCACATTCAAAACTCAATACTACAATCTCAATCCTCCATAAGCATCCATAGTGCAAAAAGCTGCTGAGAGCTACACTATTTTGGAACTTGGAGAGGAGAGGAACAAGGGAGAAGAAGCCAAGAGCATGTTAGGAGGCATTTGGAGATGCCTCATCGTATTTATCTTCCTAGTTAGACATTCTATCATGCTTTTGGTATCTCTTTTGATATGCTTGTGTAGGAAAGTGTTTGGTTTTTGATTTCTAACACTAACAACTTGGCTTTTCTTCTTATTTGTGTTGTGTTATCATTGACTAACCTGATCCTTTTTGCAGAGCATCATTTGGTGAACCCGACATGAATCGAACACGCAACCTTCTGATTTTTTTTGTTACCTAACATGTTTGCTTGTTGAAAGTGTCACACAGGTTGCGCTTTAGCGCTATTGAACACGTTCTAGCGCTACCGACAGTTTCCATTTTAGCGCTATTGTCACTACAATAGCGCTATTGCTAAACTTTCAGCGCTTTTGCACCTGTTTTAGCACTTTAGTCGTTCTTCTAGTGCTATTGAAAAAATTCTAGCGCTTTTGCCTCTCTGTCTCACATCTTCTTTCAGCGCTTCTGTGTGAAATAGCGCTTCTGTTTAAACGCAGACTAGTGCTATTGCAACAGAATGTTGTAAAACTCACCTTGTAACCGAAAAACATGGAAATTATTAGGCTTGTGGAAGCCCCCCTTGAACAGCGATTTTAATAAATATTCATTATTTTTGCAGGTTTAAAAAAAAACAAAAAAACTCATCACTAAAATCACCAATTTTCCTTTGGTGCTCTTAAAACACTTCAAAAACAAACATTTACTTCCATTGCTAGTTAGGATTCATCTTTATTTTGGTGCTTAAAATCAACACACAAATTTTCTTTTTTTGCATCAAACTTAAAAATCACAATCCACACTTCAATTTTTGGACAAGTAAAAAGAACAATCAACTTGTTTCAAAATTTTTGCAAAGCGATTTTTTTCCTTCAAGCAAACGTGTTTTCATTACGTTGACCAGGATTTCAAATTCTAGAATACAAAACACATTTCTTTTTGGAGTTAAAAAGAACACCATGACTGTTGGAGCAACATCTCCAAATAGTTAGATCACATTTGCAAATGCTGGATTAAAAAGAACAAGTGTTTTACGTGTTTGGCACGCTTGTGCAAAAAGTCAGTCGAGTGGTCCTACCTCTAACACACACTATCCTCTCCCTTGGCTCTCGTGGTCCTAGGTGCAAGAGAAAAGTGTTAGTAACGCTCAAATTTTATCTTTTTAAGAGAGGCCTGCCAAGGGATCGATACTCTTGGGAATGACCTCGAGCGGTAAATCCTTCGAGCCACTATAGAAATCAGGTGAGAGCGAAAGTTGTAGCCTTGGGTATAGCTGTTCCTACAGTGTAACTAGCCGAAAGGACAAATGGGCCCCACCACCAGTTACAAGGCTCTTAAGTGAGTCACTGCAGAATGAACTTATGTCCAAAAACATCGAACATGACTAAACACCTTTAAGTAGTAGCCCACCCGTTCTATTGATTGAGGATATTTGCGATATAATTTAGTGCAAGAGCATAGATGGTTTTGCTCCCAAGATACTCACCATACATATTTCCTTGAGTAGAAACATAGCTTTTTGAAAAGTCACTTGTGGCTTGATAAAAGTGGTGACTCCCCCATCATAGGGATCATCTATTTGTTATGCTCGTGCAAGACTTAGTATATCACATCCTTACCTACCACGGCGGGATTCATAAGGTATGTAGTACCAAAGTCGAAGAAATATCAAGATGTGGGCTAAATTTATCACAACTGGCCATTTGACCTTAGGGATAAAAAGTGTTTGAAGTGTGTTCATTTTAAAGACCAAGTGCAAATTGAGCCGACTTCAGGCTTTGGAAATACACCTTAAAATACATCTAAAGGAAGGGTCATATACAAGTCCAAGGATTGGGTTGATCTAGACCCATACTCATTTGTGCCTTTGGGGCAACATTCTTGTGTTTGTGTGCTTGCTTTGTTTTCTTGTCAAAGAAAAATCAGAAAATCACTTCCCAAAAACAAAGTATTCATCCAACCAAACATCTGTCAAAACAACCAAAAACATCAAAAACAAGGTACAAACAACAAAGAGTCAAACTTTATGACCATTCTTCACATCTTACAAAAGAAGAAGAGTCATCAGAATATCAACTTGAAAAGAAGACCATTAAGCTCAAAGGCTTTTATCAAAAGAAGGAAGTTCTTCTATATCAATCGACAAATCTTTGTCTCCCATAGAGTCTTTCTACATCGTATGCGTCTCTACCTTCAAGGCAAAACAAACGAATTTGATTCTGAATCATTGAACCGCAGAGCTTTTATGCAATATAGAGCTCTGAGTTATCACAAAAATCAAGGAGGAAAGATTAATCCAAACTTCTTCCCAAACATCTGTATCACCTACAACACAGCTCGAGAAATACCACCAACACCCGAAAGGGAAGAGATAGAGTTTGTCCCATTTGTAACATAAAGTTTTTATTGAAAGTTGAAAACATTTTCTTCCATCATCTTATTCATACAACATCACTTCATCATCAATTCATTCCAAACTCTCAAAACATTAAGAGGTTCTTGTCCCAAAATTCTCTTTTAGATATTGCTTGAAATCAAACACATCACATCACTTTTTAGATTGTTTCTACATCTAGGATAAGCTCATCCTAAGAGACACATCTACGCAGGTTAAAACTAGTTCATGAGTGAATCCTCTCATTACTAGGTAGTCCAATCTGTAACACATCTCAGATTTTCTCTACACCTTATCACATCAAAACTTATCAAACAAACAAGCAATTCAAAAAAGGAATTTCGGTACCTCCACCTTAAAGGTGCTAGAGATCCACGTGCAACACAATTCACCAACCATCAATCTCTCATTTCATCAAAAACTCATCATCATCTTCAATCAACTTCAACAAAAAGCTTGCAAAACAAAATGGCTCAAACCCGATCACAATCAAGGCAAAGAGAAATCGAAAGGGAAGAAGAAGAAGAGGAAAATCTCCATGAATTTCAAGAAGCACTTGGAGGAAATGCAGATGATGAAAACCCAAGTACTCCCACTCCTGCAACAATAGAAAGGGCTCAGCATAACCCTCTCTTTAATAGGCTTTTTGACAAAATACTCAGGAGAAATGCGGATGCTCACTTCTTAAGACTCGCTCGAGAAGGAGCCAAACTCCCCTTAGACTTTGATCTTGCCCAACTAAGACAAGCATCAGAAAGACAAAGTCGCCATGAAGAGGAAAGAGATAGAGATCACATCAGATATAACATTCCTCGAGGTAACCCACCACCTCCTCCTCCAAATGAAATGGAGATGTTGCGGCAACAAGTCGAGAATCTCGCCCAACAACTTCATAGTGGTGTCAAGACTAACCAATTCTCACTCAATGACATTTGTCCCTATCCTTTTGATAGGAATCTTTACATGCCACCATTTCCTCGAGGATTCGAAACACCCAAGTTTGAAAAATATAGAGGAAAGGGGGATCCCCGCGATCATGTCCAAGAATTTCATTCCGCTTGTCTTGAAGTGGCATATGAAGACACCTACCTAATGCGCCTTTTTCCCCAAAGCTTGGGAGGAACAACCACATCATGGTTTTCCCGACTACCAGGGGGCATTAAAACATTTGAGGAATTCATCCAGAAGTTCCTAGCTCATTACTCTCATAACATTGAACGTGACATCACCATGGCTGATTTGTGCAACACCAAACAAAAACCAGGTGAACTATTCTCAGTATTCCTGCAACGATGGCGCCAAATGTCTAGAAAACGTTCTCTTCAGTTACCTGAATGAGAACTAGTGGAAATATTCATTTCCAACTTAAACGAAGAAATGGAATTTCACCTGGATGTTAAAGACACAAACTCTTTTAATGATATGATCACCAAGGGTTTGAAATGTGAAAAGGCACTTATCAAGAAAGGACTCATCAAAATCTTTAATGAACCAAAAGATGGTCCTCGCCCATGATTCAACAGCGATAAACCAAGCTTTTGGAATAAAAACAAGAATGTCATCAATGATGGGGTTGTGGATGCCCGAACTATCCAAAATGCACAACCTGTGGTTCGGTTTGCAAGACAAAATCCTCCACCTCAGAATAACACAAACATTCCTTCCAATCAAGGTCACATCACATCTCAGGATGAACCTAGACCTCATCAGCCAAAACAGAAATGAACATACACTCCCTTAGGGGAACCCATTGAAACAGTGTTGCGACAACTTATTTCCCAAAATTTGGTCACTCTACCTAAGCTATCAAACTATGAGCCTCAAGTCAAACCGGCATGGTGGAGAGATACTGAACACTATGAATTCCATCAAGGAAGAGGAGAAATTGAAATTGAAGGACATGGCCCAAAAACCACCAATAATGATCATTTGATGTTCAAAAATCCACTTCCATCGCAAGATCAAAGGGGTCCTTCCACTTCCAGACGAGGTCCTGATACCACTGATTATACACAAGCTGCGTATAATTACACTGTCAATCATCTGTATGATGCCAATGAACAAGTTGCAACTATAACCTTCAAAAATCCCAACTCGAATTGCAATGTTGTTACACGTCGCGGCAAAGTTACCATCAAGGCAGCTCCACAAGGCACCACCTCCATCCCAAAGCAGTACAATCTTGTGGAACAATTAGACAAAACCTCTGCACTTATATCCATTTTAGAGCTTCTGCGCCTATCACCCTCTCATAAAACTATCTTGGATCAAGCACTCCAAGAGGCGTCAGTCTTTGCAAATCTGAATACGGACCAATTTCAAGCCATGGTTGGAAGTCTAAAGTCATCACCTTGTCTCACTTTTTCTGAAAGTGACAACTCTTCCTTCCAACAACCACATAATGCCTCACTCCACATCGAAGGATTTATTAACCAGCATAGGATCAAGCGAGTCTTGATCGATAATGGAGCAGGCCTGAATATTTGCACACTACAGTTGGTCACAGCATTGGGATATGCGGTAGAATCAGTGGATCCTCGTCAGAAGATCACAATCAAAGCCTATGATGATGTGGAGCGTTCATCCAAAGGAGCTGTGGTACTACCAATCCGAGTGGGCCCCGTGGTAAAGCACATCATTTGTCAGGTTCTGGACCTTCCTCTGCCATATAATCTATTACTAGGAAGACCTTGGATACATGCCATGCAAGCTGTTCCATCTACCTACCATCAATGTATCAAGTTCCCACATAACGGTGTAGAGATCACAATCCTGGGCGATGCAAATCCCTTTGCATATTGCCATAATATCAACCATCAACCAGAGATTACTGTTCCTAATAATAGGGAAGCCATTTCCTCCACATCATTTATAAGTCCTGCCTCTCTTGCCAGTTCAAACACCACTATACCAAAGCAAGAAAAGCTTAAGATGAAAGTAGCAGAGGAAGGTCTTGGAGAATACAACTTGAGTCAACTCTTTTATGTGGGACAAATGCCCACTTCTCCTAGAACTCATGGTAAACCACAGCAGGTACTCCAGCAACCACTAAACATACCAGCATGTGCCTTGACGCCTTTCATTCTTGGAAAGAGTCAAGAGGAAGAAACACAAGATGAGGACCTAGCGGAATGGGTCTATAAAGATCCCATCACCACTGACATACCGCGAGTTACACTTCCTACGGACCAATATGGCAAAGGTCTCCTCATTATGCAAAGAATGGGGTATGATGGTCAGAGTGCTTTGGGATATTACAAACAAGGACGACATGAACCTCTACTACCAGAATTCAAACCCAAACGTAATACAGGCCTAGGCTTTGAAAAAGAGATATTTCCTAAACTCAAATTCAAAGGAAAACCCACCAAACCATTATGTCAACCTACTGCAAAAAGGACACCTTTCATTATCAAAGCAGCATCAAGCACCATCCCAACTGCCCCACTGAGGCTCAAAACCCCAACACAGCCATCACCAATGCCACTCATCCCACCAAACGAACCAGTAATCCCATCAGCAACACCATTAGCAGCAACAACTGTATCAGAACCTGCAACAACATCTATGGCACCAGTAGTTCTAGCAGAAGCCACTGAATCAATATTACCAATACTCCCCGTATTGGATTCCTTAATCCCCATCAACCGCCCTGCAGCACCGATCATTACAAAGGTACATCAACCAATCACACCTACAGTATTTAACTCAAAAGACATCCCAGTATGGTATAGCAATCGGATGCTGGAAAGTGATTCAGAGATCGACTCACATGAGTGGGAATTTGATTCAGTACAACTTAACACTTTAGATGAGGAAGACACATCACCACCTCCACCACGCAAAGACATCCCTGTTTATGGAGAAGCACAGATAAAGACCACTTGGGTTCTTGAATTGGAAACGTCTTCCACAGACCCTACGTCTCATCCTATGCCTGATTCTGACAGGGAGAGTACCATCAACGACATTCACCATAATGTCTTAACCCTCACTGATACCTCTAACGAACTTAACCTAGTCGATGACGTAATGCCCATTGTCCACCTTGAACTCATCGAATGGAACCACCCAAATCCCCCATGTCTTGACTTCTTCCAAAATGATGAGGCTATCATTGACTTTTTGGAATTAAGGGATAACCTACCAAGCAGGGATCACAAAGCTGGATTCACCATTGAACTTAATAGCGCAACATACTTCGGGGCAGATGCCAAACCTTTAGCTGCAAAAATATAACAATAAAACATGGATCTTCCAGTGAAAACCACACTGTGGCACTGTTTGATCCGACAAAAGTAAAAAGAAAGAGCGTATCCAATGGTGAAAACCTCTCTGAGGCACCTGAGGATGAAGGGTTTGACATTCTCCCTGATAGTGCACAATAGGAACGATCAACGATTCTCATCGAGGAAACCAAAGAATACAATGTGGGGACTCCTGAAAATCCACATATCATACATCTAGCATCTCTTCTCACTCCAGAGGAATAGCCTAAATTTATAGAGTTCTTCCAGAAGCGTCAAATCAACTTCACATGGTCATATGCAGATATGCCTGGGCTTGATCCTGATTTAGTCATGCATCACCTCACAGTAGCAGAAGGAGCCAAACCTGTCAAGCAGAAGCTTCATAAGATGCATCCTCAGATTGCAGTGCTAGTCAAAACAGAACTCAAGAAACTCCTAGACGTTGGTTTCATTAGACCAATTGATTATGCAGAATGGATCTCCAATATTGTGCCTATTGGCAAACCAAAAGGGGGCATCCGCATTTGTACTGACTTCAGAGATCAGAATAAGGCATGTCCTAAGGATGACTTCCCCCTACCAAATATCGACATCATAGTGGATCTAACAGCAAGACACGCCATGCTTTCACTCATGGATGGTTTTTCAGGATACAATCAGATAAAGATCGCACGAGAAGATCAACATAAGACAGCCTTCACATGTCCATGGGGCACATATTGCTGGAATGTAATGCCCTTCGGTCTAAAGAATGCAGGAGCAACCTATCAAAGGGCAATGACCACCATCTTCCATGACATGATGCATACTATGATGGAAGATTATGTGGATGACTTACTAGCAAAATCACTCACCAGAGAAGGACATCTCCACATCTTAGATAAAATATTTGATAGACTGGAACAATACCATGTTCGACTCAACCCAAAGAAATGTGTCTTTGGAGTAACCTCCAGGAAGCTTCTAGGATACATTGTCTCAAGCAAAGGTATTGAGGTCGATCCAGCAAAGGTTAAGGCAATCATGGACATGCCACCTCCAAAGAATATCAGTCAGCTAAGGACATTACAAGGATGACTTCAATCCATCCGAAGATTCATTGCACAATTGGCTGATAAGTGTCACCCATTCACACACCTGCTACACAAGAACATCCGCTTTCAGTGGGATGCCCGATGCCAGCAAGCATTTCAAACGCTTAAAGACTATCTCATGAATCCACCATTGCTGATGCCACCAGATCCAAGTAGACCATTATTACTCTATATCTCGGCAACAAGTACAACATTGGGTGTACTACTGGCACAACATAATGCAGAAGGAAAAGAGTGTGCTGTTTACTACATCTCTCGCACACTGGTGGGATATGAACTCAATTACACACCTATTGAGCGAGCTTGCTTAGCAATAATCTTAGTAACTACTAAACTGAGGCACTATCTGTTGACACACAAGATACAACTCATTGCAAAGATTGATCCACTCAAGTATTTACTCAGCAAAGCAGCATTGACAGGTCGCTTGGCCAAATGGGTGATGATTCTAAGTGAATTTGACATCGAGTACGTGGATCGTAAAGCTATCAAAGGGCAGGGTATTGCAGATCAGTTGGCCGATGCACCACTCACAAGTGATCATCCTCTTATTTCCAATTTTCCAGATGAGGAGATATTCATGATCACAACAACACAACCATGGAAACTATATTTTGATGGTTCATACACTAGGCACGGCTCGGGGGTAGGCATTCTGTTTATCACACCTCAAGGTGATAGCATCCCGAAGTCTTACAGGCTCACATTTCCATGCACAAACAACATAGCAGAGTATGAGGCCTTGATCACAGGACTCAGGTTAGCTGTATAATGGAAATTACAAGAACTGCAAGTATATGGCAATTCCCAACTAGTCATTCGACAAGCAACAGATGAATATCAGACCAAAGATGATAAACTCATGCCATATAAGCAAATGGTGGACACTCTAAAGACATCATTTACTACTATCACTTTTGAGTAGATACCACAAGATCAGAATCGAGCTGTAGACACTATGGCTACCATTGCATCTCTCCTAGATCTTCCACAGAATTCAACACGCTACGAGTTCTTGGTAGAACAACTTTGGATCCCTGCTTATGATATCCCTGAATCTGAGATGATATGTCACCTTGTCGGTTCTGAATCCCCATGGTACAGTGAGTTCTACACCTATCTCCGCGATCACACCCTTCCCCCCAACCAATCAAATAACCAACGTAAAACCTTCATTCGCCAAACTGCTCGATATACCATTATTGCCGAAACCCTATACCGACGTGGTCTTGATGGTACTTTCCTTCGATGTCTGGAACAAGATGAGATAACAAAGGCTTTGGAAGAAGTCCATGAAGGAATTTGTGGGACTCACTCAAGTGGTCCGTCACTAGCCAAGAAACTCCTGTGCAATGGATACTATTGGCCCTCTATGGAAAAGGATTCCTACTACTTTGTCAGAAAGTGCAAGAAATGTCAAATTCATGGCGACCTGATACATGCACCAGCACAGGAACTGCAACCAATCACAACACCATGGCCTTTCTGTCAATGGGGCCTTGACCTTGTGGGTAAGATTCATCCATCTTCATCCAATGGCCATAAATTCATTATTACCGCCACCGAATATTTCACAAAGTGGATCAAAGCTGTTCCACTTACCCAAGTCACCGTCAAGCAGATCGCCTCATTCATCCTCAACTACATCATCTGCCGGTATGGTGTGCCCATGTCCATCATCACAGATAACGGTCTTCCTTTCAAAAATCAGGATGTCCGCGAACTTTGTGAGAAATTTCATATCCAACACCACTTTTCCACTCCCTATTACCCACAAGGCAATGGTCAGGCCAAAGCATCCAATAAGAACATATTAAGAATCCTCAAGAAGACAGTCAATGATGCTGGCCGTGATTGGCATGTTCAACTAAATCCAGCACTATGGGCATATCGAACTAGCATTCGAACCCCTACAAGTGCAACTCCTTATTCATTGGTCTATGGTGCAGAAGCTATCTTGCCCATTGAGGTCGAGATACCATCATTACGGGTTTCCTTGCACAATCTGATAGATGATGAAGCATACAGAGTATCCCGTCTTCAGGACTTAGAGTTACTAGATGAGAAGCGACAAGCTACATACAACCATCTCAAAGCCTATCAGCAGCGCATGAGCAGAAGCTACAATCATCGAGTTAGACCTCGTACATTTGAGGTAGGAGATCTTGTTCTATGAGAGAATCCTCGCAACCAACCAAAAAGAGAACATCAGGGCAAGTTTGAATCGAACTGGCTAGGCCCATATGTTGTCACTGCTGTGTTAAGGTCCGGGGCATATCAGTTGGCTACATCAGAAGGAGAACCGCTTGTAGATCCAATCAACAACATGCACCTCAAATGGTTTTATACCTAAGGTGTACAGAGCATCAGGCTCCCCTGCATACCAGAAAATACCAAAAACATTCAGAAAAATGTCCTGAAGAAAATACAAAAACATTCAAAAAAGTAAAGAAAAATCATGTATCCAAACGGTGAACAACCACTCCGGTGGCACCTTGGGTAAGTACGGTGGTGAAAACCTGGCAAACAGGCGCCACTCATAAAAACAATGGCTTCGGTATCTTTCAGGCTCGTTGCGATCACATTCATACATACACACATCCATGAATCCAAACCATGGCTTGTTATTTGATTTGTAATCAGAGATAGTACTTCATGCGTCTAAACATCCCGCTTTTTTTCATAGTCATGTCTAAAACTAGGGGCAATGCCTTTAACCTATTGATGGAAGTGGATTCTACATTATCTTGTGATTCATTAAGTTCTTCATTCAAGCAATCATCAAAATACCAAAAACATTCAAAAATGTCTCATAAAATCCAAAAACATTCAAAAATGTCTCACAAACTCCAAAAACATTCAAAAATGTCTCACAAAATACCAAAAACATTCAAAACAATTCAAAATCCAAAAACATCGACAAAACCATTGAAAAATCACACAAAAACATGGCAACACCTTGTACATACTCATCCGTGCAGATACCAAAACAAACATTAACAAAATACTCACACAATGACCACTTATCAATCAACCACACAATCCACATCAACACTCAAAACTGTCTTCAACAAGGATGCATCCTTCCTTACCAAAACAAAGACAAAAGTGACGTTTTCTTTGACAAGAAAATTATGTTAAGCTATCAAATACTTGGGTGATTTGTGAGTACAATCGTTCATTTATCTGTATCAGGATCTTGCAGCATTGTTTTGTATCATTTGCGCATTATTTCTGATGAAGTTTTGGGGCATGTACTAATGGTGTCTACGTGGGAAGTTCACTAAGCTACGTGATCATAGGCAAAAATACAGTCATAGATCACTACGGCTTGCTGACTACAGCGTATACCTCGACCATATGGGCATGAACCATTACCAAGGATCCTTATTCTTTATTCTTTATGTATATACTGTTTGTTTGCAGGTACATTGCTCTTTCTTTGGTTCCTCCTACCTCATCCAAACTGGATAAAGGTTTTATCTCTTAGTACGGTATGCACTTGTCTCAGGATATGATCAGCCTAAGATCAAGGAGGACGATCCAAGTCATGCATGAAAGGAGATAATCCTTGTCTGTTCCGTAAGCGATACTCAAGTCAACTTGATCCATTATATCAAGTTGCTTGTATTAACTTGCTATATAAAATCCATGTAAGAAATACTCTGGTCATCTTGAATCTTTATGTCAAGTTGCTTGTATTTTCTTACAACATTTTAAAGCTCAATGATGAAAAATAGAGCACTATGGATCGTCATTTCATCTCATCTGTATATATTGCATTTCGTTACATTCCACCCATCCATACATTCATAATAGCTGCATATCATGCATACATAGTCATAATAATGCATACTCTATTTTCCTCTTCTTCCATAGGAATGAGTCATAGGTTCTCCATTTCTTCTATCTAACATCGAACCCCCCCCCTCACCCTCCCCATCTCGATAATCAGCATCACATACCCTACATCATTTCTCAATCAAACCTAATCAAGCCACATTCATCACCATCCATCTCTACATAGGAGGGATTGTGTTTCCTATGCTATGTCATCCAATAAGCCAAGCAAGTTACTCTCTCTGCACAGGTACATCAACTCACACACACCTAGACTATCAACAGATAGTCTGATCAAGTATCTTCGGGTCTCAACAGGTAATCGATTATGGTAATCCTAGACTACATCAGGCATTTATCATAATGACCTAGTCTCAACGGGGCTGCCATGATTCCCCACAACCATCCATCACATGCACACACTATCAATTGATCAACCAATCAAACACAATCCAACAGACAATTACATCAATTGTCTACGTCTCAATGAGTATTTTGCTTCATATACCTTGACTTCATCGGGCAATTACATCAATTGTCTAAGTCACATCAGGTCACTTTGATTCACTTACTCAGACTTTATCATGTCCAAGCGACCAACTGACATCAACTGTCACACTTTGACTTGACCGCGGCAATTAAACCGATTGCACCAGATTGTCTAACCAATTTTGATCAATTGTATAGCATCAATCCAAACCCCACACTACATCTGCTATGTATCTCTTGCATGACCTCAGGGTACTCGCTGGCTTGTTGTTTCTCCGTATTCACTCTATTTTTCTTCCATTCTTTCACTGTTGTTGCTAATTTCTTCTATTCTACCTCCCCTTCACTTTTCATTCTTTTTCGAGAGATTGCCCAATTTTTTGAAATTTTTCGACCCATCTCTCGAGGGGGCATACCACCCATTAAATTTACATTTTATGGGGCATTTTCTTCACACCAGTTTTTCTTTCTTTGAAACGACGCGATAAACCGCACCATATCAAAGAGGGGCAAATGTAGTCACATAAATCTGTCCAGCTTAATTAAATAAATATTCGCTATTTATTTGATTAAAAATCCACTAGCCATCAATTAATTAAATTAATATTTAATTAATTCATCCCCAAACATTCTTCTATTAATTAAATAAATTATTCAATTTATTTTAATTAATTCATTAAATCAAATTCACAATCAATTAAATAAATAAAATTTATTTATTTAATTAAAATCCCCCTTTTCCTCTTTTAAATAAATTAAATAAAATATTTATTTACATCGTTATCCCCACCCCACTTGCATTTTCCTACAAAAGCAACTTGCACACATTTATTGGAATAAATGAATTTTTATTTTAATAAAATCCTATTTTTCCTCACCCACCAAATCCACTTGCAAAATCTAATCCCCTTCTAGATTCTTCTAAACCCTTCCTAATTAGCTTAATCCATCCTCTAAACTTTGTCACATCCCTAAGCAAAGGGAAGTCACTTCTCAAAACCTCAAAGTCTTTGATAACCATTAAAGGCTTCAAGTCTTCAACCACTAAATGGCTCAAAGTCTTTGATAACCTTTAAAGGCTTTCAACCTTCAACCACTTAATCCCCAAAGTCTCCAATAACCATTAATGGTTAACTCAAACCCTCCCACATGGTTAAAACATTTGTTTTGACTCAACCTCTATCCAACCCAAGGGTCTCATCAGGCCATTAATGCTTTGACCATGATTACCTCTTAATCATTTGCACAAAGGTTTATCCTTGGATTAACTCTTAATCCAGTGGGTAAGCTTAATTTAGACTTGACCCTTAGCCTTTAGATAACTATGAGGTCTTCTCAGGCCTTTAAATGCCTCCAACTCCTTTTCTCAACCCAACCCTATGTTGACACTTGTCACCATTTCATTGGTGCCAATTGTGCACATGGATCCCCAACTTTCAAACTCAACCCTTGATTGAATCTTTCAATCCTGACCATCCATTGCTCCATTTTTCTTATAAATAGAGCCCATTCCTTCATAATCCAGATCCTGAAAACTTGTATGCATCTAAGCTATAGACATTTTAGAGAGCATTCTTAGCATAATCATCTAATATCTTGTTATTTTGGTTAAAATATATCAGTTTAGCATCAATAGCATAGCATTAGCTTTTTATCTCACATTCAAAGCTCAATACTACAATCTCAATCCTCCATAAGCATCCATAGTGCAAAAAGCTGCTGAGAGCTACACTATTTTGGAACTTGGAGAGGAGAGGAACAAGAGAGAAGAAGCCAAGAGCATGTTAAGAGGCATTTGGAGATGCCTCATCGTATTTATCTTCCTAGTTAGACATTCTATCATGCTTTTGGTATCTCTTTTGATATGCTTGTGTAGGAAAGTGTTTGGTTTTTGATTTCTAACACTAACAACTTGGCTTTTCTTCTTATTTGTGTTGTGTTATCATTGACTAACCTGATCCTTTTTGCAGAGCATCAACCTCTGTTAAAGTACAAAAAAAATTATAGCATGTTGGGCTCAACCCTAATGGGATTTTCATTTTACTCCACATGCTATAATCAAATAAATCAAAGCAATAACATGATTTCACCTATACCTGCACAATGAACAAACATGATAGGTAAAAACAAGAATATGATAGGTGTATTTGATAACTTTGTTTTCCTAGGCATCTATGGTACGCTTGACAATTTGAATGCACATGAGAGAATCAAATTATATATTTATATATGTATGCACAATTTTTGACTGGTGATCCTTGATCGCTCTAACAACACTTTTCTCATAGATGTAGGAACACTAGGAGTAGCAAGGAATACATCAACTTGGAGGCTTGGACAAGTGGGAAAGATTGAATTTGATGTAGAATAGACAACTAGGATTCATCATTCAGGCCATGACGAGACCCCTTTCTCTTTATGTGCACTCTTTTTAATTTGTATCTATAAATGTATAATTTTTTTCTATTATATGCATTCAGATAGTCAGTTCCATGACTTGTGTGGAACACCATACATTTATACTATCAATAAAACTACATTTTGGAAAGATTGTGCATTCTCTTATGTTATATGCATCTGCATAATGCAATGTAGTAGTGTAGTCTTCTGATATTTCTTCATGCACATGAATGTGACATAGTAGAGTTAAAATTAATGTACCTTCTTCTCACTTGTAAAACATCAAATAGCTCTACCTAATTGAGCTTTTAGTGAAATTGGGTAACATACACATTGTTTTAATTAATTAGTGTTCCCTCCTTCTCGCTAATTAAATTTGTTAATTATGCTAAAGTCCCCTTTTAATTAATTATTTGACAATTTTAAATCATTTAATTAGTTAAATTTGCCCCCTTTCTTCTATTAAATAAATCAAATGCATAATTTGGTTATTTAATTCATTTTTGTCCCTTTCTTCCTTTTTCCCCATTAAGAAATTAATTAATTAAATTAATTCCATTTCCCCACATGTCTCCTAACTCTAACCCCCATCTAACCCTTCTTCTAATCTAACCCACTAACTAACCTTGGGTTTCAACCAACCCTATCCATTCAAACTAAAGCTATCCTTTCTAACCTCCCCTCTCACATGTGTGCACATTTCTAATATTCTAAATATTTGGAAAATAATCCTGTTGTTTGGGTGTTTCTCTCTCAAATAGACATGTGTCCTTGGGGACACTTTTTATTCCTCTCCATGACACTTGCCCTTCTCAAGGACACTTGTCATCTTTGGCTTTGCCACTTGTCCTATTTGAGGACAAGTGTGGAATCTCATTCCACTTGACATTTTGAGGATTGCCACTTGTCCTCTTTGAGGACAATTGTCTTTTTTTCAAGCCTCCTCTCCTCCTAGCCTTGCGTATTTAATCCTTCTCTTTTCTTTGCAAAGGACCGACATTCATGCGATCATACCATTTCAATGCTGAAATATTCACCCATCTTTTGTACAACCACACCATTTTAGCTTTATTTTTGCATCCCATCAACATCTTGCATTGAAACATCATGGAGCATGATCGAGCATCTGCAACATAGCTAGCACGCATCAAACCTAAGGACAATCAAATCAAGGAAATCGAGCTTACATTTGTGATTGTTTGTATTATTTACTTCATTAATATGATTTTAAGCATACTATCTTGAGTGTTTGGTTAATTTGTGTTTTCTTAGGTTGTTCTCTTCATTATTTCAATCTCTTTGTTTTAGCACTCACATTTTTACTCACACATTTCTAGCTCACCTAGTGGGACCTACTTCATGGGTCAATCTCTCATTTTTGTTGTTTTAGTGTGTTAACTTGCAGATTTTTGACACTTGGAGGCAAGAATGTGATAATACAGGTGGATTTCCACCCCGACGGAAGTCTATTTTGTTGCCATCTCAATTTCGAGGAATGATAGGTTCGCAACCTAAAACAATGAGATTGACAAACAAAAATGGTGGGAACACATTCCCGCTACCATACGATAGGTATAATTATGGAATTTTGCTCTCGAGTTTCTTTTAATCTATGTCAAATTTTCACAGTCAAACGACATGTTTGCTATGAAAAATAGCGGGATTGAGGGTAGAAATAGTGGGTTTGCACAGAGAAACCACGGGTTCGCTTCTCTATCTGTGTTTTCTATTAAAATTATTTTTTACCAATAAAGTAGTGGGTTTGCTAGGAGAAACAATGGGTTTGTGGGTATTTAGTTAAAGCAATGGGTTTGCTCTGTCAAACGACATCAATGCTTTGTGTGTTATTTTATTTTCATTTTCTTGAGTCTTAATTTCATTAGTTTATTGCTAACCCACTAATCTATTGTTGTTTTCTTGATAATGTTTGTGCAAATTTGATAGTAGAATACCCCAAAATCTAAACATCTAACTTGTTTGTTGTAGGACCGCCAAAATGGGTGTGCGATTTTTTTGTTTTGGCTTAAAATGAACAATGTGTCTTCTTGTTAGTTAGAAAACACTTCAATATTTTAAAGAAAATGAACATTGTTTGCCATGTTTTGAGCACTTGTTCGATTTGTAGGGTGTGATAGACTTATAAAGCACTGAGAGGGGGGGGGGGTGAATCAGTGATAGCAAAAATAATAACACTTTAAACCCAGACCGGTAAAAAAAATTAACCAGTTTACCTAAGACTTTGTATACAATCCAAAGTGTTATAACAACATTCACAATAAGTAAAACATTCACCATAACACAAGTGTTTATACGTGGAAAACCCAACTGGGAAAAACCACAATGAGATGGGACTCACAAGTTAACTATCTGCAGAAATAGGTAACTGGCCGGTTAAGGTCTACAAAGTGCCTTGTTGGGAGCGAATCCTATTAGAGATTCCAAAGCCTTGTTAGGAGCTATACCTGGTTAAAGGTAATACCCTATTAGGAGTAACCTCGGTAGAGGATTTCAAATCCAAACTAATGGATCACCTGGTTAGAGGATTTTTTCAATGAAGCTTGTTAGAGCTTACCTGATTAGGGGATTTAACTGTTGTAGTGATTAGAAAACAACAGGTGGTATGATCTAGAAATAACACATCTTTCTTGTATAGATCCTCTTCTGCTCACTCAATACTGTATCACCGACATACTCTGCAATTCACATCAACTCGAACTCATAACATCACTTGTATCTCACATCATGAAAATAGTTCATCACAATGTCATTTTATAAACATTAGATTTAATGTCGGCTTCAAGAATCTTATCACAATTTCCTACGTTTAGTGTATCTGGACAATCTTCCATAACACATCACAGATCACTGCTAAAACTGTCGGTTAGAGATAAATCATCATGACTGGTGATAACTCATCACACAATTTGTGAAACCAGTTTGAACACCAATACTGGTTGAGTGTTAACTGCTCCCAACTCATATATCGATTATCCTCCATTCATCTCCTTGTCGATCTCTGTTGCATCTCAAAACTGGTGTCAGTGAAATTGACCAAAACCAAATGTCATTTCTGCATATACCGGTTTAGACACCTTCATACCAGTTGGACTTCTCTACACAAATAATATCGGTTTGCAATATAAAGACTTAGGAGTAGTACCAGTTTGACTTAACTAATATGTGTGTGTATACGCGTTTCATCAATGACAACACATAAAGTCATCCAATAAAAAATAGGAGTAGTATTGGTTTGACCTTGGCTACACCAAAGATGAGCACAATGGATGCAATGTAAGAATTTTCTACACAAGTTATGACAACTATTGAGACCTGTGAAACATTGTTAGAGACATGGGATAATGATTTTGCACTAATGAGGTCTCATTTCATTGACATTTTCTTAAGACTTCCATTGTAAAAACTCTTATTTATATATGTAGTTTCTGATGCAAATTTTGATGTAATATATATGTATTTTACTTTTCAATTTGGCATTGTTGTCAAAGGGGGAGTAGAAATATGTATGTGATTTAAAATTTTGTATGTACTATTAAGGGGGAGTTTGTATATTTTTGTAAGCACACTTAGTTGTCTCAAAATTTTCTAAGTGTTGTGATCAATGCCAAAGGGGGAGATTGTTGGCTTGATGATGATTTTTGTATTGGATGAATTTATGTGTTGTAATTGATGAAACACATATACACACATATTAGTTAAGTCAAACTGGTACTACTCCTAAGTCTTCATATTGCAAACTGGTATCATTTGTATAGAGAAGTCCAACCGGTATGAAGGTATCTAAACCGGTATATGTAGACAACCGATATATGCAGGAATGCCAATTGGTTTTGGTCAATTTCACTGACACTAGTTTCGAGATGCAACAAAGATCGACAAGGAGATGAATGGAAGACAATCGGTATATGAGCTGGAAGCGGTTAACACTCAACCGGTAGCGGTGTTCAAACCAGTTTCACAAATTGTGCAATGAGTTATCGGTTGTGATGAGTTATTTCTAACCGACAATTTTGGCGGTGATCTGTGATGTGTTATAGAAGATTGTCCAGATACACTGAACCTAGGAAATTGTGATAAGGTTCTTGAGGCCGACATGAAATCTAATGTCTATAAAATGACATTGTGATGAACTGTTTTCATGATGTGAGATACAAGGGTAAAAGAACAAAACTGTATCACGTTTCAGGCCAACTTATCAGCATAAGTGAATTTAAGTAATTCTAACTAAAAATTAATTTTAGTCAAACATAGGGTCTATAGAGATTCATTATAGCTATGTTATATATGGGCCACACCTTTTCCAATTGGAATTGTCTACTAAATGTATATTTTATACCGCTTTGGGTCTAATTACCAATTTTATTTTATTTTTTGAAAAGCTCGATGTTTCAACAACTCTTACTCTTAGAAATTATATTTTTTTTGAAATGTAAAAATACTCTTTTATAGATCTATAAGTGAATTTTTCAAAATATATATCTTTTAATATTTTAATTAGTTTTTATATTTAATATTTTTTTATTTATTGAAAGTAGGTCATCAACATTAAAATATAAGGTTGATTATCTTGTGAAGGAAAAATACTAAAATTTATTTAAAATTTTTGAAAAAAATAAAAGCACTAGAGAAAAGAGTTTATGTCAAGATGATATAATTCTTTTCTAATTTGGATAAATAATTAAGAAAAAAAGGTGACGCCAAACAGAAAGAGTTATATTTCAGTAAAATCAACTTTTCAAATTTATTAAAAAATATATATACATAAAAAATAGTTAAAAATATATTTTTCACTAAAGTTTCAAGTTATCAATATACACAAAAAAATTGAAGAAGAAAAGGTAAAATTTACTATATAAATTGTGATGCCTTGTGTAACTTCAATTTCATCATTTTATCAACAAAAAATTTATAGTCGGTGGATAACATGAACATCCTGATCAATAGATTTGAGAACAACACTGAGAAGGATGTTGACAAAGAATAGCCGGACAAAAAAGGCCATGAGAAGAGGACCAGAGCCAATACTAGAATCAAGGGTGACATCAAAGTTCGTGAGCTGGAGGAGTTAGAGACTTTGGTGGACAACATGAAGTAGATGGTTATCCATGCTGAGGATATCATGAAGAGTATATAGCTGTCTTTGTCTCTGTCTTGGCAGTTGTCTCATTTTCTGTCTTTTTGTCGTCGTTCTGCTTTCCAAACGTTGTCTTTTCCTGGTTTATTAATGTAATGTTATGTTGTATGGGATGTGATCCCTTTTTGTTTAGTTGGGATCTATTTTATTTTGAAGTGATTAGGCACAGTGTTTTCTATCTCTTTCTATATATCCTACTTTGTAAAAGGTTCGGGTTCCTTTCAAAAACCTGCTTTTACTTAATCAAAACAACAAAATTATAGTGTTTACTTTATAAGAAAGTATATTCAAAAAAAATTTTAAATTTTTTTTAAAATTACAAACATGAAATAAATAAAAAAATATGCATTTTATTAGTTTACATCATTTTAAAATTCAAAGCATATATTTCACTTTCTATTGATTCAATTTAAAAAGTCAAATCAACATTGGCCAGTTCTTTTATAAAATTGTGACACAACTTTGTGATTTTACCCACAAGTGATGTTATGAGTTCGAGTTGATGCGAATTGTAGAGTATGTTAGTGATATAGTATTGAGTGAGCATAAGAGGATCTATACAAGTGATACCGATTTGCAATATGAAGACTTAGGAGTAGTATCGGTTTGACTTAACTAATATGTGTGTGTATGTGTGTTCCATCAATGACAACATATAAATTCATCTAATACAAAAATCATCATCAAGCCAACAGGGTGGACCTATAGTTACACTAAGTATCCTCTCCCCTTGCCTTTGGGATCTTGGGTGTTACAGAAAGGTGACAATAATGCCCACTTTTTCTTTATTAGTGAAATACTTTGTGGGGATTTCGTCACCTCATTAAGGTATTTTAAAATAGGAATAGCTTTGGGGATTTCATCACCTCATAGTGATTTTTGAGCAGTATCTCTCTTTGGGATGTTATATAAAAGGCTTTGCCAAGGGGTCCCTATGACCAGAGTGCAACTTGTGTCGAGGCTTTGCCCTGTAGGAGTTGCTCGAGCTTTTAGTAGCTTTCTTTGAGAATCCATTTTGCGATCTTGCTCCTCAAAGAATTATGATGAACCAGTGTTGTAGTAGCCCAAAAAACCTTTGCTTGTTGGTACAGGAGGTTGAACCTTTGA
The DNA here is from genome assembly GCF_030272615.1 of Cryptomeria japonica. Classification (NCBI taxonomy): domain Eukaryota; kingdom Viridiplantae; phylum Streptophyta; class Pinopsida; order Cupressales; family Cupressaceae; genus Cryptomeria; species Cryptomeria japonica. The sequence goes on from NC_081411.1 coordinate 524,322,555, forward strand.
AGCCACCCCAATTCATACTATTCATTATGGAGATAGAAAATTCCTCGGTTCATAAGATCTTTGGATCTTTTAGTGTAATACCCCGCCAGGAAACCCTGAAGGGATAAAGCTAAAACACAAGAATAGAGTGCAATAATTTTTTTTTAAAAGTTACACAACATTAAGATACAACAAGATATCAAAGATTCAGATTACATAGCGGAAGACATCATCTAACACCTAAAGAGTTTCCCAACGTGATTACTTGATTCCACAATTCACTTACTCACACTAATAAATCCAATAAGATGATTATCTTATAACGAGATAATTCTTAAACAAGGATAATTTCTTTTAGAGGATGAAAATATATGGATTACAAGATAAGGTTCATCCATTAAGATCTATTCATATCTTACGTTCAATATTTTTATTAAAATATAATTCATACATCTAATTTAACAACACACTTGAATTTTATCATAAGCTAATGAGATCTTCCCATGCATACTTAATTTCCTTAACAACAACTGAATATATTCCATTACTCTAAGCTACATTCTTTCATGATACAATTTACTGCATTCAAGAGAGGACCACATACATGCATTTTAAATTAATTTCATCTTATTCCCTTATACATTCTATCAAAATGTCATTCATACATGCTAACACTAAACATGAAACATAAGAATAAAAGAATCACATAGCACCAAGATGATCTCGGAGTTCACCCCTAAAGGGCTACATCTCCGGGTCTGCTCAACTGCAAGACCCCTTTGATAATTAAATAAGTTCATAATACATAAAGTTCTCATTATTTACAATCCTGCCATCAAGGTGAAACATAACCAATACACAAATGACCACATCGGTCAATAAATACATAAACGATCCCTGAAAAGGAAAAGATCCAGTTGAACATAATCGAAGCTAATACCAAGATCCAATAAAGTATCCACAAAACTGAGTCATTGTAACCCAAGGTCTAGCATGAAACCAGGTACTCACAAGGGTATAAACAATAGGACAACTCCGCAAAAGGTGCTCCTATCCAGACAATACAACAACACACTAGCAAACGTAGGGACAAGTGTCATCACACAACCTGGTATGGTTGCCATGGCAGGTCTTCATAAGTTCTAGCCCCATACACTAGGTTACCTTGGCAACCTAATCTGAACCTCCGACCCATCCAAGCCTCATGTGGACCCACACATCCTTTTGTGAAGATAAGGATGATGGTTTTCCATTTCAAGCCTTCTCATAGCATGTCGAGTCTGTTTTAGTACTCGTCCCATGTGTGAAGCATAATTATCTTACTTAGAGATTAACATTCTAATCTACTATTAGGTTATCACTTATTAGACTCACTCCCGATGGGTTACCCATCAGCCACATTGGGCGCGGCCCCCAATCAAAAGCCACTTCCCATACGACACTAGACTATACTCAAGCGACCTCAGAAACCAAGGAATACACATGGTCAAGCAAACAGAGTTCAAAAAGGAGGGAACAACCATTTGGTCAAACACGACTAAAAAGAGGTACACTTACTGACGGTACTCTAACCAGAGACCTGACCAACTATGGTCAACCACAAATCATCATTCGACACCCACATAAAGGATATGACCAACTGCGACACCATCACAATACAACAGTCAACTTGAGATCGAGGACAGAAATAGGTACCCAACCAACCATACGACAGGGTCCAATCAAACAAAGCAAGGCTTGCCATTACTTAAGCAAAAGCGAATACAGAAATTAAACTCGCATAGGCAATAACCAGCAGATACAATCTTTTCTGAATTGATTTAAACATTAAATGTTGATCAAGTTTTCTAAATGATCTAAGTTAGATTGCAGTTATCCACCTCATCTAGGTACGGGTTGTTCTTGGTTTTCTAACTCTCTAAGGTTCATTTGCATCGAACATACATAAATATGCCATTATGAGTTCTTAAACCAATTTCACATAAATATAATTAAACAACCATTAACCAACTAAATATGATATTTAATCTTCAATTAAAACATCATTGTCATATTGGTTCAAAAAATAATTTTCTCCAAGTTCATCTATCCAGAACCAAGTTACACTTTCCTGATTAAGGAAATATACACATATTATAGAAAAATGCCAGAATCAACTATTAATTAATATACGCATTTATTAATCCATGATTAATAAAATATAACAAATTAATAATTAATAACACTATTAACAAATCAAGTAATTAATTAGAAAAATATTCATTAATAATAAAATAAAATTTGAATATTAATTAATATATGTTTTCCCTTATACAAATAATTATTAACAAATTAATAATAATTTATTATTTAATGAATATTTAAATCATAATTAAAAAACTTAATTAAAAATTAACATTAAAGTATATAAAAAAATATTATATTTTTTTTATAATAAAAATATATATATAAAAAAAAACATTTTTCTTTTTATAAAAAAAATCATATATAGGGGAGGGTACCCACATGGACCCACCCACGTGCCCCCCCCCCCCCCTTGGAAGCTCACATTGCCCCTTGGGGGAGCGTTGCTACCCAATGGGAGCACGCATCACCCCATGGGGAGCGCAGCTGCCCCTAAGGGAGTATGCAGCACCCCTTGGGAAGTGTTGCTGCCCAGAGGGAGCACACAACACCCCTTCCACGTGGTGGGGAAACCTAGCCACGTTGGGGGGGGGGCGGGGTTCACACATTTTTTTTTTTTAATTATTTTATTTCTAAAATAAATTACTGTGTCTATACACAGTTAAAAATAAATAAACAGTCTCACAGAGACTTAAAACCAATTTCCAGCAACATGGGTTTTATATATATATATTTTTTAAACAATAATTACTGTCAAAACACACAGTAATAAAAAATATAGTCCCAGAGACTTTAAATATAATTTTTATTTTATTTCTAGAAAGCATGGGTTACCAATATTTTCAAATACCCAGATTTAGGAAGGAAAAACTCTCCAAAACAACACCAAACTGGCAAAACAATAAGGATTAACATCCATTATTCAAACCCAGGCAGATTTATCTGATTAAAGTTTGAATTTGAATGCATAAATTTGGGATCTAAACCAATTTCCATTGCAAACAACCAATCTCAATTTTATTTTTGATTTTAAAAATAATCAGAGTAACCAAAAACTAAAGTTGGAATGGAAACAACAAGAAGGGTTTGGATTGGAAATAAAATTGCACGTGTTTCATTTTCCCCAAATAGATGGGAGTTTTTCATCTTCACACACAAATTTCTTAAAAAAATACAAAACAATTTCTTAAAAACAAGAAAATCAATGAAATTAATCAGAGGTCTACCTGGGTCAGCAATCCCGACAAGATTGAAGAAGAGCCCCATTCTCCAGCTCAAGAAATTTCCTTTCTTCCCAAAACCCCCAAATTTTCCATCCAAGAATATTTTCCAAAAATATTTTTCCAAAAAAATCAATCTTCTATATTTTTCCAAAAGTCTAGGTTAAATGGGAAAAGTTTGACCAAAATTTTATTTTTGGAATTAAAATATTTTATTTAAAATAATTCCTCAAAAATCATTCTTTTAAACTATATCAATAAATTAAATTTGTCTTTCAATTTAAAACTGATTTTTCCAAATAACTGAATTTAACCTTTCTATTTCCAAAATGCCAAGAAGATAAAATTAATTCTATTTCAATTAAATTTAAATCTTTCTTTTCATAAGCATAAACATAATAAATTTAACATTAAAATTAACTATTTAATTGAACTTGCTCCTAATTTAAATTGAGCAATTCAAATTAACGATAATCACATAAAGAAATCCTATTTAATTTAGTCCATTAATCTTTAATGCACAAACACATATTTAATCAAATTGAATACTAAGGACTAATTACTCAATTTAACTATACACACAAAACACGCAACCCAAGAAGCAAAACAGATAGACAACCCGCAAACCCAACCAAAGGGAAAACTGACGATGACTGACGATGCTCACTTGAGTATGACTATGGTCAAACGAGAGTCTTACGACCACCTAATCCAAACTCTAAGGATCAAAGAGGTACACTCAAACCTGAAAATTCAGGGGGAGACGAACCTTGCACCCATGCGGCACTGTACCTGAAATCTCTTGCAACCAAGAGTCATACATGCATACACATATAAATTTAATGAAAGTGTTAGCCCGAGATTAATAACACGAAATAGGAGAACTAATAAACTTGCATACACACTGGTGTGAAAACCACATTAACAACTATGCACTAAAAAAATCAAAACACTTGATTATAATCATTATATTATGATAAACTAACCAAGGTCAAACCGAGATTAGAAATGGATTAGGGCAGGGGTACTACATTCTCCCCCCCTAGGTTCCAACTTATCCTGGAAGTCATAAGGCTAGATGGAGAACATGTCGCACACATAAAACTTGAAACTTGTTGTTCACCAAAAGTGATAACCCAAGAACACCTGCAATTGATCTATGAAGTAGCCAATTCAATCTATGAAGAACCTCAGGGCTTGGACAACATGACAAGGATATGAATCCTTCTACTCTTCAGGCTCTGCAAAACCTAGGCGGGTATACCTTTGATGCTTAGAATTAAACCTATTACACACCTATGACAACATCAACATAAACAGATAGATCTCACCAGGGCTCTAAAACAAGTAGTTTATTGCAGATGGGCTAGATCTACACATAAAACTCAACTATGCTTGAGCATGAGATAGATGAAACATTTCAAAACATAACATAAACTAAAGATATTCTGATTGGATTTTAAATTGGTTTGAGAACCCCCTTAATTGCAAGATCAATGCCTTATCCAAGGGCAACAGAGTCATACATAAAACTATAAGTGAAATCACTCATTGCAAATCCATCTTCATCATGAAATCTTTCTGCATTAATGCCTTACATTATGCATTACTAAGCTTATCCATAGAAAATATCAGATCCAGAAGCATGAACCCTATTTTATTAATGGTTGCTCACAGAGTTTAAAATCTTCCTTGAAGATTACCTACAAATAAGCATTACACTCACAGGCACAACTGTTTATGACAAACTTGGTCCTCCTCAAGAATCAAATTTGAATAAAATGAAGATACACTTCAGAGACAAATTCTATGCGAATTTGTGCATGCCTTACATACACAAGAACCTGCAACAAATAACACCTATAGCATGAATCAAACTCTATTCTATGGAAAAGGACATTGCCCTGTACAATTTTGAAAAGAACTCAGAATTGGAAGCCATGAAAATATGGAGCCATTCTCCAAATTTCTGGAACCATTACAATGAGAAGAAAATTGGAATAAGAAGGAAGAGGGAAAAGATTAGGTCTGCAATTGAAATTGCCAAGTGTCTTCTCTCTAACTGAATTTCATTCCCGTTCTCTTTCCCATAGAAAATACTCTCAAAATATCTGATCTTTGTTGAAACAAACTTCATAATTTCATTCTTCACCTTGAGAGCTTTCTGGCAATATATAATACTTCATATTTTGGCCAAAAATGGAGCCCTAGGCGAATTAATCATTCACATGTGCACAATCATTTAAATTTTTGAATTTTTAATATAGTTTCAACTATATAATAAACTGAATTTAACTTTGATTTTTGGCTCTTGTTGTGCTCTGATGCTTTACCACATGGCGGCCTTTGATTGGTCGATGGGGGTCACTAGGTGCCACCTCAACTGAAACCTCATCACCGCCATGTGTCTGCTTTGTCACTGCCACCTATCTGTCCACCTTGTATGCCACATCATCGCCACCTACGCGTCATTAGGACGGGACCCACCCGCTGGACATCTAACTGGACCTGCCACCTAAGCGCCACCTGGCTTTCGCCATTTCACAGACGATAACTGACGTGCAACTTTGGGTCACGAATCAACATCGACTATCGGATCATCTCGAACTTCCACGATCTTTAATTCCTGCATTTTCGCCCTGGGCTTTTCGCCATTTCATAGCTTCTAACGTTTGTGCATCTCGCCTTCATGAAGTTGCGCGGACCATCAGATCAACACGGACTTGCTCGATCTTTACCACTTCATTTTCGCGGACGCTTTTTGCCATTTCAAGGCCTTTAACCTTCGTGCATCTCGCCTTCGCAAAGTTGCGCTGACCGTCGATCCTCTCCAAACCTCTCCAAACCTGCTCATTGGTTAAGTCGGCCTTTCTCTGCAAAATTTTGCTTGTCTGCCTCAAGAAGCAGGCCTGCGTGGGGTCCACCTTTCTCCATTTGTCACCTCTTGGTCACCTTGGGATGCACGCCCACGCACGTGGGGTCCGCCTTGGATGCTCAACGGGCACTGTCCATCAAAAGCCTTGATGGCTTTGACATATTAATTGTGTAAGGTTTTGCTTATACACATTAAAAACATCCCTTCCACAGAGAATGTGGGATAATGTCATTTAATCTAGGACTGCATTTTGCTAGAGGGTTTCAATGTGCTTCCAACACAAGGAGAGAACTGCCACTCCAATTCATTCAAAAAACTTCTCTAGCCTCTCCATCCACCTTACATTCATGCTACAATAAAGAGCTACTAGTTTTACACTTGTTATAGTGTGCATTCACTGGGAATTCAATCAATGCCCTTCCAACACCATGTAGAGTCTCACGACAAAGGGAGGAGAGGCACGAGTTGTTTAAGGTCTCTGCAACTACAAATCTCAACACTCATCCACACCAAGGAGGATCACGGCAAAGGGAGAAGAGAATTTTCATTACACCAGCCACATTGCATCTGTCAAAGCCTCTACAGCCTTCTCCAGCTTCAACGCCATCTGCCAGCACCATGAGGGAGGATGTTGGGGTTTTGCATGGTTTCTTAAAAAACTTCCAAAACAGCCCTCCAAACTCCACCTGATCATTTGGGACTGCAGGCTACCATTAAAATTGCAGAAAGTTAACATGGTAACCATGCCACACCCCATTTTTTGCATTTGCTAAAGGAGGGAGCTAGCTTTGGAATGGCCTGAAGGTTCTCATGGCCCACGATTGGATTTGATAGATGTTTTATATGCCATTTCCATCATCCACATTGCATTATTTAAAGTTTTCATTCGCCAAACACCAACTGTCCCATTGAAACCAAAGAAAGCAATAAAAGCCCCATTCACTTCTTGTTCTATCTCGAAAAGAAAAGATAGATTGAAGTACTGGAGCCTGGTTAACAAATTTTCATCCTTGTTTACAAATGCCCAGCAGGCCTGGATGAAGCCGAGTTCTGGATTGTCTTTGAAATGTGGAATGGTTCTCTTAAGGAAATCAAGATTTGGCTAAAAGTCGGCATAAAAAATTTGCAACAAACTCATAATCTTTAACAAAATCGCAATTCATTGCAGAATTCAAATTCCCAGCTTTATATCCAGTTCGAAGCACTTGGTATCTATACACTATGGCTATTCCTTTTGACCAATAGAATGGTATCTTACTTGCTTGGAAACAACAAATATTTGACTGAAAGAAAGATCTTTATTTTAATCAGTCATCGCTCTATGCTAGGCCCATGATATCCACCTTTTAATAGTCATAAGACTTCTTTAGAGCTTCAGCGTTCTTACTTAATAATATATTGGTCAATTCGACATTCCATCTGAATTATTTGAGGTTTGAAAATAGAATGCAAGACACACACTCATCAATCCATTAATGACAAATAAACTGAAGTCACCTCTCACCATCCCACTGGCGAATTGCAGTCGAGCCAGGTCGGGCCCCAAAGTGGGTCTGACTAATTTTTTTTTGTTTTCATACAACTAACCTCTGAAATTCTTCACGGACCTCAAACATACCTCTGGAAATGATCGGCATCATTTTCGGATCATCAGACTGCATTTTACAACTTTCAGGCACTTACGCCACATTTTCGCATTTAATCACGAAGACGTATTTTTCAAGGTAGTCAAAACACCTTTCTGGACCTCGCCATCTGACAGGCGTGTACTCTGATATACAAGCATGAATGTTACCAAATGGTTTCTCAAGATGAGTCCCGAGTGAAGAGATATTAATCATTGAAAATGACCAACTGGCTTTGTCGACACTGCGGACCTGATGAAGTCAATGTTTTGGCAACACATGATGCCTTTCTCAAAAATATTAAACGACTGCCGTAAGCCCTCAAATTTGAAACATACGTAACTTGAAGTGCATATTAAAAATTAGAATTCTCAGTTCTACCAAAATCCTGACTGGATGCAAATAGCGCGCTCATAAAAATGGCTACTTTAACTGATATAGCACTGAAAGTACGGATAATTGAAAATGATGGTTCAATGAACCCTTTTGAAAACCGATCAAACGGATTGGTAGGAGCCTGTAACTAGAAACATAGCTCATCATTTATACCAAAAATATCCCAAAGCAAACATTTTGGCATGACACTTACTGTGGCAACTTTTACACTTGTACAAAACAGGGCTCCGACTAGCTGTCGAAACAGGGACTAGTCAAACCACACAAACTGCAAATGGATTTGGCTTTGAAAACTGAGCCAATGGATTCATTAGGACCTGAAATTTTGCAAGCTAACTCACATTTATGCATGCATTTGAATCCATTTTGAATTTCTCCATGGCAATCAATAGGGCAAAAGATATAAACACCCAAAGTTAGCTACTCAATAAAAACTGCATTTGTGCCTAAGATGCACTTTCAGCTCACCCCTCAAAATGGGTACCTCATAAACTTATCCAAACTGAATTCTGAAAGTTGCACATCACTGAATAGGCTAAATGAAAGGTTTAGAACATGTTTCCCAAGCCTTACCCCATGAAAATCAACTGGCTCCATTTTGCCCTCTCTCTAACTAGGCCATTCAAATTGACTCATTTGGAAATGCAAAGAAAAAATTTGAATTGGGCCTCAAAACTTGACTCAATTTTAATGAGTCCCAATAGTGGCTCTGACTGGGGATGGTTGATTGCAAGATCAACACAAGAATCCAGATATCTATGGTTAAGCAGACCACCCAAAAACAAAATACATCACTTCTCTTCTAAAAAATAGGGCTTCCTCATTCTACCCAAACAACAGGGCACTTTATTGAAAACCACACAACTGAAAGCAAAGCGACTATACAATAGATACAAACATGCTTAAAACTGAATATAAGCTACTAAATCAATCTTAGCATTTACCTCTGTCAAAAATTTGATTTTCATCTCTTGATGTCATGATCCAAACAAAGGCACCTTTCAATAACAACTGAGCATAACTTTTATAATCCACCTCCATTGTCTCATTACTGTAACAGTTGGTGTGCATACCTCTTGTCTAATTTTAAACTTTGTAATCACACACTACTTCAACACAAGTAAAAACATGAGACAATTCACCATAGAGGCCTCACCACAAGCTGCCATACCTTTCACTATCCCACTCAACTCTATCATTTGCAAGGGCATCATCATGCTGAACTTGAAAAATAAAACACTCATTTTCAACATTGCAATTCCTATCAGCACATAACTTATTATCATTTAAATCAATAGAATGAGGGACATTACTAACCGGCTGATGCAAACAAGGAACATAAACATTTTGGTTCAGATGTGATACTTCACTATGCTGATCACACCTCATACTATCCTTGCTTATCAAACTAAAAACCTCTGCATTCTCAACATCGCATTCATGGAAAAGAATGCATACCTCTGGCTGAAGCAAATCCTCAGCTAACTCTTTCCCTTTCAAGCTTACATCCACCTGAAACACTTTTATTTGTGGTCTTAAGTAATCACCACACAATCCATGCCTCTTACCTTCATCATGAAATAATTTTTTACAACACATGCTACTACTGTTCGGAATTTCATCAGCATTATGGACTGGTTCATCATTTACAACATCTGGCTGATCATTTATTTTTTCATACAAAGGGTTAGAAACCAAATGGACAATCCCTTTATGAACATTATGGCAATAAAGTGGTTGGTTCGTATCTATATCAGCATTGAATAAAGCATTAGAAAAATTACTAAAGATACCATCCATTCGATCATCATAATCATCTTCATTAGACAAAGAAGAAATTGAAACTTGGCTGGAACAATCCTCAGTGTTCCATGTTTCACATCCATAAGATTTTATCCTATGACCATCATTCTGAAAATGAAGATAATCATACTTATCTTGCCACAACTGATCTTCTTCACCAATAGAATACTCATCATCAGCCAAAGAATGAAAATGAACATCGCTGCCATTTACTTCATCGGGTGAACTTTCAGCACATTCACTAAAATTTTCTGTCATAAAACCATCTGTTAGATCAGCATGTTGTTCATCAAGTATACAAACATTCAGTTCACAGTCCTTTTCTGAAGAATCCTCTTCACCATATTGCAGAAGATCTTCATTAACAGCTCGAAGGCTCTCCAACATTTGAACCTTCTTATCCACAACTTCAAGAGCTTTTCTAAGTTCTGCAATCTTCTAGACTTGCATTGCACTTTGCTGTTCCATGTGAGATTCCGTAAAAAATTCTCCATCCATGTGTGCTATATTTTCATTGCAATCATGTGTACCATTGAGATTTTCTGAATTAACTTTGTGCATAACTTTCAAAATAGAAAGATCATCAACATGATTATAAGAAGTGAAATCTGAAAATACTTTTACTTCATCCTCAACACAAGTGACATTATCAATATTTAAGTGAGGATCAACTATTGTTTGCACCAAACAACTCTGATTTTCATCATATTGCACATTTTCACTTGCACAAACATCAACACTTGTTAATCCCTCTATATTTGGTATTTCAACATCAAATACATCAGCAACATGTAAAAATCGATGGTCATCACCATCATTATTTTCATTGTCATTATCCTTGAGAGATGCATGATTCACTTGGTAATTGTCAGTCACATAATCAGCATAACCAGCATACAAATCAAATGGTACATATCCCTTGTATATATCTACCTCTATATCAACATTTTCACAACACTTCCCACTGATCATTCCATCATTATTGTGAGAGACAACCGACATTGATAGCAGAGGTTCTTGACTCTCATTTAAATCTGAAACACATGCATCAACAAAACCATTTGGAACTGCAGAGCTTGATGCACCTAGACAAGGAATGATTTTCTCATCTTCACATGGTATTTCATCATTGAAGGTGCTTTGACAAGAAGCTACAGCAGACACAAATTTCTTGGCTATCCCAAATTTCAAGTTATTTTCCATATCCCTAGCTGTGTTAAACGCTTCATACAAAGTATTGGGTTCTTTGTTTCTCAATAAGAAGCTCATCTTCTCATCAAATACACTCATGTAAACATCTAGACATACTTTATCACCAAGTTTATACTTTCTGGAAATCTTGGACAAAGCTTGTGAAAATCTGTTATCAAATGTTGGTACCAATTCATCTTCCCTGATTTGTATCTAAGTGAATTCTTTCAGCAAGTCATAATCACTCACCTTTTCATCAAATTGGTCTATGAAATCTAATACTAATTCCTCCCATGAGGAAATACAATCTGCCGGCAAAAAAGAGAACCAATCCCTTACATCCTCTTTCAATGACTGAACAAACAACTTCATGCATACATCTTCTTGGCAAATTTAAAACTCTCCTATCAAATCTGAAAATATTTTAACATGTTGACATGCTGATTCTGATTTCTTCCCACTGAAAATTGGCAAATAATTTCTAATTTCTGTGGGTGTGGGATTTGGGTAACCCAGAATACCTTCAAAATTTAGAGCAGCATAATGGTTCATGATGAAACTTCTCCTATTGCATGGTTGTTCTGGTTTACTAGGCATGGTCATATGTGGATAAGATTGGGGGTGAAAAACTTCACTACACATTTCTTCCTACTCCCACAAATGATTATATAACTTTGGATAAAAACTTCAAGCACATATCCTTATACTGAAACTATTTCACAACATTGCTTGACACAAAGCTCTCCAAATTTGCATACTACAGAAGATAATATACACTGGATATTTTAACAGCACAGATATGCAAATTAATTTTTTGTGATTCCTCTTTCCCTCTAGACTAGTGTTGTTCACTAAATGGGAAAACAACATTACACATTCTAATTTTCAGAACAAATATCTTTGCATTTGAAACCTCTGAAAAATACCTGGAGATTTACAGCTGTAAGACTTGTAGATCTGAAGATTTACTTCACATTTTAGCACTGTCTTTTACCTCAGAGTCGCCACCTCTTGCATAGAGGACATTTTGAATAGTAGAATACCATTCAACACTAGCTAATTCTTTGCTTACTTCTTCAATCTCGCTACAACAAACACTCTTCCAGGCTATTTAACAATTGTATGAACCACAAAGTCACCACCCAAATAAGGAATTGGGGAAAAGTTCGCATACAGCTGCAAGAACTTACGACTTTCAACAATGAACTTACTGTTACTCTTTCATAAAATATGACATGAAACTCATGGATACTTGCAGATCTAGAATAAGGAACACTTTCTAACTCATAAAATCACTTTCACACTCTGTGCATACACAATGGACAGACTGGCTGGATATGAAATTGATAGAACGAAGGATACATTCAACTTCTGACCTTATCAATCAAACATTCAAATCCATTAATTCCCCAGCAGAGTCGCCATTTTTGTTGTGGTGACTAGGATGGGATAATCTCAAAATTATATGAATCAAATTTCTTAACCAGAGACTCTTCAACAATTCATTTACTCCCCAGCAGAGTCGCCATTTTTGTTGTTCACCAAAAGTGATAACCCAAGAACACCTGCAATTGATCTATGAAGTAGCCAATTCAATCTATGAAGAACCTCACGGCTTGGACAACATGACAAGGATATGAATCCTTCTACTCTTTAGGCTCTGCAAAACCTAGGCGGGTATACCTTTGATGCTTAGAATTAAACCTATTACACACCTATGACAGCATCAACATAAACAGATAGATCTCACTAGGGCTCTAAAACAAGTAGTTTATTGCAGATGGGCTAGATCTACACATAAAACTCAACTATGCTTGAGCATGAGATAGATGAAACATTTCAAAACATAACATAAACTAAAGATATTTTGATTGGATTTTAAATTGGTTTGAGAACCCCCTTAATAGCAAGATCAGTGCCTTATCCAAGGGCAACCGAGTCATACATCAAACTATAAGTGAAATCACTCATTGCAAATCCATCTTCATCATGAAATCTTTTTGCATTAATGCCTTATATTATGCATTACTGAGCTTATCCACATAAAATATCAGATCCAGAAGCATGAACACTATTTTATTAATGTTTGCTCACAAAGTTTAAAATCTTCCTTGAAGATTACCTACAAACAAGCATTACACTCACAGACACAACTATTTATGACAAACTTGGTCCTCCTCAAGAATCAAATTTGAATAAAATGAAGATACACTTCAGAGACAAATTCTATGCGAATTTGTGCATGCCTTACATTTACAAGAACCTGCAACAAATAACACCTATAGCATGAATCAAACTCTATTCTATGGAAAAGGACATTGCCCTGTACAATTTTGAAAAGAACTCGGAATTGGAAGCCATGAAAATATGGAGCCATTCTCCAAATTTCTAGAACCATTACAATGAGAAGAAAATTGGAATAAGAAGGAAGAGGGAAAAGATTAGGTCTGCAACTGAAATTGCCAAGTGTCTTCTCTCTAACTGAATTTCATTCCCGTTCTCTTTCCCATAGGAAATTCTCTCAAAATATCTTATCTTTGTTGAAACAAACTTCATAACTGCATTCCTCACCTCAAGAGCTTTCCGGCAATATATAATACTTCATATTTTGGCCAAAAATGGAGCCCTGAGCGAATTAATCATTCACATGTGCACAATCATTTAAATTTTTGAATTTTTAATATAGTTTCAACTATATAATAAATTGAATTTAACTTTGATTTTTGGCTCTTGTTGTGCTCTGACGCTTTGCCACATGGCAGCCTCTGATTGGTCAATGGGGTTCACTGGGTGCCACCTCAACTGACACCTCATCACCGCCATGTGTCTACTTTGTCACTGCCACTTGTCCGTCCACCTGTACGCCATGTCATCGCCACCTAGGCGCCATTGGGATGGGACCCGCCTGCTGGACATCTGACTGGACCTACCACCTGAGCGCCACTTGGCTTTTGCCATTTTGTAGACGGTAACCAGCATGCAACTTTGGGTCACGAATCAACGCCGACCGTCGGATCATCTCGGACTTGCATGATCTTTAATTCCTGCATTTTCGCCCTGGGCTTTTGGCCATTTCGCAGCCTCTAATGTTCGTGCATCTCGCCTTCGCGAAGTCATGCGGACCGTTGGATCAACATGGACTTGCTCGATCTTTACCACTTTGTTTTCGCAGACGCTTTTCATCATTTCGCGGCCTTTAACCTTCGTGCATCTCGCCTTCGCAAAGTCGCGTCGATTGTCGATCCTCTCCAAACCTCTCCAAACCTCTCTAAACCTGCTCGCTAGTTAAGTCGGCCTTTCTTTGCAAAATTTCACCCATCTGCCTTGGGAAGTGTGCCTACGTGGGGTCCACTTGTCACCTTCTGTCACCTCTTGGTCACCTTGGGATGCATGCCCACGAGCGTGGGGTCCACCTTGGACACTCAACGGGAACCGTCCGTCAAAAGCCTTGATGGCTTTGACATATTAATTGTGTAAGGTTTTGCTTATAAACATTAAAAACGTCCCTTCCACAGACTATGTCGGATAATGTCATTTAATCTGGGACTCCATTTTGCTAGAGGGTTTCAACGTGCTTCCAACATAGGGAGAGAACTGCCACTCCAATTCATTCAAAAAACTTCTCTAGCCTCTCCGTCTACCTTACATTCATGCTACAATAAAGAGCTACTCGTTTTACACTTGTTATATTGTGCATTCACTGGGAATTCAATCAATGCCCTTCCAAAACCATGCTGAGAATCACGGCAAAGGGAGGAGAGGCATGAGCTGTTTGAGGTCTCTGCAACTACAAATCTCAACACTCATCCACACAAAGGAGGATCACAGCCAAGGGAGAAGAGAATTTTCATCACACCAGCCACATTGCATCTGTCAAAGCCTCTGCAATCTTCTCCAACTTCAATGCCATCTGCCAACACCGTGAGGGTGGATGTTGGGGTTTTGCATGGTTTCTAAAAAAACTTTCAAAATAGTCCTCCAAACTCCACGTGATCATTTGGGACTACAAGCTGCCATTAAAATTGCAGAAAGTTAACATGGTAACCACGCCACACACCATTTTCTGCATTTGCTAAAGGAGGGAGCTAGCATTGGAATGGCCTGAAGGTTCTCATGGCCCACGATTGGATTTGATAGATGTTCTATATGCCATTTCCATCATCCACATTGCATTATCTGAAGTTTTCATTCGCCAAACACTAGTTGTCCCATTGAAACCAAAGAAATCAATAAAAGTCCCATTCACTTGCTATTCTATCTTGAAAAGAAAAGATAGATTGAAGTACTGGAGCCTACTTAACAAATTTTCATCCTTGTTTACAAATGCCCAGCGGGCCTGGACCAAGCCAAGTTCTGGATTGTCTTTGAAATGTGGAATGGTTCTCTTAAGGAAATCAAGATTTGGCTGAAAGTCGGCATCAAAAATTTGCAACAAACTCATAATCTTTAACAAAATCGCAATTCATTGCAGAATTCAAATTCCCAGCTTTATATCCAGTTCGAAGCACTCGGTATTTATACACTATGGCTATTCCTTTTGACCAATAGAATGGTATCTTACTTGCTTGGCAACAACAAATATTTGACTAAAAGAAAGATCTTTATTTTAATCAGTCATCGCTCTATGCTAGGCCCATGATATCCACCTTTTAATAGTCATAAGACTTCTTTAGAGCTTCAGCGTTCTTACTTAATAATATATTGGTCAATTTGACATTCTATCTGAATTATTTGAGGTTTGAAAATAGAATGAAAGACACACACTCATCAATCCATTAATGACAAATAAACTGAAGTCACCTCTCACCATCCCACTGGCAAATTGCAGTCGAGCTAGGTCGGGCCCCAAAGTGGGTCCGACTAAAATTTTTTAGTTTTCATACAACTGACCTCTGAAATGCTTCACGGACCTCAAACATACCTCTGGAAATGATCGGCATCATTTTTGGATCATCAGACTGCATTTTACAACTTTCAGGCACTTACGCCACATTTTCACATTTAATCGTGAAGACGTATTTTTCAAGGTGGTCAAAACACCTTTCTGGACCTCGCCATCTGACAGGCATGTACTTTGATATACAAGCATGAATTATACCAAATGGTTTCTCAAGATGAGTCCCAAGTGAAGAGATATTAATCATTGAAAATGACCTACTGGCTTTGTCGACACTGCGGACCTGATGAAGTCAATGTTCTGGCAACACATGATGCCTTTCTCAAAAATATCAAACGACCGCCGTAAGCCCTCACATTTGAAACATAGGTACCTTGAAGTGCATATTAAAACTTAGAATTCTCAGTTCAACCAAAATCTTGACTGGATGCAAATAGCGCGCTCATAAACATGGCTACTTTAACTAATATAGCACTGAAAGTACGGATAACTGAAAATGATGGTTCAATGAACCGTTTTGAAAACCGATCAAACGGATTGGTAGGAGCCTGGAACTGGAATAATAGCTCATCATTTATACCAACAATATCCCAAAGTGAACATTTTGGCATGACACTTACTGAGTCAACTTTTACACTTGTACAAAACAGGGCTCCGACTAGCTATCGAAATAGGGACTAGTCAAACCACACAAACTGCAAATGGATTTGGCTTTGAAAACTGAGCCAATGGATTCATTAGGACCTGAAATTTTGCAAGCTAACTCACATTTATGCATACAATTGAATCCATTTTGAATTTATCCATGGCAATCAACAGGGCAAAAGATATAAACACCCAAAGTAAGCTACTCAATAAAAACTGCATTTGTGCCTAAGATGCACTTTCAGCTCACCCCTCAAAATGGGTGCCTCATAAACTTATCCAAACTGAATTTTGAAAGTTGCACATCACTGAATAGGCCAAATGAAAGGTGTAGAAAATGTTTCCTGAGCCTTACCCCATGAAAATCATCTGGCTCCATTTTGCCCTCTCTCTAACTAGGCCATTCAAATTGACTCATTTGGAAATGCAAAGCAAAAAATTGAATTAGGCCTCAAAACTTGACTCAATTTTAATGAGTCCCAACAAAACTCATTCAACAAATATTAAACTGCACATAGGAATCTTTCCATAAATAAATGAAACATTATTGCTAAATCCTCAACGAATGCCATCACCCATTGGCAAGATACATCTAAATCCATACATTTCTTATAACATTCTAGGAATTATCCACAATCATAGCAGATAAACAAGAATTTTCTCCCTTTCATTACACCAAGTTAATGCATTACAAAGAGGTAAACAATGATTACCATACTCATCTATCAAACATGACAAGAAAACATGGCATCATGATCAATTTCTTTTACCAATCCATCTTTTCACAAAATTTTATCGCAAAGAACTAGCTTCAAATATCAATTTCTACAACCAAGTTAACTTTCAAGAAATAAGAGCAACATGAATAACTCAATTGTTTACAATTGCCAGGCATAAGAAAACATTTCCAAAGACTATGTCCCATAACATAGTGACAAGTTAACACAATTTACTCCATGATACAAATAATAACCATCCACAAACTGGAATGCATAACTCAAAAGGCCACATGCAAGCATGTCTAATGCTCGGTCAAAGATAACATGCACGATCAGCAACTCTATGCCTGATCTTAGAACTATAACATGATCATAAATATCCAATATCTCACTCAAGGCTCGATGATGCTAGGCACACCATAGTGGTGCTACCTTCCATACAAGACCTTTATGAACATCCCTTGTTGAGTAAGGTGGTTAGCCTCCAAGAGATAGTCACCACACATAGGTAGTGGATCCTAGCTGCATCACAGCCTCACATACCCCCATCCTCAAGGTTCCTTACGTCTACTTCCTCGTACACACTCTGCCAAGACCATCTCGTATGTCCTTGGAGAGGAATTTCACATTTCAACACAAGACCAACATACGGAAACAATAAGGATAAATCAGTTTAACCACCAAAGTACAGATGAATAAAGATAATAAATCATCAATTCCAACAGTAAGGCAAGAAAATAATCCGAAATTTGCAACACCAAATCAAGAATGCAAAATATCACAAGATCGTGGCTAAAACTTCAAAGTCAAAGTAAAATAAATTGCTGGTCCCCAAAGAAATATAAAGAATATCACAATTGCACATAACATCACTATGTGACTAGCATCTAGCCACCAACGAGGAAGGAAGGAACAATCATCTAGCTATTGCAGTAGCTCATCATGTGGTGCGACATAGTCACACTACCCACATGGCATGGCAGTGTGCACCTCAACAACACCCTGCATCACGTCGTCACGTGGCATGGAAATACCCCAAGCGAAGAAGACACACAATGGACGTATCCCGCATGGTAGTGTACCTCGTGGAAACAAGAATGTATAGGTCATGTCCCGCATAGTGACGTATGTATAAGGATACTCACCGTAAGCCAGAGGTATACATGACTAAGGTCCACCCACATGCCCACCAACACATACTAACTAGAAGCTCATGTGGATAAACCTACCTTTCATGAAGACAAGGCAAAGGATCCTCCAAAATACACCATCACTATGCTCAAGAATCACCATCAAAATGCTCAAATAAAGGAGAGGAATAGGCTGCCACACATAAAACTATAAATAGATTCATCAAAAGGGAAAGTATTGAGTACACCTTTGATACAATTTTATAGTATAACTATATCATTCCTCAAAATAGAGAAGCTAAAGTTGCTTCGCGCCGACATTACTCGTACGCCAATCCATACTATTCAAGGAATAGTGACTTCTAATACTACCCCTTAACATACTGAATTACCCGCAACCCAAGGTTTGGTACTCAGTAGGGAAACAAATAAGCAACATCACATAAACAGTATGGTTTCCCATACTCATAAGCAACATATCCTCCATGGTTGATTACTTCACCAACCCATGGGCACATATAATAAGCACTGGTCTCTTACAATGCACATGAATACACCAGTACTGGTTTAGTCACATTTACGGGGAGTACTTTCCAGTATGCTATCATCTACACAAGGAAGATTTTAATTATGCTTCCCACATGAATAACTGAATCAAGTTTACTCTAGATTTAGGTACTAAAATTATTAACAATTCACAACTATATAAGGAAATAACATCATTCCTATATCTTTCTCTAATTTCACTAAGCATCCTTATTCACATGCTTAATAAACATTTTATTTAAATCAATGCATTCTTCGTAGCATTTCTAAAAATCTTATAATCTAGGCAAGGAGAAGGGAAAGAGAGTTTGATAATCAAATTGTTTCTTACATAGACACAAGATCAATCAAGATCACACTATATGCTAAAATTTCTCACTATAAGCCTATCGTTTCAATTGCATGGTTTTCATTTCGCAACCATTTTAGAAGGATGCCAAATAACCTAACATGACATTTCCAATTATTATGGTTGCAACGAAATGTTCTAGTTTTCCAAACAACAGAGATCAAAACAGGCAATCTTATCGATAATACAAGACCTCTTGAGAACACTCACTATTTTAATACCATACAGACACATAACATAATTTGCAACCTATCATTGAAAATCAAATTACGATCAGAAGGTAAGCAAGGAGCTATCAACAAAATAATACATACTAATGCATGCACATCAAACAAGCTTTTCATTTGCACTTTCAAAACATAATAAGGTCATTACATATACCCAAAAGCAAGTTCAATGGAGCATTGCTAAAATAAATTTTCGATCAAACTGGTTTATTTTAACACCTAAAACAATCTTTCATGGAACACATTAATACACTCTCAAAGCTACTATAACATGTTCCCTTTAATACTTCTTTTACATACAAAGCAGTTTCACATAACAACTATCCGCATATTAATGCACATTACATAAGATAGAATTTAATTATGTTACTCCTACATTACACATGGAGAATTCTTTAATGTAAGCATACAATTTTCTCCCAATAACCAAAATGAACTTTCAACCCAAAGCCCTTTTATTATCTAAAACACAGAAGCATCATAGGGTTCACACAAGGTTTCAAGAAGTCACAACCTTTCTCTCGCACAAAGAAAACTCAAATCAGAGATAATTACACATATCCCAAACATTTTAATTTCTAGAGAGAGAGAGGAATGGTCATTATCATTCAATTTGCTACAAAATAAGCATTCAATATTTGCCGTACTAGTCCTTCAAGTGGATAACACTAAGCTAGATCATACTCTTAAGCAAGCACAATTCGCACTTTCAGATTCAAGACAGGTATAGACCAACCCAAATGGATTAATCTAAAGAGTACAACAGTCAATAAGGAACGTACGTACGACTCTCTTTCACAATATAAGTAATCGTAGACAAAGACATCAATAAGCACATAAGCAAATATAATCATTCAAAACACCAACATCAAGAAGGTGAAAACAAGGTGTGAACACACATGTTACACACAAGTTAAGGTCTGCTCAATCACTCACATACAAAGAGGAGGACAAGCATACACATAAGGTCAATACACCTCACACCAACTAAGGGCACACACGACACCAGAGATCCCAGTGTTTGCAACATGGGCTCTGATACCAAATGTAATGCCTCGCCAGGAAACCCCAAAGGGATAAAGCTAAAACACAAGAATAGAGTGCAATAATTGTTTTTTAAAAGTTACACAACATTAAGATACAACAAGATATCAAAGATTCAGATTACATAGCGGAAGACATCATCTAACACCTAAAGAGTTTCCCAACGTGATTACTTAATTCCACAATTCACTTAACTCACACTAATAAATCCAATAAGTTGATTATCTTATAACAAGATAATTCTTAAACAAGGATAATATCTTTTAGAAGATGAAAATATATGGATTACAAGATAAGGTTCATCCATTAAGATCTATTCATATCTTACGTTCAATCTTTTTATTAAAATATAATTCATACATCTAATTTAACAACACACTTGAATTTTATCATAAGCTAATGAGATCTTCCCATGCATACTTAATTTCCTTAACAACAACTGAATATATTCCATTACTCTAAGCTACATTCTTTCATGATACAATTTACTGCATTCAAGAGAGGACCGCATACATGCATTTTAAATTAATTTCATCTTATCCACTTATACATTCTATCAAAATGTCATTCATAAATGCTAACACTAAACATGAAACATAAGAATAAAAGCATCACATAACACCAAGATGATCTCAGAGTTCACCCCTAAAGGGCTACATCTCCGGGTCTGCTCAATTGCAAGACCCCTCTGATAATTAAATAATTTCATAATACATAAATTTCTCATTATTTACAATCCTACCATCAAGGAGAAACATAACCAATACACAAACGACCACATCCGTCAATAAATACATAAACGATCCCTAAAAAGGAAAGGATCCAGCTAAACATAATCGAAGCTAATAGCAAGGTCCACTAAAGCATCCACAAAACTGAGTCATCATAACCCAAGGTCTAGCATTAAACCAGGTACTCACAAGGGTATAAATAACATGACAACTCCACAAAAGGTGCTCCTATCTAGACAATACAACAACACACTAGCAAATGTAGGGACAAGTGTCATCACACAACCTGGTATGGTTACCATGGCAAGTCTTCATAGGTTCCGGCCCCATACACTGGGTTACCCTGGCAACCTAATATGAACCTTTGGCCCATCCAAGCCTCATGTGGACCCACACATCCTTTCGTGAAGACAAGGATGATGGTTTTCCATTTCAGGCCTTCTCACACCATGTCGAGTCTGTGTTAGCACTCATCCCATGTGTGAGGCACAATTATCTTACTTAGAGATTAACATTCTAATCTACTGTTAGGTTATCACTTATTAGACTCACTCTTGATGGGTTACCCAGTAGCCACTTTGGGCGCGACCCCCAATCGAAAGCCACTTCCCATATGACACTAGACTATACTCAAGCGACCTGAGAAACCAAGGAATACACATGGTCAAGCAAACGAAGTTCAAAAAGGAGGGAACAACCATTTGGTCAAACACGACTCAAAAGAGGTACACTTACTAATGGTACTCTAACCAGAGACCTGACCAACTATGGTCAACCACGAATCACCATTCGACACCCACATAAAGGATATGACCAACTACGACACCACCATAATACAACAGTCAACTCGAGACTAAGGACAGAAACAGGTACCCAACCAACCATACGACAGGGTCCAATCAAACAAAGCAAGGCTTGCCATTACTTAAGCAAAAGCGAATATAGAAATTAAACTCGCATAGGCAATAACCAGCAGATACAATCTTTTCCGAATTGATTTAAACATTAAATGTTGATCAAGTTTTCTAAATGATCTAAGTTAGATTGCAGTTATCCACCTCATCTAGGTATGGGTTGTTCTTGGTTTTCTAACTCTCTAAGGTTCATTTGCATCGAACATACATAAATATGCCATTATGAGTTCTTAAACCAATTTCACATAAATATAATTAAACAACCATTAACCAACTAAATATGATATTTAATCTTCAATTAAAACATCATTGTCATACTGGTTCAAAAAATAATTTTCTCCAAGTTCATCTATCCAAAGCCAAGTTACACTTTTCTGATTAAGGAAATATACACATATAAGGAAATCAAGTAAAGATAGTCTGTTCCAAATCTTAACAATTATTTCCTTACGCATATAGAAAAATGCCAGAATCAACTATTAATTAATATACTCATTTATTAATCCATGATTAATAAAATATAACAAATTAATAATTAATAACACTATTAACAAATCAAGTAATTAACTAGAAAAATATTCATTAATAATAAAATTAAATTTGAATATTAATTAATGTATGTTTTCCCTTATACAAATAATTAATAACAAATTAATAATAATTTATTACTTAATGAAGATTTAAATCATAATTAAAAAACTTAATTAAAAATTAACATTAAAGTATATAAAAATATATATAAAAAAAAATAGTTTTCTTTTTATTAAAAAAACCATATATAGGGGAGGGTACCCACATGGACCCACCCACATGGCCCCCCCCTTGGAAGCTCACGCTGCCCCTTGGGGAGCGCTGCTACCCAATGGGAGCACGCAGCACCCCATGGGGAGCGCTGCTGCCCCAAAGGCAGCACGTAGCACCCCTTGGGGAGCGTTGCTGCCCAGAGGGAGCACGCAACACCCCTTGCATGTGGTGGGGAAACTCAGGCACGTGGGGGGGGGGGGGGTTCACACATTTTTTTTTATTGTTTTATTTCTAAAATAAATTATTGTGTCTATACACAGTTAAAAATAAATAAACAGTCTCACAGAGACTTAAAACTAATTTCTAGCAACATGGGTTTTATATATATTTTTTGTTAAACAATAATTACTGTCAAAACACACAGTAATAAAAAAATACAGTCCCAGAGACTTTAAATATAATTTTTATTTTATTTCTAGAAAGCATGGGTTACCAATATTTTCAAATACCCAGATTTAGGAAGGAAAAACTCTCCAAAACAACACCAAACTGGCAAAACAATAAGGTTTAACATCCATTATTCAAACCCAGGTAGATTTATCTGATTAAAGTTTGAATTTGAAAGCATAAATTTGGGATCTAAACCAATTTCCATTGCAAATAGCCAATCTCAATTTTATTTTTGATTTTAAAAACAATCAGAGTAACCAAAAACTAAAGTTGGAATGGAAACAACAAGAAGGGTTTGGATTGGAAATAAAATTGCATGTGTTTCATTTTCCCCAAATAGATGGGAGTTTTCCATCTTCACACACAAATTTCTTAAAAAAAATACAAGTCAAATTCTTAAAAACAAGAAAATCAATGAAATTAACCAGAGGTCTACTTGACTCAGCAATCCTAGCACGATTGAAGAAGAGCCCCATTCTGTAGCTCAAGAAATTCCCTTTCTTCCCAAAACCCCCAAATTTTCCATCCAAGAATATTTTCCAAAAATATTTTTCAAAAAAAATCAATCTCCCATATTTTTTCAAAAGTCTAGGTTAAATGGGAAAAGTTTGACCAAAATTTTATTTTTGGAATTAAAATAATTCCTCAAAAATCATTCTTTTAAACTATATCAATAAATTAAATTCGCCTTTCAATTTAAAACTGATTTTTCCAAATAACTAAATTTAACCTTTCTATTTCCAAAATGCCAAGAAGATAAAATTAATTCTATTTCAATTAAATTGAAATATTTCTTTTCATAAGCATAAACATAATAAATTTAACATTAAAATTAACTATTTAATTGAACTTGCTCGTAATTTAAATTGAGCAATTCAAATTAACGATAATCGCATAAAGAAATCATGTTTAATTTAGTCCATTAATCTTTAATGCACAAACACATATTTAATGAAATTAAATATTAAGGACTAATTACTCAATTTAACCATACACACAAAACATGCAACCCAAGACGCTAAACGGACAGACGACCCGCAAACCCAACCAAAGGGAAAACCAACGATGACTGACGATGCTCACTTGAGAATGACTATGGTCAAACGAGAGTCTTACGACCATCTAATCCAAACTCTAAGGATCAAAGAGGTACACTCAAACCTGCAAATTCAGGCGGAGACGAACATCGCACCCATGCGACACTGTACCTAAAATCTCCTGCAACCAAGAGTCATACATGCATATGTATATAAATTTAATGAAAGTGTTAGCCCAAGATTAATAACACGAAATAGGAGAACTAATAAACTTGCATACACACTAGTGCAAAAACCACATTAACAGCTATGCACTAAAAAAATCAAAACACTTGATTATAATCATTATATTATGATAAACTAACCAAGGTCAAACCGAGATTAGAAATGGATTAGGGCAGGGGTACTACATTTAGGGTAATAGATTTGATGTGCCCATGCCATGGTGGGGATGCCAATGTCACCAACATCTCTAGCTATCCACTTTGTTTTAGTATTTGGATTTATCCAAGTGGGAACTCAACAAGTAGTATCCTTTTTCCAGCCTAGGTTGTGTATCCTTACAACTACTTTTTGTTCGTTCACACCAATAAAACATTATCACTTAAGCTAATCTAGGCCCTCATCTTTTAGTTGAGTCAAATACTTTCCTAGTGTGTTTGCCATGTTTTTTGTGTTACAATCTTTTGCCAAATGTCAAGTCTCAAATTTGTCCAAAAATAGTGAGTTTGCAGTCCAAAACGTCAACAAATTTCACTTCACTTAGTCAAAAACCGCAAGTTCACTATCTCAAAGTCGTGGCATTGCATCCCAAAGTCGTAGGAATGCTATTTTACCTAAGTCTATCTACACAATTCACAAAAAAGTGGTTTGCACTTTGAAGCAATGAGAACACCATTCACTCAAGTCAGTTTACTAGGTCTCCTAAAATGGCAGAAATGTTGTTGGTTTTACCAAGTCATTTCCCAGGTCTCCTGAAATGGCGGAAATGTTGTTGTTTTACCAAGTTAGTTTACCCTTTCCTTTGAAACAATAAAAAACACTATTCCTTCACTTGATCAGTTTCCCAAATTTCCAAAATAGTGGGTTTGTGTCCAAACTTCCAAGGTTAGTTTACCAAGTCTCTCAGCAGCAGGAACACTTTATTTTTTCATAGTTTATTATCTAGTCTTGAAATTTAGCAAGTTTGCACCCTTGGACAATAGGAACGTTGTTCTCGGTTTTCAATTTTTTTCAAGTGTCATTAAAACAGTGGGTTCGATGTCCATAACCATAAGATCACATTCTAAAATAGTGAGTTTGCACCTAGAAGTGGCTAGAATTACATTTACCTCATTATTCTACCTAATTTTTCCAAGATTTAGGAGTTGTTTTACCAATTTAGAGAGTTTTCTTCTTGCCCAAACTTGTTTTTGGTCCATTTGCATCATCATTACTGCCTACCAAGGTCTTGATTGGTATAATTACTTTGATCAATGTAGCTTTTGAGTCATTATATTGGTCATCATTTTGATCTTGTGTCACCATTATCGCCCTTTTTTACCCTTCATCATCTCCCATCTTCATAATTCTGTCATCATTGCATTTTTCCTAATTCAAGGATCAATATTTTAGTCAAATCAATTTTTTAATCCTATCAATTATGTCATCAATTAATTTAGCCAATATCAATTAAGTTTTGAATTAGTCACCTAGTATAACTGAATTGAGTCAATCAATCCTTCATTTCTAGTCCTTTTGGTTGGTCATCTTATTGAATCAGTTATCCTTTTTCAATCGATCATTAATTCCTTCCATTCAATTTGCCAACCATTTCATCAAATCAATTGAATAAAAAATAAATCCCTCTTTCTATACTTTGGCCTCATATTCCAAAATTTCAATATAGATTTCATCCCTTTTAGTGACTCTTGTCATTGGCTCTTTGACTAAATTGTGTCTACAGTTTAGTCTTTCACATCATTGTCGCCAAATCATCTTGAGCCAAAGGTTTGGTTCACATTGGTCCATTCTTGTTGCTCGAGTGCATCCTCTTGAGTAAACTTCAGTGTTGCATTGCTCATTTAGACTTTATCCAATTGCAATTTGAGTACCAATCTCCCAGTCAATCTCTTTTTGGTCCAATCATTTCCTTCATCCCATCTCATCTATCATTTCATTAATTTGATCAAATCCATCAATTAATACAATCCTTGACTTTAGAATTGAATTTTCATCATCACATATTTTCATTTCACGGTCCATGCCCATCACCACTCAATCCTAATTTGTACAAGCAATGGAACAACAACCTTCTCAATTCAGAGTAGGATTTTTTGACTCATAATTGAATCTTGATTTGGGTGTCAATCCCACTATGTAAAAAAGAGTTCCTATTAGTTATTATCCTCTCAATCTAATTGTCTCCAATGAGACCATGGTCAACCAACCTATTGAGACATATGTCCAAGTGGATCACGTCGACTAGTTCCTCTTGAGTCCAGATAATTCTCAAATGGGGGATGTAATCATTGAAAGTCGCAAGAATCTCATCTTTGCAAATATGGTTGCCCTAGGTATGACTATTTTATCACTTGATATACCTATGACTACTAGCCCACATGAACATCCTCAACAATAAGTACCTCCACAACAACCCCCATCGTTGTCATTTTTGATCCAACAAAACTGTGCAAACTTAAAAATTACCAACACAATAGAGTACCTCATTTTCCTCAATGGGACTACCACCTATGGGTACATTGGGAAGGCATTACCATCCTTTCTATGACAACTCATCAAGACTTGCACCACCTCTATCTTCAAGGGGAGTTATCTACAATGCACTGATTTTTGCACCATCTATGCAACTTACCACTTTGATTTCCATGATGGCTCAGATGCCCATGAATTCTAGTGTAGTGCATGTTACCCCTTTCATCAATCTGGTCACACCACCATTGAACTTACCTCTTGCACAAACATTATCTTGGACTTCAGGAATGCCTAAGTATCCACCACCACCTATTACATAGACTATGAATAGAGGCATGGGTTATGTAGTGCCAACATCATTTGTGCCTCCACCTGTATAGTCCATCCCACTGGTTGTCAATGCACCTCAATATCAACTTCAAGTGAGTTGACCTATCATCTCACAACTACAACTCAATTACTTGCAAGAACCACCTTCATCCTATGTTGTTATGAACACTCATCAACTGTTAGGTGGTGTTAATCAATATCCCTCATTGTATAATGTACATTCAAACCTACCTCATCCTAATTATACTAAGGGTGGTTATTTGCAAGGTAGTACCTATCAAGTCCAACAACTTCAAAATGTGTAGTATCAACAACAACACATCTCTCCACAATGGAATGTTATGAATTATTCACGACCACCCCAATGTCAAGAACCACCACTTGTCCAACAACATGTTCCTGTATATCAAAACATGACAAAATATCAATACCTACCACAAAAATCAAACTACCTCCATTCAAATCAAGTCACATATTAAACACTATATTATCATTCTACTACGCCATCTCTTGATCTATTTTTGGTTAATACCGATTGGGAAGAAATGAAGGCAGCTCTCAAAACTTTACAAGATAGCAACTCCAAGTGAGTTTTCAAATTTGATGAGCTTTTCCCTTACCCATTCGATAAGTCAATCATGACAATGTCATTCCCCAAGAACTTTGAAATACCAAAGTTTGATAAATACAAGGGAAAAGGTGATCCACATCATCACATCAAGGATTTCTATATGCTGGCATTGAGTTTTCATTTATGTCAACCGGTATTGCAGACTATTGGTAGTGTGTGTCAACCCAGTATGAAGAAGATTGAACTGACATAAAGAAAAGAAGTATGATTATGTGTTGACAGATGATACCACCGGTATGAGGTGAAATGCAAAAGTGAGTTGGCATGCTTGAGTTTTAACAGATAAGGAATAAACCGAGATGATGGTTGGTTGTTTGTTTGTGATGAAGAGGTAGAATGTTAGATGAATCACAACAACACCCTGTGAGATGAACTAAACGAATGGCATGAAGACATACTAGAAGACAAGATGAACTGTCACTATGATGTGATGCTGATTAAAGTAGTTATCATGTGTATTAGGCATACCGATAAAGGTTTGTACTGGTAGAAGGGTTTGTATCAACAAGGATGTTTGGGATTGAATTGCCTCTTTGTTGGTGAGATGAATGTATGTCGATGTATACCATGAGGAGTTGAGGTGGAAAATATGCAGAGGTTGATAAAATGTTCATCGACAATGTTGTCTGTGGAGTTGGTGGTCATTAAAAGATAAATCCACAAATCACGGGATATTATCTAACTGTTGCAGCTCGAGGAAGAATGAATGATAAAGAATGATCAGGTAGTTGTTGGCATGGTGATTGGGGCATGAAATCCGATTGCAGATTGACCTTCAGGTAGAAATAGCTAGATGAAATAAGGTTGACAAAGATCAACGCCGTAAAGCAGGGTAAAGTTTGCTATTTTTAGAAAACATGCATTGGATGAATAAAAATGTGTACAGATGCATCTCCCCAAAGTAGGTGAACGATCCAAGATAGATCAAATCAGATTTGTTACAGATTTGGTCAAAGGAAAGAAACCCTAACCGCTTGAAGTTTGAATTTGTTTTTGGTGGGAAAACTTGTTTTTAAATGTACAAGTCTAAATTGATGAGGTTGTTGCTGCAGAATGATTTGTGATCATACTTGTGAATGAAAGAGAGATAGAAAAGATTGTTTAAGTGAAAAACAAGAAATCTTAAGTGACTATGAGTAGAAGGAGAAACCAGTAAGGTGTGTGAATCGACAGAGAAAAAATTGATAGAGATAGAACTTGGCAAAGTTTGAGAAAGTGGGAAGTGAATCCAACAGACAGAGGATGAGAAGTTTCAATAGAGGAAGGACCAGCATAAAGGAAGTTTTGCAGTGTGTTTGAAAGTTTCACAGATTGGTAAGATTGAAACTGGTAGAGAAGAGTATTGAAGGGTTGCAAAACTTCATTTGCAACAGGGAATTTATTTTTGTATTTGAATCTTCATATTGTCTTCACCAAGTATGTGCTTAGTGTAGGGGTTGTAGCTCCTTTATGTTGTATCCTAAAAAATGTTTAGGGATTGGTGCTCCTTTGAGTTGGTTCTCATAAATCAGGGGTTGGTGCCCTAAAATTGTAATCATATCATTTATATTGTGAGGCTGGTTTGGAGCAGAAGATCTCCAGTAGCTATTCTCACCGAGGTTTTTTCCACATTGGGTTTTCCTCGTATATCTGTTGTTATGTGATGCATTCTTGTGTATGATTTATTTTGATGTTATGGAAAATCCTTTCACACACTTAGTTTGCATAGTTTTTCTTACCGATCAACACTCTATTTGTTTTATAGAGTACTAGTATATCCCTATTTGAAGAAAAAGTGTTAAATCACCGATTCACCCCCCTCTCAGTGATCCATTGTGTCCAACACTATATGGCATATCAAGAGGTATCATACTATGATAACTATATCCTACATTTGCTTCCCAAAAGTCTTAGCAAACCATCTCTAGAATGGTTTCCAAGTTGCCATTTGGCACTATCACTATGTTCACATACTTATCATTGAGGTTTGTGGCTCATTACCATTATAATATGGAAAGTATAACATTTCCATGCTTGACCTTTGTCATACTAAATAGAAAGGAGGTGAAAGTCTCTTAGATTACATCCAAAGATGGAGAGCCCTTGCAGGTTGCCTCCTATTCATAGTGCCTGATACTCAATTAATCTTAGTATTCATCAATAATGTCCACCCAAAGCTTGCATATCATATTCAATTAAAATTGTGCAAGCATGCTCTTAGATATCATGTCCAAAGGATCATTGGTGGAAAGGGATTTGATTGATGAAGGAATCATTAAACTCTACAAGGATTATTCCAATAAGCTGAATAATGACAAACAAAGGTATTAGAACAAGAACAAGATTGTTGTGGGAGATGGGGTCACTGACTCTAAGATGGTTCAAATGATTGTGGCTACAAAGCCACCACCCTCACAAACATACGCTAATCCCCCACAATAATATTACACCAATTCCTCACCAACGATTTATGTCAATCTGTCAGCTCAGGCTTATCATGGTCCTCAAACACAGATGCCAAATGCACAAGCTAATAAAAAAAATGCAATCACTCTTGCTCAATATCCTCCTCACCAAATGGGTCAC